>NW_028258551.1:0-656173 GCF_982586985.1 Callionymus lyra
ACCCTACCCTACCCCTAACCCTAACCCTAACCCCCCTAACCCTAACCCCCCTACCTCCTAACCCTAACCCAACCCAACCCCCTATAACAACCCTAACCCTAACCCTAACCCTAACCCCTAACCCTACACCCTAACCCTAACCCCAACCCCAACCCTTAACCTAACCCTACCCTAACCCTAACCCTAACCCTAACCCTAACCCTCTAACCCTCTAACCCTCTAACCCCCTAACCCCCTAACCCTAACCCTCTAACCCTAACCCTAACCCCTAACCCTAACCCTAACCCCTAACCCTAACCCTAACCCCTAACCCTAACCCCTAACCCCTAACCCCTAACCCTAACTCACCCCCCCCCCCCCCCCCCCCCTAACCCTAACCCTAACCCCCCCCCCCCCCCCCCCCTAACCCCAACCCTAACCCTAACCCTAACCCTAACCCCTAACCCCAACCCTAACCCTAACAACCCTCTAACCCTAACCCTAACCCCTAACCCCTAACCCCTAACCCTAACCCCAACCCCAACCCTAACCCTAACCCTAACCCTAACCCTAACCCTAACCCCTAACCCTAACCCTAACCCTAACCCTAACCCTAACCCCTAACCCTAACCTAACCCCTAACCCTAACCCCTAACCCTCTTCTCCCTCGCTTTTCTTACAGACGTGGGTCGGACTCCGTCCGCACTGGCCCGTGCTCGTAACCGGGACCTGTACTCGGTTACAAAAAAACTCGACCTAACCCTAAACCCTAACCCCAACCCCAACCCCAACCCCTAACCCCAACCCTAACCCTAACCCCTAACCCTAAAACCCTAACCCCCTAACAACCCTAACCCTAACCCCTAAACCCCTAACCCTAACCCCTAAACCCCTAACCCCAAACCCTTAACCCCTAACCCTAACCCTAACTAACCATAACCCTAACTAACCCTAACTAACCCTAACCCTAACCTAACCCCAACCCTAACTAACCCTAACTAACCCTAACCCTCTAACCCTAACCTCTAACCCTCACCCCAACCCCCTAACCCCAACCCTAACCCCAACCCTAACCCTCTAACCCTAACCCTCTAACCCTAACCCCTAACCCTTAACCCTAACCAACCCCAACCCCTAACCAACCCCAACCCCTAACCCTAACCCTAACCCCTAACCCTGACCCTAACCCCTACTAACACTAACCCTAACCCTAACCAAAACCCTAACCCTAACCCCTACCCCCACCAATAACTTGACAATAACATTACTTAACCTAACCCTAACCCAACACAAACCCAACCCCAAACCCTGACCCATGTTACTCACCTTTCAGTCCCCCGATCCACCGGAGGGCGACATACCCCATCTCCAACAATCTTCCTGCTTCCAGTGACATGCTTCTTAAGGGGCAAGGATGCAGCCACCAGGAAGCCCACACGCAAAATGGACGCCTGAAGAAGGAGAACAGCTGAAACGTTGTGTCCTTTTCGTGTGTGCTAAAATACAGAAAAAATATATACTATTTTAAAAACTTTCATTATTCTGTGTACAAGTGTCAACTCAGATACACCATGAACTATTTAACATCGGCCTTGAATCCTCCAAAAAAATCTGCAAAGCACTTTCGAAACACTATACCAACACGCTACTGAAATAAGTGGACCCACCTCCTTAACCGGGAATGGAGCACGGCCTTCCCGGCGGCCTCTCACCAGGCACGCCAATACCTGGGACTCTGTTTAAGGGAACAAACAATTTCAAAAGTTTTAGATTTCTTGCAGGACTCTTTTACAGATGCTACTGTCCAGAGGAACCCTCCTCCGCCCACGACTCACCTCCACGGCCTGCCAGACGGATCCTCCGACGATCGTCACGCCACCTTCCTCGCTCGATTTGGACTGGGAGGACATGATTCACCACGGTGGCGAGTGCACGTCTCCGACGACCGTCACACCACCTTCGACCTCTCCGACGATCATCACGCCATTTTCCACTTCTCCGACGATCATCACGCCACCTTCCCGCTCAGTTTCACATCTTCCAACGACTTTGACTATGAAACCTATTCCGAAGATGACCTGGACCCAGACCCACCACCGTCCCACCCCAACTACTCCAACTACCGGCTACCTAACCGACTAACCCTTACCCTTAACCCAACTTCTCACTTATCTTAAATTAACCCCCACCAATAACTTGACTTAAACCCCACCCATTACTTAACCTAACCTAACACAAACTGTAAGGAAATGACAACTTTACTGTAATCAATCATCTAGATTTAACACACATTTCAAATAGTCACTTGATTAACTGATCTTACATATTTAATTCATATTAAATAATCCTTTTCTTGCAATTGCATTCACTTAAACTAAATGCAGGTTCACAACACAAGGCCGAGGTCACAAACCCTCACACACACAGAAAGATTAAACAATCCCAGACTCCCAGGAAGTCTGGACACCTGTTTGAGAATTCACACTGAAAGACACAACAGTCAAGCAATTCGCTGGGAATAAACCCTCTACAGAAAACAACCTTCAGTAAGTTTCCACTACGATCACGTCAGACCAGCCATCTTAGAATCAAATTTTTACAGTTACTGACCAATCCTACATTCACATTTGACTAGAGGCGTTAACCTGAATATTCTACTATAAAGATCCACCATTTTGTCTGATCTTTGCGTTCTGGCATTCGAAGACGTCTGCGATAGATCTCTCTGCTTGCTAGCGCCCGTAAGTTTGTCTCTGACTTTTGCATAATTCACTAAACGAGCATTTTTCTTAAACTCATCCATGTGTCTGCCCTTCATTCCACCACCACGTACGAGGCTGGGGAGGGGTCGGTTCATCGGAACACAAAAACCCCCAACCCTAACTTCTAATCTTTTTTGAATTTCTTTTACAGGTAGGGAGGGGTCATCACCGGGTTTGCACTGGCCCGTGCCCGACAGGGTCCCTCCCTGTCACCCCCCCTCAAATACCTAACCCTAAACCCTAACCCTAACCCGACAGGGACCCTCCCTGTCACCCCCCCTCAAACCTAACCTCTCCCTCCTGGAACCTCTTCATTATTTCTACATTTTCTTACTTTCTATTTTTTATTTACTTGATTTATTTATCTTACCTATTTATTCTTTATAATGTAATCCTCACCTGTCTCCCTGTATAATTACCACCCACATCTCTTTTTTCACCCCATGTTACTCACCTTTCAGTCCCCCCATCCACCGGAGGGCGACATACCCCATCTCCAACAATCTTCCTGCTTCCAGTGACACGCCTCTTAAGGGGCAAGGATGCAGCCCCCAGGAAGCCCACACGCAAAATGGACACCTGAAGAAGGAGAACATCCGAAACGTTGTGTCCTTTTCATGTGTGCTAAAATACAGAAAAAATATATACTATTTTAAAAACTTTTTTCAACGTGTCATTATTCAATAATTATGGACGACGAGTTGGAGGGTGAGTGGATCCTGGTTCCCTCCAGGAAACACAGGGTTCCGGCCTACATACGTGGAGTTTCTCCCGGCCTAAAAACCCACACCTCGTGGCTTATGACAGCGGGATCTGGACCTGGACACCGACGGGGATGATTTCCCAACCAGGGACGTATGCGGAGGCCGCAGCGGACAACGGGACCCATCAAAGGATCTGGAGGCCTTTTCCACAGGCTCGGCCTTCTCCACCTGCTTGGCCCTCTCCACCTGCCCGGCCTTCTCCATGGGCTCCACCGGCGGGGCCATACAGTAAGACTTTGCGACCCACTCCGGGCTTCATAACCGGTACACCTGATGGTTACCAAGTGGAGTCATTGAACTACAAACAACATCTGATTTTTAAGATGATGCAAATAAAACATCATCTGGACTTAGGGTTTTTATACCCCACGGCGGGTTATATGTGGACACTATGTGACTCCATGATTTCCCAACTAAACCCGGCCTCACCCTCAACTCAGATACACCAGTGCTGTGTCTCAAATCGCATACTAGCGTACTAAAAATACTAACTTTTAGTACGTTAGTGTGTCTCAATTCTTAGTATGCGAAATTTAGTGCGCCATGCATACTAAATTGGCATACTAACACGCCCACAAAACTGAGCATGGTTCGATGGACACTAACCATACTAAACAGCCGCCATTTTAGTGACGTTTTAAACGGAAGTTACGTCATATATAAATGCATATATATGCATATACTTAAATGTGTATTTTCAGCAGCAGTAGGAGGATAAACACGTCTTCGCTGCTGATACCAGCTTAAATATCTCGCGATTATTTAGATTCTCATATTTTTTCTTTATTTCTTTTTCCAAAGTTGCAATACATGCTGCCAGCAGGTGTCGGCGATAGCGTTCAAACAGCTGCTTGAAACATCGTTAAATAGAAGTAGAAGAAGAAGCTGTCATGTGATTTCCGGTTAGTGTGTAGCTTCAGGGTTTGATTTGAGACATACTATCTGCGGAGAATTTGCGTACTAGTTAGTATGCATACTAAACTGATGCATACTAACTTCTAGCATACTAAGATTAGTATGCGATTTGAGACACAGCACATGAACTATTTAACATCGGCCTTGAATCCTCCAAAAAAATCTGCAAAGCACTTTCGAAACACTATACCAACACGCTACTGGACCTCAAAAATAAGTGGACCCACCTCCTTAACCGGGAATGGAGCACGGCCTTCCGGGCGGCCTCTCACCAGGCACGCCAATACCTGGGAATCCGTTTAAAGGAACAAACAATTTACGGAGTGCCTCCGTCTACAGGAAGCGGAGAGCTATGTCAACTAGAAGAGAGTGCATCTCCGGACGAAAATGCAGTGTGAATGCTGAGCAGCATTCACACAATTGGTAGTACCGGAAGTAGTAGTAGTGGAATTAGTAGAAGTGGAACTGGTAGTGGAAGAAGTAGTTGGATTAGTAGTAGTGAAAGTATTAGTGAAATTAGAATTAGTAGTTGTGGAAGTAATAGTGGAAGAAGTAGAGGAATTAGTAGTTGTGGAAGTAGTAGTAGTGGAAATATTAGTAGTGGAATTAGTAGTAGTAGAAGTGGTAGTAGTGGAAATTAGTAGTAGTTGATTTAGTAGTAGTTGAATTAGTATTAGTTGAATTAGTAATAGTGGAAGTAGTTGTAGTAGTGGAAGTATTAGTAAAATTAGAATTAGTGGAAGTAGTCGTGGAATAAGTAGTTGTGGAAGTAGTAGTGGAAATTAGTAGTAGTGGAATAAGTAGTAGTGGAAGTAGTAGTAGTGGAAGTAGTATTAGTAGAAGTAGTTGTAGTGGAAGTAGTATTAGTAGAAGTAGTTGTAGTGGAAGTAGTAGTAGAAGTAGTTGTAGTGGAAGTAGTAGTTTTGGAAGTAGTAGTGGAATTAGTAGTTTTGAAAGTATTAGTGAAATTAGTAATAGTGGAAGTATTCGTGGAATTAGTAGTTGTGGGAGTAGTAGTGAATGTAGTAGTGGAAGTAGTAGTAATGGAAGTAGTAGTAATGGAAGTAGTAGTAATGGAAGTAGTTGTGGAAGTAGTAGTAATGGAAGTAGTTGTGGAAGTAGTAGAGGAAATAGTAGTTGTAGAATTAATAGTGGAAGTAGTAGTAGTGGAAGTATTCGTGGAATTAGTAGTTGTGGAAGTAGTAGTAGTGGAAGTATTCGTGGAATTAGTAGTTGTGGAAGTAGTAGTGGAAGTAGTAATTGAAGTAGAAGTAGTGGAATTAGTAGTTGTGGGAGTAGTAGTGAATGTAGTAGTAATGGAAGTAGTTGTGGAAGTAGTAGAGGAAGTAGTATTTGTAGAATTAATAGTAGTGGAAGTAGTATTAGTAGAATTAATAGTAGTGGAAGTAGTAGTAGTGGAATTAGTTGTAGTGGAATTAGTAGTAGAAGTAGTAGGTTACAGTGGAAGGAGTTGAAAGTTGAGTTGAAGAGTTTCCCCATTTAAATGAACGGGGTAAAAAGGGTAGAAAAAGAGAAATGTGAGAATGGAAGAGATAAAAGAGAACTTTTCCACAGACTATAAACAAACTATATCTACACAAAGAGAGAAACTAAAGTTTCATGTCACCTCTGGGTTTTGAACCCAGGACCTCAGTAGCCAAGAGCGAGGTTCATACCACGAAATGAGTTTTATTTGTTCCTATAGCTTGTCAAGTCCAACAGACTTGTTTAGGTTCCAAATGACAACTCAAACATTTCACTCAATCACTTTTTTCTTTCGGATTGTTAGTAATTAGGTTGTAAACCTTTAAAGACAGATAAACACAACATTTTAATTATCCATTTAATTTAAACATTCTAAATTCATTTTAAATAAAGTTAAACATTGAAACATTTTGAATTTATTCAAATAATTAAACATTCAAATATTTTAAATTCATTTAAACAACTTCAAATATTTTAAATGAATTAAGAAGCACTAAATCAAAGTAAAGAAAACATTTCACCGACCATTGGCGTCTTTGGACTGAAGCCATTGTTGTGAACTTGGAGCGTCTTCTCTCTCTGACTGACTGACTGACTGAGACCCTCCATTACCTCACAGTTCACAGGTGCTGCTCATTAGTGACAATGACTGAAGCAGCTGCGTTGCTGCTGCTGGTGCACTCTGGGAAATGCAGTTCTTTCACACACTGAGATTCAACTTAACAGTATTGAGCAATGGTTCCTGTATTTTTGATTTTGTCTTTGAGTTCTTCATAGGTTCTAAAAACATTGTTGTCTCAGTGCATCAGTGAATCTGTGATCCATCACAGGGTCTGGTTGAGGAAGTTGTGTTCATTTATCCACGATTGCTTTCACCTGATCAATCGTGTCATCTTGGTCTTTGTTCAACAAGTAAACCTGGACGCTCTTGTTTTGATTCATCAACTGTTTACTTCTGCTCCAGTTTCTTCTAAAAGGAACTTTTTCCTGCTCCAGCCACACTGTACTTTATTATTGATCCGTTTTTACTTTCTCCACTGTAGTATTACTTCAACTGTAAAGTGTCTTCAGATAACTTTGTTGTGATAACACACTTTAAATAAAATGATTATTATTATGAATTACTCTCAGTACTAGTACTACAGGTATTCGTAGTAGTATGAGTACTCGTAGTACTAGTACTCGTTGAAGTATTATTAGTATTTCTACTACTCGTAGCAGTACTAGTATTTCTACTACTCGTAGTAGTACTAGTACGTGTAGTACTCGTAGTAGTACTAGTACGTGTAGTACTCGTAGTAGTACTAGTACGTGTATAAGTCCTCGTACTCGTAGTAGTAATGGTGTTTTTGGTTCTCGTAGTAGTACTGGTGTGTTTGGTTCTCGTAGTAGTACTGGCGTTTTTGGTTCTCGTAGTAGTACTGGTGTGTTTGGTTCTCGTAGTAGTACTGGTGTGTTTGGTACTCGTAGTAGTACTAGTAGTTTGGTACTCTTAGTAGTACTAGTAATTGTGGTACTCTTAGTAGTACTAGTAATTGTGGTACTCGTAGTAGTACTAGTAATTGTGGTACTCGTAGTAGTACTAGTAATTGTGGTACTCTTAGTAGTACTAGTAATTGTGGTACTCGTAGTAGTACTAGTAATTGTGGTACTCGTAGTAGTACTAGTAATTGTGGTACTCGTAGTAGTACTAGTAATTGTGGTACTCGTAGTAGTACTAGTAATTGTGGTACTCATAGTAGTACTAGTAATTGTAGTACTCCAAGTAGTACTAGTAATTGTAGTACTCCAAGTAGTACTAGTAATTGTAGTACTCCAAGTAGTACTAGTATTTGTAGTACTCCAAGTAGTACTCCAAGTAGTACTAGTATTTGTAGTACTCCAAGTAGTACTAGTATGTGTAGTAGTACTAGTATTCTTAGTAGTTCTAGTATTTGTAGTAGTACTCGTATGTGTAGTTCTACTACGAGTGAAGGAGTACAGGATTGAAGAAGTGGAGGAGTGAAGGAGTAGAGTATTTAATGAGTAGAGTAGTAGAGGAGTGAAGGAGTAGAGGAGGGAAGGAGTAGAGGATTTAATGAGTAGAGTAGTAGAGGAGTGAAGGAGTAGAGGAGTAGAGGAGTGAAGGAGTAGAGTAGTAGAGGAGTGAAGGATTTAATGAGTAGAGTAGTAGAGGAGTGAAGGAGTAGAGGATTTAATGAGTAGAGTAGTAGAGGAGTGAAGGAGTAGAGGATATAATGAGTAGAGTAGTAGAGGAGTGAAGGAGTAGAGGATTTAATGAGTGAAGGAGTAGAGGATTTAATGAGTAGAGTAGTAGAGGAGGGAAGGAGTAGAGGACTCATAGTACGAGTACTCATAGTACTAGTACTCGTTGAAGTATTATTAATATTTCTACTACTCGTAGTAGTACTAGTACGTGTAGTACTCGTAGTAGTACTAGTACGTGTAGTACTCGTAGTAGTACTAGTACGTGTAGTACTCGTAGTAGTACTAGTACGTGTATAAGTCCTCGTACTCATAGTAGTAATGGTGTGTTTAGTACTCATAGTAGTAATGGTGTGTTTGGTACTCATAGTAGTAATGGTGTGTTTGGTACTCATAGTAGTAATGGTGTGTTTGGTACTCGTAGTAGTACTAGTAATTGTGGTACTCGTAGTAGTACTAGTAATTGTGGTACTCGTAGTAGTACTAGTAATTGTGGTACTCGTAGTAGTACTAGTAATTGTGGTACTCGTAGTAGTACTCCTAGTAGTACTAGTAATTGTAGTACTCCAAGTAGTACTAGTAATTGTAGTACTCCAAGTAGTACTAGTATTTGTAGTACTCCAAATAGTACTAGTATTTGTAGTACTAGTATTTGTAGTACTCCAAGTAGTACTAGTATGTGTAGTAGTACTAGTATTCTTAGTAGTATAGTATTTGTAGTATTCGTATGTGTAGTTCTACTACGAGTGAAGGAGTACAGGATTGAAGAAGTGGAGGAGTGAAGGAGTAGAGTATTTAATGAGTAGAGTAGTGGAGGAGTGAAGGAGTAGAGTGAAGGAGTAGAGGATTTAATGAGTAGAGTAGTAGAGGAGGGACGGAGTAGAGTAGTAGAGGAGTGAAGAAGTTGAGGATTTAATGAGTAGAGTAGTAGAGGAGTGAAGGAGTAGAGGATTTAATGAGTGCAGGAGTAGAGTATTTAATGAGTAGAGTAGTAGAGGAGTGAAGTAGTAGAGGAGTGAAGGAGTAGAGGAGAGAAGGAGTAGAGTATTTAATGAGTAGGGTAGTAGAGGAGTGAAGGAGTAGAGGATTTAATGAGTAGAGTAGTAGAGGAGGGAAGGAGTAGAGGAGGGAAGGAGTACAGGATTTAATGAGTAGAGTAGTAGAGGAGTGAAGGAGTAGAGGAGGGAAGGAGTAGAGGATTTAATGAGTAGAGGAGTGAAGGAGTAGAGGATTTAATGAGTACAGTAGTAGAGGAGGGAAGTAGTAGAGGAGGGAAGGAGTAGAGGATTTAATGAGTAGAGTAGTAGAGGAGTGAAGGAGTAGAGGAGGAGTAGAGGAGGGAAGGAGTAGAGGATTTAATGAGTAGAGTAGTAGAGGAGTGAAGGAGTAGAGGATTTAATGAGTAGAGTAGTAGAGGAGTGAAGGTGTAGAGGATTTAATGAGTAGAGTAGTAGAGGAGTGAAGGAGTAGAGGATTTAATGAGTAGTAGAGGAGTGAAGGAGTAGAGGATTTAATGAGTAGAGTAGTAGAGGAGTGAAGAAGTAGAGGAGTGAAGAAGTAGAGGAGTGAAGGAGTAGAGGATTTAATGAGTAAAGTAGTAGAGGAGTGAAGGAGTAGAGGATTTAATGAGAAGAGTAGTAGAGGAGGGAAGGAGTAGAGGAGTGAAGGAGTAGAGGAGGGAAGGAGTAGAGGATTTAATGAGTAGAGTAGTAGAGGAGTGAAGGAGTAGAGGATTTAATGAGTAGAGTAGTAGAGGAGTGAAGGTGTAGAGGATTTAATGAGTAGAGTAGTAGAGGAGTGAAGGAGTAGAGGATTTAATGAGTAGTAGAGTGAAGGAGTAGAGGATTTAATGAGTAGAGTAGTAGAAGAGTGAAGGAGTAGAGGATTTAATGAGTATAGTAGTAGAGGAGGGAAGGAGTAGAGGAGGGAAGGAGTAGAGGATTTAATGAGTAGAGTAGTAGAGGAGTGAAGGTGTAGAGGATTTAATGAGTAGAGTTGTAGAGGAGTGAAGGAGTAGAGGATTTAATGAGTAGTAGAGGAGTGAAGGAGTAGAGGATTTAATGAGTAGACTAGTAGAGGAGTGAAGGAGTAGAGGATTTAATGAGTAGAGTAGTAGAGGAGTGAAGGAGTAGAGGATTTAATGAGTAGAGTAGTAGAGGAGTGAAGGAGTAGAGGATTTAATGAGTAAAGTAGTAGAGTGAAGGAGTAGAGGAGTGAAGGAGTAGAGGAGTGAAGGAGTAGAGGAGTGAAGGAGTAGAGTAGTAGAGGAGTGAAGGAGTAGAGGATTTAATGAGTAGAGTAGTAGAGGAGTGAAGGAGTAGAGGATTTAATGAGTAGTAGAGGAGTGAAGGAGTAGATGATTTAATGAGTAGAGTATTGGAGGAGTGAAGGAGAGTATAATTATTAGTATAACTATAAGTTTAACTATAATTATAAGTATAAGTACAAGTGTGGAAGAGTGAAGGAGTGAAAGAGTGGAAAAGTCAAAAAGTGGATATAAGTACAAGAGAAGTACAAGTACAAGTAAAACTATTAGTATAAGTATAACTGTAAGTACAAGTATAAGGCAGTAGTAGTGGAATTAGTAGTGGAAAGTATCACAGATTGAAGTAGAAGGAGTCGAAACACGAGTTGAAGAGTTTCCCCATTGAAATGAATGGGGAAAAAAGGGTAGAAAAAGAGGAATAAAAGAAAGAGGGGAAGAGATAAAAGAGAGATAGAACATAGCCTGAATGACTGGAACGAGCTGAAATGATAAAAGTTTGAACGGTTCAAATCGGATGAAATTTGTGGAAGAAGCGGAACAAAGTTTAGGTCAGAAGACGGAAGAGGAAAAAGAAAAAAAAAAGAAAAAGAAGAACTAGAAAGATTGCATTTCCAGAAGAAAATGCAGTGTGAATGCTGGCCGTAGCTGTAGCTGTGCAGTAGTAGTATTAGTAGTAGAAGTAGTAGTATTATTATTATTAGTAGAAGTAGTAGTAGTATTAGTAGTAGAAGTAGTCGTGGAAGTCTAAGAGGAATTTATAGTTAAAGTAGTAGTAGAATTAGTAGTAAAAGTATAAGTAGTATTAGTAGTAGAATTAATATTGGAAGAAGTAGTAGAATTCGTCGTAAAAGTATAAGTGGTAGGTCAAACTGGAAGGAGTTGGACATGAGTTCAAGAGTTTTCCCATTGAAATTAATGGGGTAGAAGAAGAGGAATAAAAGAAAGAATGGAAGAGATAAGAGAAGTTTTCCACAGACTAAACACAAACTATATCTACACAATGAGAGAAACTAAAGTTTCATATCACCTCTGGGTTTTGAACCCAAGACCTCAGTCACCAAGAGCGAGGTTCATACCACGAAATGAACAGAGTTTTATTTTTTCCTATAGCTTGTCAAGTCCAACTCTTGTTCAGGTTCCAAATGACAACTCAAACGTTTCACTCAATCACTTTTTTCTTTAGTTTGTTTGTTTGTTTGATTGTTAGTAATTAGGTTGTAAACCTTTAAAGACGGATAAACACAACATTTTAATTATCCATTTAATTTAAACATTCTAATTTCATTTTAAATTAACTTAAACATTGAAACATTTTGAATTCATTCAAATAATTAAACATTCAAATATTTTAAATTCATTTAAACAACTTCAAATATTTTAAATGAATTAACAAGCACTAAATCAAAGTAAAGAAAACATTTCACCGACCATTGGCGTCTTTGGACTGAAGCCATTGTTGTGAACTTGGAGCGTCTTCTCTCTCTGACTGACTGACTGAGACCCTCCATTACCTCACAGTTCACAGGTGCTGCTCATTAGTGACAATGACTGAAGCAGCTGCTGCTGGTGCACTCTGGGAAATGCAGTTCTTTCACACACTGAGATTCAACTTAACAGTATTGGGCAATGGTTCCTGTATTTTTGATTTTGTCTTTGAGTTCTTCATAGGTTCTAAAAACATTGTTGTCTCAGTGCATCAGTGAATCTGTGATCCATTGCAGGGTCTGGTTGAGGAAGTCATGTGTTCATTTATCCACGATTGCTTTCACCTGATCGATCGTGTCATCTTGGTCTTTGTTCAACAAGTAAACCTGGACGCTCTTGTTTTGATTCATCAACTGTTTACTTCTGCTCCAGGTTCTTCTAAAAGGAACTTTTTCCTGCTCCAGCCACACTGTACTTTATTATTGATCTGTTTTTACTTTCTCCACTGTAGTATTACTTCAACTGTAAAGTGTCTTCAGATAACTTTGTTGTGATAACACACTTTAAATTAAATTATTATTATTATGAATTACTCTCAGTACTAGTACTACAGGTACTCTTAGTAGAATGAGTACTCGTAGTACTACTACTCGTACTACTACTCGTAGTACTATTAGTACTTGTAGTACTATAACTCATAGTACTAGTACTCAAAGAAGTACTAGTACTTGTCAAAGTAGTACTAGTATTCGTAGAAGTACTACTAGTATTCGTAGAAATACTACTATTTGTACTACTCATAGTAGTACTAGTATGTGTAGTACTCGTAGTAGTACTAGTACTCGTAGTACTAGTACTCATAGTAGTACTAGTATTAATCGTAGTAGTAATTGTATGTGTGGTACTCGTAGTAGTACTAGTATTTGTAGTACTTTTAGTAGTACTAGTATTCTTAGTAGTACTAGTATTTGTAGTACTCGTAGTAGTTCTAGTATTTGTAGTAGTACTCGTACGTGTAGTTCTACTAAGAGTGAAGGAGTAGAGGATTGAAGAAGTGGAGGAGTGAAGGAGTAGAGTATTTAATGAGTAGAGTATTGGAGGAGTGAAGGAGAGTATAATTATTGGTATAACTATAGGTATAAGTATAACTATAAGTATAAGTATAACTATAAGTATAAGTATAACTATAAGTTTAACTATAATTATAAGTATAACTATACGTTTAACTATAACTATACGTTTAACTATAACTATACGTTTAACTATAACTATAAGTTTTACTATAATTATAAGTTTAACTATTGAGTAGTGAAAGTGTGAAAAAGTGGAAGAGTGAAGGAGTGGAAGAGTGAAGGAGTGGAAGAGTGAAGGAGTGAAAAGAGTGGATGAGTCAAAAAGTGGAGGAGTATAAGAGAGGTATAAGTATAAGTAAAACTATTAGTATAAATATAAGTATAACTATAAGCATAAGCATAAGGCAGTACTAGTGGAATTAGTAGTGGAAAGCATCACAGATTGAAGTGGAAGGAGTCAAAACATGAGTTGAAGAGTTTCCCCATTGAAATGAATGGGGAAAAAAGGGTAGAAAAGTGGAATAAAAGAAAGAGGGGAAGAGATAAAAGAGAGGTAGAACATAGCCTGAAAGACGGGTACGAGCTGAATTGATAAAAGTTTGAATGGTTCAAATCGGATTAAATTTGTGGAAGTAGAAGTGGCACAAAGTTTACGGCAGAAGTAAGAGGAATAATAAAGAGAAAAACAGGAAATCACTTGTGTGAATGCTTCCCAGCATAGGTGCACACCTGGACTGGTTAGTGTTCATGCAAACATTCACACACACACAGAGAGCTTACCTGGTGGCATGACGCCACAGAAGTCACAACTGGAAAGACAGGGCGGAGCTAATCAGGGGCTTAAGTGGAAATCTGGTCGTGGGTTTGAGGTCATGTGACCAGGCGTCATATTGTTTATTTATCGCTTTATTTTGACGGGTAAATGATTTCATAATTGGTTTTGGAACATGTTTTTATTTAGTTTATGAATGATAATTTATCATCATGAAAGCCCAATGTTACCATTTATTGTTAAATCATTTATGATTGGGGAATTATTTCAACCACACCCCTGGGAGGGGCTTAACAGCTAAAAGCAGAATGTCGGCTGCAGAAGAGGCGACTTTTTCTCCTGAGTTGCACAGTAGAGCAACAAGGACCTAAACCTCATTTAATGAGGAGAACGTTACAAACCTGTTGGTGAACCCTAGAACTGGGATCAGAAACAGATGGCGCCGCTCACGCAGCTGCTGTTTACAACAGTTCCCTCTTTCTACCTACTTTTTATCACACTTTTTCCATTTTTCTGGCGTCTTTTTAATTTTTTCTTTAGAATGGTCGGATCATGTTGCCGTTGTGCACAAAACGAGACCACTTTTACAACTTTTGCCTTCGGTTTTCTACTACTTTCGTCACTTTTTGGAACTCCGTCGGCAGACACGCTCAGCGGGTCTATTGTTTACACCAGGGATCAGCTGTTGGGGTTGCGCAACACCGCTCTCTCTCTCAGCGCGGAATGGACGATTCCCGTGGAAATCAAGAGAAAAAGACGCGGATGCAGAGCAGGTCGGATGAAACAAGAGAAGAAGCGTAGGTTCCGTCCCTTTATTCCATCGATCATCATGGGAAATGTACGTTCGATCGTGAATAAAACGGACGAGCTCGCTGCGCTGACCCGGCATCAGAGAGACTTCCGTGAGAGCAGCCTTCTATGTTTCACGGAGACCTGGCTGACGGAGAAGACCCCGGACTCTGTTGTTTCCCTGGAGGGGTTCAAGATGGTGCGTGCGGACCGGGACATGGACGGAAAGAGGAGAGGAGGAGGAGTGGCGGTGTTTATTAATGAGAGATGGAGCGATCCCGCTCATGTCTCCATTAAAGAACAAGTGTGCACTAAGGACATAGAGTTTGTTGTGGTGGGCATCCGCCCGTATTACATCCCGAGGGAGTTCTCACATGTGATTGTGTTCACTGTTTACATTCCTCCCTCTGCGGACGCAGCCGCAGCGAGCGAGAGGCTGAGCGCCTCAGTGTCGGACCTGCAGCTCAAACACCCGAACTCTCTCCTGCTCATTAACGGAGATTTCAACCATGCCTCACTTTCCTCCATTCTTCCCACCTTCACACAATACGTGAAATGCCACACCCGGGAGGACAAGACTCTGGACCTTTTATATGCAAATGTAAAAGGTGCCTACACCTCCATCCCCCTGCCCCCCCTCGGCCGCTCTGATCACAACCTGATACGTCTGCGACCTGAATACACTCCCATGGTGAGGAGACAGCCTGCACAGAAAAGAACTGTTAAGATGTGGAATGATGAAACCAAGGAGAGGCTGAGAGACTGCTTTGAGTCTACGGACTGGAGCGTGTTCTCTCATGGTGATGACATCGACACCTTCAATGACCATTCCACGGATTACATAAAGTTCTGTGAGGGCAACGTCACGCCGACCCGGAGGGTGCGGTGCTTTGCCAACACCAAGCCATGGGTGACCCCTCAACTTCAAGTTCTGCTGAACAAGAAGAAGAGGGTGTTTGCTTCAGGGAGCAGAGAGGAGCTTAAGGAGGTCCAGCGTGAACTCAAGAAGGCGATCAGGATGGCCAAGGACGAATACAAGAGGAAACTGGAGGAGCAACTGGCGCAGGGCAACACAAGGGATGTGTGGAAAGGCCTGAAGAACATCTCAGGTCATGGCCAGAGTGGAGCCAGAGCCACAGCAGGGGGAGACCAAAGATGGGCCACTGAACTTAACCAGTATTTCAACCGGTTTGATCAGGGCCCCCCTCCCCCCTCCATCTCTGCCCCTCACTCTTCACAAAGCTGTTTTTCCCCTGCTTCAGCCCCCTCCCCCCAACTGTTCTCACCTCCAAGCCACCTTTCTCCCCCCCAACACGCCCTACTGCCTCAGCTGCCCAACCCCCCACAGCCACCTCTCTCTGTTACATCTGAACAGGTGAGGAGAGTTTTCTGACGACTCGGCCATTGTGGGCTGCGTGTCTGGGGGGGGGCGAGCTGGAGTACAGGTCAGTCATTAAGGACTTTGTTGACTGGTGTGAGAGCAACTACCTTTGCTTAAACACCGGTAAGACAAGGGAGATGGTGATTGACTTTGAGGAAAAAGTCCCCACCACATCAACCGGTGAGCATCCAGGGCTCGGACATTGAGCTGGTGGACAGCTTCAAATACCTGGGTGTTCACCTCAACAATAAACTGAACTGGTCCACACACATCAACGCCGTGTACAAGAAGGGCCGAAGTCGCCTCCACCTCCTGGGGAGACTGAGGTCCTTCGGAGTGTGCAGACCACTTTTAAGGACCTTTTATGACTCCGTGGTAGCCTCTGCTATCCACTACGCTGTGGTCTGCTGGGGAGCAGGCAGCACGGACCGGGACAGGAAGAGACTCAACAGGCTGGTCACGAGGGCCGGCTCTGTCCTGGGCCGCTCGCTGGACTCGGTGGAGGAGGTGGGAGAGAGGAGGACACTCTCCAGACTATCCTCCATCAGGGACAACGCCCTTCACCCACTGCACCTGACCGTGGAGGAGCTGGCCAGCTCCTTCAGTGGCAGGCTCAGGCACCCCCAGTGTAGGACGGAGCGTTATAGAAGGTCCTTCATCCCAACTGGTGTCAGGATATTTAACTCTCTACTTTAAATATCCTGATGCTAATCGGTAGTGTGTTTTTCTTCTTGTGTGCTTTTTATTTTTATTTTTTTCCCGTTTTTATTTCTATTTTATTTTATTTTATTCTATTTTATTCTGTTAATAGTGTTAAATTCCTAATTTTTGTAAATAATTGTATATTCTTAAGATCGTTTTTATTTTATTTTATATTATCTCTTTTATTATTTATTTTTCCTTGCACTTTATTTTTTAAACTGCGCTGTTGTGAAAGTGTGTTTCCCCTCTGGGGATGAATAAAGCTTTTCTATTCTATTCTATTCTATGGAGAGCTTATCTCTGAACGCATGATCAGTGCATTTATTTATTTATTTGTATTGTATTACATTTCTCCGATCCTTGTTATTCTAATCAGGCTCTGACTGATCACTGACTTCCATCAGTGATCTGATCCAGCCTAACACCCCAGCTCGGGCTCTGAGGTCTGTGGATCAGAATCTACTTGTGGTTCCTCGCACACGGTTCAGGACCAGAGGAGAGAAACCCTTCCAGGCAGTTGCTCCTAAGCTTTGGAACGATCTAAAACATTTTAATTTGTGCAGGCCTTTCCTTGATTTTCTGTAACTCCTGTGTTATCTTGATCTTTTATATATTTTATTGAGTTTTGTTTTTGATTGTTTAAGCACTTTGTGACCCTGGTCTGGAAAAGCCCTCTATAAATATAAATTACTACTTACTTACTTGTAGTGTAGTCAGTTATTACTGCTGAAATCAATTCATAACTTTCATTTTTTTCTATTACAGTCTATTACAGTTCTTCTACACCAGGCCTGGCCAACCCGCGGCTCCCGAGCCGCATGCGGCTCTTTGCCTGGTTTCATGCGGCTCTAATGTTCTAGTGTTGTGTGGTTCTCGAACGATTTGTTGGAACGAACGATCTTTTGAGTGAACGTACTGAACTTCATTCCTTTCTCAGTTCAGTTGAACTCAGCTGCGACCGTGCCGGTGGGAGGGATTCTATAATAGACTTTGCTACAGAACATTTAGTTTTTATGTTGGCACAAAGTGCCAAAGTACAGTCAAAAGAACTGTCGATCCCATCACTCTAACATTCATATCGAGGTTTGGGTTTGTGTTTTCTAAATGTGTGTGTTCGCTTCGCTTGAGTTCAATACATGCGCGTTGGATGAAAATACCGCAAAGTTTCTCAGTAGGGACAAGATCTTTTGAGTAAACAATTTGTGTCAAGTTCGCTTTCAAAATGGCAGGGAAAAAATGCACAGCCAAATGAAAATAGGAATATGAACACAGGACGTTTTTAACTGAATGGAAGAGTATATATTTTCTATGGAAAAGTACCCCAATGTCAAACGGGCTGCGCTTAAGATACTGTCAATATTTGGGTCAACATACGTCTGCGAGTCTGTGTTTTCTTCCTGAAACACGTGAAATCAAAGCATCGATCTGTTCTGACTGACACCCATGTGAAAGAATTGCTTCGAGTGGCAACAACTGAATACAAGCCAGATCTGATGAGGTTTGTTCAAAGCAAGGAATGCCAGAAGTCCCACTAAGCAACATGCATAGTAAGAGAAAAAATACATTTTAATTATTATATTTTAGTTTGTGGACTTAGTTGAACTGAGAGTTTGTGCGTGTAAGACAGTGCACACAATGTTCATTGTTGAAAATGACTGACCCGTGGTCTGCAGATGTCCAATTCTGTCATTATCATGTTGGTGTGTGACATTTAAAATAAATCTGGCTAAGCAGAGGTCTGTGTGTGTGTGAGGAAGGGATGAGGCGATGTTCATGTGTGCCCATATGTATGACGTGGCTCTTTGCGGTAACACAGTAAAAAAATGTGGCTCTTAGGCTCTGACTGGTTGGCCACCCCTGTTCTACACGAATCCACCTGTTGCAGAACATGACCAGACAGAGGTAGTCTTTGCTCTTGAGGCTGTTGTACTTACTTGTATACTTTGTCTGAATCTGCAAGATCTAGCATTTTGACTACTTATAGTGACACTGGCCCATTTCTATTTTAGGTAACTTCAGGTAACCTTTCTCACTTTTCTACCCACAAATCAAGCCCCCCAAGCCCGCCGCCTGGTGGGAGATCATGCCGCCTGCCCTGGTTCTATTTTAGGGCACTTTTCTCACTTTTCTACCCACAAATCAAGCCCCAAAGCCCGCCGCCTGGTGGGGAAACATGCCGCCTGGCCAGTTTCTATTTTAGGTCACTTTTCTCACTTTTCATTTGAAGCGAACTCAATTCTCTCTCCTGTCTAATGAGTTCTGTGCATTCGTTTGATCCAAGGAAGAGTAACATTTTAGAATTAAAACATTCAATTTATTAATAGCAAAGAATGATTTCAAAGTTAGGCCTTACAAGACCTTAAATACAAAATCTGACTAATTCATGAACAAGAAACATGTCGTTTGAGCTGAACACTGACCTAAACAAAGAATCTTCAGTCTTCCTTCAAACTTGTTATCTCAAACCAGGTCTATAGACCATAAATTCTGTGTCTTGACATCTTTAGAATCGTATACGTTTCTTATCTCAACAAGGAGAGCATGTTCACATGGCTACAACATTATTTTACCAACACATATGTCTTTCACAGTCAGAACCACCGACAAAGTGGCGTCAAGGTCCATACAGAGTTCAGGCACAGATGACGAAAGTCGAAAGACAAAATACAAGAAATGTTTGAACTCTGAATAAAAGATAACATTATCAATGTTAACAATTGAGTACACAAAACGAGGACATATATTCAACCCATCAATGAATACACATATGTGGATGTATTTAAGGATATATCTTCAATCCCTTCTTTGATCTCTGAAACCAGAGGTCAACCTTAATATTTGAAGTTTAAAACAAACCTTTTATCACAAAATCTGGTATATGGTAAATAATCAAATAAAATATGAGATTAATAATTCTATCAGAACTCTTCATGATCTGTCAACAATGCCATCTGATAAGGGGGAGGCGCAGTCTTCTCTTCAATTGCAGATATGATAATATGGTTACATAATGAGCTGATACAAGGAATACAACAGCACCCGCAGATCACAAGTGCTGAAAATACAGCGACAGACATTAAATGAGATATTAGTATTGACTTCCATTTACCAAACCACCTATCCATCATATCACTCAACCAATTTCCTGAGTCTTCTTTGAGTTCATTTGAGAGTGCTTTAAGACCAAATGGCTTTGGTCAAGCTACCATCCGGGGCGGTTTTATTCAGAATGAACGTA
The DNA here is from genome assembly GCF_982586985.1 of Callionymus lyra. NCBI lineage: Eukaryota > Metazoa > Chordata > Actinopteri > Syngnathiformes > Callionymidae > Callionymus > Callionymus lyra. The sequence continues at coordinate 19,757 of NW_028258551.1, forward strand.
CAACATAGATCACCAAACATTGCGCACACCCCTCCTTTCTCTGAAAGTATCATGTCTATAAAAATACGATTTTGAAACGTCATAAGTGAAGTGACAGATAGTTGTTCATGCACACGATAATCAGGTCTCTAGTGTAATTTACACTATACAGAGCTATACAGGAGTAATTTATTGTCAAAGTAGGATTAAACAGAGGTGGAGTGGCATTTTGGGCCGTAACAGAATAAATCTGATTAAGCATTTCACAGTGGAAGTTATTCTGAATGAATAGTTTTCTTAGTTTTTTACAATATAAAATAATTCAACTATGTTCAATCAGTTTGCCTTTATTACCATAACTTCTACACAACATTTTCTCACCACAAACCTTTAAACAAACTCTGTAATCGAAAAAGTAACAGGCTGAAGCCAAGGCTTATTTTCCTATCCTATGTAATCCATGAAATAATCCAAAATATCAATTATACAGAGCAGAAAAACAAAAAACAAAATCATATCACATTTCAGTCATTTTACCTTGTAATCCTTAGGTATTTTACATTTCAATGTTTTTACCCTTTCATTTTTATTTTTTAAATGTATTTTATTTTTAAACTGACCAATGTTCTACAAAACTTTGTCACACAGCCTCTTTCATTATTTTACTTACAGAAATGAAACCAACTATATTTAACATTAGTTCTCAACTTTTAACTCAAAATAATGCTTGTAATGTTTTTATATGTAAAATGTCACCTCATTTTTAAAATGCCAGACTTTATTTAGAACCAGAAGTTATTAATTAGTAGTTTGGCTAATGGGATGCTTTGTTAATTATTCTAATAACTCTTTTCTGGAGTTTAATTATAGGGTCTATGTATGTCCTGCATGTACAACAAGAAACCTCAATAGTGAATTCCCAAGTGTGTCAGAAAGGCAGCATTACAAGTGATATCATTGAAAGAGTACTCAAGCGAGCTACCAATGTCGTTTGTGGGCTCGCACTGAAGTGAATTGAGCTGATTCAATGAGATAACCAAACGCTCAATGAGGGACAGGATCGCTTGGTTGAGGCGCAGGATTCCATGCAGCACCTCTTTGATCGAAAAAAATGGAAACTTCCCTGAGCACCCCAGTTCATGTGGGCTCAAGACTCAGGACAAGCGAAAAAACTGCTCATGTAGGCAGTGTAGGGTGTGTTTCCGCTGGTTGTTGTGGAAAACCATATTTCAAAAGGAAATAGGCAAAAGCAGGAAAATTGCCACCAAGTGGGAGTGATGTGGTGGAAAAGGTCACCGCTGGCAGCGAGACTTCATCAGGTGCAGGGGTGGATCACTGCTGGCAGTGAAAGCAGTGATACTTCAGGGAGTGAGGATGCAGGGACCACAGGAAGCAGGGGCCGCAGGATGTAGGGGCCACAGGATGTAGGGGCCGCAGTTGGTGGTAATGTTCTACCCACTTGTCGGGGACAGAACGCATCTTCTCTTCTGTCCGTCTGGAACTCCAGTCCGGTCCAGACTTGGATGTAGCCGGTTCAGCCTCCCGTGTAGAACCCTCACGTGTCTGGTCTGGTCTCACGTTACACCCTCGTCTAGTCCTGTTTTAGTCTCTCGCGTGGCACCTTCGATCTCTCCTCTAGACTCGCCTTTCGTGTCGACTAGGTCTCCTTTCTCAGACCCTCAAAGCCATGTCGGCGGTGAGATCTGCAGTCATGGTCCCACCCAGCACAGTCTCCAGGCATCGTCTCACGACAGGGCAGCTATCATGTTCTTCCTAAATTTGCAAAAATGTTCTCGTTATGAATTTCTGATCTTACCTTAGTTCTGGAAGTCCCACACTTGAACCTTACAGTGCTGCAAATCATTTCTTTATAATATTGAAGGTTATTTCGCAAGCGCACAATGTTCATCACAAAGGAAAAGACAGTTACACACTATCACAATATCATGAGACACAACACACTCAACAAGGTTCTGGTGTCTCTAGACCAGCAAACAACTGACAGATGTGTTGCTTCTGTTACTGGAGAATTCAAGTCATCATTGGAAACTAACACTGTTATTAAAACACATTTTATCATTGATATGTGAAATGGAGCCTGCAAAGAAAATGTTTGGGGGTGAATGGTCTCCTTCACTCTAACACACACAGGATTAGGGAAGGAAGAGATTTACGAGGGCTTTCTTTCACCTCACTTGAGGTGCAGCATTCCTCAAACCTTTTAGAATAAATCTAAACTGTTCACTACATTAGTCAAAATATCAAAACAATGATCAATTGAATCATGCACATGCACGTATCAAATGCCGGTATGTTATAGTGTAAATTGCTTCTTTCTCTCAGTGCACACACACATGCTCTCACATGTTCTTGCACTTGATTCATCCTGGCACTCACATAGTCACACAGACACATAGACACAAAGTCTGATCCACTGCAGCTGCACAGTGTTTTGTCTACGTCATGTCATGTTTGTAAGTCAGTCAAATGCAGGTATCATATGACCAAACTGAGGATTCAAATATGAAGCGGTTGTTTCTTTCAAATGTTCTTTCTTCAATTAATTTATCCACTGATCGACTCATAAAGGTTTTTTTTATTTTTTATTTATTAAACTTTACTCAAATCAAAATTATTATCAGTTATTTCCAGTTTAAGTTTAGAAATTAACTATTTAAAGCGATAATCAAATCATCAAAAGTTTCCAAAAAAATTCTAACCTCTTATAGTTCTTTCAAAATATTTTTTGTCCATAAATGACACACATACTTAAACTATAGGTTTGAATCATACTAACAAATGAACTCTAGAGTCCTCAAAGGAACCAAACCGTTCCCTAAAAGGATCTTAAAATCAATCATTTTAATTTTATTATCAATTATCACTACTGTATAATCCTTTATAGATCATGATCTCACTGCCATCAGCGCTAATGAATATGTATCAAGCCTCGTCATTGCTTTTCAAATCCAAGTTAGAAAATTATTTTTATTTAAAGACCTCAACAGACTGAATTAGGAATCAACTTCTTCATTTACTTCTTTACCACTTTGATTATTCATTCACTCTTTATTTTTTATTCCATTTTTCAACATTTAATTATTCCTGGTTTATGGATTCCATCAATTCAACATTCTTCTCTAAATATGCACCATTGCTATTTTTTGATTCCATTTTGGAGGTTACTTTAATTTATTTAAAAGCTTTTATCTTTTTACCTACTGTTACTTTTTATTGGTATAGGATTTTTCCAGCGCTATAATCTTATTCGGCGTAATGTTTTTCTTTAGAGTAATTTATTGTATTCAGTTGGTATCAGTTTGGTCTTTTTAATAGGAATATTTGTTTTCAATAACAATATTTTAAGACTTAGTTTTCCAAACCATTGAGTGTATTTTTCTGTTTATATTACCAAGTCAGAAGTCTCTTGAATCGACATTAATTCGATGTCAAGTCACTGGCTTCTCAGATGACTTTTATTAAGTTTTCTGTTTTCCTCCTGTCGATCAGAGATGGGAAGAGTGACGTGGAGGTTGGCCATGGCCCTGCATGTGGTTCCAGGTTTCTCCTCTGTGTTTCAGTATTGCGGGGGTTGCGAGGAATTTCCTTCTCCTCACACACAAACATTTTCGAGCGCAAACCACATAGAGGTTAATAGGAGTGAGGATTCTTGGACAGAGTATTGAGCTCCAGCGCTGGCGGCGGGGAAAGAGCTGGGAACAAGGCCTCTCCAGCAAAACTCCTCCAGCATTCTCAGCCTATAGCAGCTAAGGTTAATTATAGACTTTATCGTAAAAGTAAGGTTTTAAGATTGTTTTTAAACATAGAGAAGGTGTCTGCCCTCCGGACTGAATCCGGTAGTTGGTTCCACAGCAAAGGGGCTTTGAAAACTGAAGGCCCTGGCTCCAAATATACATTAAGAGATTTGTGGTATAACTAATAGTTCCGAGTTTAAAGATCGTAAGGTCCTAGAGGGTTGATTAGTTTGGATTAGATCTTTAATGTATGTTGGTGCTAGACCATGTAAGGCTTTATAGGTTAAGAGAAGGATTTTAAATTGTATTCTAAATTCTACAGGAAGCCAATGTAAGGAAGACAGCACAGTGGAAATGTGTTCGCGCCTCTTAGTCTTAGTCAGGACACGACCGTCAGAGTACTGAATGAGCTGAGAGACTTTTTAGAACATCCTGACAGAGGAGAGTTTCAGTATTCCAGCCTGGAGGTAACAAAAGCGTGGATGAGTTTCTCAGCAGCATCTAAAGGAAGAAGTGCCTGATTTTTTAAATGTTACGAAGGTGGAAGTAGGCAGTCCGTGAGATTTGTTTTATGTTTGAGTTAAATGACAAGTCCTCGTCAAAGCAGACACCCAGATTCTTTACAGTGGTGCTAGTAGCAGGAGAAAGTCCATTATGTAAAACTAGATCATTAGTTAATGATTGTCTTGAGATGTTGCGGACCAAATAGTAAAACCTCAGTTTTTCCGAGTTCAGTAAGAGGACGTTTTTGGTCATCCAGGACTTGATATCTGTAATACAGGACTGTATTTGTGTTAGCTGATTTCTTTCATCTGGCTTCCTTGAAGTAGAGTTGGGTGTGAGCATAACAGTGAAAGTTTATAAGGTGTCTTCTGATCAAGTCCTATAGTGGGAGCATATAGATTGTGAATAGGATTGGACCAAGAACAGAACCTTGTGGGACACCATAGCTGACCTTAGTGTGTGTCGATGAGAGGTGGTTGACATGTACATAGTTCGTTCTATCCGACAGGTAAGATTTAAACCAGTTTAGAGCAGTTCCACGTATGCCTATGTGGTTTTCTAGCCTCTGTAGAAGGATTTGGTGGTCAACAGTGTCAAATGCAGCACTGAGATCTAGAAGAACAAGAACTGAAACATGGCCCTGATCAGAGTCCATCAGCAGGTTGTGACTAACTTTTACAAGGGCGTTCTCTGTGCTGTGGTGTTCCATTAACCACACTGAATCAGCTCAAATTGATCATTGTCATGGAGAAAATCACACAGCTGACTTTGTAACCACTTTCTCCAGAATTCTTTAAATGAAGACATGATTAGATATAGGCCTATAGTAAGTGAGAACCTCTGGATCAAGAGTGGGTTTTTAGCAGAGGTTTAATTACTGCAACTTTAAAAATCTGAGGCACATAGCCTGATTTCATTGACAAGTTAATAATGTCAAGTATGAAAGTGCTAAGTAAGGTTAACAGTTCTTTAAGTAGCCATGTAGGATCGATGACATGTTTTGGACTTTGAGGAGGAAACAACCCGGGACAGCTTTCGAGGACTCACTGGTAAAAAGGAGTCAAAATATAGATTCAAGATTCAAGATTCAAAGCGTTTATTGTCATAGGTACTACGTACCATGAAATTCTTACTTTGTACCCCCAACAAAAGTGCACCGTAAAAATAAAACTATATATATATCTATATATATACATACATATAACCATATATACATTTGAAAGAGTAAAAATATTTAAAAAAACAGAGCAACAAAAGTACAAGTAGTGTAAATAGTGCATGAGGTAGATGTGGTTTTAGCTGTTGAGGAGACTGATGGCGGTTGGAAAGAAAGAGCTTTTTAGTCTCTTTGTCCGCACTTCACACTCCTGTACCTGCGGCCTTGAGGGCAGGAGTGTGAACAGTCCGTGCTGGGGGTGCATGGGATCTTTGAGGATGGAGGCAGCTTTACTGTGGACCCTGCGGTGGTATATGCTCTGCAGGGAGGGCAGAGAAGTTCTGGTGACCCTCTCAGCTGTGTTCACCACTCTCTGAAGGCGTTTGCGGTCCGTCACAGTGCTGCTGAAAATACATGGGCGCCGTCCGGGAATCAAACCCGGAGCGCAAGAATGGGAATCTTGCATGTTGCTTCTATAAGTGATGAGTAATTGACATCATTTTTAACTCAATTATGATTTGATGATGTTTTCAGACTTAGAGCAAGACGTTCAAAAGTTATATTTAAGTGAAATCTTCTCTAAAAGTGATGTATTCAGACTGAGATTTATTTGAAGTACAAGCCCGTCACCTGGTGGGGGACCATGCCTGGTTCTTTTTTTTTTTTTTAATCAAAATTTATCTTTTTTTTTGCCACAAGGCAAGCCAGTCAAGCCCCCTACCCTACCTGGTGCGCGAACCAAACAGCAGCATGTCTTCTCCTTTGTATTTGATTGACAGGTCTACCAGAACTGTCTTGTAGATGCAGCAATTAACGAAGCCCCTCTCCCACGACGACTTCCTGACTGTTCAAAAAAAGAGACACTTAAATAATATGGGAAGTACAAAAGTAGCAGATGAACTTGGATTACGACCCTGAATTAGGTTTTCTAAGATGTTGCTCAGTTGTTGTTCAAACTTCAAATAAGGTTTTATTTAGCTACAAACATTAATAACCAGCTATAAGAAACATGAGAAACACCTATTTGAAGTTGTTTTCAAAAGTTACGTTTAAAGTTGTCTCAAACTGATGTTTTCAGACTGAGAGAAAGACGTTTTCCAAGATTCTGCTCAAACTCTAAATTTCAGGGTTCAAACTTCAAATAAAGGGTTTATATAGCTACATACATCAATTAATACCTGTAATAAACATAACATAATAAACACTTATTCTAAGCTGTTTTCAAAAGTTATGTTTAACCTGAAATATTGTCTCAAACTGATGTTCTCAGACTGAGAGAATGACGTTTTCTAAGATTCTGCTGGAGCTCTGTATAGCAGTTTTCAAACATCAAATGAAGGGTTTATATAGCTATATATATCAATTTGCAACTGAAATAAACAAGAGAAAAACTTATTCAAAGCTGTTTTCAAAAGTTATGTTTAACCTGAAATATCGTCTCAAACTGATGTTCTCAGACTGAGAGAATGACGTTTTCTAGGATTCTGCTGGAGCTCTGAATAGCAGTTTTCAAACATCAAATAAAGGGTTTATATAGCTATATATATCAATTTGCACCTGAAATAAACAAGAGAAACATTTATTCCAAGCTGTTTTCAAAAGTTATGTTTAACCTGAAATATTGTCTCAAATTGATGTTCTCAGACTGAGAGAATGACGTTTTCTAAGATTCTGCTGGAGCTCTGAATAGCAGTTTTCAAACATCAAATAAAGGGTTTATATAGCTATATATATCAATTTGCATCTGAAATAAACAATAGAAACACTTATTCGAAGCTGTTTTCAAAAGTTATGTTTAACCTGAAATATTGTCTCAAATTGATGTTCTCAGACTGAGAGAATGACGTTTTCTAAGATTCTGCTGGAGCTCTGAATAGCAGTTTTCAAACATCAAATAAAGGGTTTATATAGCTATATATATCAATTTGCATCTGAAATAAACAAGAGAAACACTTATTCGAAGCTGGTTTCAAAAGTTATGTTTAACCAGAAATATTGTCTCAAACTGATGTTCTCAGACTGAGAGAATTACGTTTTCTAAGATTCTGCTTGAGCTCTGAATAGCAGTTTTCAAACATCAAATAAAGGGTTTATATAGCTATATATATCAATTTGCATCTGAAATAAACAAGACAAAAAGTTATTCGAAACTGTTTTCAAAAGTTATGTTTAACATGAAATTACCGCTCAAACTGATGTTCTCAGACTGAGAGAATGACGTTTTCCAAGATTCTGCTGGAGCTCTGAATAACAGTTTTCAAACATCAAATAAAGCGTTTATATAGCTATATATATCAATTTGCATCTGAAATAAACAAGAGAAACACTTATTCGAAGCTGTTTTCAAAAGTTATGTTTAACCTGAAATATTGTCTCAAACTGATGTTCTCAGACTGAGAGAATGACGTTTTCCAAGATTCTGCTGGAGCTCTGAATAGCAGTTTTCAAACATCAAATAAAGGGTTTATATAGCTATATATATTAATTTGCATCTGAAATAAACAAGAGAAACACTTATTCGAAGCTGTTTTCAAAAGTTATGTTTAACCTGAAATATTGTCTCAAACTGATGTTCTCAGACTGAGAGAATGACGTTTTCTAAGATTCTGCTGGAGATCTGAATAGCAGTTTTCAAACATCAAATAAAGGGTTTATATAGCTATATATATCATTTTCCATCTGAAATAAACAAGAGAAAAAATTATTCGAAGCTGTTTTCAAAAGTTATGTTTAACCTGAAATATTGGCTCAAACTGATGTTCTCAGACTGAGAGAATGACGTTTTCTAAGATTCTGCTGGAGCTCTGAATAACAGTTTTCAAACATCAAATAAAGGGTTTATATAGCTATATATATCAATTTGTATCTGAAATAAACAAGAGAAACACTTATTCGAAGCTGTTTTCAAAAGTTATGTTTAACCTGAAATATTGTCTCAAACTGATGTTCTCAGACTGAGAGAATGACGTTTTCTAAGATTCTGCTGGAGCTCTGAATAGCAGTTTTCAAACATCAAATAAAGGGTTTATATAGCTATATATATCAATTTGCATCTGAAATAAACAAGAGAAAAACTTATTCAAAGCTGTTTTCAAAAGTTATGTTTAACCTGAAATATTGTCTCAAACTGATGTTCTCAGACTGAGAGAATGACGTTTTCTAAGATTCTGCTGGAGCTCTGAATAGCAGTTTTCAAACATCAAATAAAGGGTTTATATAGCTATATATAACAATTTGCATCTGAAATAAACAAGAGGAACATTTATTCGAAGCTGTTTTCAAAAGTTATGTTTAACCTGAAATATTGTCTCAAACTGATCTTCTCAGACTGAGAGAATGACGTTTTCCAAGATTCTGCTGAGGTTCTGAATAGCAGTTTTCTAACATCAAATAAAGGGTTTATATAGCTATATATATCAATTTGCATCTGAAATAAACAAGAGAAACACTTATTCGAAGCTGTTTTCAAAAGTTATGTTTAACATGAAATACTGTCTCAAACTGATGTTCTCAGACTGAGAGAATGACGTTTTCCAAGATTCTGCTGGAGCTCTGAATAACAGTTTTCAAACATCAAATAAAGGGTTTATATAGCTATATATATATATCAATTTGCATCTGAAATAAACAAGAGAAACACTTATTCGAACCTGTTTACAAAAGTTATGTTTTACCTGAAATATTGTCTCAAACTGATGTTCTCAGACTGAGAGAATGACGTTTTCCAAGATTCTGCTAGAGCTCTGAATAACAGTTTTCAAACATCAAATAAAGGGTTTATATAGCTATATATATCAATTTGCATCTGAAATAAACAAGAGAAACACTTATTCGAAGCTGTTTTCAAAGGATATGTTTAAGTGAGACCTTCTCTAAATGTGATGTATTCAGACTGAGATGTATTTGATGTCCAATCCCGCCACCTTGTGGTTCTTCTTTTTTATCAACATTTCTCTTTTTTTTCCACAATGCAATTCCCCCAAGCACCCTACCTGGTGCACAAACCAAACACCACCATGTCTTCTCCTTTGAATTTGATTGACAGGTCCACCAGAACGGTCTTGTAGATACAGCATTGCGTTGTCTAGTCCGAGCGAGTCTCAGAATGTTTTCACAGTCTTGGAAGTAGTGAACGCGGGCTAAGATGCTGCTGGAGCTCTGAATAACAGTTTTCAAACATCAAATAAAGGGTTTATATAGCTATATATATCAATTTGCATCTGAAATAAACAAGAGAAAAACATATTCAAAGCTGTTTTCAAAAGTTATGTTTAACCTGAAATATTGTCTCAAACTGATGTTCTCAGACTGAGAGAATGATGTTTTCTAAGATTCTGCTGGAGCTCTGAATAGCAGTTTTCAAACATCAAATAAAGGGTTTATATAGCTATATATATCAATGTGCATCTGAAATAAACAAGAGAAACACTTATTCGAAGCTGTTTTCAAAAGTTATGTTTAACCTGAAATATTGTCTCAAACTGATCTTCTCAGACTGAGAGAATGACGTTTTCTAAGATTCTGCTGGAGCTCTGAATAACAGTTTTCTAACATCAAATAAAGGGTTTATATAGCTATATATATCAATTTGCATCTGAAATAAACAAGAGAAACATTTATTCCAAGCTGTTTTCAAAAGTTATGTTTAACCTGAAATATTGTCTCAAATTGATGTTCTCAGACTGAGAGAATGACGTTTTCTAAGATTCTGCTGGAGCTCTGAATAGCAGTTTTCAAACATCGAATAAAGGGTTTATATAGCTATATATATCAATTTGCATCTGAAATAAACAAGAGAAACACTTATTCGAAGCTGTTTTCAAAAGTTATGTTTAACCTGAAATATTGTCTCAAATTGATGTTCTCAGACTGAGAGAATGACGTTTTCTAAGATTCTGCTGGAGCTCTGAATAGCAGTTTTCAAACATCAAATAAAGGGTTTATATAGCTATATATAACAATTTGCATCTGAAATAAACAAGAGAAACATTTATTCGAAGCTGGTTTCAAAAGTTATGTTTAACCTGAAATATTATCTCAAACTGATGTTCTCAGACTGAGAGAATGACGTTTTCCAAGATTCTGCTGGAGCTCTGAATAACCGTTTTCAAACATCAAATAAAGGGTTGATATAGCTATATATATCAATTTGCATCTGAAATAAACAAGAGAAACACTTATTCAAAGCTGTTTTCAAAAGTTATGTTTAACCTGAAATATTGTCTCAAACTGATGTTCTCAGACTGAGAGAATGACGTTTTCCAAGATTCTGCTGGAGCTCTGAATAACCGTTTTCAAACATCAAATAAAGGGTTGATATAGCTATATATATCAATTTGCATCTGAAATAAACAAGAGAAACACTTATTCGAAGCTGTTTTCAAAAGTTATGTTTAACCTGAAATATTGTCTCAAACTGATGTTCTCAGACTAAGAGAATGAAGTTTTCCAAGATTCTGCTGGAGCTCTGAATAGCAGTTTTCAAACATCAAATAAAGGGTTTATATAGCTATATATATCAATTTGCATCTGAAATAAACAAGAGAAACACTTATTCGAAGCTGTTTTCAAAAGTTATGTTTAACCTGAAATATTGTCTCAAACTGATGTTCTCAGACTGAGAGAATGACGTTTTCCAAGATTCTGCTGGAGCTCTGAATAGCAGTTTTCAAACATCAAATAAAGGGTTTATATAGCTATATATATCATTTTCCATCTGAAATAAACAAGAGAAACACTTATTCGAAGCTGTTTTCAAAAGTTATGGTTAACCTGAAATATTGTCTCAAACTGATGTTCTCAGACTGAGAGAATGACGTTTTCTAAGATTCTGCTGGAGCTCTGAATAGCAGTTTTCAAACATCAAATAAAGGGTTTATATAGCTATATATATCAATTTGCATCTGAAATAAACAAGAGAAACATTTATTCGAAGCTGTTTTCAAAAGTTATGTTTAACCTGAAATATCGTCTCAAACTGATCTTCTCAGACTGAGAGAATGACGTTTTCCAAGATTCTGCTGGAGCTCTGAATAACAGTTTTAAAACATCAAATAAAGGGTTTATATAGCTATATATATCAATTTGCATCTGAAATAAACAAAAGAAAAACTTATTCAAAGCTGTTTTCAAAAGTTATGTTTAACCTGAAATATTGTCTCAAACTGATGTTCTCAGACCGAGAGAATGACGTTTTCTAAGATTCTGCTGGAGCTCTGAATAGCAGTTTTCAAACATCAAATAAAGGGTTTATATAGCTATATATATCAATTTGCATCTGAAATAAACAAGAGAAACACTTATTCGAAGCTGTTTTCAAAAGTTATGTTTAACCTGAAATATTGTCTCAAACTGATGTTCTCAGACTGAGAGAATGACGTTTTCTAAGATTCTGCTGGAGCTCTGAATAGCAGTTTTCAAACATCAAATAAAGGGTTTATATAGCTATATATATCAATTTGCATCTGAAATAAACAAGAGAAACACTTATTCGAAGCTGGTTTCAAAAGTTATGTTTAACCTGAAATATTGTCTCAAACTGATGTTCTCAGACCGAGAGAATGACGTTTTCTAAGATTCTGCTGGAGCTCTGAATACCAGTTTTCAAAGATCAAATAAAGGGTTTATATAGCTATATATATATCAATTTGCATCTGAAATAAACAAGAGAAACACTTATTCGAAGCTGTTTTCAAAAGTTATGTTTAACCTGAAATATTGTCTCAAACTGATGTTCTCAGACTGAGAGAATGACGTTTTCCAAGATTCTGCTGGAGCTCTGAATAACAGTTTTAAAACATCAAATAAAGGGTTTATATAGCTATATATATCAATTTGCATCTGAAATAAACAAAAGAAAAACTTATTCAAAGCTGTTTTCAAAAGTTATGTTTAACCTGAAATATTGTCTCAAACTGATGTTCTCAGACCGAGAGAATGACGTTTTCTAAGATTCTGCTGGAGCTCTGAATAGCAGTTTTCAAACATCAAATAAAGGGTTTATATAGCTATATATATCAATTTGCATCTGAAATAAACAAGAGAAACACTTATTCGAAGCTGTTTTCAAAAGTTATGTTTAACCTGAAATATTGTCTCAAACTGATGTTCTCAGACTGAGAGAATGACGTTTTCTAAGATTCTGCTGGAGCTCTGAATAGCAGTTTTCAAACATCAAATAAAGGGTTTATATAGCTATATATATCAATTTGCATCTGAAATAAACAAGAGAAACACTTATTCGAAGCTGGTTTCAAAAGTTATGTTTAACCTGAAATATTGTCTCAAACTGATGTTCTCAGACCGAGAGAATGACGTTTTCTAAGATTCTGCTGGAGCTCTGAATACCAGTTTTCAAAGATCAAATAAAGGGTTTATATAGCTATATATATCAATTTGCATCTGAAATAAACAAGAGAAACACTTATTCGAAGCTGTTTTCAAAAGTTATGTTTAACCTGAAATATTGTCTCAAACTGATGTTCTCAGACTGAGAGAATGACGTTTTCTAAGATTCTGCTGGAGCTCTGAATAGCAGTTTTCAAACATCAAATAAAGGGTTTATATAGCTATATATAACAATTTGCATCTGAAATAAACAAGAGAAACATTTATTCGAAGCTGTTTTCAAAAGTTATGTTTAACCTGAAATATTGTCTCAAACTGATCTTCTCAGGCTGAGAGAATGACGTTTTCCAAGATTCTGCTGAAGCTCTGAATAGCAGTTTTCAAACATCAAATAAAGGGTTTATATAGCTATATATATCAATTTGCATCTGATAAACAAGAGAAACACTTATTCAAAGCTGTTTTCAAAAGTTATGTTTAACATGAAATACTGTCTCAAACTGATGTTCTCAGACTGAGAGAATGACGTTTTCCAAGATTCTGCTGGAGCTCTGAATAACAGTTTTCAAACATCAAATAAAGGGTTTATATAGCTATATATATATCAATTTGCATCTGAAATAAACAAGAGAAACACTTATTCAAAGCTGTTTTCAAAAGTTATGTTTAACCTGAAATATTGTCTCAAACTGATGTTCTCAGACCGAGAGAATGACGTTTTCTAAGATTCTGCTGGAGCTCTGAATAGCAGTTTTCAAACATCAAATAAAGGGTTTATATAGCTATATATATCAATTTGCATCTGAAATAAACAAGAGAAACACTTATTCGAAGCTGTTTTCAAAAGTTATGTTTAACCTGAAATATTGTCTCAAACTGATGTTCTCAGACTGAGAGAATGACGTTTTCTAAGATTCTGCTGGAGCTCTGAATAGCAGTTTTCAAACATCAAATAAAGGGTTTATATAGCTATATATATCAATTTGCATCTGAAATAAACAAGAGAAACACTTATTCGAAGCTGGTTTCAAAAGTTATGTTTAACCTGAAATATTGTCTCAAACTGATGTTCTCAGACCGAGAGAATGACGTTTTCTAAGATTCTGCTGGAGCTCTGAATACCAGTTTTCAAACATCAAATAAAGGGTTTATATAGCTATATATATATCAATTTGCATCTGAAATAAACAAGAGAAACATTTATTCGAAGCTGTTTTCAAAAGTTATGTTTAACCTGAAATATTGTCTCAAACTGATGTTCTCAGACCGAGAGAATGACGTTTTCTAAGATTCTGCTGGAGCTCTGAATAGCAGTTTTCAAACATCAAATAAAGGGTTTATATAGCTATATATATCAATTTGCATCTGAAATAAACAAGAGAAACACTTATTCGAAGCTGTTTTCAAAAGTTATGTTTAACCTGAAACATTGTCTCAAACTGATGTTCTCAGACCGAGAGAATGACGTTTTCTAAGATTCTGCTGGAGCTCTGAATAGCAGTTTTCAAACATCAAATAAAGGGTTTATATAGCTATATATATATATCAATTTGCATCTGAAATAAACAAGAGAAAAACTTATTCGAAGCTGTTTTCAAAAGTTATGTTTAACATGAAATTACCGCTCAAACTGATGTTCTCAGACTGAGAGAATGACGTTTTCCAAGATTCTGCTGGAGCTCTGAATAACAGTTTTCAAACATCAAATAAAGGGTTTATATAGCTATATATATCAATTTGCATCTGAAATAAACAAGAGAAACACTTATTCGAAGCTGTTTTCAAAAGTTATGTTTAACCTGAAATATTGTCTCAAACTGATGTTCTGAGACTGAGAGAATGACGTTTTCTAAGATTCTGCTGGAGCTCTGTATAGCAGTTTTCAAAAATCAAATAAAGGGTTTATATAGCTATATATATCAATTTGCATCTGAAATAAACAAGAAAAAAACTTATTCAAAGCTGTTTTCATAAGTTATGTTTAACCTGAAATATTGTCTCAAACTGATGTTCTCAGACTGAGAGAATGACGTTTTCTAAGATTCTGCTGGAGCTCTGAATAGCAGTTTTCAAACATCAAATAAAGGGTTTATATAGCTATATATATCAATTTGCATCTGAAATAAACAAGAGAAACACTTATTCGAAGCTGTTTTCAAAAGTTATGTTTAACCTGAAACATTGTCTCAAACTGATGTTCTCAGACCGAGAGAATGACGTTTTCTAAGATTCTGCTGGAGCTCTGAATAGCAGTTTTCAAACATCAAATAAAGGGTTTATATAGCTATATATATCAATTTGCATCTGAAATAAACAAGAGAATCACTTATTCGAAGCTGTTTTCAAAAGTTATGTTTAACCTGAAATATTGTCTCAAACTGATGTTCTCAGACTGAGAGAATGACGTTTTCTAAGATTCTGCTGGAGCTCTGAATAGCAGTTTTCAAACATCAAATAAAGGGTTTATATAGCTATATATATCAATTTGCATCTGAAATAAACAAGAGAAACACTTATTCGAAGCTGTTTTCAAAAGTTATGTTTAACCTGAAACATTGTCTCAAACTGATGTTCTCAGACCGAGAGAATGACGTTTTCTAAGATTCTGCTGGAGCTCTGAATAGCAGTTTTCAAACATCAAATAAAGGGTTTATATAGCTATATATATCAATTTGCATCTGAAATAAACAAGAGAAACACTTATTCGAAGCTGTTTTCAAAAGTTATGTTTAACCTGAAATATTGTCTCAAACTGATCTCAGACTGAGAGAATGACGTTTTCTAAGATTCTGCTGGAGCTCTGAATAGCAGTTTTCAAACATCAAATAAAGGGTTTATATAGCTATATATATCAATTTGCATCTGAAATAAACAAAAGAAAAACTTATTCAAAGCTGTTTTCAAAAGTTATGTTTAAACTGAAATATTGTCTCAAACTGATGTTCTCAGACCGAGAGAATGACGTTTTCTAAGATTCTGCTGGAGCTCTGAATAGCAGTTTTCAAACATCAAATAAAGGGTTTATATAGCTATATATATCAATTTGCATCTGAAATAAACAAGAGAAACACTTATTCGAAGCTGTTTTCAAAAGTTATGTTTAACCTGAAATATTGTCTCAAACTGATGTTCTCAGACTGAGAGAATGACGTTTTCTAAGATTCTGCTGGAGCTCTGTATAGCAGTTTTCAAACATCAAATAAAGGGTTTATATAGCTATATATATATATCAATTTGCATCTGAAATAAACAAGAGAAAAACTTATTCGAAGCTGTTTTCAAAAGTTATGTTTAACATGAAATTACCGCTCAAACTGATGTTCTCAGACTGAGAGAATGACGTTTTCCAAGATTCTGCTGGAGCTCTGAATAACAGTTTTCAAACATCAAATAAAGGGTTTATATAGCTATATATATCAATTTGCATCTGAAATAAACAAGAGAAACACTTATTCGAAGCTGTTTTCAAAAGTTATGTTTAACCTGAAATATTGTCTCAAACTGATGTTCTCAGACTGAGAGAATGACGTTTTCCAAGATTCTGCTGGAGCTCTGAATAGCAGTTTTCAAACATCAAATAAAGGGTTTATATAGCTATATATATCAATTTGCATCTGAAATAAACAAGAGAAACACTTATTCGAAGCTGTTTTAAAAAGTTATGTTTAACCTGAAATATTGTCTCAAACTGATGTTCTCAGACTGAGAGAATGACGTTTTCCAAGATTCTGCTGGAGCTCTGAATAGCAGTTTTCAAACATTAAATAAAGGGTTTATATAGCTATATATATCAATTTGCATCTGAAATAGACAAGAGAAACACTTATTCGAAGCTGTTTTCAAAAGTTATGTTTAACCTGAAACATTGTCTCAAACTGATGTTCTCAGACTGAGAGAATGACGTTTTCTAAGATTCTGCTGGAGCTCTGAATAGCAGTTTTCAAACATCAAATAAAGGGTTTATATAGCTATATATATCAATTTGCATCTGAAATAAACAAGAGAAACATTTATTCGAAGCTGTTTTCAAAAGTTATGTTTAACATGAAATATTGTCTCAAACTGATGTTCTCAGACTGAGAGAATGACGTTTTCCAAGATTCTGCTGGAGCTCTGAATAACAGTTTTAAATCATCAAATAAAGGGTTTATATAGCTATATATATCAATTTGCATCTGAAATAAACAAGAGAAACACTTATTCGAAGCTGTTTTCAAAAGTTATGTTTAACCTGAAATATTGTCTCAAACTGATGTTCTCAGACTGAGAGAATGACGTTTTCTAAGATTCTTCTGGAGCTCTGAATAGCAGTTTTCAAACATCAAATAAAGGGTTTATATAGCTATATATATCAATTTGCATCTGAAATAAACAAAAGAAAAACGTATTCAAAGCTGTTTTCAAAAGTTATGTTTAACCTGAAATATTGTCTCAAACTGATGTTCTCAGACCGAGAGAATGACGTTTTCTAAGATTCTGCTGGAGCTCTGAATAGCAGTTTTCAAACATCAAATAAAGGGTTTATATAGCTATATATATCAATTTGCATCTGAAATAAACAAGAGAAACACTTATTCGAAGCTGTTTTCAAAAGTTATGTTTAACCTGAAATATTGTCTCAAACTGATGTTCTCAGACTGAGAGAATGACGTTTTCTAAGATTCTGCTGGAGATCTGAATAGCAGTTTTCAAACATCAAATAAAGGGTTTATATAGCTATATATAACAATTTGCATCTGAAATAAACAAGAGAAACATTTATTCGAAGCTGTTTTCAAAAGTTATGTTTAACCTGAAATATTGTCTCAAACTGATCTTCTCAGGCTGAGAGAATGACGTTTTCCAAGATTCTGCTGAAGCTCTGAATAGCAGTTTTCAAACATCAAATAAAGGGTTTATATAGCTATATATATCAATTTGCATCTGAAATAAACAAGAGAAACACTTATTCGAAGCTGTTTTCAAAAGTTATGTTTAACCTGAAATATTGTCTCAAACTGATCTCAGACTGAGAGAATGACGTTTTCTAAGATTCTGCTGGAGCTCTGAATAGCAGTTTTCAAACATCAAATAAAGGGTTTATATAGCTATATATATCAATTTGCATCTGAAATAAACAAAAGAAAAACTTATTCAAAGCTGTTTTCAAAAGTTATGTTTAAACTGAAATATTGTCTCAAACTGATGTTCTCAGACCGAGAGAATGACGTTTTCTAAGATTCTGCTGGAGCTCTGAATAGCAGTTTTCAAACATCAAATAAAGGGTTTATATAGCTATATATATCAATTTGCATCTGAAATAAACAAGAGAAACACTTATTCGAAGCTGTTTTCAAAAGTTATGTTTAACCTGAAATATTGTCTCAAACTGATGTTCTCAGACTGAGAGAATGACGTTTTCTAAGATTCTGCTGGAGCTCTGTATAGCAGTTTTCAAACATCAAATAAAGGGTTTATATAGCTATATATATATATCAATTTGCATCTGAAATAAACAAGAGAAAAACTTATTCGAAGCTGTTTTCAAAAGTTATGTTTAACATGAAATTACCGCTCAAACTGATGTTCTCAGACTGAGAGAATGACGTTTTCCAAGATTCTGCTGGAGCTCTGAATAACAGTTTTCAAACATCAAATAAAGGGTTTATATAGCTATATATATCAATTTGCATCTGAAATAAACAAGAGAAACACTTATTCGAAGCTGTTTTCAAAAGTTATGTTTAACCTGAAATATTGTCTCAAACTGATGTTCTCAGACTGAGAGAATGACGTTTTCCAAGATTCTGCTGGAGCTCTGAATAGCAGTTTTCAAACATCAAATAAAGGGTTTATATAGCTATATATATCAATTTGCATCTGAAATAAACAAGAGAAACACTTATTCGAAGCTGTTTTAAAAAGTTATGTTTAACCTGAAATATTGTCTCAAACTGATGTTCTCAGACTGAGAGAATGACGTTTTCCAAGATTCTGCTGGAGCTCTGAATAGCAGTTTTCAAACATTAAATAAAGGGTTTATATAGCTATATATATCAATTTGCATCTGAAATAGACAAGAGAAACACTTATTCGAAGCTGTTTTCAAAAGTTATGTTTAACCTGAAACATTGTCTCAAACTGATGTTCTCAGACTGAGAGAATGACGTTTTCTAAGATTCTGCTGGAGCTCTGAATAGCAGTTTTCAAACATCAAATAAAGGGTTTATATAGCTATATATATCAATTTGCATCTGAAATAAACAAGAGAAACATTTATTCGAAGCTGTTTTCAAAAGTTATGTTTAACATGAAATATTGTCTCAAACTGATGTTCTCAGACTGAGAGAATGACGTTTTCCAAGATTCTGCTGGAGCTCTGAATAACAGTTTTAAATCATCAAATAAAGGGTTTATATAGCTATATATATCAATTTGCATCTGAAATAAACAAGAGAAACACTTATTCGAAGCTGTTTTCAAAAGTTATGTTTAACCTGAAATATTGTCTCAAACTGATGTTCTCAGACTGAGAGAATGACGTTTTCTAAGATTCTTCTGGAGCTCTGAATAGCAGTTTTCAAACATCAAATAAAGGGTTTATATAGCTATATATATCAATTTGCATCTGAAATAAACAAAAGAAAAACGTATTCAAAGCTGTTTTCAAAAGTTATGTTTAACCTGAAATATTGTCTCAAACTGATGTTCTCAGACCGAGAGAATGACGTTTTCTAAGATTCTGCTGGAGCTCTGAATAGCAGTTTTCAAACATCAAATAAAGGGTTTATATAGCTATATATATCAATTTGCATCTGAAATAAACAAGAGAAACACTTATTCGAAGCTGTTTTCAAAAGTTATGTTTAACCTGAAATATTGTCTCAAACTGATGTTCTCAGACTGAGAGAATGACGTTTTCTAAGATTCTGCTGGAGATCTGAATAGCAGTTTTCAAACATCAAATAAAGGGTTTATATAGCTATATATAACAATTTGCATCTGAAATAAACAAGAGAAACATTTATTCGAAGCTGTTTTCAAAAGTTATGTTTAACCTGAAATATTGTCTCAAACTGATCTTCTCAGGCTGAGAGAATGACGTTTTCCAAGATTCTGCTGAAGCTCTGAATAGCAGTTTTCAAACATCAAATAAAGGGTTTATATAGCTATATATATCAATTTGCATCTGATAAACAAGAGAAACACTTATTCAAAGCTGTTTTCAAAAGTTATGTTTAACATGAAATACTGTCTCAAACTGATGTTCTCAGACTGAGAGAATGACGTTTTCCAAGATTCTGCTGGAGCTCTGAATAACAGTTTTCAAACATCAAATAAAGGGTTTATATAGCTATATATATATCAATTTGCATCTGAAATAAACAAGAGAAACACTTATTCAAAGCTGTTTTCAAAAGTTATGTTTAACCTGAAATATTGTCTCAAACTGATGTTCTCAGACCGAGAGAATGACGTTTTCTAAGATTCTGCTGGAGCTCTGAATAGCAGTTTTCAAACATCAAATAAAGGGTTTATATAGCTATATATATCAATTTGCATCTGAAATAAACAAGAGAAACACTTATTCGAAGCTGTTTTCAAAAGTTATGTTTAACCTGAAATATTGTCTCAAACTGATGTTCTGAGACTGAGAGAATGACGTTTTCTAAGATTCTGCTGGAGCTCTGTATAGCAGTTTTCAAACATCAAATAAAGGGTTTATATAGCTATATATATCAATTTGCATCTGAAATAAACAAGAAAAAAACTTATTCAAAGCTGTTTTCATAAGTTATGTTTAACCTGAAATATTGTCTCAAACTGATGTTCTCAGACTGAGAGAATGACGTTTTCTAAGATTCTGCTGGAGCTCTGAATAGCAGTTTTCAAACATCAAATAAAGGGTTTATATAGCTATATATATATCAATTTGCATCTGAAATAAACAAGAGAAACATTTATTCGAAGCTGTTTTCAAAAGTTATGTTTAACCTGAAATATTGTCTCAAACTGATGTTCTCAGACCGAGAGAATGACGTTTTCTAAGATTCTGCTGGAGCTCTGAATAGCAGTTTTCAAACATCAAATAAAGGGTTTATATAGCTATATATATCAATTTGCATCTGAAATAAACAAGAGAAACACTTATTCGAAGCTGTTTTCAAAAGTTATGTTTAACCTGAAATATTGTCTCAAACTGATGTTCTCAGACTGAGAGAATGACTTTTTTTAAGATTCTGCTGGAGCTCTGTATAGCAGTTTTCAAACATCAAATAAAGGGTTTATATAGCTATATATATATATCAATTTGCATCTGAAATAAACAAGAGAAAAACTTATTCGAAGCTGTTTTCAAAAGTTATGTTTAACATGAAATTACCGCTCAAACTGATGTTCTCAGACTGAGAGAATGACGTTTTCCAAGATTCTGCTGGAGCTCTGAATAACAGTTTTCAAACATCAAATAAAGGGTTTATATAGCTATATATATCAATTTGCATCTGAAATAAACAAGAGAAACACTTATTCGAAGCTGTTTTCAAAAGTTATGTTTAACCTGAAATATTGTCTCAAACTGATGTTCTGAGACTGAGAGAATGACGTTTTCTAAGATTCTGCTGGAGCTCTGTATAGCAGTTTTCAAACATCAAATAAAGGGTTTATATAGCTATATATATCAATTTGCATCTGAAATAAACAAGAAAAAAACTTATTCAAAGCTGTTTTCATAAGTTATGTTTAACCTGAAATATTGTCTCAAACTGATGTTCTCAGACTGAGAGAATGACGTTTTCTAAGATTCTGCTGGAGCTCTGAATAGCAGTTTTCAAACATCAAATAAAGGGTTTATATAGCTATATATATCAATTTGCATCTGAAATAAACAAGAGAAACACTTATTCGAAGCTGTTTTCAAAAGTTATGTTTAACCTGAAACATTGTCTCAAACTGATGTTCTCAGACCGAGAGAATGACGTTTTCTAAGATTCTGCTGGAGCTCTGAATAGCAGTTTTCAAACATCAAATAAAGGGTTTATATAGCTATATATATCAATTTGCATCTGAAATAAACAAGAGAATCACTTATTCGAAGCTGTTTTCAAAAGTTATGTTTAACCTGAAATATTGTCTCAAACTGATGTTCTCAGACTGAGAGAATGACGTTTTCTAAGATTCTGCTGGAGCTCTGAATAGCAGTTTTCAAACATCAAATAAAGGGTTTATATAGCTATATATATCAATTTGCATCTGAAATAAACAAGAGAAACACTTATTCGAAGCTGTTTTCAAAAGTTATGTTTAACCTGAAACATTGTCTCAAACTGATGTTCTCAGACCGAGAGAATGACGTTTTCTAAGATTCTGCTGGAGCTCTGAATAGCAGTTTTCAAACATCAAATAAAGGGTTTATATAGCTATATATATCAATTTGCATCTGAAATAAACAAGAGAAACACTTATTCGAAGCTGTTTTCAAAAGTTATGTTTAACCTGAAATATTGTCTCAAACTGATCTCAGACTGAGAGAATGACGTTTTCTAAGATTCTGCTGGAGCTCTGAATAGCAGTTTTCAAACATCAAATAAAGGGTTTATATAGCTATATATATCAATTTGCATCTGAAATAAACAAAAGAAAAACTTATTCAAAGCTGTTTTCAAAAGTTATGTTTAAACTGAAATATTGTCTCAAACTGATGTTCTCAGACCGAGAGAATGACGTTTTCTAAGATTCTGCTGGAGCTCTGAATAGCAGTTTTCAAACATCAAATAAAGGGTTTATATAGCTATATATATCAATTTGCATCTGAAATAAACAAGAGAAACACTTATTCGAAGCTGTTTTCAAAAGTTATGTTTAACCTGAAATATTGTCTCAAACTGATGTTCTCAGACTGAGAGAATGACGTTTTCTAAGATTCTGCTGGAGCTCTGTATAGCAGTTTTCAAACATCAAATAAAGGGTTTATATAGCTATATATATATATCAATTTGCATCTGAAATAAACAAGAGAAAAACTTATTCGAAGCTGTTTTCAAAAGTTATGTTTAACATGAAATTACCGCTCAAACTGATGTTCTCAGACTGAGAGAATGACGTTTTCCAAGATTCTGCTGGAGCTCTGAATAACAGTTTTCAAACATCAAATAAAGGGTTTATATAGCTATATATATCAATTTGCATCTGAAATAAACAAGAGAAACACTTATTCGAAGCTGTTTTCAAAAGTTATGTTTAACCTGAAATATTGTCTCAAACTGATGTTCTCAGACTGAGAGAATGACGTTTTCCAAGATTCTGCTGGAGCTCTGAATAGCAGTTTTCAAACATCAAATAAAGGGTTTATATAGCTATATATATCAATTTGCATCTGAAATAAACAAGAGAAACACTTATTCGAAGCTGTTTTCAAAAGTTATGTTTAACCTGAAACATTGTCTCAAACTGATGTTCTCAGACTGAGAGAATGACGTTTTCTAAGATTCTGCTGGAGCTCTGAATAGCAGTTTTCAAACATCAAATAAAGGGTTTATATAGCTATATATATCAATTTGCATCTGAAATAAACAAGAGAAACATTTATTCGAAGCTGTTTTCAAAAGTTATGTTTAACATGAAATATTGTCTCAAACTGATCTTCTCAGACTGAGAGAATGACGTTTTCCAAGATTCTGCTGGAGCTCTGAATAACAGTTTTAAAACATCAAATAAAGGGTTTATATAGCTATATATATCAATTTGCATCTGAAATAAACAAGAGAAACACTTATTCGAAGCTGTTTTCAAAAGTTATGTTTAACCTGAAATATTGTCTCAAACTGATGTTCTCAGACTGAGAGAATGACGTTTTCTAAGATTCTTCTGGAGCTCTGAATAGCAGTTTTCAAACATCAAATAAAGGGTTTATATAGCTATATATATCAATTTGCATCTGAAATAAACAAAAGAAAAACGTATTCAAAGCTGTTTTCAAAAGTTATGTTTAACCTGAAATATTGTCTCAAACTGATGTTCTCAGACCGAGAGAATGACGTTTTCTAAGATTCTGCTGGAGCTCTGAATAGCAGTTTTCAAACATCAAATAAAGGGTTTATATAGCTATATATATCAATTTGCATCTGAAATAAACAAGAGAAACACTTATTCGAAGCTGTTTTCAAAAGTTATGTTTAACCTGAAATATTGTCTCAAACTGATGTTCTCAGACTGAGAGAATGACGTTTTCTAAGATTCTGCTGGAGATCTGAATAGCAGTTTTCAAACATCAAATAAAGGGTTTATATAGCTATATATAACAATTTGCATCTGAAATAAACAAGAGAAACATTTATTCGAAGCTGTTTTCAAAAGTTATGTTTAACCTGAAATATTGTCTCAAACTGATCTTCTCAGGCTGAGAGAATGACGTTTTCCAAGATTCTGCTGAAGCTCTGAATAGCAGTTTTCAAACATCAAATAAAGGGTTTATATAGCTATATATATCAATTTGCATCTGATAAACAAGAGAAACACTTATTCAAAGCTGTTTTCAAAAGTTATGTTTAACATGAAATACTGTCTCAAACTGATGTTCTCAGACTGAGAGAATGACGTTTTCCAAGATTCTGCTGGAGCTCTGAATAACAGTTTTCAAACATCAAATAAAGGGTTTATATAGCTATATATATATCAATTTGCATCTGAAATAAACAAGAGAAACACTTATTCAAAGCTGTTTTCAAAAGTTATGTTTAACCTGAAATATTGTCTCAAACTGATGTTCTCAGACCGAGAGAATGACGTTTTCTAAGATTCTGCTGGAGCTCTGAATAGCAGTTTTCAAACATCAAATAAAGGGTTTATATAGCTATATATATCAATTTGCATCTGAAATAAACAAGAGAAACACTTATTCGAAGCTGTTTTCAAAAGTTATGTTTAACCTGAAATATTGTCTCAAACTGATGTTCTGAGACTGAGAGAATGACGTTTTCTAAGATTCTGCTGGAGCTCTGTATAGCAGTTTTCAAACATCAAATAAAGGGTTTATATAGCTATATATATCAATTTGCATCTGAAATAAACAAGAAAAAAACTTATTCAAAGCTGTTTTCATAAGTTATGTTTAACCTGAAATATTGTCTCAAACTGATGTTCTCAGACTGAGAGAATGACGTTTTCTAAGATTCTGCTGGAGCTCTGAATAGCAGTTTTCAAACATCAAATAAAGGGTTTATATAGCTATATATATATCAATTTGCATCTGAAATAAACAAGAGAAACATTTATTCGAAGCTGTTTTCAAAAGTTATGTTTAACCTGAAATATTGTCTCAAACTGATGTTCTCAGACCGAGAGAATGACGTTTTCTAAGATTCTGCTGGTGCTCTGAATAGCAGTTTTCAAACATCAAATAAAGGGTTTATATAGCTATATATATCAATTTGCATCTGAAATAAACAAGAGAAACACTTATTCGAAGCTGTTTTCAAAAGTTATGTTTAACCTGAAATATTGTCTCAAACTGATGTTCTCAGACTGAGAGAATGACTTTTTTTAAGATTCTGCTGGAGCTCTGTATAGCAGTTTTCAAACATCAAATAAAGGGTTTATATAGCTATATATATATATCAATTTGCATCTGAAATAAACAAGAGAAAAACTTATTCGAAGCTGTTTTCAAAAGTTATGTTTAACATGAAATACCGCTCAAACTGATGTTCTCAGACTGAGAGAATGACGTTTTCCAAGATTCTGCTGGAGCTCTGAATAACAGTTTTCAAACATCAAATAAAGGGTTTATATAGCTATATATATCAATTTGCATCTGAAATAAACAAGAGAAACACTTATTCGAAGCTGTTTTCAAAAGTTATGTTTAACCTGAAATATTGTCTCAAACTGATGTTCTGAGACTGAGAGAATGACGTTTTCTAAGATTCTGCTGGAGCTCTGTATAGCAGTTTTCAAACATCAAATAAAGGGTTTATATAGCTATATATATCAATTTGCATCTGAAATAAACAAGAAAAAAACTTATTCAAAGCTGTTTTCATAAGTTATGTTTAACCTGAAATATTGTCTCAAACTGATGTTCTCAGACTGAGAGAATGACGTTTTCTAAGATTCTGCTGGAGCTCTGAATAGCAGTTTTCAAACATCAAATAAAGGGTTTATATAGCTATATATATCAATTTGCATCTGAAATAAACAAGAGAAACACTTATTCGAAGCTGTTTTCAAAAGTTATGTTTAACCTGAAACATTGTCTCAAACTGATGTTCTCAGACCGAGAGAATGACGTTTTCTAAGATTCTGCTGGAGCTCTGAATAGCAGTTTTCAAACATCAAATAAAGGGTTTATATAGCTATATATATCAATTTGCATCTGAAATAAACAAGAGAATCACTTATTCGAAGCTGTTTTCAAAAGTTATGTTTAACCTGAAATATTGTCTCAAACTGATGTTCTCAGACTGAGAGAATGACGTTTTCTAAGATTCTGCTGGAGCTCTGAATAGCAGTTTTCAAACATCAAATAAAGGGTTTATATAGCTATATATATCAATTTGCATCTGAAATAAACAAGAGAAACACTTATTCGAAGCTGTTTTCAAAAGTTATGTTTAACCTGAAACATTGTCTCAAACTGATGTTCTCAGACCGAGAGAATGACGTTTTCTAAGATTCTGCTGGAGCTCTGAATAGCAGTTTTCAAACATCAAATAAAGGGTTTATATAGCTATATATATCAATTTGCATCTGAAATAAACAAGAGAAACACTTATTCGAAGCTGTTTTCAAAAGTTATGTTTAACCTGAAATATTGTCTCAAACTGATCTCAGACTGAGAGAATGACGTTTTCTAAGATTCTGCTGGAGCTCTGAATAGCAGTTTTCAAACATCAAATAAAGGGTTTATATAGCTATATATATCAATTTGCATCTGAAATAAACAAAAGAAAAACTTATTCAAAGCTGTTTTCAAAAGTTATGTTTAAACTGAAATATTGTCTCAAACTGATGTTCTCAGACCGAGAGAATGACGTTTTCTAAGATTCTGCTGGAGCTCTGAATAGCAGTTTTCAAACATCAAATAAAGGGTTTATATAGCTATATATATCAATTTGCATCTGAAATAAACAAGAGAAACACTTATTCGAAGCTGTTTTCAAAAGTTATGTTTAACCTGAAATATTGTCTCAAACTGATGTTCTCAGACTGAGAGAATGACGTTTTCTAAGATTCTGCTGGAGCTCTGTATAGCAGTTTTCAAACATCAAATAAAGGGTTTATATAGCTATATATATATATCAATTTGCATCTGAAATAAACAAGAGAAAAACTTATTCGAAGCTGTTTTCAAAAGTTATGTTTAACATGAAATTACCGCTCAAACTGATGTTCTCAGACTGAGAGAATGACGTTTTCCAAGATTCTGCTGGAGCTCTGAATAACAGTTTTCAAACATCAAATAAAGGGTTTATATAGCTATATATATCAATTTGCATCTGAAATAAACAAGAGAAACACTTATTCGAAGCTGTTTTCAAAAGTTATGTTTAACCTGAAATATTGTCTCAAACTGATGTTCTCAGACTGAGAGAATGACGTTTTCCAAGATTCTGCTGGAGCTCTGAATAGCAGTTTTCAAACATCAAATAAAGGGTTTATATAGCTATATATATCAATTTGCATCTGAAATAAACAAGAGAAACACTTATTCGAAGCTGTTTTCAAAAGTTATGTTTAACCTGAAATATTGTCTCAAACTGATGTTCTCAGACTGAGAGAATGACGTTTTCCAAGATTCTGCTGGAGCTCTGAATAGCAGTTTTCAAACATTAAATAAAGGGTTTATATAGCTATATATATCAATTTGCATCTGAAATAGACAAGAGAAACACTTATTCGAAGCTGTTTTCAAAAGTTATGTTTAACCTGAAACATTGTCTCAAACTGATGTTCTCAGACTGAGAGAATGACGTTTTCTAAGATTCTTCTGGAGCTCTGAATAGCAGTTTTCAAACATCAAATAAAGGGTTTATATAGCTATATATATCAATTTGCATCTGAAATAAACAAAAGAAAAACGTATTCAAAGCTGTTTTCAAAAGTTATGTTTAACCTGAAATATTGTCTCAAACTGATGTTCTCAGACCGAGAGAATGACGTTTTCTAAGATTCTGCTGGAGCTCTGAATAGCAGTTTTCAAACATCAAATAAAGGGTTTATATAGCTATATATATCAATTTGCATCTGAAATAAACAAGAGAAACACTTATTCGAAGCTGTTTTCAAAAGTTATGTTTAACCTGAAATATTGTCTCAAACTGATGTTCTCAGACTGAGAGAATGACGTTTTCTAAGATTCTGCTGGAGATCTGAATAGCAGTTTTCAAACATCAAATAAAGGGTTTATATAGCTATATATATCATTTTCCATCTGAAATAAACAAGAGAAACACTTATTCGAAGCTGTTTTCAAAAGTTATGTTTAACCTGAAATATTGTCTCAAACTGATGTTCTCAGACTGAGAGAATGACGTTTTCTAAGATTCTGCTGGAGCTCTGAATAACAGTTTTCTAACATCAAATAAAGGGTTTATATAGCTATATATATCAATTTGCATCTGAAATAAACAAGAGAAACACTTATTCGAAGCTGTTTTCAAAAGTTATGTTTAACCTGAAATATTGTCTCAAACTGATGTTCTCAGACTAAGAGAATGAAGTTTTCCAAGATTCTGCTGGAGCTCTGAATAGCAGTTTTCTAACATCAAATAAAGGGTTTATATAGCTATATATATCAATTTGCATCTGAAATAAACAAGAGAAACATTTATTCCAAGCTGTTTTCAAAAGTTATGTTTAACCTGAAATATTGTCTCAAATTGATGTTCTCAGACTGAGAGAATGACGTTTTCTAAGATTCTGCTGGAGCTCTGAATAGCAGTTTTCAAACATCAAATAAAGGGTTTATATAGCTATATATATCAATTTGCATCTGAAATAAACAAGAGAAACACTTATTCGAAGCTGTTTTCAAAAGTTATGTTTAACCCGAAATATTGTCTCAAATTGATGTTCTCAGACTGAGAGAATGACGTTTTCTAAGATTCTGCTGGAGCTCTGAATAGCAGTTTTCAAACATCAAATAAAGGGTTTATATAGCTATATATATCAATTTGCATCTGAAATAAACAAGAGAAACACTTATTCGAAGCTGTTTTCAAAAGTTATGTTTAACCTGAAATATTGTCTCAAACTGATGTTCTCAGACTGAGAGAATGACGTTTTCTAAGATTCTGCTTGAGCTCTGAATAGCAGTTTTCAAACATCAAATAAAGGGTTTATATAGCTATATATATCAATTTGCATCTGAAATAAACAAGAGAAAAAGTTATTCGAAGCTGTTTTCAAAAGTTATGTTTAACATGAAATTACCGCTCGAACTGATGTTCTCAGACTGAGAGAATGACGTTTTCCAAGATTCTGCTGGAGCTCTGAATAACAGTTTTCAAACATCAAATAAAGGGTTTATATAGCTATATATATCAATTTGCATCTGAAATAAACAAGAGAAACACTTATTCGAAGCTGTTTTCAAAAGTTATGTTTAACCTGAAATATTGTCTCAAACTGATGTTCTCAGACTGAGAGAATGACGTTTTCCAAGATTCTGCTGGGGCTCTGAATAGCAGTTTTCAAACATCAAATAAAGGGTTTATATAGCTATATATATCATTTTCCATCTGAAATAAACAAGAGAAACACTTATTCGAAGCTGTTTTCAAAAGTTATGTTTAACCTGAAATATTGTCTCAAACTGATGTTCTCAGACTGAGAGAATGACGTTTTCTAAGATTCTGCTGGAGCTCTGAATAGCAGTTTTCAAACATCAAATAAAGGGTTTTTATAGCTATATATATCAATTTGTATCTGAAATAAACAAGAGAAACACTTATTCGAAGCTGTTTTCAAAAGTTATGTTTAACCTGAAATATTTTCTCAAACTGATGTTCTCAGACTGAGAGAATGACGTTTTCTAAGATTCTGCTGGAGCTCTGAATAGCAGTTTTCAAACATCAAATAAAGGGTTTATATAGCTATATATATCAATTTGCATCTGAAATAAACAAGAGAAAAACTTATTCGAAGCTGTTTTCAAAAGTTATGTTTAACCTGAAATATTGTCTCAAACTGATCTTCTCAGACTGAGAGAATGACGTTTTCTAAGATTCTGCTGGAGCTCTGAATAGCAGTTTTCAAACATCAAATAAAGGGTTTATATAGCTATATATAACAATTTGCATCTGAAATAAACAAGAGAAACATTTATTCGAAGCTGTTTTCAAAAGTTATGTTTAACCTGAAATATTGTCTCAAACTGATCTTCTCAGACTGAGAGAATGACGTTTTCCAAGATTCTGCTGGAGCTCTGAATAACCGTTTTCAAACATCAAATAAAGGGTTGATATAGCTATATATATCAATTTGCATCTGAAATAAACAAGAGAAACACTTATTCGAAGCTGTTTTCAAAAGTTATGGTTAACCTGAAATATTGTCTCAAACTGATGTTCTCAGACTGAGAGAATGACGTTTTCCAAGATTCTGCTGGAGCTCTGAATAGCAGTTTTCAAACATCAAATAAAGGGTTTATATAGCTATATATATCATTTTCCATCTGAAATAAACAAGAGAAACACTTATTCGAAGCTGTTTTCAAAAGTTATGTTTAACCTGAAACATTGTCTCAAACTGATGTTCTCAGACTGAGAGAATGACGTTTTCTAAGATTCTGCTGGAGCTCTGAATAGCAGTTTTCAAACATCAAATAAAGGGTTTATATAGCTACATATATCAATTTGCATCTGAAATAAACAAGAGAAACATTTATTCGAAGCTGTTTTCAAAAGTTATGTTTAACCTGAAATATTGTCTCAAACTGATCTTCTCAGACTGAGAGAATGACGTTTTCCAAGATTCTGCTGGAGCTCTGAATAACAGTTTTAAAACATCAAATAAAGGGTTTATATAGCTATATATATCATTTTCCATCTGAAATAAACAAGAGAAACATTTATTCGAAGCTGTTTTCAAAAGTCATGTTTAACCTGAAATATTGTCTCAAACTGATGTTCTCAGACTGAGAGAATGACGTTTTCCAAGATTCTGCTGGAGCTCTGAATAACAGTTTTCAAACATCAAATAAAGGGTTTATATAGCTATATATATCATTTTCCATCTGAAATAAACAAGAGAAACACTTATTCGAAGCTGTTTTCAAAAGTTATGTTTAACCTGAAATATTGTCTCAAACTGATGTTCTCAGACTGAGAGAATGACGTTTTCTAAGATTCTGCTGGAGCTCTGAATAGCAGTTTTCAAACATCAAATAAAGGGTTTTTATAGCTATATATATCAATTTGTATCTGAAATAAACAAGAGAAAAACTTATTCGAAGCTGTTTTCAAAAGTTATGTTTAACCTGAAATATTGTCTCAAACTGATGTTCTCAGACTGAGAGAATGACGTTTTCTAAGATTCTGCTGGAGCTCTGAATAGCAGTTTTCAAACATCAAATAAAGGGTTTATATAGCTATATATATCAATTTGCATCTGAAATAAACAAGAGAAAAACTTATTCAAAGCTGTTTTCAAAAGTTATGTTTAACCTGAAATATTGTCTCAAACTGATGTTCTCAGACTGAGAGAATGACGTTTTCTAAAATTCTGCTGGAGCTCTGAATAGCAGTTTTCAAACATCAAATAAAGGGTTTATATAGCTATATATAACAATTTGCATCTGAAATAAACAAGAGAAACATTTATTCGAAGCTGTTTTCAAAAGTTATGTTTAACCTGAAATATTGTCTCAAACTGATCTTCTC
The DNA here is from genome assembly GCF_982586985.1 of Callionymus lyra. Lineage (NCBI taxonomy): Eukaryota > Metazoa > Chordata > Actinopteri > Syngnathiformes > Callionymidae > Callionymus > Callionymus lyra. Next base: position 51,358 of record NW_028258551.1, read on the forward strand.
AGACTGAGAAAATGACGTTTTCCAAGATTCTGCTGGAGCTCTGAATAACCGTTTTCAAACATCAAATAAAGGGTTGATATAGCTATATATATCAATTTGCATCTGAAATAAACAAGAGAAACACTTATTCGAAGCTGTTTTCAAAAGTTACGTTTAACCTGAAATATTGTCTCAAACTGATGTTCTCAGACTGAGAGAATGACGTTTTCTAAGATTCTGCTGGAGCTCTGAATAGCAGTTTTCAAACATCAAATAAAGGGTTTATATAGCTATATATATCATTTTCCATCTGAAATAAACAAGAGAAACACTTATTCGAAGCTGTTTTCAAAAGTTATGGTTAACCTGAAATATTGTCTCAAACTGATGTTCTCAGACTGAGAGAATGACGTTTTCTAAGATTCTGCTGGAGCTCTGAATAGCAGTTTTCAAACATCAAATAAAGGGTTTATATAGCTATATATATCAATTTGCATCTGAAATAAACAAGAGAAACACTTATTCGAAGCTGTTTTCAAAAGTTATGTTTAACCTGAAACATTGTCTCAAACTGATGTTCTCAGACTGAGAGAATGACGTTTTCTAAGATTCTGCTGGAGCTCTGAATAGCAGTTTTCAAACATCAAATAAAGGGTTTATATAGCTATATATATCAATTTGCATCTGAAATAAACAAGAGAAACATTTATTCGAAGCTGTTTTCAAAAGTTATGTTTAACCTGAAATATTGTCTCAAACTGATCTTCTCAGACTGAGAGAATGACGTTTTCCAAGATTCTGCTGGAGCTCTGAATAACAGTTTTAAAACATCAAATAAAGGGTTTATATAGCTATATATATCAATTTGCATCTGAAATAAACAAGAGAAACACTTATTCGAAGCTGTTTTCAAAAGTTATGTTTAACCTGAAATATTGTCTCAAACTGATGTTCTCAGACTGAGAGAATGACGTTTTCTAAGATTCTGCTGGAGCTCTGAATAGCAGTTTTCAAACATCAAATAAAGGGTTTATATAGCTATATATATCAATTTGCATCTGAAATAAACAAAAGAAAAACTTATTCAAAGCTGTTTTCAAAAGTTATATTTAACCTGAAATATTGTCTCAAACTGATGTTCTCAGACCGAGAGAATGACGTTTTCTAAGATTCTGCTGGAGCTCTGAATAGCAGTTTTCAAACATCAAATAAAGGGTTTATATAGCTATATATATCAATTTGCATCTGGAATAAACAAGAGAAACACTTATTCGAAGCTGTTTTCAAAAGTTATGTTTAACCTGAAATATTGTCTCAAACTGATGTTCTCAGACTGAGAGAATGACGTTTTCTAAGATTCTGGTGGAGCTCTGAATAGCAGTTTTCAAACATCAAATAAAGGGTTTATATAGCTATATATATCAATTTGCATCTGAAATAAACAAAAGAAAAACTTATTCAAAGCTGTTTTCAAAAGTTATGTTTAACCTGAAATATTGTCTCAAACTGATGTTCTCAGACCGAGAGAATGACGTTTTCTAAGTTTCTGCTGGAGCTCTGAATAGCAGTTTTCAAACATCAAATAAAGGGTTTATATAGCTATATATATTAATTTGCATCTGAAATAAACAAGAGAAACACTTATTCGAAGCTGTTTTCAAAAGTTATGTTTAACCTGAAATATTGTCTCAAACTGATGTTCTCAGACTGAGAGAATGACGTTTTCCAAGATTCTGCTGGAGCTCTGAATAACAGTTTTCAAACATCAAATAAAGGGTTTATATAGCTATATATATCAATTTGCATCTGAAAAAAACAAGAGAAACACTTATTCAAAGCTGTTTTCAAAAGTTATGTTTAACATGAAATATTGTCTCAAAGTGATGTTAAACGGTTTATATAGCTATATATATCAATTTGCATCTGAAATAAACAAGAGAAACACTTATTCGAAGCTGTTTTCAAAAGTTATGTTTAACCTGAAATATTGTCTCAAACTGATCTTCTCAGACTGAGAGAATGACGTTTTCTAAGATTCTGCTGGAGTCTGAATAGCAGTTTTCAAACATCAAATAAAGGGTTTATATAGCTATATATATCAATTTGCATCTGAAATAAACAAGAGAAACACTTATTCAAAGCTGTTTTCAAAAGTTATGTTTAACCTGAAATATTGTCTCAAACTGATGTTCTCAGACTGAGAGAATGACGTTTTCTAAGATTCTGCTGGAGCTCTGAATAGCAGTTTTCAAACATCAAATAAAGGGTTTATATAGCTATATATATCAATTTGCATCTGAAATAAACAAGAGAAACACTTATTCGAAGCTGTTTTCAAAAGTTATGTTTAACCTGAAATATTGTCTCAAACTGATGTTCTCAGACTGAGAGAATGACGTTTTCTAAGATTCTGCTGGAGCTCTGAATAGCAGTTTTCAAACATCAAATAAAGGGTTTATATAGCTATATATATCAATTTGCATCTGAAATAAAAAAGAGAAACACTTATTCGAAGCTGTTTTCAAAAGTTATGTTTAACCTGAAATATTGTCTCAAACTAATCTTCTCAGACTGAGAGAATGACGTTTTCCAAGATTCTGCTGGAGCTCTGAATAACAGTTTTAAAACATCAAATAAAGGGTTTATATAGCTATATATATCAATTTGCATCTGAAATAAACAAGAGAAACACTTATTCGAAGCTGTTTTCAAAAGTTATGTTTAACCTGAAATATTGTCTCAAACTGATGTTCTCAGACTGAGAGAATGACGTTTTCTAAGATTCTGCTGGAGCTCTGAATAGCAGTTTTCAAACATCAAATAAAGGGTTTATATAGCTATATATATATCAATTTGCATCTGAAATAAACAAGAGAAACATTTATTCCAAGCTGTTTTCAAAAGTTATGTTTAACCTGAAATATTGTCTCAAATTGATGTTCTCAGACTGAGAGAATGACGTTTTCTAAGATTCTGCTGGAGCTCTGAATAGCAGTTTTCAAACATCAAATAAAGGGTTTATATAGCTATATATATCAATTTGCATCTGAAATAAACAAGAGAAACACTTATTCGAAGCTGTTTTCAAAAGTTATGTTTAATCTGAAATATTGTCTCAAACTGATGTTCTCAGACTGAGAGAATGACGTTTTCTAAGATTCTGCTGGAGCTCTGAATAGCAGTTTTCAAACATCAAATAAAGGGTTTATATAGCTATATATATCAATTTGCATCTGAAATTAACAAGAGAAACACTTATTCGAAGCTGGTTTCAAAAGTTATGTTTAACCTGAAATATTGTCTCAAACTGATGTTCTCAGACTGAGAGAATGACGTTTTCCAAGATTCTGCTGGAGCTCTGAATAGCAGTTTTCAAACATCAAATAAAGGGTTTATATAGCTATATATATATCAATTTGCATCTGAAATAAACAAGAGAAAAACTTATTCGAAGCTGTTTTCAAAAGTTATGTTTAACATGAAATTACCGCTCAAACTGATGTTCTCAGACTGAGAGAATGACGTTTTCCAAGATTCTGCTGGAGCTCTGAATAACAGTTTTCAAACATCAAATAAAGGGTTTATATAGCTATATATATCAATTTGCATCTGAAATAAACAAGAGAAACACTTATTCGAAGCTGTTTTCAAAAGTTATGTTTAACCTGAAATATTGTCTCAAACTGATGTTCTCAGACTGAGAGAATGACGTTTTCCAAGATTCTGCTGGAGCTCTGAATAGCAGTTTTCAAACATCAAATAAAGGGTTTATATAGCTATATATATCAATTTGCATCTGAAATAAACAAGAGAAACACTTATTCGAAGCTGTTTTCAAAAGTTATGTTTAACCTGAAACATTGTCTCAAACTGATGTTCTCAGACTGAGAGAATGACGTTTTCTAAGATTCTGCTGGAGCTCTGAATAGCAGTTTTCAAACATCAAATAAAGGGTTTATATAGCTATATATATCAATTTGCATCTGAAATAAACAAGAGAAACATTTATTCGAAGCTGTTTTCAAAAGTTATGTTTAACCTGAAATATTGTCTCAAACTGATCTTCTCAGACTGAGAGAATGACGTTTTCCAAGATTCTGCTGGAGCTCTGAATAACAGTTTTAAAACATCAAATAAAGGGTTTATATAGCTATATATATCAATTTGCATCTGAAATAAACAAGAGAAACACTTATTCGAAGCTGTTTTCAAAAGTTATGTTTAACCTGAAATATTGTCTCAAACTGATGTTCTCAGACTGAGAGAATGACGTTTTCTAAGATTCTGCTGGAGCTCTGGATAGCAGTTTTCAAACATCAAATAAAGGGTTTATATAGCTATATATATCAATTTGCATCTGAAATAAACAAAAGAAAAACTTATTCAAAGCTGTTTTCAAAAGTTATATTTAACCTGAAATATTGTCTCAAACTGATGTTCTCAGACCGAGAGAATGACGTTTTCTAAGATTCTGCTGGAGCTCTGAATAGCAGTTTTCAAACATCAAATAAAGGGTTTATATAGCTATATATATCAATTTGCATCTGGAATAAACAAGAGAAACACTTATTCGAAGCTGTTTTCAAAAGTTATGTTTAACCTGAAATATTGTCTCAAACTGATGTTCTCAGACTGAGAGAATGACGTTTTCTAAGATTCTGCTGGAGCTCTGAATAGCAGTTTTCAAACATCAAATAAAGGGTTTATATAGCTATATATATCAATTTGCATCTGAAATAAACAAGAGAAACACTTATTCGAAGCTGTTTTCAAATGTTATGTTTAACCTGAAATATTTTCTCAAACTGATGTTCTCAGACTGAGAATGACGTTTTCCAAGATTCTGCTGAAGCTCTGAATAGCAGTTTTCAAACATCAAATAAAGGGTTTATATAGCTATATATATCAATTTGCATCTGAAATAAACAAGAGAAACACTTATTCGAAGCTGTTTTCAAAAGTTATGTTTAACCTGAAATATTGTCTCAAACTGATGTTCTCAGACCGAGAGAATGACGTTTTCTAAGATTCTGCTGGAGCTCTGAATAGCAGTTTTCAAACATCAAATAAAGGGTTTATATAGCTATATATAACAATTTGCATCTGAAATAAACAAGAGAAACATTTATTCGAAGCTGTTTTCAAAAGTTATGTTTAACCTGAAATATTGTCTCAAACTGATCTTCACAGGCTGAGAGAATGACGTTTTCCAAGATTCTGCTGAAGCTCTGAATAGCAGTTTTCAAACATCAACTAAAGGGTTTATATAGCAATATATATAAATTTGCATCTGAAATAAACAAGAGAAACACTTATTCGAAGCTGTTTTCAAAAGTTATGTTTAACATGAAATACTGTCTCAAACTGATGTTCTCAGACTGAGAATGACGTTTTCCAAGATTCTGCTGGAGCTCTGAATAGCAGTTTTCAAACATCAAATAAAGGGTTTTTATAGCTATATATATCAATTTGCATCTGAAATAAACAAGAGAAACACTTATTCGAAGCTGTTTTCAAAAGTTATGTTTAACCTGAAATATTGTCTCAAACTGATGTTCTCAGACTGAGAGAATGACGTTTTCTAAGATTCTGCTGGAGCTCTGAATAGCAGTTTTCAAACATCAAATAAAGGGTTTATATAGCTATATATATCAATTTGCATGTGAAATAAACAAGAGAAACACTTATTCGAAGCTGGTTTCAAAAGTTATGTTTAACCTGAAATATTGTCTCAAACTGATGTTCTCAGACCGAGAGAATGACGTTTTCTAAGATTCTGCTGGAGCTCTGAATAGCAGTTTTCAAACATCAAATAAAGGGTTTATATAGCTATATATATCAATTTGCATCTGAAATAAACAAGAGAAACACTTATTCGAAGCTGTTTTCAAAAGTTATGTTTAACCTGAAATATTGTCTCAAACTGATGTTCTCAGACCGAGAGAATGACGTTTTCTAAGATTCTGCTGGAGCTCTGAATAGCAGTTTTCAAACATCAAATAAAGGGTTTATATAGCTATATATAACAATTTGCATCTGAAATAAACAAGAGAAACATTTATTCGAAGCTGTTTTCAAAAGTTATGTTTAACCTGAAATATTGTCTCAAACTGATCTTCACAGGCTGAGAGAATGACGTTTTCCAAGATTCTGCTGAAGCTCTGAATAGCAGTTTTCAAACATCAAATAAAGGGTTTATATAGCTATATATATCAATTTGCATCTGAAATAAACAAGAGAAACACTTATTCGAAGCTGTTTTCAAAAGTTATGTTTAACCTGAAATATTGTCTCAAACTGATGTTCTCAGACTGAGAGAATGACGTTTTCTAAGATTCTGCTGGAGCTCTGAATAGCAGTTTTCAAACATCAAATAAAGGGTTTATATAGCTATATATAACAATTTGCATCTGAAATAAACAAGAGAAACATTTATTCGAAGCTGTTTTCAAAAGTTATGTTTAACCTGAAATATTGTCTCAAACTGATCTTCTCAGACTGAGAGAATGACGTTTTCCAAGATTCTGCTGGAGCTCTGAATAACCGTTTTCAAACATCAAATAAAGGGTTGATATAGCTATATATATCAATTTGCATCTGAAATAAACAAGAGAAACATTTATTCGAAGCTGTTTTCAAAAGTTATGTTTAACCTGAAATATTGTCTCAAACTGATCTTCTCAGACTGAGAGAATGACGTTTTCCAAGATTCTGCTGGAGCTCTGAATAACAGTTTTAAAACATCAAATAAAGGGTTTATATAGCTATATATATCAATTTGCATCTGAAATAAACAAGAGAAAAACATATTCGAAGCTGTTTTCAAAAGTTATTTTTAACCTGAAATATTGTCTCAAACTGATGTTCTCAGACTGAGAGAATGACGTTTTCTAAGATTCTGCTGTAGCTCTGAATAGCAGTTTTCAAACATCAAATAAAGGGTTTATATAGCTATATATATCAATTTGCATCTGAAATAAACAAGAGAAACACTTATTCGAAGCTGTTTTCAAAAATTATGTTTAACCTGAAATATTGTCTCAAACTGATGTTCTCAGACCGAGAGAATGACGTTTTCTAAGATTCTGCTGTAGCTCTGAATAGCAGTTTTCAAACATCAAATAAAGGGTTTATATAGCTATATATAACAATTTGCATCTGAAATAAACAAAAGAAACATTTATTCGAAGCTGTTTTCAAAAGTTATGTTTAACCTGAAATATTGTCTCAAACTGATCTTCACAGGCTGAGAGAATGACGTTTTCCAAGATTCTGCTGGAGCTCTGAATAGCAGTTTTCAAACATCAAATAAAGGGTTTATATAGCTATATATATCAATTTGCATCTGAAATAAACAAGAGAAACACTTATTTCGAAGCTGTTTTCAAAGGATATGTTTAAGTGAGAACTTCTCTAAATGTGATGTATTCAGACTGAGATGTATTTGATGTCCAATCCCGCCACCTTGTGGTTCTTCTTTTTTATCAACATTTCTCTTTTTTTTTCCACAATGCAATTCCCCCAAGCACCCTACCTGGTGCACAAACCAAACACCACCATGTCTTCTCCTTTGAATTTGATTGACAGGTCCACCAGAACGGTCTTGTAGATACAGCATTGCGTTGTCTAGTCCGAGCGAGTCTCAGAATGTTTTCACAGTCTTGGAAGTAGTGAACGCGGGCTAAGATGCTGCTGGAGCTCTGAATAACAGTTTTCAAACATCAAATAAAGGGTTTATATAGCTATATATATCAATTTGCATCTGAAATAAACAAGAGAAAAACATATTCAAAGCTGTTTTCAAAAGTTATGTTTAACCTGAAATATTGTCTCAAACTGATGTTCTCAGACTGAGAGAATGACGTTTTCTAAGATTCTGCTGGAGCTCTGAATAGCAGTTTTCAAACATCAAATAAAGGGTTTATATAGCTATATATAACAATTTGCATCTGAAATAAACAAGAGAAACATTTATTCGAAGCTGTTTTCAAAAGTTATGTTTAACCTGAAATATTGTCTCAAACTGATGTTCTCAGACCGAGAGAATGAAGTTTTCTAAGATTCTGCTGGAGCTCTGAATAGCAGTTTTCAAACATCAAATAAAGGGTTTATATAGCTATATATAACAATTTGCATCTGAAATAAACAAGAGAAACATTTATTCGAAGCTGTTTTCAAAAGTTATGTTTAACCTGAAATATTGTCTCAAACTGATCTTCACAGGCTGAGAGAATGACGTTTTCCAAGATTCTGCTGGAGCTCTGAATAGCAGTTTTCAAACATCAAATAAAGGGTTTATATAGCTATATGTAACAATTTGCATCTGAAATAAACAAGAGAAACATTTATTCGAAGCTGTTTTCAAAAGTTATGTTTAACCTGAAATATTGTCTCAAACTGATCTTCACAGACTGAGAGAATGACGTTTTCCAAGATTCTGCTGGAGCTCTGAATAGCAGTTTTCAAACATCAAATAAAGGGTTTATATAGCTATATATATCATTTTCCATCTGAAATAAACAAGAGAAACACTTATTCGAAGCTGTTTTCAAAAGTTATGGTTAACCTGAAATATTGTCTCAAACTGATGTTCTCAGACTGAGAGAATGACGTTTTCTAAGATTCTGCTGGAGCTCTGAATAGCAGTTTTCAAACATCAAATAAAGGGTTTATATAGCTATATATATCAATTTGCATCTGAAATAAACAAGAGAAACACTTATTCGAAGCTGTTTTCAAAGGATATGTTTAAGTGAGACCTTCTCTAAATGTGATGTATTCAGACTGAGATGTATTTGATGTCCAATCCCGCCACCTTGTGGTTCTTCTTTTTTATCAACATTTCTCTTTTTTTTTCCACAATGCAATTCCCCCAAGTACCCTACCTGGTGCACAAACCAAACACCACCATGTCTTCTCCTTTGAATTTGATTGACAGGTCCACCAGAACGGTCTTGTAGATACAGCATTGCGTTGTCTAGTCCGAGCGAGTCTCAGAATGTTTTCACAGTCTTGGAAGTAGTGAACGCGGGCTAAGATGCTGCTGGAGCTCTGAATAACAGTTTTCAAACATCAAATAAAGGGTTTATATAGCTATATATATCAATTTGCATCTGAAATAAACAAGAGAAAAACATATTCAAAGCTGTTTTCAAAAGTTATGTTTAACCTGAAATATTGTCTCAAACTGATGTTCTCAGACCGAGAGAATGACGTTTTCTAAGATTCTGCTGGAGCTCTGAATAGCAGTTTTCAAACATCAAATAAAGGGTTTATATAGCTATATATATCAATTTGCATCTGAAATAAACAAGAGAAACACTTATTCGAAGCTGTTTTCAAAAGTTATGTTTAACCTGAAATATTGTCTCAAACTGATGTTCTCAGACTAAGAGAATGAAGTTTTCCAAGATTCTGCTGGAGCTCTGAATAGCAGTTTTCAAACATCAAATAAAGGGTTTATATAGCTATATATATCAATTTGCATCTGAAATAGACAAGAGAAACACTTATTCGAAGCTGTTTTCAAAAGTTATGTTTAACCTGAAATATTGTCTCAAACTGATGTTCTCAGACTGAGAGAATGACGTTTTCTAAGATTCTGCTGGAGCTCTGAATAGCAGTTTTCAAACATCAAATAAAGGGTTTATATAGCTATATATAACAATTTGCATCTGAAATAAACAAGAGAAACACTTATTCGAAGCTGTTTTCAAAGGATATGTTTAAGTGAGACCTTCTCTAAATGTGATGTATTCAGACTGAGATGTATTTGATGTCCATTCCCGCCACCTTGTGGTTCTTCTTTTTTATCAACATTTCTCTTTTTTTTTCCACAATGCAATTCCCCCAAGCACCCTACCTGGTGCACAAACCAAACACCACCATGTCTTCTCCTTTGAATTTGATTGACAGGTCAACCAGAACGGTCTTGTAGATACAGCATTGCGTTGTCTAGTCCGAGCGAGTCTCAGAATGTTTTCACAGTCTTGGAAGTAGTGAACGCGGGCTAAGATGCTGCTGGAGCTCTGAATAGCAGTTTTCAAACATCAAATAAAGGGTTTATATAGCTATATATATCAATTTGCATCTGAAATAAACAAGAGAAAAACATATTCAAAGCTGTTTTCAAAAGTTATGTTTAACCTGAAATATTGTCTCAAACTGATGTTCTCAGACTGAGAGAATGACGTTTTCTAAGATTCTGCTGGAGCTCTGAATAGCAGTTTTCAAACATCAAATAAAGGGTTTATATAGCTATATATATCAATTTGCATCTGAAATAAACAAGAGAAACACTTATTCGAAGCTGTTTTCAAAAGTTATGTTTAACCTGAAATATTGTCTCAAACTGATCTTCACAGGTTGAGAGAATGAAGTTTTCCAAGATTCTGCTGAAGCTCTGAATAGCAGTTTTCAAACATCAAATAAAGGGTTTATATAGCTATATATATCAATTTGCATCTGAAATAAACAAGAGAAACACTTATTCGAAGCTGTTTTCAAAAGTTATGTTTAACATGAAATACTGTCTCAAACTGATGTTCTCAGACTGGGAGAATGACGTTTTCCAAGATTCTGCTGGAGCTCTGAATAACAGTTTTCAAACATCAAATAAAGGGTTTATATAGCTATATATATCAATTTGCATCTGAAATAAACAAGAGAAACACTTATTCGAAGCTGTTTTCAAAAGTTATGTTTAACCTGAAATATTGTCTCAAACTGATGTTCTCAGACTAAGAGAATGAAGTTTTCCAAGATTCTGCTGGAGCTCTGAATAGCAGTTTTCAAACATCAAATAAAGGGTTGATATAGCTATATATATCAATTTGCATCTGAAATAAACAAGAGAAACACTTATTCGAAGCTGTTTTCAAAAGTTATGTTTAACCTGAAATATTGTCTCAAACTGATGTTCTCAGACTGAGAGAATGACGTTTTCCAAGATTCTGCTGGAGCTCTGAATAGCAGTTTTCAAACATCAAATAAAGGGTTTATATAGCTATATATAACAATTTGCATCTGAAATAAACAAGAGAAACATTTATTCGAAGCTGTTTTCAAAAGTTATGTTTAACCTGAAATATTGTCTCAAACTGATCTTCTCAGACTGAGAGAATGACGTTTTCCAAGATTCTGCTGGAGCTCTGAATAACCGTTTTCAAACATCAAATAAAGGGTTGATATAGCTATATATATCAATTTGCATCTGAAATAAACAAGAGAAACACTTATTCGAAGCTGTTTTCAAAAGTTATGTTTAACCTGAAATATTGTCTCAAACTGATGTTCTCAGACTGAGAGAATGACGTTTTCCAAGATTCTGCTGGAGCTCTGAATAGCAGTTTTCAAACATCAAATAAAGGGTTTATATAGTTATATAGCTATATATATCAATTTGCATCTGAAATAAACAAGAGAAACACTTATTCGAAGCTGTTTTCAAAAGTTATGTTTAACCTGAAATATTGTCTCAAACTGATGTTCTCAGACTGAGAGAATGATGTTTTCCAAGATTCTGCTGGAGCTCTGAATAGCAGTTTTCAAACATCAAATAAAGGGTTTATATAGCTATATATATCACTTTCCATCTGAAATAAACAAGAGAAACACTTATTCGAAGCTGTTTTCAAAAGTTATGGTTAACCTGAAATATTGTCTCAAACTGATGTTCTCAGACTGAGAGAATGACGTTTTCTAAGATTCTGCTGGAGCTCTGAATAGCAGTTTTCAAACATCAAATAAAGGGTTTATATAGCTATATATATCAATTTGAATCTGAAATAAACAAGAGAAACACTTATTCGAAGTTGTTTTCAAAGGATATGTTTAAGTGAGACCTTCTCTAAATGTGATGTATTCAGACTGAGATGTATTTGATGTCCCATCCCGCCACCTTGTGGTTCTTCTTTTTTATCAACATTTCTCTTTTTTTTTCCACAATGCAATTCCCCCAAGCACCCTACCTGGTGCACAAACCAAACACCACCATGTCTTCTCCTTTGAATTTGATTGACAGGTCCACCAGAACGGTCTTGTAGATACAGCATTGCGTTGTCTAGTCCGAGCGAGTCTCAGAATGTTTTCACAGTCTTGGAAGTAGTGAACGCGGGCTAAGATGCTGCTGGAGCTCTGAATAACAGTTTTCAAACATCAAATAAAGGGTTTATATAGCTATATATATCAATTTGCATCTGAAATAAACACGAGAAAAACATATTCAAAGCTGTTTTCAAAAGTTATGTTTAACCTGAAATATTGTCTCAAACTGATGTTCTCAGACCGAGAGAATGACGTTTTCTAAGATTCTGCTGGAGCTCTGAATAGCAGTTTTCAAACATCAAATAAAGGGTTTATATAGCTATATATAACAATTTGCATCTGAAATAAACAAGAGAAACATTTATTCGAAGCTGTTTTCAAAAGTTATGTTTAACCTGAAATATTGTCTCAAACTGATCTTCACAGGCTGAGAGAATGACGTTTTCCAAGATTCTGCTGAAGCTCTGAATAGTAGTTTTCAAACATCAAATAAAGGGTTTATATAGCTATATATATCAATTTGCATCTGAAATAAACAAGAGAAACACTTATTCGAAGCTGTTTTCAAAAGTTATGTTTAACCTGAAATATTGTCTCAAACTGATGTTCTCAGACCGAGAGAATGACGTTTTCTAAGATTCTGCTGGAGCTCTGAATAGCAGTTTTCAAACATCAAATAAAGGGTTTATATAGCTATATATAACAATTTGCATCTGAAATAAACAAGAGAAACATTTATTCGAAGCTGTTTTCAAAAGTTATGTTTAACCTGAAATATTGTCTCAAACTGATCTTCACAGGCTGAGAGAATGACGTTTTCCAAGATTCTGCTGAAGCTCTGAATAGCAGTTTTCAAACATCAACTAAAGGGTTTATATAGCTATATATATCAATTTGCATCTGAAATAAACAAGAGAAACACTTATTCGAAGCTGTTTTCAAAAGTTATGTTTAACATGAAATACTGTCTCAAACTGATGTTCTCAGACTGAGAGAATGACGTTTTCCAAGATTCTGCTGGAGCTCTGAATAGCAGTTTTCAAACATCAAATAAAGGGTTTATATAGCTATATATATCAATTTGCATCTGAAATAAACAAGAGAAACACTTATTCGAAGCTGTTTTCAAAAGTTATGTTTAACCTGAAATATTGTCTCAAACTGATGTTCTCAGACTGAGAGAATGACGTTTTCTAAGATTCTGCTGGAGCTCTGAATAGCAGTTTTCAAACATCAAATAAAGGATTTATATAGCTATATATATCAATTTGCATCTGAAATAAACAAGAGAAAAACTTATTCAAAGCTGTTTTCAAAAGTTATGTTTAATCTGAAACATTGTCTAAAACTGATGTTCTCAGACTGAGAGAATTACGTTTTCTAAGATTCTGCTGGAGCTCTGAATAGCAGTTTTCAAACATCAAATAAAGGGTTTATATAGCTATATATATCAATTTGCATCTGAAATAAACAAGAGAAACATTTATTCGAAGCTGTTTTCAAAAGTTATGTTTAACCTGAAATATTGTCTCAAACTGATCTTCTCAGACTGAGAGAATGACGTTTTCCAAGATTCTGCTGGAGCTCTGAATAACAGTTTTAAAACATCAAATAAAGGGTTTATATAGCTATATATATCAATTTGCATCTGAAATAAACAAGAAAAACACTTATTCGAAGCTGTTTTCAAAAGTTATGTTTAACCTGAAATATTGTCTCAAACTGATGTTCTCAGACTGAGAGAATGACGTTTTCTAAGATTCTGCTGGAGCTCTGAATAGCAGTTTTCAAACATCAAATAAAGGGTTTATATAGCTATATATATCAATTTGCATCTGAAATAAACAAGAGAAACACTTATTCGAAGCTGTTTTCAAAAGTTATGTTTAACCTGAAATATTGTCTCAAACTGATGTTCTCAGACTAAGAGAATGAAGTTTTCCAAGATTCTGCTGGAGCTCTGAATAGCAGTTTTCAAACATCAAATAAAGGGTTTATATAGCTATATATATCAATTTGCATCTGAAATAAACAAGAAAAACACTTATTCGAAGCTGTTTTCAAAAGTTATGTTTAACCTGAAATATTGTCTCAAACTGATGTTCTCAGACTGAGAGAATGACGTTTTCTAAGATTCTGCTGGAGCTCTGAATAGCAGTTTTCAAACATCAAATAAAGGGTTTATATAGCTATATATAACAATTTGCATCTGAAATAAACAAGAGAAACATTTATTCGAAGCTGTTTTCAAAAGTTATGTTTAACCTGAAATATTGTCTCAAACTGATCTTCACAGGCTGAGAGAATGACGTTTTCCAAGATTCTGCTGAAGCTCTGAATAGCAGTTTTCAAACCTCAAATAAAGGGTTTATATAGCTATATATATCAATTTGCATCTGAAATAAACAAGAGAAACACTTATTCAAAGCTGTTTTCAAAAGTTATGTTTAACATGAAATACTGTCTCAAACTGATGTTCTCAGACTGAGAGAATGACGTTTTCCAAGATTCTGCTGGAGCTCTGAATAACAGTTTTCAAACATCAAATAAAGGGTTTATATAACTATATATATCAATTTGCATCTGAAATAAACAAGAGAAACACTTATTCGAAGCTGTTTTCAAAAGTTATGTTTAACCTGAAATATTGTCTCAAACTGATGTTCTCAGACCGAGAGAATGACGTTTTCTTAGATTCTGCTGGAGCTCTGAATAGCAGTTTTCAAACATCAAATAAAGGGTTTATATAGCTATATATATCAATTTGCATCTGAAATAAACAAGAGAAACACTTATTCGAAGCTGTTTTCAAAAGTTATGTTTAACCTGAAATATTGTCTCAAACTGATGTTCTCAGACCGAGAGAATGACGTTTTCTAAGATTCTGCTGGAGCTCTGAATAGCAGTTTTCAAACATCAAATAAAGGGTTTATATAGCTATATATAACAATTTGCATCTGAAATAAACAAGAGAAACATTTATTCGAAGCTGTTTTCAAAAGTTATGTTTAACCTGAAATATTGTCTCAAACTGATCTTCACAGGCTGAGAGAATGACGTTTTCCAAGATTCTGCTGAAGCTCTGAATAGCAGTTTTCAAACATCAAATAAAGGGTTTATATAGCTATATATATCAATTTGCATCTGAAATAAACAAGAGAAACACTTATTCAAAGCTGTTTTCAAAAGTTATGTTTAACATGAAATACTGTCTCAAACTGATGTTCTCAGACTGAGAGAATGACGTTTTCCAAGATTCTGCTGGAGCTCTGAATAACAGTTTTCAAACATCAAATAAAGGGTTTATATAACTATATATATCAATTTGCATCTGAAATAAACAAGAGAAACACTTATTCGAAGCTGTTTTCAAAAGTTATGTTTAACCTGAAATATTGTCTCAAACTGATGTTCTCAGACTAAGAGAATGAAGTTTTCCAAGATTCTGCTGGAGCTCTGAATAGCAGTTTTCAAACATCAAATAAAGGGTTTATATAGCTATATATATCAATTTGCATCTGAAATAAACAAGAAAAACACTTATTCGAAGCTGTTTTCAAAAGTTATGTTTAACCTGAAATATTGTCTCAAACTGATGTTCTCAGACTGAGAGAATGAAGTTTTCTAAGATTCTGCTGGAGCTCTGAATAGCAGTTTTCAAACATCAAATAAAGGGTTTATATAGCTATATATAACAATTTGCATCTGAAATAAACAAGAGAAACATTTATTCGAAGCTGTTTTCAAAAGTTATGTTTAACCTGAAATATTGTCTCAAACTGATCTTCTCAGACTGAGAGAATGACGTTTTCCAAGATTCTGCTGGAGCTCTGAATAACCGTTTTCAAACATCAAATAAAGGGTTGATATAGCTATATATATCAATTTGCATCTGAAATAAACAAGAGAAACATTTATTCGAAGCTGTTTTCAAAAGTTATGTTTAACCTGAAATATTGTCTCAAACTGATCTTCTCAGACTGAGAGAATGACGTTTTCCAAGATTCTGCTGGAGCTCTGAATAACAGTTTTAAAACATCAAATAAAGGGTTTATATAGCTATATATATCAATTTGCATCTGAAATAAACAAGAGAAACACTTATTCGAAGCTGTTTTCAAAAGTTATGTTTAACCTGAAATATTGTCTCAAACTGATGTTCTCAGACTGAGAGAATGACGTTTTCTAAGATTCTGCTGGAGCTCTGAATAACCGTTTTCAAACATCAAATAAAGGGTTGATATAGCTATATATATCAATTTGCATCTGAAATAAACAAGAGAAACATTTATTCGAAGCTGTTTTCAAAAGTTATGTTTAACCTGAAATATTGTCTCAAACTGATCTTCTCAGACTGAGAGAATGACGTTTTCCAAGATTCTGCTGGAGCTCTGAATAACAGTTTTAAAACATCAAATAAAGGGTTTATATAGCTATATATATCAATTTGCATCTGAAATAAACAAGAGAAACACTTATTCGAAGCTGTTTTCAAAAGTTATGTTTAACCTGAAATATTGTCTCAAACTGATGTTCTCAGACTGAGAGAATGACGTTTTCTAAGATTCTGCTGGAGCTCTGAATAGCAGTTTTCAAACATCAAATAAAGGGTTTATATAGCTATATATATCAATTTGCATCTGAAATAAACAAGAGAAACACTTATTCGAAGCTGTTTTCAAAAGTTATGTTTAACCTGAAATATTGTCTCAAACTGATGTTCTCAGACTGAGAGAATGACGTTTTCTAAGATTCTGCTGGAGCTCTGAATAGCAGTTTTCAAACATCAAATAAAGGGTTTATATAGCTATATATATCAATTTGCATCTGAAATAAACAAGAGAAACACTTATTCGAAGCTGTTTTCAAAAGTTATGTTTAACCTGAAATATTGTCTCAAACTGATGTTCTCAGACCGAGAGAATGACGTTTTCTAAGATTCTGCTGGAGCTCTGAATAGCAGTTTTCAAACATCAAATAAAGGGTTTATATAGCTATATATAACAATTTGCATCTGAAATAAACAAGAGAAACATTTATTCGAAGCTGTTTTCAAAAGTTATGTTTAACCTGAAATATTGTCTCAAACTGATCTTCACAGGCTGAGAGAATGACGTTTTCCAAGATTCTGCTGAAGCTCTGAATAGCAGTTTTCAAACATCAAATAAAGGGTTTATATAGCTATATATATCAATTTGCATCTGAAATAAACAAGAGAAACACTTATTCAAAGCTGTTTTCAAAAGTTATGTTTAACCTGAAATATTGTCTCAAACTGATGTTCTCAGACCGAGAGAATGACGTTTTCTAAGATTCTGCTGGAGCTCTGAATAGCAGTTTTCAAACATCAAATAAAGGGTTTATATAGCTATATATATCAATTTGCATCTGAAATAAACAAGAGAAACACTTATTCGAAGCTGGTTTCAAAAGTTATGTTTAACCTGAAATATTGTCTCAAACTGATGTTCTCAGACCGAGAGAATGACGTTTTCTAAGATTCTGCTGAAGCTCTGAATAGCAGTTTTCAAAGATCAAATAAAGGGTTTATATAGCTATATATATCAATTTGCATCTGAAATAAACAAGAGAAACACTTATTCGAAGCTGTTTTCAAAAGTTATGTTTAACCTGAAATATTGTCTCAAACTGATTGTTCTCAGACTGAGAGAATGACGTTTTCCAAGATTCTGCTGGAGCTCTGAATAGCAGTTTTCAAACATCAAATAAAGGGTTTATATGGCTATATATATCAATTTGCATCTGAAAAAAACAAGAGAAACACTTATTCGAAGCTGTTTTCAAAAGTTATGTTTAACATGAAATATTGTCTCAAACTGATGTTAAACGGTTTATATAGCTATATATATCAATTTGCATCTGAAATAAACAAGAGAAACACTTATTCGAAGCTGTTTTCAAAAGTTATGTTTAACCTGAAATATTGTCTCAAACTGATGTTCTCAGACTGAGAGAATGACGTTTTCCAAGATTCTGCTGGAGCTCTGAATAACAGTTTTCAAACATCAAATAAAGGGTTTATATAGCTATATATATCAATTTGCATCTGAAATAAACAAGAGAAACACTTATTCGAAGCTGTTTTCAAAGGATATGTTTAAATGAGAGCTTCTCTAAATGTGATGTATTCAGACTGAGATGTATTTGATGTCCAATCCCGCCACCTTGTGGTTCTTCTTTTTTATCAACATTTCTCTTTTTTTTTCCACAATGCAATTCCCCCAAGCACCATACCTGGTGCACAAACCAAACACCACCATGTCTTCTCCTTTGAATTTGATTGACAGGTCCACCAGAACGGTCTTGTAGATACAGCATTGCGTTGTCTAGTCCGAGCGAGTCTCAGAATGTTTTCACAGTCTTGGAAGTAGTGAACGCGGGCTAAGATGCTGCTGGAGCTCTGAATAACAGTTTTCAAACATCAAATAAAGGGTTTATATAGCTATATATATCAATTTGCATCTGAAATAAACAAGAGAAAAACATATTCAAAGCTGTTTTCAAAAGTTATTTTTAACCTGAAATATTGTCTCAAACTGATGTTCTCAGACTGAGAGAATGACGTTTTCTAAGATTCTGCTGTAGCTCTGAATAGCAGTTTTCAAACATCAAATAAAGGGTTTATATAGCTATATATATCAATTTGCATCTGAAATAAACAAGAGAAACACTTATTCGAAGCTGTTTTCAAAAATTATGTTTAACCTGAAATATTGTCTCAAACTGATGTTCTCAGACCGAGAGAATGACGTTTTCTAAGATTCTGCTGTAGCTCTGAATAGCAGTTTTCAAACATCAAATAAAGGGTTTATATAGCTATATATAACAATTTGCATCTGAAATAAACAAAAGAAACATTTATTCGAAGCTGTTTTCAAAAGTTATGTTTAACCTGAAATATTGTCTCAAACTGATCTTCACAGGCTGAGAGAATGACGTTTTCCAAGATTCTGCTGGAGCTCTGAATAGCAGTTTTCAAACATCAAATAAAGGGTTTATATAGCTATATATATCAATTTGCATCTGAAATAAACAAGAGAAACACTTATTTCGAAGCTGTTTTCAAAGGATATGTTTAAGTGAGACCTTCTCTAAATGTGATGTATTCAGACTGAGATGTATTTGATGTCCAATCCCGCCACCTTGTGGTTCTTCTTTTTTATCAACATTTCTCTTTTTTTTTCCACAATGCAATTCCCCCAAGCACCCTACCTGGTGCACAAACCAAACACCACCATGTCTTCTCCTTTGAATTTGATTGACAGGTCCACCAGAACGGTCTTGTAGATACAGCATTGCGTTGTCTAGTCCGAGCGAGTCTCAGAATGTTTTCACATTCTTGGAAGTAGTGAACGCGGGCTAAGATGCTGCTGGAGCTCTGAATAACAGTTTTCAAACATCAAATAAAGGGTTTATATAGCTATATATATCAATTTGCATCTGAAATAAACAAGAGAAAAACATATTCAAAGCTGTTTTCAAAAGTTATGTTTAACCTGAAATATTGTCTCAAACTGATGTTCTCAGACTGAGAGAATGACGTTTTCTAAGATTCTGCTGGAGCTCTGAATAGCAGTTTTCAAACATCAAATAAAGGGTTTATATAGCTATATATAACAATTTGCATCTGAAATAAACAAGAGAAACATTTATTCGAAGCTGTTTTCAAAAGTTATGTTTAACCTGAAATATTGTCTCAAACTGATGTTCTCAGACCGAGAGAATGAAGTTTTCTAAGATTCTGCTGGAGCTCTGAATAGCAGTTTTCAAACATCAAATAAAGGGTTTATATAGCTATATATAACAATTTGCATCTGAAATAAACAAGAGAAACATTTATTCGAAGCTGTTTTCAAAAGTTATGTTTAACCTGAAATATTGTCTCAAACTGATCTTCACAGGCTGAGAGAATGACGTTTTCCAAGATTCTGCTGGAGCTCTGAATAGCAGTTTTCAAACATCAAATAAAGGGTTTATATAGCTATATGTAACAATTTGCATCTGAAATAAACAAGAGAAACATTTATTCGAAGCTGTTTTCAAAAGTTATGTTTAACCTGAAATATTGTCTCAAACTGATCTTCACAGACTGAGAGAATGACGTTTTCCAAGATTCTGCTGGAGCTCTGAATAGCAGTTTTCAAACATCAAATAAAGGGTTTATATAGCTATATATATCATTTTCCATCTGAAATAAACAAGAGAAACACTTATTCGAAGCTGTTTTCAAAAGTTATGGTTAACCTGAAATATTGTCTCAAACTGATGTTCTCAGACTGAGAGAATGACGTTTTCTAAGATTCTGCTGGAGCTCTGAATAGCAGTTTTCAAACATCAAATAAAGGGTTTATATAGCTATATATATCAATTTGCATCTGAAATAAACAAGAGAAACACTTATTCGAAGCTGTTTTCAAAGGATATGTTTAAGTGAGACCTTCTCTAAATGTGATGTATTCAGACTGAGATGTATTTGATGTCCAATCCCGCCACCTTGTGGTTCTTCTTTTTTATCAACATTTCTCTTTTTTTTTCCACAATGCAATTCCCCCAAGTACCCTACCTGGTGCACAAACCAAACACCACCATGTCTTCTCCTTTGAATTTGATTGACAGGTCCACCAGAACGGTCTTGTAGATACAGCATTGCGTTGTCTAGTCCGAGCGAGTCTCAGAATGTTTTCACAGTCTTGGAAGTAGTGAACGCGGGCTAAGATGCTGCTGGAGCTCTGAATAACAGTTTTCAAACATCAAATAAAGGGTTTATATAGCTATATATATCAATTTGCATCTGAAATAAACAAGAGAAAAACATATTCAAAGCTGTTTTCAAAAGTTATGTTTAACCTGAAATATTGTCTCAAACTGATGTTCTCAGACCGAGAGAATGACGTTTTCTAAGATTCTGCTGGAGCTCTGAATAGCAGTTTTCAAACATCAAATAAAGGGTTTATATAGCTATATATATCAATTTGCATCTGATATAAACAAGAGAAACACTTATTCGAAGCTGTTTTCAAAAGTTATGTTTAACCTGAAATATTGTCTCAAACTGATGTTCTCAGACTAAGAGAATGAAGTTTTCCAAGATTCTGCTGGAGCTCTGAATAGCAGTTTTCAAACATCAAATAAAGGGTTTATATAGCTATATATATCAATTTGCATCTGAAATAAACAAGAGAAACACTTATTCGAAGCTGTTTTCAAAAGTTATGTTTAACCTGAAATATTGTCTCAAACTGATGTTCTCAGACTGAGAGAATGACGTTTTCTAAGATTCTGCTGGAGCTCTGAATAGCAGTTTTCAAACATCAAATAAAGGGTTTATATAGCTATATATAACAATTTGCATCTGAAATAAACAAGAGAAACACTTATTCGAAGCTGTTTTCAAAGGATATGTTTAAGTGAGACCTTCTCTAAATGTGATGTATTCAGACTGAGATGTATTTGATGTCCAATCCCGCCACCTTGTGGTTCTTCTTTTTTATCAACATTTCTCTTTTTTTTTCCACAATGCAATTCCCCCAAGCACCCTACCTGGTGCACAAACCAAACACCACCATGTCTTCTCCTTTGAATTTGATTGACAGGTCAACCAGAACGGTCTTGTAGATACAGCATTGCGTTGTCTAGTCCGAGCGAGTCTCAGAATGTTTTCACAGTCTTGGAAGTAGTGAACGCGGGCTAAGATGCTGCTGGAGCTCTGAATAGCAGTTTTCAAACATCAAATAAAGGGTTTATATAGCTATATATATCAATTTGCATCTGAAATAAACAAGAGAAAAACATATTCAAAGCTGTTTTCAAAAGTTATGTTTAACCTGAAATATTGTCTCAAACTGATGTTCTCAGACTGAGAGAATGACGTTTTCTAAGATTCTGCTGGAGCTCTGAATAGCAGTTTTCAAACATCAAATAAAGGGTTTATATAGCTATATATATCAATTTGCATCTGAAATAAACAAGAGAAACACTTATTCGAAGCTGTTTTCAAAAGTTATGTTTAACCTGAAATATTGTCTCAAACTGATCTTCACAGGTTGAGAGAATGAAGTTTTCCAAGATTCTGCTGAAGCTCTGAATAGCAGTTTTCAAACATCAAATAAAGGGTTTATATAGCTATATATATCAATTTGCATCTGAAATAAACAAGAGAAACACTTATTCGAAGCTGTTTTCAAAAGTTATGTTTAACATGAAATACTGTCTCAAACTGATGTTCTCAGACTGGGAGAATGACGTTTTCCAAGATTCTGCTGGAGCTCTGAATAACAGTTTTCAAACATCAAATAAAGGGTTTATATAGCTATATATATCAATTTGCATCTGAAATAAACAAGAGAAACACTTATTCGAAGCTGTTTTCAAAAGTTATGTTTAACCTGAAATATTGTCTCAAACTGATGTTCTCAGACTAAGAGAATGAAGTTTTCCAAGATTCTGCTGGAGCTCTGAATAGCAGTTTTCAAACATCAAATAAAGGGTTGATATAGCTATATATATCAATTTGCATCTGAAATAAACAAGAGAAACACTTATTCGAAGCTGTTTTCAAAAGTTATGTTTAACCTGAAATATTGTCTCAAACTGATGTTCTCAGACTGAGAGAATGACGTTTTCCAAGATTCTGCTGGAGCTCTGAATAGCAGTTTTCAAACATCAAATAAAGGGTTTATATAGTTATATAGCTATATATATCAATTTGCATCTGAAATAAACAAGAGAAACACTTATTCGAAGCTGTTTTCAAAAGTTATGTTTAACCTGAAATATTGTCTCAAACTGATGTTCTCAGACTGAGAGAATGATGTTTTCCAAGATTCTGTTGGAGCTCTGAATAGCAGTTTTCAAACATCAAATAAAGGGTTTATATAGCTATATATATCACTTTCCATCTGAAATAAACAAGAGAAACACTTATTCGAAGCTGTTTTCAAAAGTTATGGTTAACCTGAAATATTGTCTCAAACTGATGTTCTCAGACTGAGAGAATGACGTTTTCTAAGATTCTGCTGGAGCTCTGAATAGCAGTTTTCAAACATCAAATTAAGGGTTTATATAGCTATATATATCAATTTGCATCTGAAATAAACAAGAGAAACACTTATTCGAAGTTGTTTTCAAAGGATATGTTTAAGTGAGACCTTCTCTAAATGTGATGTATTCAGACTGAGATGTATTTGATGTCCCATCCCGCCACCTTGTGGTTCTTCTTTTTTATCAACATTTCTCTTTTTTTTTCCACAATGCAATTCCCCCAAGCACCCTACCTGGTGCACAAACCAAACACCACCATGTCTTCTCCTTTGAATTTGATTGACAGGTCCACCAGAACGGTCTTGTAGATACAGCATTGCGTTGTCTAGTCCGAGCGAGTCTCAGAATGTTTTCACAGTCTTGGAAGTAGTGAACGCGGGCTAAGATGCTGCTGGAGCTCTGAATAACAGTTTTCAAACATCAAATAAAGGGTTTATATAGCTATATATATCAATTTGCATCTGAAATAAACACGAGAAAAACATATTCAAAGCTGTTTTCAAAAGTTATGTTTAACCTGAAATATTGTCTCAAACTGATGTTCTCAGACCGAGAGAATGACGTTTTCTAAGATTCTGCTGGAGCTCTGAATAGCAGTTTT
Source organism: Callionymus lyra (assembly GCF_982586985.1). Lineage (NCBI taxonomy): Eukaryota > Metazoa > Chordata > Actinopteri > Syngnathiformes > Callionymidae > Callionymus > Callionymus lyra. The sequence continues at coordinate 75,044 of NW_028258551.1, forward strand.
CAAACATCAAATAAAGGGTTTATATAGCTATATATAACAATTTGCATCTGAAATAAACAAGAGAAACATTTATTCGAAGCTGTTTTCAAAAGTTATGTTTAACCTGAAATATTGTCTCAAACTGATCTTCACAGGCTGAGAGAATGACGTTTTCCAAGATTCTGCTGAAGCTCTGAATAGTAGTTTTCAAACATCAAATAAAGGGTTTATATAGCTATATATATCAATTTGCATCTGAAATAAACAAGAGAAACACTTATTCGAAGCTGTTTTCAAAAGTTATGTTTAACCTGAAATATTGTCTCAAACTGATGTTCTCAGACCGAGAGAATGACGTTTTCTAAGATTCTGCTGGAGCTCTGAATAGCAGTTTTCAAACATCAAATAAAGGGTTTATATAGCTATATATAACAATTTGCATCTGAAATAAACAAGAGAAACATTTATTCGAAGCTGTTTTCAAAAGTTATGTTTAACCTGAAATATTGTCTCAAACTGATCTTCACAGGCTGAGAGAATGACGTTTTCCAAGATTCTGCTGAAGCTCTGAATAGCAGTTTTCAAACATCAACTAAAGGGTTTATATAGCTATATATATCTATTTGCATCTGAAATAAACAAGAGAAACACTTATTCGAAGCTGTTTTCAAAAGTTATGTTTAACATGAAATACAGTCTCAAACTGATGTTCTCAGACTGAGAGAATGACGTTTTCCAAGATTCTGCTGGAGCTCTGAATAGCAGTTTTCAAACATCAAATAAAGGGTTTATATAGCTATATATATCAATTTGCATCTGAAATAAACAAGAGAAACACTTATTCGAAGCTGTTTTCAAAAGTTATGTTTAACCTGAAATATTGTCTCAAACTGATGTTCTCAGACTGAGAGAATGACGTTTTCTAAGATTCTGCTGGAGCTCTGAATAGCAGTTTTCAAACATCAAATAAAGGATTTATATAGCTATATATATCAATTTGCATCTGAAATAAACAAGAGAAAAACTTATTCAAAGCTGTTTTCAAAAGTTATGTTTAACCTGAAACATTGTCTAAAACTGATGTTCTCAGACTGAGAGAATTACGTTTTCTAAGATTCTGCTGGAGCTCTGAATAGCAGTTTTCAAACATCAAATAAAGGGTTTATATAGCTATATATATCAATTTGCATCTGAAATAAACAAGAGAAACATTTATTCGAAGCTGTTTTCAAAAGTTATGTTTAACCTGAAATATTGTCTCAAACTGATCTTCTCAGACTGAGAGAATGACGTTTTCCAAGATTCTGCTGGAGCTCTGAATAACAGTTTTAAAACATCAAATAAAGGGTTTATATAGCTATATATATCAATTTGCATCTGAAATAAACAAGAAAAACACTTATTCGAAGCTGTTTTCAAAAGTTATGTTTAACCTGAAATATTGTCTCAAACTGATGTTCTCAGACTGAGAGAATGACGTTTTCTAAGATTCTGCTGGAGCTCTGAATAGCAGTTTTCAAACATCAAATAAAGGGTTTATATAGCTATATATATCAATTTGCATCTGAAATAAACAAGAGAAACACTTATTCGAAGCTGTTTTCAAAAGTTATGTTTAACCTGAAATATTGTCTCAAACTGATGTTCTCAGACTAAGAGAATGAAGTTTTCCAAGATTCTGCTGGAGCTCTGAATAGCAGTTTTCAAACATCAAATAAAGGGTTTATATAGCTATATATATCAATTTGCATCTGAAATAAACAAGAAAAACACTTATTCGAAGCTGTTTTCAAAAGTTATGTTTAACCTGAAATATTGTCTCAAACTGATGTTCTCAGACTGAGAGAATGACGTTTTCTAAGATTCTGCTGGAGCTCTGAATAGCAGTTTTCAAACATCAAATAAAGGGTTTATATAGCTATATATAACAATTTGCATCTGAAATAAACAAGAGAAACATTTATTCGAAGCTGTTTTCAAAAGTTATGTTTAACCTGAAATATTGTCTCAAACTGATCTTCACAGGCTGAGAGAATGACGTTTTCCAAGATTCTGCTGAAGCTCTGAATAGCAGTTTTCAAACATCAAATAAAGGGTTTATATAGCTATATATATCAATTTGCATCTGAAATAAACAAGAGAAACACTTATTCGAAGCTGTTTTCAAAAGTTATGTTTAACATGAAATACTGTCTCAAACTGATGTTCTCAGACTGAGAGAATGACGTTTTCCAAGATTCTGCTGGAGCTCTGAATAACAGTTTTCAAACATCAAATAAAGGGTTTATATAACTATATATATCAATTTGCATCTGAAATAAACAAGAGAAACACTTATTCGAAGCTGTTTTCAAAAGTTATGTTTAACCTGAAATATTGTCTCAAACTGATGTTCTCGGACCGAGAGAATGACGTTTTCTTAGATTCTGCTGGAGCTCTGAATAGCAGTTTTCAAACATCAAATAAAGGGTTTATATAGCTATATATATCAATTTGCATCTGAAATAAACAAGAGAAACACTTATTCGAAGCTGTTTTCAAAAGTTATGTTTAACCTGAAATATTGTCTCAAACTGATGTTCTCAGACCGAGAGAATGACGTTTTCTAAGATTCTGCTGGAGCTCTGAATAGCAGTTTTCAAACATCAAATAAAGGGTTTATATAGCTATATATAACAATTTGCATCTGAAATAAACAAGAGAAACATTTATTCGAAGCTGTTTTCAAAAGTTATGTTTAACCTGAAATATTGTCTCAAACTGATCTTCACAGGCTGAGAGAATGACGTTTTCCAAGATTCTGCTGAAGCTCTGAATAGCAGTTTTCAAACATCAAATAAAGGGTTTATATAGCTATATATATCAATTTGCATCTGAAATAAACAAGAGAAACACTTATTCAAAGCTGTTTTCAAAAGTTATGTTTAACATGAAATACTGTCTCAAACTGATGTTCTCAGACTGAGAGAATGACGTTTTCCAAGATTCTGCTGGAGCTCTGAATAACAGTTTTCAAACATCAAATAAAGGGTTTATATAACTATATATATCAATTTGCATCTGAAATAAACAAGAGAAACACTTATTCGAAGCTGTTTTCAAAAGTTATGTTTAACCTGAAATATTGTCTCAAACTGATGTTCTCAGACTAAGAGAATGAAGTTTTCCAAGATTCTGCTGGAGCTCTGAATAGCAGTTTTCAAACATCAAATAAAGGGTTTATATAGCTATATATATCAATTTGCATCTGAAATAAACAAGAAAAACACTTATTCGAAGCTGTTTTCAAAAGTTATGTTTAACCTGAAATATTGTCTCAAACTGATGTTCTCAGACTGAGAGAATGACGTTTTCTAAGATTCTGCTGGAGCTCTGAATAGCAGTTTTCAAACATCAAATAAAGGGTTTATATAGCTATATATAACAATTTGCATCTGAAATAAACAAGAGAAACATTTATTCGAAGCTGTTTTCAAAAGTTATGTTTAACCTGAAATATTGTCTCAAACTGATCTTCACAGGCTGAGAGAATGACGTTTTCCAAGATTCTGCTGAAGCTCTGAATAGCAGTTTTCAAACATCAAATAAAGAGTTTATATAGCTATATATATCAATTTGCATCTGAAATAAACAAGAGAAACACTTATTCAAAGCTGTTTTCAAAAGTTATGTTTAACATGAAATACTGTCTCAAACTTATGTTCTCAGACTGAGAGAATGACGTTTTCCAAGATTCTGCTGGAGCTCTGAATAACAGTTTTCAAACATCAAATAAAGCGTTTATATAACTATATATATCAATTTGCATCTGAAATAAACAAGAGAAACACTTATTCGAAGCTGTTTTCAAAAGTTATGTTTAACCTGAAATATTGTCTCAAACTGATGTTCTCAGACTAAGAGAATGAAGTTTTCCAAGATTCTGCTGGAGCTCTGAATAGCAGTTTTCAAACATCAAATAAAGGGTTTATATAGCTATATATATATATTTGCATCTGAAATAAACAAGAAAAACACTTATTCGAAGCTGTTTTCAAAAGTTATGTTTAACCTGAAATATTGTCTCAAACTGATGTTCTCAGACTGAGAGAATGACGTTTTCTAAGATTCTGCTGGAGCTCTGAATAGCAGTTTTCAAACATCAAATAAAGGGTTTATATAGCTATATATAACAATTTGCATCTGAAATAAACAAGAGAAACATTTATTCGAAGCTGTTTTCAAAAGTTATGTTTAACCTGAAATATTGTCTCAAACTGATCTTCACAGGCTGAGAGAATGACGTTTTCCAAGATTCTGCTGAAGCTCTGAATAGCAGTTTTCAAACATCAAATAAAGGGTTTATATAGCTATATATATCAATTTGCATCTGAAATAAACAAGAGAAACACTTATTCGAAGCTGTTTTCAAAAGTTATGTTTAACATGAAATACTGTCTCAAACTGATGTTCTCAGACTGAGAGAATGACGTTTTCCAAGATTCTGCTGGAGCTCTGAATAACAGTTTTCAAACATCAAATAAAGGGTTTATATAACTATATATATCAATTTGCATCTGAAATAAACAAGAGAAACACTTATTCGAAGCTGTTTTCAAAAGTTATGTTTAACCTGAAATATTGTCTCAAACTGATGTTCTCAGACCGAGAGAATGACGTTTTCTAAGATTCTGCTGGAGCTCTGAATAGCAGTTTTCAAACATCAAATAAAGGGTTTATATAGCTATATATAACAATTTGCATCTGAAATAAACAAGAGAAACATTTATTCGAAGCTGTTTTCAAAAGTTATGTTTAACCTGAAATATTGTCTCAAACTGATCTTCACAGGCTGAGAGAATGACGTTTTCCAAGATTCTGCTGAAGCTCTGAATAGTAGTTTTCAAACATCAAATAAAGGGTTTATATAGCTATATATATCAATTTGCATCTGAAATAAACAAGAGAAACACTTATTCGAAGCTGTTTTCAAAAGTTATGTTTAACCTGAAATATTGTCTCAAACTGATGTTCTCAGACCGAGAGAATGACGTTTTCTAAGATTCTGCTGGAGCTCTGAATAGCAGTTTTCAAACATCAAATAAAGGGTTTATATAGCTATATATAACAATTTGCATCTGAAATAAACAAGAGAAACATTTATTCGAAGCTGTTTTCAAAAGTTATGTTTAACCTGAAATATTGTCTCAAACTGATCTTCACAGGCTGAGAGAATGACGTTTTCCAAGATTCTGCTGAAGCTCTGAATAGCAGTTTTCAAACATCAACTAAAGGGTTTATATAGCTATATATATCAATTTGCATCTGAAATAAACAAGAGAAACACTTATTCGAAGCTGTTTTCAAAAGTTATGTTTAACATGAAATACTGTCTCAAACTGATGTTCTCAGACTGAGAGAATGACGTTTTCCAAGATTCTGCTGGAGCTCTGAATAGCAGTTTTCAAACATCAAATAAAGGGTTTATATAGCTATATATATCAATTTGCATCTGAAATAAACAAGAGAAACACTTATTCGAAGCTGTTTTCAAAAGTTATGTTTAACCTGAAATATTGTCTCAAACTGATGTTCTCAGACTGAGAGAATGACGTTTTCTAAGATTCTGCTGGAGCTCTGAATAGCAGTTTTCAAACATCAAATAAAGGATTTATATAGCTATATATATCAATTTGCATCTGAAATAAACAAGAGAAAAACTTATTCAAAGCTGTTTTCAAAAGTTATGTTTAACCTGAAACATTGTCTAAAACTGATGTTCTCAGACTGAGAGAATTACGTTTTCTAAGATTCTGCTGGAGCTCTGAATAGCAGTTTTCAAACATCAAATAAAGGGTTTATATAGCTATATATATCAATTTGCATCTGAAATAAACAAGAGAAACATTTATTCGAAGCTGTTTTCAAAAGTTATGTTTAACCTGAAATATTGTCTCAAACTGATCTTCTCAGACTGAGAGAATGACGTTTTCCAAGATTCTGCTGGAGCTCTGAATAACAGTTTTAAAACATCAAATAAAGGGTTTATATAGCTATATATATCAATTTGCATCTGAAATAAACAAGAAAAACACTTATTCGAAGCTGTTTTCAAAAGTTATGTTTAACCTGAAATATTGTCTCAAACTGATGTTCTCAGACTGAGAGAATGACGTTTTCTAAGATTCTGCTGGAGCTCTGAATAGCAGTTTTCAAACATCAAATAAAGGGTTTATATAGCTATATATATCAATTTGCATCTGAAATAAACAAGAGAAACACTTATTCGAAGCTGTTTTCAAAAGTTATGTTTAACCTGAAATATTGTCTCAAACTGATGTTCTCAGACTAAGAGAATGAAGTTTTCCAAGATTCTGCTGGAGCTCTGAATAGCAGTTTTCAAACATCAAATAAAGGGTTTATATAGCTATATATATCAATTTGCATCTGAAATAAACAAGAAAAACACTTATTCGAAGCTGTTTTCAAAAGTTATGTTTAACCTGAAATATTGTCTCAAACTGATGTTCTCAGACTGAGAGAATGACGTTTTCTAAGATTCTGCTGGAGCTCTGAATAGCAGTTTTCAAACATCAAATAAAGGGTTTATATAGCTATATATAACAATTTGCATCTGAAATAAACAAGAGAAACATTTATTCGAAGCTGTTTTCAAAAGTTATGTTTAACCTGAAATATTGTCTCAAACTGATCTTCACAGGCTGAGAGAATGACGTTTTCCAAGATTCTGCTGAAGCTCTGAATAGCAGTTTTCAAACATCAAATAAAGGGTTTATATAGCTATATATATCAATTTGCATCTGAAATAAACAAGAGAAACACTTATTCAAAGCTGTTTTCAAAAGTTATGTTTAACATGAAATACTGTCTCAAACTGATGTTCTCAGACTGAGAGAATGACGTTTTCCAAGATTCTGCTGGAGCTCTGAATAACAGTTTTCAAACATCAAATAAAGGGTTTATATAACTATATATATCAATTTGCATCTGAAATAAACAAGAGAAACACTTATTCGAAGCTGTTTTCAAAAGTTATGTTTAACCTGAAATATTGTCTCAAACTGATGTTCTCAGACCGAGAGAATGACGTTTTCTTAGATTCTGCAGGAGCTCTGAATAGCAGTTTTCAAACATCAAATAAAGGGTTTATATAGCTATATATATCAATTTGCATCTGAAATAAACAAGAGAAACACTTATTCGAAGCTGTTTTCAAAAGTTATGTTTAACCTGAAATATTGTCTCAAACTGATGTTCTCAGACCGAGAGAATGACGTTTTCTAAGATTCTGCTGGAGCTCTGAATAGCAGTTTTCAAACATCAAATAAAGGGTTTATATAGCTATATATAACAATTTGCATCTGAAATAAACAAGAGAAACATTTATTCGAAGCTGTTTTCAAAAGTTATGTTTAACCTGAAATATTGTCTCAAACTGATCTTCTCAGACTGAGAGAATGACGTTTTCCAAGATTCTGCTGGAGCTCTGAATAACAGTTTTAAAACATCAAATAAAGGGTTTATATAGCTATATATATCAATTTGCATCTGAAATAAACAAGAGAAACACTTATTCGAAGCTGTTTTCAAAAGTTATGTTTAACCTGAAATATTGTCTCAAACTGATGTTCTCAGACTGAGAGAATGACGTTTTCTAAGATTCTGCTGGAGCTCTGAATAACCGTTTTCAAACATCAAATAAAGGGTTTATATAGCTATATATATCAATTTGCATCTGAAATAAACAAGAGAAACACTTATTCAAAGCTGTTTTCAAAAGTTATGTTTAACATGAAATACTGTCTCAAACTGATGTTCTCAGACTGAGAGAATGACGTTTTCCAAGATTCTGCTGGAGCTCTGAATAACAGTTTTCAAACATCAAATAAAGGGTTTATATAACTATATATATCAATTTGCATCTGAAATAAACAAGAGAAACACTTATTCGAAGCTGTTTTCAAAAGTTATGTTTAACCTGAAATATTGTCTCAAACTGATGTTCTCAGACTAAGAGAATGAAGTTTTCCAAGATTCTGCTGGAGCTCTGAATAGCAGTTTTCAAACATCAAATAAAGGGTTTATATAGCTATATATATCAATTTGCATCTGAAATAAACAAGAAAAACACTTATTCGAAGCTGTTTTCAAAAGTTATGTTTAACCTGAAATATTGTCTCAAACTGATGTTCTCAGACTGAGAGAATGAAGTTTTCTAAGATTCTGCTGGAGCTCTGAATAGCAGTTTTCAAACATCAAATAAAGGGTTTATATAGCTATATATAACAATTTGCATCTGAAATAAACAAGAGAAACATTTATTCGAAGCTGTTTTCAAAAGTTATGTTTAACCTGAAATATTGTCTCAAACTGATCTTCTCAGACTGAGAGAATGACGTTTTCCAAGATTCTGCTGGAGCTCTGAATAACCGTTTTCAAACATCAAATAAAGGGTTGATATAGCTATATATATCAATTTGCATCTGAAATAAACAAGAGAAACATTTATTCGAAGCTGTTTTCAAAAGTTATGTTTAACCTGAAATATTGTCTCAAACTGATCTTCTCAGACTGAGAGAATGACGTTTTCCAAGATTCTGCTGGAGCTCTGAATAACAGTTTTAAAACATCAAATAAAGGGTTTATATAGCTATATATATCAATTTGCATCTGAAATAAACAAGAGAAACACTTATTCGAAGCTGTTTTCAAAAGTTATGTTTAACCTGAAATATTGTCTCAAACTGATGTTCTCAGACTGAGAGAATGACGTTTTCTAAGATTCTGCTGGAGCTCTGAATAACCGTTTTCAAACATCAAATAAAGGGTTGATATAGCTATATATATCAATTTGCATCTGAAATAAACAAGAGAAACATTTATTCGAAGCTGTTTTCAAAAGTTATGTTTAACCTGAAATATTGTCTCAAACTGATCTTCTCAGACTGAGAGAATGACGTTTTCCAAGATTCTGCTGGAGCTCTGAATAACAGTTTTAAAACATCAAATAAAGGGTTTATATAGCTATATATATCAATTTGCATCTGAAATAAACAAGAGAAACACTTATTCGAAGCTGTTTTCAAAAGTTATGTTTAACCTGAAATATTGTCTCAAACTGATGTTCTCAGACTGAGAGAATGACGTTTTCTAAGATTCTGCTGGAGCTCTGAATAGCAGTTTTCAAACATCAAATAAAGGGTTTATATAGCTATATATATCAATTTGCATCTGAAATAAACAAGAGAAACACTTATTCGAAGCTGTTTTCAAAAGTTATGTTTAACCTGAAATATTGTCTCAAACTGATGTTCTCAGACTGAGAGAATGACGTTTTCTAAGATTCTGCTGGAGCTCTGAATAGCAGTTTTCAAACATCAAATAAAGGGTTTATATAGCTATATATATCAATTTGCATCTGAAATAAACAAGAGAAACACTTATTCGAAGCTGTTTTCAAAAGTTATGTTTAACCTGAAATATTGTCTCAAACTGATGTTCTCAGACCGAGAGAATGACGTTTTCTAAGATTCTGCTGGAGCTCTGAATAGCAGTTTTCAAACATCAAATAAAGGGTTTATATAGCTATATATAACAATTTGCATCTGAAATAAACAAGAGAAACATTTATTCGAAGCTGTTTTCAAAAGTTATGTTTAACCTGAAATATTGTCTCAAACTGATCTTCACAGGCTGAGAGAATGACGTTTTCCAAGATTCTGCTGAAGCTCTGAATAGCAGTTTTCAAACATCAAATAAAGGGTTTATATAGCTATATATATCAATTTGCATCTGAAATAAACAAGAGAAACACTTATTCAAAGCTGTTTTCAAAAGTTATGTTTAACCTGAAATATTGTCTCAAACTGATGTTCTCAGACCGAGAGAATGACGTTTTCTAAGATTCTGCTGGAGCTCTGAATAGCAGTTTTCAAACATCAAATAAAGGGTTTATATAGCTATATATATCAATTTGCATCTGAAATAAACAAGAGAAACACTTATTCGAAGCTGGTTTCAAAAGTTATGTTTAACCTGAAATATTGTCTCAAACTGATGTTCTCAGACCGAGAGAATGACGTTTTCTAAGATTCTGCTGAAGCTCTGAATAGCAGTTTTCAAAGATCAAATAAAGGGTTTATATAGCTATATATATCAATTTGCATCTGAAATAAACAAGAGAAACACTTATTCGAAGCTGTTTTCAAAAGTTATGTTTAACCTGAAATATTGTCTCAAACTGATTGTTCTCAGACTGAGAGAATGACGTTTTCCAAGATTCTGCTGGAGCTCTGAATAGCAGTTTTCAAACATCAAATAAAGGGTTTATATGGCTATATATATCAATTTGCATCTGAAAAAAACAAGAGAAACACTTATTCGAAGCTGTTTTCAAAAGTTATGTTTAACATGAAATATTGTCTCAAACTGATGTTAAACGGTTTATATAGCTATATATATCAATTTGCATCTGAAATAAACAAGAGAAACACTTATTCGAAGCTGTTTTCAAAAGTTATGTTTAACCTGAAATATTGTCTCAAACTGATGTTCTCAGACTGAGAGAATGACGTTTTCCAAGATTCTGCTGGAGCTCTGAATAACAGTTTTCAAACATCAAATAAAGGGTTTATATAGCTATATATATCAATTTGCATCTGAAATAAACAAGAGAAACACTTATTCGAAGCTGTTTTCAAAGGATATGTTTAAATGAGAGCTTCTCTAAATGTGATGTATTCAGACTGAGATGTATTTGATGTCCAATCCCGCCACCTTGTGGTTCTTCTTTTTTATCAACATTTCTCTTTTTTTTTCCACAATGCAATTCCCCCAAGCACCATACCTGGTGCACAAACCAAACACCACCATGTCTTCTCCTTTGAATTTGATTGACAGGTCCACCAGAACGGTCTTGTAGATACAGCATTGCGTTGTCTAGTCCGAGCGAGTCTCAGAATGTTTTCACAGTCTTGGAAGTAGTGAACGCGGGCTAAGATGCTGCTGGAGCTCTGAATAACAGTTTTCAAACATCAAATAAAGGGTTTATATAGCTATATATATCAATTTGCATCTGAAATAAACAAGAGAAAAACATATTCAAAGCTGTTTTCAAAAGTTATTTTTAACCTGAAATATTGTCTCAAACTGATGTTCTCAGACTGAGAGAATGACGTTTTCTAAGATTCTGCTGTAGCTCTGAATAGCAGTTTTCAAACATCAAATAAAGGGTTTATATAGCTATATATATCAATTTGCATCTGAAATAAACAAGAGAAACACTTATTCGAAGCTGTTTTCAAAAATTATGTTTAACCTGAAATATTGTCTCAAACTGATGTTCTCAGACCGAGAGAATGACGTTTTCTAAGATTCTGCTGTAGCTCTGAATAGCAGTTTTCAAACATCAAATAAAGGGTTTATATAGCTATATATAACAATTTGCATCTGAAATAAACAAAAGAAACATTTATTCGAAGCTGTTTTCAAAAGTTATGTTTAACCTGAAATATTGTCTCAAACTGATCTTCACAGGCTGAGAGAATGACGTTTTCCAAGATTCTGCTGGAGCTCTGAATAGCAGTTTTCAAACATCAAATAAAGGGTTTATATAGCTATATATATCAATTTGCATCTGAAATAAACAAGAGAAACACTTATTTCGAAGCTGTTTTCAAAGGATATGTTTAAGTGAGACCTTCTCTAAATGTGATGTATTCAGACTGAGATGTATTTGATGTCCAATCCCGCCACCTTGTGGTTCTTCTTTTTTATCAACATTTCTCTTTTTTTTTCCACAATGCAATTCCCCCAAGCACCCTACCTGGTGCACAAACCAAACACCACCATGTCTTCTCCTTTGAATTTGATTGACAGGTCCACCAGAACGGTCTTGTAGATACAGCATTGCGTTGTCTAGTCCGAGCGAGTCTCAGAATGTTTTCACAGTCTTGGAAGTAGTGAACGCGGGCTAAGATGCTGCTGGAGCTCTGAATAACAGTTTTCAAACATCAAATAAAGGGTTTATATAGCTATATATATCAATTTGCATCTGAAATAAACAAGAGAAAAACATATTCAAAGCTGTTTTCAAAAGTTATGTTTAACCTGAAATATTGTCTCAAACTGATGTTCTCAGACTGAGAGAATGAAGTTTTCTAAGATTCTGCTGGAGCTCTGAATAGCAGTTTTCAAACATCAAATAAAGGGTTTATATAGCTATATATAACAATTTGCATCTGAAATAAACAAGAGAAACATTTATTCGAAGCTGTTTTCAAAAGTTATGTTTAACCTGAAATATTGTCTCAAACTGATCTTCTCAGACTGAGAGAATGACGTTTTCCAAGATTCTGCTGGAGCTCTGAATAACCGTTTTCAAACATCAAATAAAGGGTTGATATAGCTATATATATCAATTTGCATCTGAAATAAACAAGAGAAACATTTATTCGAAGCTGTTTTCAAAAGTTATGTTTAACCTGAAATATTGTCTCAAACTGATCTTCTCAGACTGAGAGAATGACGTTTTCCAAGATTCTGCTGGAGCTCTGAATAACAGTTTTAAAACATCAAATAAAGGGTTTATATAGCTATATATATCAATTTGCATCTGAAATAAACAAGAGAAACACTTATTCGAAGCTGTTTTCAAAAGTTATGTTTAACCTGAAATATTGTCTCAAACTGATGTTCTCAGACTGAGAGAATGACGTTTTCTAAGATTCTGCTGGAGCTCTGAATAACCGTTTTCAAACATCAAATAAAGGGTTGATATAGCTATATATATCAATTTGCATCTGAAATAAACAAGAGAAACATTTATTCGAAGCTGTTTTCAAAAGTTATGTTTAACCTGAAATATTGTCTCAAACTGATCTTCTCAGACTGAGAGAATGACGTTTTCCAAGATTCTGCTGGAGCTCTGAATAACAGTTTTAAAACATCAAATAAAGGGTTTATATAGCTATATATATCAATTTGCATCTGAAATAAACAAGAGAAACACTTATTCGAAGCTGTTTTCAAAAGTTATGTTTAACCTGAAATATTGTCTCAAACTGATGTTCTCAGACTGAGAGAATGACGTTTTCTAAGATTCTGCTGGAGCTCTGAATAGCAGTTTTCAAACATCAAATAAAGGGTTTATATAGCTATATATATCAATTTGCATCTGAAATAAACAAGAGAAACACTTATTCGAAGCTGTTTTCAAAAGTTATGTTTAACCTGAAATATTGTCTCAAACTGATGTTCTCAGACTGAGAGAATGACGTTTTCTAAGATTCTGCTGGAGCTCTGAATAGCAGTTTTCAAACATCAAATAAAGGGTTTATATAGCTATATATATCAATTTGCATCTGAAATAAACAAGAGAAACACTTTTCGAAGCTGTTTTCAAAAGTTATGTTTAACCTGAAATATTGTCTCAAACTGATGTTCTCAGACCGAGAGAATGACGTTTTCTAAGATTCTGCTGGAGCTCTGAATAGCAGTTTTCAAACATCAAATAAAGGGTTTATATAGCTATATATAACAATTTGCATCTGAAATAAACAAGAGAAACATTTATTCGAAGCTGTTTTCAAAAGTTATGTTTAACCTGAAATATTGTCTCAAACTGATCTTCACAGGCTGAGAGAATGACGTTTTCCAAGATTCTGCTGAAGCTCTGAATAGCAGTTTTCAAACATCAAATAAAGGGTTTATATAGCTATATATATCAATTTGCATCTGAAATAAACAAGAGAAACACTTATTCAAAGCTGTTTTCAAAAGTTATGTTTAACCTGAAATATTGTCTCAAACTGATGTTCTCAGACCGAGAGAATGACGTTTTCTAAGATTCTGCTGGAGCTCTGAATAGCAGTTTTCAAACATCAAATAAAGGGTTTATATAGCTATATATATCAATTTGCATCTGAAATAAACAAGAGAAACACTTATTCGAAGCTGGTTTCAAAAGTTATGTTTAACCTGAAATATTGTCTCAAACTGATGTTCTCAGACCGAGAGAATGACGTTTTCTAAGATTCTGCTGAAGCTCTGAATAGCAGTTTTCAAAGATCAAATAAAGGGTTTATATAGCTATATATATCAATTTGCATCTGAAATAAACAAGAGAAACACTTATTCGAAGCTGTTTTCAAAAGTTATGTTTAACCTGAAATATTGTCTCAAACTGATTGTTCTCAGACTGAGAGAATGACGTTTTCCAAGATTCTGCTGGAGCTCTGAATAGCAGTTTTCAAACATCAAATAAAGGGTTTATATGGCTATATATATCAATTTGCATCTGAAAAAAACAAGAGAAACACTTATTCGAAGCTGTTTTCAAAAGTTATGTTTAACATGAAATATTGTCTCAAACTGATGTTAAACGGTTTATATAGCTATATATATCAATTTGCATCTGAAATAAACAAGAGAAACACTTATTCGAAGCTGTTTTCAAAAGTTATGTTTAACCTGAAATATTGTCTCAAACTGATGTTCTCAGACTGAGAGAATGACGTTTTCCAAGATTCTGCTGGAGCTCTGAATAACAGTTTTCAAACATCAAATAAAGGGTTTATATAGCTATATATATCAATTTGCATCTGAAATAAACAAGAGAAACACTTATTCGAAGCTGTTTTCAAAGGATATGTTTAAATGAGAGCTTCTCTAAATGTGATGTATTCAGACTGAGATGTATTTGATGTCCAATCCCGCCACCTTGTGGTTCTTCTTTTTTATCAACATTTCTCTTTTTTTTTCCACAATGCAATTCCCCCAAGCACCATACCTGGTGCACAAACCAAACACCACCATGTCTTCTCCTTTGAATTTGATTGACAGGTCCACCAGAACGGTCTTGTAGATACAGCATTGCGTTGTCTAGTCCGAGCGAGTCTCAGAATGTTTTCACAGTCTTGGAAGTAGTGAACGCGGGCTAAGATGCTGCTGGAGCTCTGAATAACAGTTTTCAAACATCAAATAAAGGGTTTATATAGCTATATATATCAATTTGCATCTGAAATAAACAAGAGAAAAACATATTCAAAGCTGTTTTCAAAAGTTATTTTTAACCTGAAATATTGTCTCAAACTGATGTTCTCAGACTGAGAGAATGACGTTTTCTAAGATTCTGCTGTAGCTCTGAATAGCAGTTTTCAAACATCAAATAAAGGGTTTATATAGCTATATATATCAATTTGCATCTGAAATAAACAAGAGAAACACTTATTCGAAGCTGTTTTCAAAAATTATGTTTAACCTGAAATATTGTCTCAAACTGATGTTCTCAGACCGAGAGAATGACGTTTTCTAAGATTCTGCTGTAGCTCTGAATAGCAGTTTTCAAACATCAAATAAAGGGTTTATATAGCTATATATAACAATTTGCATCTGAAATAAACAAAAGAAACATTTATTCGAAGCTGTTTTCAAAAGTTATGTTTAACCTGAAATATTGTCTCAAACTGATCTTCACAGGCTGAGAGAATGACGTTTTCCAAGATTCTGCTGGAGCTCTGAATAGCAGTTTTCAAACATCAAATAAAGGGTTTATATAGCTATATATATCAATTTGCATCTGAAATAAACAAGAGAAACACTTATTTCGAAGCTGTTTTCAAAGGATATGTTTAAGTGAGACCTTCTCTAAATGTGATGTATTCAGACTGAGATGTATTTGATGTCCAATCCCGCCACCTTGTGGTTCTTCTTTTTTATCAACATTTCTCTTTTTTTTTCCACAATGCAATTCCCCCAAGCACCCTACCTGGTGCACAAACCAAACACCACCATGTCTTCTCCTTTGAATTTGATTGACAGGTCCACCAGAACGGTCTTGTAGATACAGCATTGCGTTGTCTAGTCCGAGCGAGTCTCAGAATGTTTTCACAGTCTTGGAAGTAGTGAACGCGGGCTAAGATGCTGCTGGAGCTCTGAATAACAGTTTTCAAACATCAAATAAAGGGTTTATATAGCTATATATATCAATTTGCATCTGAAATAAACAAGAGAAAAACATATTCAAAGCTGTTTTCAAAAGTTATGTTTAACCTGAAATATTGTCTCAAACTGATGTTCTCAGACTGAGAGAATGACGTTTTCTAAGATTCTGCTGGAGCTCTGAATAGCAGTTTTCAAACATCAAATAAAGGGTTTATATAGCTATATATAACAATTTGCATCTGAAATAAACAAGAGAAACATTTATTCGAAGCTGTTTTCAAAAGTTATGTTTAACCTGAAATATTGTCTCAAACTGATGTTCTCAGACCGAGAGAATGAAGTTTTCTAAGATTCTGCTGGAGCTCTGAATAGCAGTTTTCAAACATCAAATAAAGGGTTTATATAGCTATATATAACAATTTGCATCTGAAATAAACAAGAGAAACATTTATTCGAAGCTGTTTTCAAAAGTTATGTTTAACCTGAAATATTGTCTCAAACTGATCTTCACAGGCTGAGAGAATGACGTTTTCCAAGATTCTGCTGGAGCTCTGAATAGCAGTTTTCAAACATCAAATAAAGGGTTTATATAGCTATATGTAACAATTTGCATCTGAAATAAACAAGAGAAACATTTATTCGAAGCTGTTTTCAAAAGTTATGTTTAACCTGAAATATTGTCTCAAACTGATCTTCACAGACTGAGAGAATGACGTTTTCCAAGATTCTGCTGGAGCTCTGAATAGCAGTTTTCAAACATCAAATAAAGGGTTTATATAGCTATATATATCATTTTCCATCTGAAATAAACAAGAGAAACACTTATTCGAAGCTGTTTTCAAAAGTTATGGTTAACCTGAAATATTGTCTCAAACTGATGTTCTCAGACTGAGAGAATGACGTTTTCTAAGATTCTGCTGGAGCTCTGAATAGCAGTTTTCAAACATCAAATAAAGGGTTTATATAGCTATATATATCAATTTGCATCTGAAATAAACAAGAGAAACACTTATTCGAAGCTGTTTTCAAAGGATATGTTTAAGTGAGACCTTCTCTAAATGTGATGTATTCAGACTGAGATGTATTTGATGTCCAATCCCGCCACCTTGTGGTTCTTCTTTTTTATCAACATTTCTCTTTTTTTTTCCACAATGCAATTCCCCCAAGTACCCTACCTGGTGCACAAACCAAACACCACCATGTCTTCTCCTTTGAATTTGATTGACAGGTCCACCAGAACGGTCTTGTAGATACAGCATTGCGTTGTCTAGTCCGAGCGAGTCTCAGAATGTTTTCACAGTCTTGGAAGTAGTGAACGCGGGCTAAGATGCTGCTGGAGCTCTGAATAACAGTTTTCAAACATCAAATAAAGGGTTTATATAGCTATATATATCAATTTGCATCTGAAATAAACAAGAGAAAAACATATTCAAAGCTGTTTTCAAAAGTTATGTTTAACCTGAAATATTGTCTCAAACTGATGTTCTCAGACCGAGAGAATGACGTTTTCTAAGATTCTGCTGGAGCTCTGAATAGCAGTTTTCAAACATCAAATAAAGGGTTTATATAGCTATATATATCAATTTGCATCTGAAATAAACAAGAGAAACACTTATTCGAAGCTGTTTTCAAAAGTTATGTTTAACCTGAAATATTGTCTCAAACTGATGTTCTCAGACTAAGAGAATGAAGTTTTCCAAGATTCTGCTGGAGCTCTGAATAGCAGTTTTCAAACATCAAATAAAGGGTTTATATAGCTATATATATCAATTTGCATCTGAAATAAACAAGAGAAACACTTATTCGAAGCTGTTTTCAAAAGTTATGTTTAACCTGAAATATTGTCTCAAACTGATGTTCTCAGACTGAGAGAATGACGTTTTCTAAGATTCTGCTGGAGCTCTGAATAGCAGTTTTCAAACATCAAATAAAGGGTTTATATAGCTATATATAACAATTTGCATCTGAAATAAACAAGAGAAACACTTATTCGAAGCTGTTTTCAAAGGATATGTTTAAGTGAGACCTTCTCTAAATGTGATGTATTCAGACTGAGATGTATTTGATGTCCAATCCCGCCACCTTGTGGTTCTTCTTTTTTATCAACATTTCTCTTTTTTTTTCCACAATGCAATTCCCCCAAGCACCCTACCTGGTGCACAAACCAAACACCACCATGTCTTCTCCTTTGAATTTGATTGACAGGTCAACCAGAACGGTCTTGTAGATACAGCATTGCGTTGTCTAGTCCGAGCGAGTCTCAGAATGTTTTCACAGTCTTGGAAGTAGTGAACGCGGGCTAAGATGCTGCTGGAGCTCTGAATAGCAGTTTTCAAACATCAAATAAAGGGTTTATATAGCTATATATATCAATTTGCATCTGAAATAAACAAGAGAAAAACATATTCAAAGCTGTTTTCAAAAGTTATGTTTAACCTGAAATATTGTCTCAAACTGATGTTCTCAGACTGAGAGAATGACGTTTTCTAAGATTCTGCTGGAGCTCTGAATAGCAGTTTTCAAACATCAAATAAAGGGTTTATATAGCTATATATATCAATTTGCATCTGAAATAAACAAGAGAAACACTTATTCGAAGCTGTTTTCAAAAGTTATGTTTAACCTGAAATATTGTCTCAAACTGATCTTCACAGGTTGAGAGAATGAAGTTTTCCAAGATTCTGCTGAAGCTCTGAATAGCAGTTTTCAAACATCAAATAAAGGGTTTATATAGCTATATATATCAATTTGCATCTGAAATAAACAAGAGAAACACTTATTCGAAGCTGTTTTCAAAAGTTATGTTTAACATGAAATACTGTCTCAAACTGATGTTCTCAGACTGGGAGAATGACGTTTTCCAAGATTCTGCTGGAGCTCTGAATAACAGTTTTCAAACATCAAATAAAGGGTTTATATAGCTATATATATCAATTTGCATCTGAAATAAACAAGAGAAACACTTATTCGAAGCTGTTTTCAAAAGTTATGTTTAACCTGAAATATTGTCTCAAACTGATGTTCTCAGACTAAGAGAATGAAGTTTTCCAAGATTCTGCTGGAGCTCTGAATAGCAGTTTTCAAACATCAAATAAAGGGTTGATATAGCTATATATATCAATTTGCATCTGAAATAAACAAGAGAAACACTTATTCGAAGCTGTTTTCAAAAGTTATGTTTAACCTGAAATATTGTCTCAAACTGATGTTCTCAGACTGAGAGAATGACGTTTTCCAAGATTCTGCTGGAGCTCTGAATAGCAGTTTTCAAACATCAAATAAAGGGTTTATATAGTTATATAGCTATATATATCAATTTGCATCTGAAATAAACAAGAGAAACACTTATTCGAAGCTGTTTTCAAAAGTTATGTTTAACCTGAAATATTGTCTCAAACTGATGTTCTCAGACTGAGAGAATGATGTTTTCCAAGATTCTGTTGGAGCTCTGAATAGCAGTTTTCAAACATCAAATAAAGGGTTTATATAGCTATATATATCACTTTCCATCTGAAATAAACAAGAGAAACACTTATTCGAAGCTGTTTTCAAAAGTTATGGTTAACCTGAAATATTGTCTCAAACTGATGTTCTCAGACTGAGAGAATGACGTTTTCTAAGATTCTGCTGGAGCTCTGAATAGCAGTTTTCAAACATCAAATTAAGGGTTTATATAGCTATATATATCAATTTGCATCTGAAATAAACAAGAGAAACACTTATTCGAAGTTGTTTTCAAAGGATATGTTTAAGTGAGACCTTCTCTAAATGTGATGTATTCAGACTGAGATGTATTTGATGTCCCATCCCGCCACCTTGTGGTTCTTCTTTTTTATCAACATTTCTCTTTTTTTTTCCACAATGCAATTCCCCCAAGCACCCTACCTGGTGCACAAACCAAACACCACCATGTCTTCTCCTTTGAATTTGATTGACAGGTCCACCAGAACGGTCTTGTAGATACAGCATTGCGTTGTCTAGTCCGAGCGAGTCTCAGAATGTTTTCACAGTCTTGGAAGTAGTGAACGCGGGCTAAGATGCTGCTGGAGCTCTGAATAACAGTTTTCAAACATCAAATAAAGGGTTTATAAAGCTATATATATCAATTTGCATCTGAAATAAACACGAGAAAAACATATTCAAAGCTGTTTTCAAAAGTTATGTTTAACCTGAAATATTGTCTCAAACTGATGTTCTCAGACCGAGAGAATGACGTTTTCTAAGATTCTGCTGGAGCTCTGAATAGCAGTTTTCAAACATCAAATAAAGGGTTTATATAGCTATATATAACAATTTGCATCTGAAATAAACAAGAGAAACATTTATTCGAAGCTGTTTTCAAAAGTTATGTTTAACCTGAAATATTGTCTCAAACTGATCTTCACAGGCTGAGAGAATGACGTTTTCCAAGATTCTGCTGAAGCTCTGAATAGTAGTTTTCAAACATCAAATAAAGGGTTTATATAGCTATATATATCAATTTGCATCTGAAATAAACAAGAGAAACACTTATTCGAAGCTGTTTTCAAAAGTTATGTTTAACCTGAAATATTGTCTCAAACTGATGTTCTCAGACCGAGAGAATGACGTTTTCTAAGATTCTGCTGGAGCTCTGAATAGCAGTTTTCAAACATCAAATAAAGGGTTTATATAGCTATATATAACAATTTGCATCTGAAATAAACAAGAGAAACATTTATTCGAAGCTGTTTTCAAAAGTTATGTTTAACCTGAAATATTGTCTCAAACTGATCTTCACAGGCTGAGAGAATGACGTTTTCCAAGATTCTGCTGAAGCTCTGAATAGCAGTTTTCAAACATCAACTAAAGGGTTTATATAGCTATATATATCTATTTGCATCTGAAATAAACAAGAGAAACACTTATTTGAAGCTGTTTTCAAAAGTTATGTTTAACATGAAATACAGTCTCAAACTGATGTTCTCAGACTGAGAGAATGACGTTTTCCAAGATTCTGCTGGAGCTCTGAATAGCAGTTTTCAAACATCAAATAAAGGGTTTATATAGCTATATATATCAATTTGCATCTGAAATAAACAAGAGAAACACTTATTCGAAGCTGTTTTCAAAAGTTATGTTTAACCTGAAATATTGTCTCAAACTGATGTTCTCAGACTGAGAGAATGACGTTTTCTAAGATTCTGCTGGAGCTCTGAATAGCAGTTTTCAAACATCAAATAAAGGATTTATATAGCTATATATATCAATTTGCATCTGAAATAAACAAGAGAAAAACTTATTCAAAGCTGTTTTCAAAAGTTATGTTTAACCTGAAACATTGTCTAAAACTGATGTTCTCAGACTGAGAGAATTACGTTTTCTAAGATTCTGCTGGAGCTCTGAATAGCAGTTTTCAAACATCAAATAAAGGGTTTATATAGCTATATATATCAATTTGCATCTGAAATAAACAAGAGAAACATTTATTCGAAGCTGTTTTCAAAAGTTATGTTTAACCTGAAATATTGTCTCAAACTGATCTTCTCAGACTGAGAGAATGACGTTTTCCAAGATTCTGCTGGAGCTCTGAATAACAGTTTTAAAACATCAAATAAAGGGTTTATATAGCTATATATATCAATTTGCATCTGAAATAAACAAGAAAAACACTTATTCGAAGCTGTTTTCAAAAGTTATGTTTAACCTGAAATATTGTCTCAAACTGATGTTCTCAGACTGAGAGAATGACGTTTTCTAAGATTCTGCTGGAGCTCTGAATAGCAGTTTTCAAACATCAAATAAAGGGTTTATATAGCTATATATATCAATTTGCATCTGAAATAAACAAGAGAAACACTTATTCGAAGCTGTTTTCAAAAGTTATGTTTAACCTGAAATATTGTCTCAAACTGATGTTCTCAGACTAAGAGAATGAAGTTTTCCAAGATTCTGCTGGAGCTCTGAATAGCAGTTTTCAAACATCAAATAAAGGGTTTATATAGCTATATATATCAATTTGCATCTGAAATAAACAAGAAAAACACTTATTCGAAGCTGTTTTCAAAAGTTATGTTTAACCTGAAATATTGTCTCAAACTGATGTTCTCAGACTGAGAGAATGACGTTTTCTAAGATTCTGCTGGAGCTCTGAATAGCAGTTTTCAAACATCAAATAAAGGGTTTATATAGCTATATATAACAATTTGCATCTGAAATAAACAAGAGAAACATTTATTCGAAGCTGTTTTCAAAAGTTATGTTTAACCTGAAATATTGTCTCAAACTGATCTTCACAGGCTGAGAGAATGACGTTTTCCAAGATTCTGCTGAAGCTCTGAATAGCAGTTTTCAAACATCAAATAAAGGGTTTATATAGCTATATATATCAATTTGCATCTGAAATAAACAAGAGAAACACTTATTCGAAGCTGTTTTCAAAAGTTATGTTTAACATGAAATACTGTCTCAAACTGATGTTCTCAGACTGAGAGAATGACGTTTTCCAAGATTCTGCTGGAGCTCTGAATAACAGTTTTCAAACATCAAATAAAGGGTTTATATAACTATATATATCAATTTGCATCTGAAATAAACAAGAGAAACACTTATTCGAAGCTGTTTTCAAAAGTTATGTTTAACCTGAAATATTGTCTCAAACTGATGTTCTCGGACCGAGAGAATGACGTTTTCTTAGATTCTGCTGGAGCTCTGAATAGCAGTTTTCAAACATCAAATAAAGGGTTTATATAGCTATATATATCAATTTGCATCTGAAATAAACAAGAGAAACACTTATTCGAAGCTGTTTTCAAAAGTTATGTTTAACCTGAAATATTGTCTCAAACTGATGTTCTCAGACCGAGAGAATGACGTTTTCTAAGATTCTGCTGGAGCTCTGAATAGCAGTTTTCAAACATCAAATAAAGGGTTTATATAGCTATATATAACAATTTGCATCTGAAATAAACAAGAGAAACATTTATTCGAAGCTGTTTTCAAAAGTTATGTTTAACCTGAAATATTGTCTCAAACTGATCTTCACAGGCTGAGAGAATGACGTTTTCCAAGATTCTGCTGAAGCTCTGAATAGCAGTTTTCAAACATCAAATAAAGGGTTTATATAGCTATATATATCAATTTGCATCTGAAATAAACAAGAGAAACACTTATTCAAAGCTGTTTTCAAAAGTTATGTTTAACATGAAATACTGTCTCAAACTGATGTTCTCAGACTGAGAGAATGACGTTTTCCAAGATTCTGCTGGAGCTCTGAATAACAGTTTTCAAACATCAAATAAAGGGTTTATATAACTATATATATCAATTTGCATCTGAAATAAACAAGAGAAACACTTATTCGAAGCTGTTTTCAAAAGTTATGTTTAACCTGAAATATTGTCTCAAACTGATGTTCTCAGACTAAGAGAATGAAGTTTTCCAAGATTCTGCTGGAGCTCTGAATAGCAGTTTTCAAACATCAAATAAAGGGTTTATATAGCTATATATATCAATTTGCATCTGAAATAAACAAGAAAAACACTTATTCGAAGCTGTTTTCAAAAGTTATGTTTAACCTGAAATATTGTCTCAAACTGATGTTCTCAGACTGAGAGAATGACGTTTTCTAAGATTCTGCTGGAGCTCTGAATAGCAGTTTTCAAACATCAAATAAAGGGTTTATATAGCTATATATAACAATTTGCATCTGAAATAAACAAGAGAAACATTTATTCGAAGCTGTTTTCAAAAGTTATGTTTAACCTGAAATATTGTCTCAAACTGATCTTCACAGGCTGAGAGAATGACGTTTTCCAAGATTCTGCTGAAGCTCTGAATAGCAGTTTTCAAACATCAAATAAAGAGTTTATATAGCTATATATATCAATTTGCATCTGAAATAAACAAGAGAAACACTTATTCAAAGCTGTTTTCAAAAGTTATGTTTAACATGAAATACTGTCTCAAACTTATGTTCTCAGACTGAGAGAATGACGTTTTCCAAGATTCTGCTGGAGCTCTGAATAACAGTTTTCAAACATCAAATAAAGCGTTTATATAACTATATATATCAATTTGCATCTGAAATAAACAAGAGAAACACTTATTCGAAGCTGTTTTCAAAAGTTATGTTTAACCTGAAATATTGTCTCAAACTGATGTTCTCAGACTAAGAGAATGAAGTTTTCCAAGATTCTGCTGGAGCTCTGAATAGCAGTTTTCAAACATCAAATAAAGGGTTTATATAGCTATATATATCAATTTGCATCTGAAATAAACAAGAAAAACACTTATTCGAAGCTGTTTTCAAAAGTTATGTTTAACCTGAAATATTGTCTCAAACTGATGTTCTCAGACTGAGAGAATGACGTTTTCTAAGATTCTGCTGGAGCTCTGAATAGCAGTTTTCAAACATCAAATAAAGGGTTTATATAGCTATATATAACAATTTGCATCTGAAATAAACAAGAGAAACATTTATTCGAAGCTGTTTTCAAAAGTTATGTTTAACCTGAAATATTGTCTCAAACTGATCTTCACAGGCTGAGAGAATGACGTTTTCCAAGATTCTGCTGAAGCTCTGAATAGCAGTTTTCAAACATCAAATAAAGAGTTTATATAGCTATATATATCAATTTGCATCTGAAATAAACAAGAGAAACACTTATTCAAAGCTGTTTTCAAAAGTTATGTTTAACATGAAATACTGTCTCAAACTTATGTTCTCAGACTGAGAGAATGACGTTTTCCAAGATTCTGCTGGAGCTCTGAATAACAGTTTTCAAACATCAAATAAAGCGTTTATATAACTATATATATCAATTTGCATCTGAAATAAACAAGAGAAACACTTATTCGAAGCTGTTTTCAAAAGTTATGTTTAACCTGAAATATTGTCTCAAACTGATGTTCTCAGACTAAGAGAATGAAGTTTTCCAAGATTCTGCTGGAGCTCTGAATAGCAGTTTTCAAACATCAAATAAAGGGTTTATATAGCTATATATATCAATTTGCATCTGAAATAAACAAGAAAAACACTTATTCGAAGCTGTTTTCAAAAGTTATGTTTAACCTGAAATATTGTCTCAAACTGATGTTCTCAGACTGAGAGAATGACGTTTTCTAAGATTCTGCTGGAGCTCTGAATAGCAGTTTTCAAACATCAAATAAAGGGTTTATATAGCTATATATAACAATTTGCATCTGAAATAAACAAGAGAAACATTTATTCGAAGCTGTTTTCAAAAGTTATGTTTAACCTGAAATATTGTCTCAAACTGATCTTCACAGGCTGAGAGAATGACGTTTTCCAAGATTCTGCTGAAGCTCTGAATAGCAGTTTTCAAACATCAAATAAAGGGTTTATATAGCTATATATATCAATTTGCATCTGAAATAAACAAGAGAAACACTTATTCGAAGCTGTTTTCAAAAGTTATGTTTAACATGAAATACTGTCTCAAACTGATGTTCTCAGACTGAGAGAATGACGTTTTCCAAGATTCTGCTGGAGCTCTGAATAACAGTTTTCAAACATCAAATAAAGGGTTTATATAACTATATATATCAATTTGCATCTGAAATAAACAAGAGAAACACTTATTCGAAGCTGTTTTCAAAAGTTATGTTTAACCTGAAATATTGTCTCAAACTGATGTTCTCAGACCGAGAGAATGACGTTTTCTTAGATTCTGCTGGAGCTCTGAATAGCAGTTTTCAAACATCAAATAAAGGGTTTATATAGCTATATATATCAATTTGCATCTGAAATAAACAAGAGAAACACTTATTCGAAGCTGTTTTCAAAAGTTATGTTTAACCTGAAATATTGTCTCAAACTGATGTTCTCAGACCGAGAGAATGACGTTTTCTAAGATTCTGCTGGAGCTCTGAATAGCAGTTTTCAAACATCAAATAAAGGGTTTATATAGCTATATATAACAATTTGCATCTGAAATAAACAAGAGAAACATTTATTCGAAGCTGTTTTCAAAAGTTATGTTTAACCTGAAATATTGTCTCAAACTGATCTTCACAGGCTGAGAGAATGACGTTTTCCAAGATTCTGCTGAAGCTCTGAATAGCAGTTTTCAAACATCAAATAAAGAGTTTATATAGCTATATATATCAATTTGCATCTGAAATAAACAAGAGAAACACTTATTCAAAGCTGTTTTCAAAAGTTATGTTTAACATGAAATACTGTCTCAAACTTATGTTCTCAGACTGAGAGAATGACGTTTTCCAAGATTCTGCTGGAGCTCTGAATAACAGTTTTCAAACATCAAATAAAGCGTTTATATAACTATATATATCAATTTGCATCTGAAATAAACAAGAGAAACACTTATTCGAAGCTGTTTTCAAAAGTTATGTTTAACCTGAAATATTGTCTCAAACTGATGTTCTCAGACTAAGAGAATGAAGTTTTCCAAGATTCTGCTGGAGCTCTGAATAGCAGTTTTCAAACATCAAATAAAGGGTTTATATAGCTATATATATCAATTTGCATCTGAAATAAACAAGAAAAACACTTATTCGAAGCTGTTTTCAAAAGTTATGTTTAACCTGAAATATTGTCTCAAACTGATGTTCTCAGACTGAGAGAATGACGTTTTCTAAGATTCTGCTGGAGCTCTGAATAGCAGTTTTCAAACATCAAATAAAGGGTTTATATAGCTATATATAACAATTTGCATCTGAAATAAACAAGAGAAACATTTATTCGAAGCTGTTTTCAAAAGTTATGTTTAACCTGAAATATTGTCTCAAACTGATCTTCTCAGACTGAGAGAATGACGTTTTCCAAGATTCTGCTGGAGCTCTGAATAACAGTTTTAAAACATCAAATAAAGGGTTTATATAGCTATATATATCAATTTGCATCTGAAATAAACAAGAGAAACACTTATTCGAAGCTGTTTTCAAAAGTTATGTTTAACCTGAAATATTGTCTCAAACTGATGTTCTCAGACTGAGAGAATGACGTTTTCTAAGATTCTGCTGGAGCTCTGAATAGCAGTTTTCAAACATCAAATAAAGGGTTTATATAGCTATATATATCAATTTGCATCTGAAATAAACAAGAGAAACACTTATTCGAAGCTGTTTTCAAAAGTTATGTTTAACCTGAAATATTGTCTCAAACTGATGTTCTCAGACTGAGAGAATGACGTTTTCTAAGATTCTGCTGGAGCTCTGAATAGCAGTTTTCAAACATCAAATAAAGGGTTTATATAGCTATATATATCAATTTGCATCTGAAATAAACAAGAGAAACACTTATTCGAAGCTGGTTTCAAAAGTTATGTTTAACCTGAAATATTGTCTCAAACTGATGTTCTCAGACCGAGAGAATGACGTTTTCTAAGATTCTGCTGGAGCTCTGAATAGCAGTTTTCAAACATCAAATAAAGGGTTTATATAGCTATATATATCAATTTGCATCTGAAATAAACAAGAGAAACACTTATTCGAAGCTGTTTTCAAAAGTTATGTTTAACCTGAAATATTGTCTCAAACTGATGTTCTCAGACCGAGAGAATGACGTTTTCTAAGATTCTGCTGGAGCTCTGAATAGCAGTTTTCAAACATCAAATAAAGGGTTTATATAGCTATATATAACAATTTGCATCTGAAATAAACAAGAGAAACATTTATTCGAAGCTGTTTTCAAAAGTTATGTTTAACCTGAAATATTGTCTCAAACTGATCTTCACAGGCTGAGAGAATGACGTTTTCCAAGATTCTGCTGAAGCTCTGAATAGCAGTTTTCAAACAACAAATAAAGGGTTTATATAGCTATATATATCAATTTGCATCTGAAATAAACAAGAGAAACACTTATTCAAAGCTGTTTTCAAAAGTTATGTTTAACATGAAATACTGTCTCAAACTGATGTTCTCAGACTGAGAGAATGACGTTTTCCAAGATTCTGCTGGAGCTCTGAATAACAGTTTTCAAACATCAAATAAAGGGTTTATATAACTATATATATCAATTTGCATCTGAAATAAACAAGAGAAACACTTATTCGAAGCTGTTTTCAAAAGTTATGTTTAACCTGAAATATTGTCTCAAACTGATGTTCTCAGACTAAGAGAATGAAGTTTTCCAAGATTCTGCTGGAGCTCTGAATAGCAGTTTTCAAACATCAAATAAAGGGTTTATATAGCTATATATATCAATTTGCATCTGAAATAAACAAGAAAAACACTTATTCGAAGCTGTTTTCAAAAGTTATGTTTAACCTGAAATATTGTCTCAAACTGATGTTCTCAGACTGAGAGAATGACGTTTTCTAAGATTCTGCTGGAGCTCTGAATAGCAGTTTTCAAACATCAAATAAAGGGTTTATATAGCTATATATAACAATTTGCATCTGAAATAAACAAGAGAAACATTTATTCGAAGCTGTTTTCAAAAGTTATGTTTAACCTGAAATATTGTCTCAAACTGATCTTCACAGGCTGAGAGAATGACGTTTTCCAAGATTCTGCTGAAGCTCTGAATAGCAGTTTTCAAACATCAAATAAAGGGTTTATATAGCTATATATATCAATTTGCATCTGAAATAAACAAGAGAAACACTTATTCAAAGCTGTTTTCAAAAGTTATGTTTAACATGAAATACTGTCTCAAACTTATGTTCTCAGACTGAGAGAATGACGTTTTCCAAGATTCTGCTGGAGCTCTGAATAACAGTTTTCAAACATCAAATAAAGGGTTTATATAACTATATATATCAATTTGCATCTGAAATAAACAAGAGAAACACTTATTCGAAGCTGTTTTCAAAAGTTATGTTTAACCTGAAATATTGTCTCAAACTGATGTTCTCAGACTGAGAGAATGACGTTTTCCAAGATTCTGCTGGAGCTCTGAATAGCAGTTTTCAAACATCAAATAAAGGGTTTATATAGCTATATATAACAATTTGCATCTGAAATAAACAAGAGAAACATTTATTCGAAGCTGTTTTCAAAAGTTATGTTTAACCTGAAATATTGTCTCAAACTGATCTTCACAGGCTGAGAGAATGACGTTTTCCAAGATTCTGCTGAAGCTCTGAATAGCAGTTTTCAAACATCAAATAAAGGGTTTATATAGCTATATATATCAATTTGCATCTGAAATAAACAAGAGAAACACTTATTCAAAGCTGTTTTCAAAAGTTATGTTTAACATGAAATACTGTCTCAAACTTATGTTCTCAGACTGAGAGAATGACGTTTTCCAAGATTCTGCTGGAGCTCTGAATAACAGTTTTCAAACATCAAATAAAGGGTTTATATAACTATATATATCAATTTGCATCTGAAATAAACAAGAGAAACACTTATTCGAAGCTGTTTTCAAAAGTTATGTTTAACCTGAAATATTGTCTCAAACTGATGTTCTCAGACTAAGAGAATGAAGTTTTCCAAGATTCTGCTGGAGCTCTGAATAGCAGTTTTCAAACATCAAATAAAGGGTTTATATAGCTATATATATCAATTTGCATCTGAAATAAACAAGAAAAACACTTATTCGAAGCTGTTTTCAAAAGTTATGTTTAACCTGAAATATTGTCTCAAACTGATGTTCTCAGACTGAGAGAATGACGTTTTCTAAGATTCTGCTGGAGCTCTGAATAGCAGTTTTCAAACATCAAATAAAGGGTTTATATAGCTATATATAACAATTTGCATCTGAAATAAACAAGAGAAACATTTATTCGAAGCTGTTTTCAAAAGTTATGTTTAACCTGAAATATTGTCTCAAACTGATCTTCTCAGACTGAGAGAATGACGTTTTCCAAGATTCTGCTGGAGCTCTGAATAACCGTTTTCAAACATCAAATAAAGGGTTGATATAGCTATATATATCAATTTGCATCTGAAATAAACAAGAGAAACACTTATTCGAAGCTGGTTTCAAAAGTTATGTTTAACCTGAAATATTGTCTCAAACTGATGTTCTCAGACCGAGAGAATGACGTTTTCTAAGATTCTGCTGGAGCTCTGAATAGCAGTTTTCAAACATCAAATAAAGGGTTTATATAGCTATATATATCAATTTGCATCTGAAATAAACAAGAGAAACACTTATTCGAAGCTGTTTTCAAAAGTTATGTTTAACCTGAAATATTGTCTCAAACTGATGTTCTCAGACCGACTGAATGACGTTTTCTAAGATTCTGCTGGAGCTCTGAATAGCAGTTTTCAAACATCAAATAAAGGGTTTATATAGCTATATATAACAATTTGCATCTGAAATAAACAAGAGAAACATTTATTCGAAGCTGTTTTCAAAAGTTATGTTTAACCTGAAATATTGTCTCAAACTGATCTTCACAGGCTGAGAGAATGACGTTTTCCAAGATTCTGCTGAAGCTCTGAATAGCAGTTTTCAAACATCAAATAAAGGGTTTATATAGCTATATATATCAATTTGCATCTGAAATAAACAAGAGAAACACTTATTCAAAGCTGTTTTCAAAAGTTATGTTTAACATGAAATACTGTCTCAAACTGATGTTCTCAGACTGAGAGAATGACGTTTTCCAAGATTCTGCTGGAGCTCTGAATAACAGTTTTCAAACATCAAATAAAGGGTTTATATAACTATATATATCAATTTGCATCTGAAATAAACAAGAGAAACACTTATTCGAAGCTGTTTTCAAAAGTTATGTTTAACCTGAAATATTGTCTCAAACTGATGTTCTCAGACTAAGAGAATGAAGTTTTCCAAGATTCTGCTGGAGCTCTGAATAGCAGTTTTCAAACATCAAATAAAGGGTTTATATAGCTATATATATCAATTTGCATCTGAAATAAACAAGAAAAACACTTATTCGAAGCTGTTTTCAAAAGTTATGTTTAACCTGAAATATTGTCTCAAACTGATGTTCTCAGACTGAGAGAATGACGTTTTCTAAGATTCTGCTGGAGCTCTGAATAGCAGTTTTCAAACATCAAATAAAGGGTTTATATAGCTATATATAACAATTTGCATCTGAAATAAACAAGAGAAACATTTATTCGAAGCTGTTTTCAAAAGTTATGTTTAACCTGAAATATTGTCTCAAACTGATCTTCTCAGACTGAGAGAATGACGTTTTCCAAGATTCTGCTGGAGCTCTGAATAACCGTTTTCAAACATCAAATAAAGGGTTGATATAGCTATATATATCAATTTGCATCTGAAATAAACAAGAGAAACATTTATTCGAAGCTGTTTTCAAAAGTTATGTTTAACCTGAAATATTGTCTCAAACTGATCTTCTCAGACTGAGAGAATGACGTTTTCCAAGATTCTGCTGGAGCTCTGAATAACAGTTTTAAAACATAAAATAAAGGGTTTATATAGCTATATATATCAATTTGCATCTGAAATAAACAAGAGAAACACTTATTCGAAGCTGTTTTCAAAAGTTATGTTTAACCTGAAATATTGTCTCAAACTGATGTTCTCAGACTGAGAGAATGACGTTTTCTAAGATTCTGCTGGAGCTCTGAATAGCAGTTTTCAAACATCAAATAAAGGGTTTATATAGCTATATATATCAATTTGCATCTGAAATAAACAAGAGAAACACTTATTCGAAGCTGTTTTCAAAAGTTATGTTTAACCTGAAATATTGTCTCAAACTGATCTTCACAGGCTGAGAGAATGACGTTTTCCAAGATTCTGCTGAAGCTCTGAATAGCAGTTTTCAAACATCAAATAAAGGGTTTATATAGCTATATATATCAATTTGCATCTGAAATAAACAAGAGAAACACTTATTCGAAGCTGTTTTCAAAAGTTATGTTTAACCTGAAATATTGTCTCAAACTGATGTTCTCAGACCGAGAGAATGACGTTTTCTAAGATTCTGCTGGAGCTCTGAATAGCAGTTTTCAAACATCAAATAAAGGGTTTATATAGCTATATATAACAATTTGCATCTGAAATAAACAAGAGAAACATTTATTCGAAGCTGTTTTCAAAAGTTATGTTTAACCTGAAATATTGTCTCAAACTGATCTTCACAGCCTGAGAGAATGACGTTTTCCAAGATTCTGCTGAAGCTCTGAATAGCAGTTTTCAAACATCAACTAAAGGGTTTATATAGCTATATATATCAATTTGCATCTGAAATAAACAAGAGAAACACTTATTCGAAGCTGTTTTCAAAAGTTATGTTTAACATGAAATATTGTCTCAAACTGATGTTCTCAGACTGAGAGAATGACGTTTTCTAAGATTCTGCTGGAGCTCTGAATAGCAGTTTTCAAACATCAAATAAAGGGTTTATATAGCTATATATATCAATTTGCATCTGAAATAAACAAGAGAAACACTTATTCGAAGCTGTTTTCAAAAGTTATGTTTAACCTGAAATATTGTCTCAAACTGATGTTCTCAGACTAAGAGAATGAAGTTTTCCAAGATTCTGCTGGAGCTCTGAATAGCAGTTTTCAAACATCAAATAAAGGGTTTATATAGCTATATATATCAATTTGCATCTGAAATAAACAAGAAAAACACTTATTCGAAGCTGTTTTCAAAAGTTATGTTTAACCTGAAATATTGTCTCAAACTGATGTTCTCAGACTGAGAGAATGACGTTTTCTAAGATTCTGCTGGAGCTCTGAATAGCAGTTTTCAAACATCAAATAAAGGGTTTATATAGCTATATATAACAATTTCCATCTGAAATAAACAAGAGAAACATTTATTCGAAGCTGTTTTCAAAAGTTATGTTTAACCTGAAATATTGTCTCAAACTGATCTTCACAGGCTGAGAGAATGACATTTTCCAAGATTCTGCTGAAGCTCTGAATAGCAGTTTTCAAACATCAAATAAAGGGTTTATATAGCTATATATATCAATTTGCATCTGAAATAAACAAGAGAAACACTTATTCGAAGCTGTTTTCAAAAGTTATGTTTAACATGAAATATTGTCTCAAACTGATGTTCTCAGTCCGAGAGAATGACGTTTTCTAAGATTCTGCTGGAGCTCTGAATAGCAGTTTTCAAACATCAAATAAAGGGTTTATATAGCTATATATAACAATTTGCATCTGAAATAAACAAGAGAAACATTTATTCGAAGCTGTTTTCAAAAGTTATGTTTAACCTGAAATATTGTCTCAAACTGATCTTCACAGGCTGAGAGAATGACGTTTTCCAAGATTCTGCTGGAGCTCTGAATAACAGTTTTCAAACATCAAATAAAGGGTTTATATAACTATATATATCAATTTGCATCTGAAATAAACAAGAGAAACACTTATTCGAAGCTGTTTTCAAAAGTTATGTTTAACCTGAAATATTGTCTCAAACTGATGTTCTCAGACTAAGAGAATGAAGTTTTCCAAGATTCTGCTGGAGCTCTGAATAGCAGTTTTCAAACATCAAATAAAGGGTTTATATAGCTATATATATCAATTTGCATCTGAAATAAACAAGAAAAACACTTATTCGAAGCTGTTTTCAAAAGTTATGTTTAACCTGAAATATTGTCTCAAACTGATGTTCTCAGACTGAGAGAATGACGTTTTCTAAGATTCTGCTGGAGCTCTGAATAGCAGTTTTCAAACATCAAATAAAGGGTTTATATAGCTATATATAACAATTTGCATCTGAAATAAACAAGAGAAACATTTATTCGAAGCTGTTTTCAAAAGTTATGTTTAACCTGAAATATTGTCTCAAACTGATCTTCTCAGACTGAGAGAATGACGTTTTCCAAGATTCTGCTGGAGCTCTGAATAACCGTTTTCAAACATCAAATAAAGGGTTGATATAGCTATATATATCAATTTGCATCTGAAATAAACAAGAGAAACATTTATTCGAAGCTGTTTTCAAAAGTTATGTTTAACCTGAAATATTGTCTCAAACTGATCTTCTCAGACTGAGAGAATGACGTTTTCCAAGATTCTGCTGGAGCTCTGAATAACAGTTTTAAAACATCAAATAAAGGGTTTATATAGCTATATATATCAATTTGCATCTGAAATAAACAAGAGAAACACTTATTTGAAGCTGTTTTCAAAAGTTATGTTTAACCTGAAATATTGTCTCAAACTGATGTTCTCAGACTGAGAGAATGACGTTTTCTAAGATTCTGCTGGAGCTCTGAATAGCAGTTTTCAAACATCAAATAAAGGGTTTATATAGCTATATATATCAATTTGCATCTGAAATAAACAAGAGAAACACTTATTCGAAGCTGTTTTCAAAAGTTATGTTGAACCTGAAATATTGTCTCAAACTGATGTTCTCAGACTGAGAGAATGACGTTTTCTAAGATTCTGCTGGAGCTCTGAATAGCAGTTTTCAAACATCAAATAAAGGGTTTATATAGCTATATATATCAATTTGCATCTGAAATAAACAAGAGAAACACTTATTCGAAGCTGGTTTCAAAAGTTATGTTTAACCTGAAATATTGTCTCAAACTGATGTTCTCAGACCGAGAGAATGACGTTTTCTAAGATTCTGCTGGAGCTCTGAATAGCAGTTTTCAAACATCAAATAAAGGGTTTATATAGCTATATATAACAATTTGCATCTGAAATAAACAAGAGAAACATTTATTCGAAGCTGTTTTCAAAAGTTATGTTTAACCTGAAATATTGTCTCAAACTGATGTTCTCAGACTGAGAGAATGACGTTTTCCAAGATTCTGCTGGAGCTCTGAATAACCGTTTTCAAACATCAAATAAAGGGTTGATATAGCTATATATATCAATTTGCATCTGAAATAAACAAGAGAAACATTTATTCGAAGCTGTTTTCAAAAGTTATGTTTAACCTGAAATATTGTCTCAAACTGATCTTCTCAGACTGAGAGAATGACGTTTTCCAAGATTCTGCTGGAGCTCTGAATAACAGTTTTAAAACATCAAATAAAGGGTTTATATAGCTATATATATCAATTTGCATCTGAAATAAACAAGAGAAACACTTATTCGAAGCTGTTTTCAAAAGTTATGTTTAACCTGAAATATTGTCTCAAACTGATGTTCTCAGACCGAGAGAATGACGTTTTCTAAGATTCTGCTGGAGCTCTGAATAGCAGTTTTCAA
Source organism: Callionymus lyra (assembly GCF_982586985.1). Classification (NCBI taxonomy): domain Eukaryota; kingdom Metazoa; phylum Chordata; class Actinopteri; order Syngnathiformes; family Callionymidae; genus Callionymus; species Callionymus lyra. The sequence continues at coordinate 109,994 of NW_028258551.1, forward strand.
ACATCAAATAAAGGGTTTATATAGCTATATATAACAATTTGCATCTGAAATAAACAAGAGAAACATTTATTCGAAGCTGTTTTCAAAAGTTATGTTTAACCTGAAATATTGTCTCAAACTGATCTTCACAGGCTGAGAGAATGACGTTTTCCAAGATTCTGCTGAAGCTCTGAATAGCAGTTTTCAAACATCAACTAAAGGGTTTATATAGCTATATATATCAATTTGCATCTGAAATAAACAAGAGAAACACTTATTCGAAGCTGTTTTCAAAAGTTATGTTTAACATGAAATACTGTCTCAAACTGATGTTCTCAGACTGAGAGAATGACGTTTTCCAAGATTCTGCTGGAGCTCTGAATAGCAGTTTTCAAACATCAAATAAAGGGTTTATATAGCTATATATATCAATTTGCATCTGAAATAAACAAGAGAAACACTTATTCGAAGCTGTTTTCAAAAGTTATGTTTAACCTGAAATATTGTCTCAAACTGATGTTCTCAGACTGAGAGAATGATGTTTTCTAAGATTCTGCTGGAGCTCTGAATAGCAGTTTTCAAACATCAAATAAAGGGTTTATATAGCTATATATATCAATTTGCATCTGAAATAAACAAGAGAAACACTTATTCGAAGCTGTTTTCAAAAGTTATGTTTAACCTGAAATATTGTCTCAAACTGATGTTCTCAGACCGAGAGAATGACGTTTTCTAAGATTCTGCTGGAGCTCTGAATAGCAGTTTTCAAACATCAAATAAAGGGTTTATATAGCTATATATAACAATTTGCATCTGAAATAAACAAGAGAAACATTTATTCGAAGCTGTTTTCAAAAGTTATGTTTAACCTGAAATATTGTCTCAAACTGATCTTCACAGGCTGAGAGAATGACGTTTTCCAAGATTCTGCTGAAGCTCTGAATAGCAGTTTTCAAACATCAACTAAAGGGTTTATATAGCTATATATATCAATTTGCATCTGAAATAAACAAGAGAAACACTTATTCGAAGCTGTTTTCAAAAGTTATGTTTAACATGAAATACTGTCTCAAACTGATGTTCTCAGACTGAGAGAATGACGTTTTCCAAGATTCTGCTGGAGCTCTGAATAGCAGTTTTCAAACATCAAATAAAGGGTTTATATAGCTATATATATCAATTTGCATCTGAAATAAACAAGAGAAACACTTATTCGAAGCTGTTTTCAAAAGTTATGTTTAACCTGAAATATTGTCTCAAACTGATGTTCTCAGACTGAGAGAATGATGTTTTCTAAGATTCTGCTGGAGCTCTGAATAGCAGTTTTCAAACATCAAATAAAGGGTTTATATAGCTATATATATCAATTTGCATCTGAAATAAACAAGAGAAACACTTATTCGAAGCTGTTTTCAAAAGTTATGTTTAACCTGAAATATTGTCTCAAACTGATGTTCTCAGACCGAGAGAATGACGTTTTCTAAGATTCTGCTGGAGCTCTGAATAGCAGTTTTCAAACATCAAATAAAGGGTTTATATAGCTATATATAACAATTTGCATCTGAAATAAACAAGAGAAACATTTATTCGAAGCTGTTTTCAAAAGTTATGTTTAACCTGAAATATTTTCTCAAACTGATCTTCACAGGCTGAGAGAATGACGTTTTCCAAGATTCTGCTGAAGCTCTGAATAGCAGTTTTCAAACATCAAATAAAGGGTTTATATAGCTATATATATCAATTTGCATCTGAAATAAACAAGAGAAACACTTATTCGAAGCTGTTTTCAAAAGTTATGTTTAACCTGAAATATTGTCTCAAACTGATGTTCTCAGACCGAGAGAATGACGTTTTCTAAGATTCTGCTGGAGCTCTGAATAGCAGTTTTCAAACATCAAATAAAGGGTTTATATAGCTATATATATCAATTTGCATCTGAAATAAACAAGAGAAACACTTATTCGAAGCTGTTTTCAAAAGTTATGTTTAACCTGAAATATTGTCTCAAACTGATGTTCTCAGACCGAGAGAATGACGTTTTCTAAGATTCTGCTGGAGCTCTGAATAGCAGTTTTCAAACATCAAATAAAGGGTTTATATAGCTATATATAACAATTTGCATCTGAAATAAACAAGAGAAACATTTATTCGAAGCTGTTTTCAAAAGTTATGTTTAACCTGAAATATTGTCTCAAACTGATCTTCACAGGCTGAGAGAATGACGTTTTCCAAGATTCTGCTGAAGCTCTGAATAGCAGTTTTCAAACATCAACTAAAGGGTTTATATAGCTATATATATCAATTTGCATCTGAAATAAACAAGAGAAACACTTATTCGAAGCTGTTTTCAAAAGTTATGTTTAACATGAAATACTGTCTCAAACTGATGTTCTCAGACTGAGAGAATGACGTTTTCCAAGATTCTGCTGGAGCTCTGAATAGCAGTTTTCAAACATCAAATAAAGGGTTTATATAGCTATATATATCAATTTGCATCTGAAATAAACAAGAGAAACACTTATTCGAAGCTGTTTTCAAAAGTTATGTTTAACCTGAAATATTGTCTCAAACTGATGTTCTCAGACTGAGAGAATGATGTTTTCTAAGATTCTGCTGGAGCTCTGAATAGCAGTTTTCAAACATCAAATAAAGGGTTTATATAGCTATATATATCAATTTGCATCTGAAATAAACAAGAGAAACACTTATTCGAAGCTGTTTTCAAAAGTTATGTTTAACCTGAAATATTGTCTCAAACTGATGTTCTCAGACCGAGAGAATGACGTTTTCTAAGATTCTGCTGGAGCTCTGAATAGCAGTTTTCAAACATCAAATAAAGGGTTTATATAGCTATATATAACAATTTGCATCTGAAATAAACAAGAGAAACATTTATTCGAAGCTGTTTTCAAAAGTTATGTTTAACCTGAAATATTTTCTCAAACTGATCTTCACAGGCTGAGAGAATGACGTTTTCCAAGATTCTGCTGAAGCTCTGAATAGCAGTTTTCAAACATCAAATAAAGGGTTTATATAGCTATATATATCAATTTGCATCTGAAATAAACAAGAGAAACACTTATTCGAAGCTGTTTTCAAAAGTTATGTTTAACCTGAAATATTGTCTCAAACTGATGTTCTCAGACCGAGAGAATGACGTTTTCTAAGATTCTGCTGGAGCTCTGAATAGCAGTTTTCAAACATCAAATAAAGGGTTTATATAGCTATATATAACAATTTGCATCTGAAATAAACAAGAGAAACATTTATTCGAAGCTGTTTTCAAAAGTTATGTTTAACCTGAAATATTGTCTCAAACTGATCTTCACAGGCTGAGAGAATGACGTTTTCCAAGATTCTGCTGAAGCTCTGAATAGCAGTTTTCAAACATCAAATAAAGGGTTTATATAGCTATATATATCAATTTGCATCTGAAATAAACAAGAGAAACACTTATTCAAAGCTGTTTTCAAAAGTTATGTTTAACCTGAAATATTGTCTCAAACTGATGTTCTCAGACTGAGAGAATGACGTTTTCCAAGATTCTGCTGGAGCTCTGAATAACCGTTTTCAAACATCAAATAAAGGGTTGATATAGCTATATATATCAATTTGCATCTGAAATAAACAAGAGAAACATTTATTCGAAGCTGTTTTCAAAAGTTATGTTTAACCTGAAATATTGTCTCAAACTGATCTTCTCAGACTGAGAGAATGACGTTTTCCAAGATTCTGCTGGAGCTCTGAATAACAGTTTTAAAACATCAAATAAAGGGTTTATATAGCTATATATATCAATTTGCATCTGAAATAAACAAGAGAAACACTTATTCGAAGCTGTTTTCAAAAGTTATGTTTAACCTGAAATATTGTCTCAAACTGATGTTCTCAGACCGAGAGAATGACGTTTTCTAAGATTCTGCTGGAGCTCTGAATAGCAGTTTTCAAACATCAAATAAAGGGTTTATATAGCTATATATAACAATTTGCATCTGAAATAAACAAGAGAAACATTTATTCGAAGCTGTTTTCAAAAGTTATGTTTAACCTGAAATATTGTCTCAAACTGATCTTCACAGGCTGAGAGAATGACGTTTTCCAAGATTCTGCTGAAGCTCTGAATAGCAGTTTTCAAACATCAACTAAAGGGTTTATATAGCTATATATATCAATTTGCATCTGAAATAAACAAGAGAAACACTTATTCGAAGCTGTTTTCAAAAGTTATGTTTAACATGAAATACTGTCTCAAACTGATGTTCTCAGACTGAGAGAATGACGTTTTCCAAGATTCTGCTGGAGCTCTGAATAGCAGTTTTCAAACATCAAATAAAGGGTTTATATAGCTATATATATCAATTTGCATCTGAAATAAACAAGAGAAACACTTATTCGAAGCTGTTTTCAAAAGTTATGTTTAACCTGAAATATTGTCTCAAACTGATGTTCTCAGACTGAGAGAATGATGTTTTCTAAGATTCTGCTGGAGCTCTGAATAGCAGTTTTCAAACATCAAATAAAGGGTTTATATAGCTATATATATCAATTTGCATCTGAAATAAACAAGAGAAACACTTATTCGAAGCTGTTTTCAAAAGTTATGTTTAACCTGAAATATTGTCTCAAACTGATGTTCTCAGACCGAGAGAATGACGTTTTCTAAGATTCTGCTGGAGCTCTGAATAGCAGTTTTCAAACATCAAATAAAGGGTTTATATAGCTATATATAACAATTTGCATCTGAAATAAACAAGAGAAACATTTATTCGAAGCTGTTTTCAAAAGTTATGTTTAACCTGAAATATTTTCTCAAACTGATCTTCACAGGCTGAGAGAATGACGTTTTCCAAGATTCTGCTGAAGCTCTGAATAGCAGTTTTCAAACATCAAATAAAGGGTTTATATAGCTATATATATCAATTTGCATCTGAAATAAACAAGAGAAACACTTATTCGAAGCTGTTTTCAAAAGTTATGTTTAACCTGAAATATTGTCTCAAACTGATGTTCTCAGACCGAGAGAATGACGTTTTCTAAGATTCTGCTGGAGCTCTGAATAGCAGTTTTCAAACATCAAATAAAGGGTTTATATAGCTATATATAACAATTTGCATCTGAAATAAACAAGAGAAACATTTATTCGAAGCTGTTTTCAAAAGTTATGTTTAACCTGAAATATTGTCTCAAACTGATCTTCACAGGCTGAGAGAATGACGTTTTCCAAGATTCTGCTGAAGCTCTGAATAGCAGTTTTCAAACATCAAATAAAGGGTTTATATAGCTATATATATCAATTTGCATCTGAAATAAACAAGAGAAACACTTATTCGAAGCTGTTTTCAAAAGTTATGTTTAACATGAAATACTGTCTCAAACTGATGTTCTCAGACTGAGAGAATGACGTTTTCCAAGATTCTGCTGGAGCTCTGAATAGCAGTTTTCAAACATCAAATAAAGGGTTTATATAGCTATATATATCAATTTGCATCTGAAATAAACAAGAGAAACACTTATTCGAAGCTGTTTTCAAAAGTTATGTTTAACCTGAAATATTGTCTCAAACTGATGTTCTCAGACTAAGAGAATGAAGTTTTCCAAGATTCTGCTGGAGCTCTGAATAGCAGTTTTCAAACATCAAATAAAGGGTTTATATAGCTATATATATCAATTTGCATCTGAAATAAACAAGAAAAACACTTTTTCGAAGCTGTTTTCAAAAGTTATGTTTAACCTGAAATATTGTCTCAAACTGATGTTCTCAGACTGAGAGAATGACGTTTTCTAAGATTCTGCTGGAGCTCTGAATAGCAGTTTTCAAACATCAAATAAAGGGTTTATATAGCTATATATAACAATTTGCATCTGAAATAAACAAGAGAAACATTTATTCGAAGCTGTTTTCAAAAGTTATGTTTAACCTGAAATATTGTCTCAAACTGATCTTCTCAGACTGAGAGAATGACGTTTTCCAAGATTCTGCTGGAGCTCTGAATAACCGTTTTCAAACATCAAATAAAGGGTTGATATAGCTATATATATCAATTTGCATCTGAAATAAACAAGAGAAACATTTATTCGAAGCTGTTTTCAAAAGTTATGTTTAACCTGAAATATTGTCTCAAACTGATCTTCTCAGACTGAGAGAATGACGTTTTCCAAGATTCTGCTGGAGCTCTGAATAACAGTTTTAAAACATCAAATAAAGGGTTTATATAGCTATATATATCAATTTGCATCTGAAATAAACAAGAGAAACACTTATTTGAAGCTGTTTTCAAAAGTTATGTTTAACCTGAAATATTGTCTCAAACTGATGTTCTCAGACTGAGAGAATGACGTTTTCTAAGATTCTGCTGGAGCTCTGAATAGCAGTTTTCAAACATCAAATAAAGGGTTTATATAGCTATATATATCAATTTGCATCTGAAATAAACAAGAGAAACACTTATTCGAAGCTGTTTTCAAAAGTTATGTTGAACCTGAAATATTGTCTCAAACTGATGTTCTCAGACTGAGAGAATGACGTTTTCTAAGATTCTGCTGGAGCTCTGAATAGCAGTTTTCAAACATCAAATAAAGGGTTTATATAGCTATATATATCAATTTGCATCTGAAATAAACAAGAGAAACACTTATTCGAAGCTGGTTTCAAAAGTTATGTTTAACCTGAAATATTGTCTCAAACTGATGTTCTCAGACCGAGAGAATGACGTTTTCTAAGATTCTGCTGGAGCTCTGAATAGCAGTTTTCAAACATCAAATAAAGGGTTTATATAGCTATATATAACAATTTGCATCTGAAATAAACAAGAGAAACATTTATTCGAAGCTGTTTTCAAAAGTTATGTTTAACCTGAAATATTGTCTCAAACTGATGTTCTCAGACTGAGAGAATGACGTTTTCCAAGATTCTGCTGGAGCTCTGAATAACCGTTTTCAAACATCAAATAAAGGGTTGATATAGCTATATATATCAATTTGCATCTGAAATAAACAAGAGAAACATTTATTCGAAGCTGTTTTCAAAAGTTATGTTTAACCTGAAATATTGTCTCAAACTGATCTTCTCAGACTGAGAGAATGACGTTTTCCAAGATTCTGCTGGAGCTCTGAATAACAGTTTTAAAACATCAAATAAAGGGTTTATATAGCTATATATATCAATTTGCATCTGAAATAAACAAGAGAAACACTTATTCGAAGCTGTTTTCAAAAGTTATGTTTAACCTGAAATATTGTCTCAAACTGATGTTCTCAGACCGAGAGAATGACGTTTTCTAAGATTCTGCTGGAGCTCTGAATAGCAGTTTTCAAACATCAAATAAAGGGTTTATATAGCTATATATAACAATTTGCATCTGAAATAAACAAGAGAAACATTTATTCGAAGCTGTTTTCAAAAGTTATGTTTAACCTGAAATATTGTCTCAAACTGATCTTCACAGGCTGAGAGAATGACGTTTTCCAAGATTCTGCTGAAGCTCTGAATAGCAGTTTTCAAACATCAACTAAAGGGTTTATATAGCTATATATATCAATTTGCATCTGAAATAAACAAGAGAAACACTTATTCGAAGCTGTTTTCAAAAGTTATGTTTAACATGAAATACTGTCTCAAACTGATGTTCTCAGACTGAGAGAATGACGTTTTCCAAGATTCTGCTGGAGCTCTGAATAGCAGTTTTCAAACATCAAATAAAGGGTTTATATAGCTATATATATCAATTTGCATCTGAAATAAACAAGAGAAACACTTATTCGAAGCTGTTTTCAAAAGTTATGTTTAACCTGAAATATTGTCTCAAACTGATGTTCTCAGACTGAGAGAATGATGTTTTCTAAGATTCTGCTGGAGCTCTGAATAGCAGTTTTCAAACATCAAATAAAGGGTTTATATAGCTATATATATCAATTTGCATCTGAAATAAACAAGAGAAACACTTATTCGAAGCTGTTTTCAAAAGTTATGTTTAACCTGAAATATTGTCTCAAACTGATGTTCTCAGACCGAGAGAATGACGTTTTCTAAGATTCTGCTGGAGCTCTGAATAGCAGTTTTCAAACATCAAATAAAGGGTTTATATAGCTATATATAACAATTTGCATCTGAAATAAACAAGAGAAACATTTATTCGAAGCTGTTTTCAAAAGTTATGTTTAACCTGAAATATTTTCTCAAACTGATCTTCACAGGCTGAGAGAATGACGTTTTCCAAGATTCTGCTGAAGCTCTGAATAGCAGTTTTCAAACATCAAATAAAGGGTTTATATAGCTATATATATCAATTTGCATCTGAAATAAACAAGAGAAACACTTATTCGAAGCTGTTTTCAAAAGTTATGTTTAACCTGAAATATTGTCTCAAACTGATGTTCTCAGACCGAGAGAATGACGTTTTCTAAGATTCTGCTGGAGCTCTGAATAGCAGTTTTCAAACATCAAATAAAGGGTTTATATAGCTATATATAACAATTTGCATCTGAAATAAACAAGAGAAACATTTATTCGAAGCTGTTTTCAAAAGTTATGTTTAACCTGAAATATTGTCTCAAACTGATCTTCACAGGCTGAGAGAATGACGTTTTCCAAGATTCTGCTGAAGCTCTGAATAGCAGTTTTCAAACATCAAATAAAGGGTTTATATAGCTATATATATCAATTTGCATCTGAAATAAACAAGAGAAACACTTATTCGAAGCTGTTTTCAAAAGTTATGTTTAACATGAAATACTGTCTCAAACTGATGTTCTCAGACTGAGAGAATGACGTTTTCCAAGATTCTGCTGGAGCTCTGAATAGCAGTTTTCAAACATCAAATAAAGGGTTTATATAGCTATATATATCAATTTGCATCTGAAATAAACAAGAGAAACACTTATTCGAAGCTGTTTTCAAAAGTTATGTTTAACCTGAAATATTGTCTCAAACTGATGTTCTCAGACTGAGAGAATGAGGTTTTCTAAGATTCTGCTGGAGCTCTGAATAGCAGTTTTCAAACATCAAATAAAGGGTTTATATAGCTATATATAACAATTTGCATCTGAAATAAACAAGAGAAACATTTATTCGAAGCTGTTTTCAAAAGTTATGTTTAACCTGAAATATTGTCTCAAACTGATCTTCACAGGCTGAGAGAATGACGTTTTCCAAGATTCTGCTGAAGCTCTGAATAGCAGTTTTCAAACATCAAATAAAGGGTTTATATAGCTATATATATCAATTTGCATCTGAAATAAACAAGAGAAACACTTATTCGAAGCTGTTTTCAAAAGTTATGTTTAACCTGAAATATTGTCTCAAACTGATGTTCTCAGACCGAGAGAATGACGTTTTCTAAGATTCTGCTGGAGCTCTGAATAGCAGTTTTCAAACATCAAATAAAGGGTTTATATAGCTATATATATCAATTTGCATCTGAAATAAACAAGAGAAACACTTATTCGAAGCTGTTTTCAAAAGTTATGTTTAACCTGAAATATTGTCTCAAACTGATGTTCTCAGACCGAGAGAATGACGTTTTCTAAGATTCTGCTGGAGCTCTGAATAGCAGTTTTCAAACATCAAATAAAGGGTTTATATAGCTATATATAACAATTTGCATCTGAAATAAACAAGAGAAACATTTATTTGAAGCTGTTTTCAAAAGTTATGTTTAACCTGAAATATTGTCTCAAACTGATCTTAACAGGCTGAGAGAATGACGTTTTCCAAGATTCTGCTGAAGCTCTGAATAGCAGTTTTCAAACATCAAATAAAGGGTTTATATAGCTATATATATCAATTTGCATCTGAAATAAACAAGAGAAACACTTATTCGAAACTGTTTTCAAAAGTTATGTTTAACCTGAAATATTGTCTCAAACTGATGTTCTCAGACTAAGAGAATGAAGTTTTCCAAGATTCTGCTGGAGCTCTGAATAGCAGTTTTCAAACATCAAATAAAGGGTTTATATAGCTATATATATCAATTTGCATCTGAAATAAACAAGAAAAACACTTATTCGAAGCTGTTTTCAAAAGTTATGTTTAACCTGAAATATTGTCTCAAACTGATGTTCTCAGACTGAGAGAATGACGTTTTCTAAGATTCTGCTGGAGCTCTGAATAGCAGTTTTCAAACATCAAATAAAGGGTTTATATAGCTATATATAACAATTTGCATCTGAAATAAACAAGAGAAACATTTATTCGAAGCTGTTTTCAAAAGTTATGTTTAACCTGAAATATTTTCTCAAACTGATCTTCACAGGCTGAGAGAATGACGTTTTCCAAGATTCTGCTGAAGCTCTGAATAGCAGTTTTCAAACATCAAATAAAGGGTTTATATAGCTATATATATCAATTTGCATCTGAAATAAACAAGAGAAACACTTATTCGAAGCTGTTTTCAAAAGTTATGTTTAACCTGAAATATTGTCTCAAACTGATGTTCTCAGACCGAGAGAATGACGTTTTCTAAGATTCTGCTGGAGCTCTGAATAGCAGTTTTCAAACATCAAATAAAGGGTTTATATAGCTATATATAACAATTTGCATCTGAAATAAACAAGAGAAACATTTATTCGAAGCTGTTTTCAAAAGTTATGTTTAACCTGAAATATTGTCTCAAACTGATCTTCACAGGCTGAGAGAATGACGTTTTCCAAGATTCTGCTGAAGCTCTGAATAGCAGTTTTCAAACATCAAATAAAGGGTTTATATAGCTATATATATCAATTTGCATCTGAAATAAACAAGAGAAACACTTATTCGAAGCTGTTTTCAAAAGTTATGTTTAACATGAAATACTGTCTCAAACTGATGTTCTCAGACTGAGAGAATGACGTTTTCCAAGATTCTGCTGGAGCTCTGAATAGCAGTTTTCAAACATCAAATAAAGGGTTTATATAGCTATATATATCAATTTGCATCTGAAATAAACAAGAGAAACACTTATTCGAAGCTGTTTTCAAAAGTTATGTTTAACCTGAAATATTGTCTCAAACTGATGTTCTCAGACTGAGAGAATGACGTTTTCTAAGATTCTGCTGGAGCTCTGAATAGCAGTTTTCAAACATCAAATAAAGGGTTTATATAGCTATATATAACAATTTGCATCTGAAATAAACAAGAGAAACATTTATTCGAAGCTGTTTTCTAAAGTTATGTTTAACCTGAAATATTGTCTCAAACTGATCTTCACAGGCTGAGAGAATGACGTTTTCCAAGATTCTGCTGAAGCTCTGAATAGCAGTTTTCAAACATCAAATAAAGGGTTTATATAGCTATATATATCAATTTGCATCTGAAATAAACAAGAGAAACACTTATTCGAAGCTGTTTTCAAAAGTTATGTTTAACATGAAATACTGTCTCAAACTGATGTTCTCAGACTGAGAGAATGACGTTTTCCAAGATTCTGCTGGAGCTCTGAATAGCAGTTTTCAAACATCAAATAAAGGGTTTATATAGCTATATATATCAATTTGCATCTGAAATAAACAAGAGAAACACTTATTCGAAGCTGTTTTCAAAAGTTATGTTTAACCTGAAATATTGTCTCAAACTGATGTTCTCAGACTGAGAGAATGACGTTTTCTAAGATTCTGCTGGAGCTCTGAATAGCAGTTTTCAAACATCAAATAAAGGGTTTATATAGCTATATATAACAATTTGCATCTGAAATAAACAAGAGAAACATTTATTCGAAGCTGTTTTCAAAAGTTATGTTTAACCTGAAATATTGTCTCAAACTGATCTTCACAGGCTGAGAGAATGACGTTTTCCAAGATTCTGCTGAAGCTCTGAATAGCAGTTTTCAAACATCAAATAAAGGGTTTATATAGCTATATATATCAATTTGCATCTGAAATAAACAAGAGAAACACTTATTCGAAGCTGTTTTCAAAAGTTATGTTTAACATGAAATACTGTCTCAAACTGATGTTCTCAGACTGAGAGAATGACGTTTTCCAAGATTCTGCTGGAGCTCTGAATAACAGTTTTCAAACATCAAATAAAGGGTTTATGTAACTATATATATCAATTTGCATCTGAAATAAACAAGAGAAACACTTATTCGAAGCTGTTTTCAAAAGTTATGTTTAACCTGAAATATTGTCTCAAACTGATGTTCTCAGACCGAGAGAATGACGTTTTCTAAGATTCTGCTGGAGCTCTGAATAGCAGTTTTCAAACATCAAATAAAGGGTTTATATAGCTATATATAACAATTTGCATCTGAAATAAACAAGAGAAACATTTATTCGAAGCTGTTTTCAAAAGTTATGTTTAACCTGAAATATTGTCTCAAACTGATCTTCACAGGCTGAGAGAATGACGTTTTCCAAGATTCTGCTGAAGCTCTGAATAGCAGTTTTCAAACATCAAATAAAGGGTTTATATAGCTATATATATCAATTTGCATCTGAAATAAACAAGAGAAACACTTATTCGAAGCTGTTTTCAAAAGTTATGTTTAACCTGAAATATTGTCTCAAACTGATGTTCTCAGACTGAGAGAATGACGTTTTCCAAGATTCTGCTGGAGCTCTGAATAGCAGTTTTCAAACATCAAATAAAGGGTTTATATAGCTATATATATCAATTTGCATCTGAAATAAACAAGAGAAACACTTATTCGAAGCTGTTTTCAAAAGTTATGTTTAACCTGAAATATTGTCTCAAACTGATGTTCTCAGACTGAGAGAATGACGTTTTCTAAGATTCTGCTGGAGCTCTGAATAGCAGTTTTCAAACATCAAATAAAGGGTTTATATAGCTATATATATCAATTTGCATCTGAAATAAACAAGAGAAACACTTATTCGAAGCTGTTTTCAAAAGTTATGTTTAACCTGAAATATTGTCTCAAACTGATGTTCTCAGACCGAGAGAATGACGTTTTCTAAGATTCTGCTGGAGCTCTGAATAGCAGTTTTCAAACATCAAATAAAGGGTTTATATAGCTATATATAACAATTTGCATCTGAAATAAACAAGACAAACATTTATTCGAAGCTGTTTTCAAAAGTTATGTTTAACCTGAAATATTTTCTCAAACTGATCTTCACAGGCTGAGAGAATGACGTTTTCCAAGATTCTGCTGAAGCTCTGAATAGCAGTTTTCAAACATCAAATAAAGGGTTTATATAGCTATATATATCAATTTGCATCTGAAATAAACAAGAGAAACACTTATTCGAAGCTGTTTTCAAAAGTTATGTTTAACCTGAAATATTGTCTCAAACTGATGTTCTCAGACTGAGAGAATGACGTTTTCTAAGATTCTGCTGGAGCTCTGAATAGCAGTTTTCAAACATCAAATAAAGGGTTTATATAGCTATATATAACAATTTGCATCTGAAATAAACAAGAGAAACATTTATTCGAAGCTGTTTTCAAAAGTTATGTTTAACCTGAAATATTGTCTCAAACTGATCTTCACAGGCTGAGAGAATGACGTTTTCCAAGATTCTGCTGAAGCTCTGAATAGCAGTTTTCAAACATCAAATAAAGGGTTTATATAGCTATATATATATCAATTTGCATCTGAAATAAACAAGAGAAACACTTATTCGAAGCTGTTTTCAAAAGTTATGTTTAACATGAAATACTGTCTCAAACTGATGTTCTCAGACTGAGAGAATGACGTTTTCCAAGATTCTGCTGGAGCTCTGAATAACAGTTTTCAAACATCAAATAAAGGGTTTATATAACTATATATATCAATTTGCATCTGAAATAAACAAGAGAAACACTTATTCGAAGCTGTTTTCAAAAGTTATGTTTAACCTGAAATATTGTCTCAAACTGATGTTCTCAGACCGAGAGAATGACGTTTTCTAAGATTCTGCTGGAGCTCTGAATAGCAGTTTTCAAACATCAAATAAAGGGTTTATATAGCTATATATATCAATTTGCATCTGAAATAAACAAGAGAAACACTTATTCGAAGCTGTTTTCAAAAGTTATGTTTAACCTGAAATATTGTCTCAAACTGATGTTCTCAGACCGAGAGAATGACGTTTTCTAAGATTCTGCTGGAGCTCTGAATAGCAGTTTTCAAACATCAAATAAAGGGTTTATATAGCTATATATATCAATTTGCATCTGAAATAAACAAGAGAAACACTTATTCGAAGCTGTTTTCAAAAGTTATGTTTAACCTGAAATATTGTCTCAAACTGATGTTCTCAGACCGAGAGAATGACGTTTTCTAAGATTCTGCTGGAGCTCTGAATAGCAGTTTTCAAACATCAAATAAAGGGTTTATATAGCTATATATATCAATTTGCATCTGAAATAAACAAGAGAAACACTTATTCGAAACTGTTTTCAAAAGTTATGTTTAACCTGAAATATTGTCTCAAACTGATGTTCTCAGACTAAGAGAATGAAGTTTTCCAAGATTCTGCTGGAGCTCTGAATAGCAGTTTTCAAACATCAAATAAAGGGTTTATATAGCTATATATATCAATTTGCATCTGAAATAAACAAGAGAAACACTTATTCGAAACTGTTTTCAAAAGTTATGTTTAACCTGAAATATTGTCTCAAACTGATGTTCTCAGACTAAGAGAATGAAGTTTTCCAAGATTCTGCTGGAGCTCTGAATAGCAGTTTTCAAACATCAAATAAAGGGTTTATATAGCTATATATATCAATTTGCATCTGAAATAAACAAGAAAAACACTTATTCGAAGCTGTTTTCAAAAGTTATGTTTAACCTGAAATATTTTCTCAAACTGATCTTCACAGGCTGAGAGAATGACGTTTTCCAAGATTCTGCTGAAGCTCTGAATAGCAGTTTTCAAACATCAAATAAAGGGTTTATATAGCTATATATATCAATTTGCATCTGAAATAAACAAGAGAAACACTTATTCGAAGCTGTTTTCAAAAGTTATGTTTAACCTGAAATATTGTCTCAAACTGATGTTCTCAGACCGAGAGAATGACGTTTTCTAAGATTCTGCTGGAGCTCTGAATAGCAGTTTTCAAACATCAAATAAAGGGTTTATATAGCTATATATAACAATTTGCATCTGAAATAAACAAGAGAAACATTTATTCGAAGCTGTTTTCAAAAGTTATGTTTAACCTGAAATATTGTCTCAAACTGATCTTCACAGGCTGAGAGAATGACGTTTTCCAAGATTCTGCTGAAGCTCTGAATAGCAGTTTTCAAACATCAAATAAAGGGTTTATATAGCTATATATATCAATTTGCATCTGAAATAAACAAGAGAAACACTTATTCGAAGCTGTTTTCAAAAGTTATGTTTAACATGAAATACTGTCTCAAACTGATGTTCTCAGACTGAGAGAATGACGTTTTCCAAGATTCTGCTGGAGCTCTGAAGAGCAGTTTTCAAACATCAAATAAAGGGTTTATATAGCTATATATATCAATTTGCATCTGAAATAAACAAGAGAAACACTTATTCGAAGCTGTTTTCAAAAGTTATGTTTAACCTGAAATATTGTCTCAAACTGATGTTCTCAGACTGAGAGAATGACGTTTTCTAAGATTCTGCTGGAGCTCTGAATAGCAGTTTTCAAACATCAAATAAAGGGTTTATATAGCTATATATAACAATTTGCATCTGAAATAAACAAGAGAAACATTTATTCGAAGCTGTTTTCTAAAGTTATGTTTAACCTGAAATATTGTCTCAAACTGATCTTCACAGGCTGAGAGAATGACGTTTTCCAAGATTCTGCTGAAGCTCTGAATAGCAGTTTTCAAACATCAAATAAAGGGTTTATATAGCTATATATATCAATTTGCATCTGAAATAAACAAGAGAAACACTTATTCGAAGCTGTTTTCAAAAGTTATGTTTAACATGAAATACTGTCTCAAACTGATGTTCTCAGACTGAGAGAATGACGTTTTCCAAGATTCTGCTGGAGCTCTGAATAGCAGTTTTCAAACATCAAATAAAGGGTTTATATAGCTATATATATCAATTTGCATCTGAAATAAACAAGAGAAACACTTATTCGAAGCTGTTTTCAAAAGTTATGTTTAACCTGAAATATTGTCTCAAACTGATGTTCTCAGACTGAGAGAATGACGTTTTCTAAGATTCTGCTGGAGCTCTGAATAGCAGTTTTCAAACATCAAATAAAGGGTTTATATAGCTATATATAACAATTTGCATCTGAAATAAACAAGAGAAACATTTATTCGAAGCTGTTTTCAAAAGTTATGTTTAACCTGAAATATTGTCTCAAACTGATCTTCACAGGCTGAGAGAATGACGTTTTCCAAGATTCTGCTGAAGCTCTGAATAGCAGTTTTCAAACATCAAATAAAGGGTTTATATAGCTATATATATCAATTTGCATCTGAAATAAACAAGAGAAACACTTATTCGAAGCTGTTTTCAAAAGTTATGTTTAACATGAAATACTGTCTCAAACTGATGTTCTCAGACTGAGAGAATGACGTTTTCCAAGATTCTGCTGGAGCTCTGAATAACAGTTTTCAAACATCAAATAAAGGGTTTATATAACTATATATATCAATTTGCATCTGAAATAAACAAGAGAAACACTTATTCGAAGCTGTTTTCAAAAGTTATGTTTAACCTGAAATATTGTCTCAAACTGATGTTCTCAGACCGAGAGAATGACGTTTTCTAAGATTCTGCTGGAGCTCTGAATAGCAGTTTTCAAACATCAAATAAAGGGTTTATATAGCTATATATAACAATTTGCATCTGAAATAAACAAGAGAAACATTTATTCGAAGCTGTTTTCAAAAGTTATGTTTAACCTGAAATATTGTCTCAAACTGATCTTCACAGGCTGAGAGAATGACGTTTTCCAAGATTCTGCTGAAGCTCTGAATAGCAGTTTTCAAACATCAAATAAAGGGTTTATATAGCTATATATATCAATTTGCATCTGAAATAAACAAGAGAAACACTTATTCGAAGCTGTTTTCAAAAGTTATGTTTAACCTGAAATATTGTCTCAAACTGATGTTCTCAGACTAAGAGAATGAAGTTTTCCAAGATTCTGCTGGAGCTCTGAATAGCAGTTTTCAAACATCAAATAAAGGGTTTATATAGCTATATATATCAATTTGCATCTGAAATAAACAAGAGAAACACTTATTCGAAGCTGTTTTCAAAAGTTATGTTTAACCTGAAATATTGTCTCAAACTGATGTTCTCAGACTGAGAGAATGACGTTTTCCAAGATTCTGCTGGAGCTCTGAATAGCAGTTTTCAAACATCAAATAAAGGGTTTATATAGCTATATATATCAATTTGCATCTGAAATAAACAAGAGAAACACTTATTCGAAGCTGTTTTCAAAAGTTATGTTTAACCTGAAATATTGTCTCAAACTGATGTTCTCAGACTGAGAGAATGACGTTTTCTAAGATTCTGCTGGAGCTCTGAATAGCAGTTTTCAAACATTAAATAAAGGGTTTATATAGCTATATATATCAATTTGCATCTGAAATAAACAAGAGAAACACTTATTCGAAGCTGTTTTCAAAAGTTATGTTTAACCTGAAATATTGTCTCAAACTGATGTTCTCAGACCGAGAGAATGACGTTTTCTAAGATTCTGCTGGAGCTCTGAATAGCAGTTTTCAAACATCAAATAAAGGGTTTATATAGCTATATATATCAATTTGCATCTGAAATAAACAAGAGAAACACTTATTCGAAGCTGTTTTCAAAAGTTATGTTTAACATGAAATACTGTCTCAAACTGATGTTCTCAGACTGAGAGAATGACGTTTTCCAAGATTCTGCTGGAGCTCTGAATAGCAGTTTTCAAACATCAAATAAAGGGTTTATATAGCTATATATATCAATTTGCATCTGAAATAAACAAGATAAACACTTATTCGAAGCTGTTTTCAAAAGTTATGTTTAACCTGAAATATTGTCTCAAACTGATGTTCTCAGACTGAGAGAATGACGTTTTCTAAGATTCTGCTGGAGCTCTGAATAGCAGTTTTCAAACATCAAATAAAGGGTTTATATAGCTATATATATCAATTTGCATCTGAAATAAACAAGAGAAACACTTATTCGAAGCTGGTTTCAAAAGTTATGTTTAACCTGAAATATTGTCTCAAACTGATGTTCTCAGACCGAGAGAATGACGTTTTCTAAGATTCTGCTGGAGCTCTGAATAGCAGTTTTCAAACATCAAATAAAGGGTTTATATAGCTATATATATCAATTTGCATCTGAAATAAACAAGAGAAACACTTATTCGAAGCTGTTTTCAAAAGTTATGTTTAACCTGAAATATTGTCTCAAACTGATGTTCTCAGACCGAGAGAATGACGTTTTCTAAGATTCTGCTGGAGCTCTGAATAGCAGTTTTCAAACATCAAATAAAGGGTTTATATAGCTATATATAACAATTTGCATCTGAAATAAACAAGAGAAACATTTATTCGAAGCTGTTTTCAAAAGTTATGTTTAACCTGAAATATTGTCTCAAACTGATCTTCACAGGCTGAGAGAATGACGTTTTCCAAGATTCTGCTGAAGCTCTGAATAGCAGTTTTCAAACATCAAATAAAGGGTTTATATAGCTATATATATCAATTTGCATCTGAAATAAACAAGAGAAACACTTATTCGAAGCTGTTTTCAAAAGTTATGTTTAACATGAAATACTGTCTCAAACTGATGTTCTCAGACTGAGAGAATGACGTTTTCCAAGATTCTGCTGGAGCTCTGAAGAGCAGTTTTCAAACATCAAATAAAGGGTTTATATAGCTATATATATCAATTTGCATCTGAAATAAACAAGAGAAACACTTATTCGAAGCTGTTTTCAAAAGCTATGTTTAACCTGAAATATTGTCTCAAACTGATGTTCTCAGACTGAGAGAATGACGTTTTCTAAGATTCTGCTGGAGCTCTGAATAGCAGTTTTCAAACATCAAATAAAGGGTTTATATAGCTATATATAACAATTTGCATCTGAAATAAACAAGAGAAACATTTATTCGAAGCTGTTTTCTAAAGTTATGTTTAACCTGAAATATTGTCTCAAACTGATCTTCACAGGCTGAGAGAATGACGTTTTCCAAGATTCTGCTGAAGCTCTGAATAGCAGTTTTCAAACATCAAATAAAGGGTTTATATAGCTATATATATCAATTTGCATCTGAAATAAACAAGAGAAACACTTATTCGAAGCTGTTTTCAAAAGTTATGTTTAACCTGAAATATTGTCTCAAACTGATGTTCTCAGACTAAGAGAATGAAGTTTTCCAAGATTCTGCTGGAGCTCTGAATAGCAGTTTTCAAACATCAAATAAAGGGTTTATATAGCTATATATATCAATTTGCATCTGAAATAAACAAGAGAAACACTTATTCGAAGCTGTTTTCAAAAGTTATGTTTAACCTGAAATATTGTCTCAAACTGATGTTCTCAGACTGAGAGAATGACGTTTTCTAAGATTCTGCTGGAGCTCTGAATAGCAGTTTTCAAACATTAAATAAAGGGTTTATATAGCTATATATATCAATTTGCATCTGAAATAAACAAGAGAAACACTTATTCGAAGCTGTTTTCAAAAGTTATGTTTAACCTGAAATATTGTCTCAAACTGATGTTCTCAGACCGAGAGAATGACGTTTTCTAAGATTCTGCTGGAGCTCTGAATAGCAGTTTTCAAACATCAAATAAAGGGTTTATATAGCTATATATATCAATTTGCATCTGAAATAAACAAGAGAAACACTTATTCGAAGCTGTTTTCAAAAGTTATGTTTAACATGAAATACTCTCTCAAACTGATGTTCTCAGACTGAGAGAATGACGTTTTCCAAGATTCTGCTGGAGCTCTGAATAGCAGTTTTCAAACATCAAATAAAGGGTTTATATAGCTATATATATCAATTTGCATCTGAAATAAACAAGATAAACACTTATTCGAAGCTGTTTTCAAAAGTTATGTTTAACCTGAAATATTGTCTCAAACTGATGTTCTCAGACTGAGAGAATGACGTTTTCTAAGATTCTGCTGGAGCTCTGAATAGCAGTTTTCAAACATCAAATAAAGGGTTTATATAGCTATATATATCAATTTGCATCTGAAATAAACAAGAGAAACACTTATTCGAAGCTGGTTTCAAAAGTTATGTTTAACCTGAAATATTGTCTCAAACTGATGTTCTCAGACCGAGAGAATGACGTTTTCTAAGATTCTGCTGGAGCTCTGAATAGCAGTTTTCAAACATCAAATAAAGGGTTTATATAGCTATATATATCAATTTGCATCTGAAATAAACAAGAGAAACACTTATTCGAAGCTGTTTTCAAAAGTTATGTTTAACCTGAAATATTGTCTCAAACTGATGTTCTCAGACCGAGAGAATGACGTTTTCTAAGATTCTGCTGGAGCTCTGAATAGCAGTTTTCAAACATCAAATAAAGGGTTTATATAGCTATATATAACAATTTGCATCTGAAATAAACAAGAGAAACATTTATTCGAAGCTGTTTTCAAAAGTTATGTTTAACCTGAAATATTGTCTCAAACTGATCTTCACAGGCTGAGAGAATGACGTTTTCCAAGATTCTGCTGAAGCTCTGAATAGCAGTTTTCAAACATCAAATAAAGGGTTTATATAGCTATATATATCAATTTGCATCTGAAATAAACAAGAGAAACACTTATTCAAAGCTGTTTTCAAAAGTTATGTTTAACATGAAATACTGTCTCAAACTGATGTTCTCAGACTGAGAGAATGACGTTTTCCAAGATTCTGCTGGAGCTCTGAATAACAGTTTTCAAACATCAAATAAAGGGTTTATATAACTATATATATCAATTTGCATCTGAAATAAACAAGAGAAACACTTATTCGAAGCTGTTTTCAAAAGTTATGTTTAACCTGAAATATTGTCTCAAACTGATGTTCTCAGACCGAGAGAATGAAGTTTTCCAAGATTCTGCTGGAGCTCTGAATAGCAGTTTTCAAACATCAAATAAAGGGTTTATATAGCTATATATAACAATTTGCATCTGAAATAAACAAGAGAAACATTTATTCGAAGCTGTTTTCAAAAGTTATGTTTAACCTGAAATATTGTCTCAAACTGATCTTCACAGGCTGAGAGAATGACGTTTTCCAAGATTCTGCTGAAGCTCTGAATAGCAGTTTTCAAACATCAAATAAAGGGTTTATATAGCTATATATATCAATTTGCATCTGAAATAAACAAGAGAAACACTTATTCGAAGCTGTTTTCAAAAGTTATGTTTAACATGAAATACTGTCTCAAACTGATGTTCTCAGACTGAGAGAATGACGTTTTCCAAGATTCTGCTGGAGCTCTGAAGAGCAGTTTTCAAACATCAAATAAAGGGTTTATATAGCTATATATATCAATTTGCATCTGAAATAAACAAGAGAAACACTTATTCGAAGCTGTTTTCAAAAGTTATGTTTAACCTGAAATATTGTCTCAAACTGATGTTCTCAGACTGAGAGAATGACGTTTTCTAAGATTCTGCTGGAGCTCTGAATAGCAGTTTTCAAACATCAAATAAAGGGTTTATATAGCTATATATAACAATTTGCATCTGAAATAAACAAGAGAAACATTTATTCGAAGCTGTTTTCTAAAGTTATGTTTAACCTGAAATATTGTCTCAAACTGATCTTCACAGGCTGAGAGAATGACGTTTTCCAAGATTCTGCTGAAGCTCTGAATAGCAGTTTTCAAACATCAAATAAAGGGTTTATATAGCTATATATATCAATTTGCATCTGAAATAAACAAGAGAAACACTTATTCGAAGCTGTTTTCAAAAGTTATGTTTAACATGAAATACTGTCTCAAACTGATGTTCTCAGACTGAGAGAATGACGTTTTCCAAGATTCTGCTGGAGCTCTGAATAGCAGTTTTCAAACATCAAATAAAGGGTTTATATAGCTATATATATCAATTTGCATCTGAAATAAACAAGAGAAACACTTATTCGAAGCTGTTTTCAAAAGTTATGTTTAACCTGAAATATTGTCTCAAACTGATGTTCTCAGACTGAGAGAATGACGTTTTCTAAGATTCTGCTGGAGCTCTGAATAGCAGTTTTCAAACATCAAATAAAGGGTTTATATAGCTATATATAACAATTTGCATCTGAAATAAACAAGAGAAACATTTATTCGAAGCTGTTTTCAAAAGTTATGTTTAACCTGAAATATTGTCTCAAACTGATCTTCACAGGCTGAGAGAATGACGTTTTCCAAGATTCTGCTGAAGCTCTGAATAGCAGTTTTCAAACATCAAATAAAGGGTTTATATAGCTATATATATCAATTTGCATCTGAAATAAACAAGAGAAACACTTATTCGAAGCTGTTTTCAAAAGTTATGTTTAACATGAAATACTGTCTCAAACTGATGTTCTCAGACTGAGAGAATGACGTTTTCCAAGATTCTGCTGGAGCTCTGAATAACAGTTTTCAAACATCAAATAAAGGGTTTATATAGCTATATATATCAATTTGCATCTGAAATAAACAAGAGAAACACTTATTCGAAGCTGTTTTCAAAAGTTATGTTTAACCTGAAATATTGTCTCAAACTGATGTTCTCAGACTAAGAGAATGAAGTTTTCCAAGATTCTGCTGGAGCTCTGAATAGCAGTTTTCAAACATCAAATAAAGGGTTTATATAGCTATATATATCAATTTGCATCTGAAATAAACAAGAGAAACACTTATTCGAAGCTGTTTTCAAAAGTTATGTTTAACCTGAAATATTGTCTCAAACTGATGTTCTCAGACTGAGAGAATGACGTTTTCTAAGATTCTGCTGGAGCTCTGAATAGCAGTTTTCAAACATCAAATAAAGGGTTTATATAGCTATATATATCAATTTGCATCTGAAATAAACAAGAGAAACACTTATTCGAAGCTGGTTTCAAAAGTTATGTTTAACCTGAAATATTGTCTCAAACTGATGTTCTCAGACCGAGAGAATGACGTTTTCTAAGATTCTGCTGGAGCTCTGAATAGCAGTTTTCAAACATCAAATAAAGGGTTTATATAGCTATATATATCAATTTGCATCTGAAATAAACAAGAGAAACACTTATTCGAAGCTGTTTTCAAAAGTTATGTTTAACCTGAAATATTGTCTCAAACTGATGTTCTCAGACCGAGAGAATGACGTTTTCTAAGATTCTGCTGGAGCTCTGAATAGCAGTTTTCAAACATCAAATAAAGGGTTTATATAGCTATATATAACAATTTGCATCTGAAATAAACAAGAGAAACATTTATTCGAAGCTGTTTTCAAAAGTTATGTTTAACCTGAAATATTGTCTCAAACTGATCTTCACAGGCTGAGAGAATGACGTTTTCCAAGATTCTGCTGAAGCTCTGAATAGCAGTTTTCAAACATCAAATAAAGGGTTTATATAGCTATATATATCAATTTGCATCTGAAATAAACAAGAGAAACATTTATTCGAAGCTGTTTTCAAAAGTTATGTTTAACCTGAAATATTGTCTCAAACTGATGTTCTCAGACCGAGAGAATGACGTTTTCCAAGATTCTGCTGGAGCTCTGAATAGCAGTTTTCAAACATCAAATAAAGGGTTTATATAGCTATATATATCAATTTGCATCTGAAATAAACAAGAGAAACACTTATTCGAAGCTGTTTTCAAAAGTTATGTTTAACCTGAAATATTGTCTCAAACTGATGTTCTCAGACTGAGAGAATGACGTTTTCTAAGATTCTGCTGGAGCTCTGAATAGCAGTTTTCAAACATCAAATAAAGGGTTTATATAGCTATATATATCAATTTGCATCTGAAATAAACAAGAGAAACACTTATTCGAAGCTGTTTTCAAAAGTTATGTTTAACCTGAAATATTGTCTCAAACTGATGTTCTCAGACCGAGAGAATGACGTTTTCTAAGATTCTGCTGGAGCTCTGAATAGCAGTTTTCAAACATCAAATAAAGGGTTTATATAGCTATATATAACAATTTGCATCTGAAATAAACAAGAGAAACATTTATTCGAAGCTGTTTTCAAAAGTTATGTTTAACCTGAAATATTGTCTCAAACTGATGTTCTCAGACCGAGAGAATGACGTTTTCTAAGATTCTGCTGGAGCTCTGAATAGCAGTTTTCAAACATCAAATAAAGGGTTTATATAGCTATATATAACAATTTGCATCTGAAATAAACAAGAGAAACATTTATTCGAAGCTGTTTTCAAAAGTTATGTTTAACCTGAAATATTGTCTCAAACTGATCTTCACAGGCTGAGAGAATGACGTTTTCCAAGATTCTGCTGAAGCTCTGAATAGCAGTTTTCAAACATCAACTAAAGGGTTTATATAGCTATATATATCAATTTGCATCTGAAATAAACAAGAGAAACACTTATTCGAAGCTGTTTTCAAAAGTTATGTTTAACATGAAATACTGTCTCAAACTGATGTTCTCAGACTGAGAGAATGACGTTTTCCAAGATTCTGCTGGAGCTCTGAATAGCAGTTTTCAAACATCAAATAAAGGGTTTATATAGCTATATATATCAATTTGCATCTGAAATAAACAAGAGAAACACTTATTCGAAGCTGTTTTCAAAAGTTATGTTTAACCTGAAATATTGTCTCAAACTGATGTTCTCAGACTGAGAGAATGACGTTTTCTAAGATTCTGCTGGAGCTCTGAATAGCAGTTTTCAAACATCAAATAAAGGGTTTATATAGCTATATATATCAATTTGCATCTGAAATAAACAAGAGAAACACTTATTCGAAGCTGGTTTCAAAAGTTATGTTTAACCTGAAATATTGTCTCAAACTGATGTTCTCAGACCGAGAGAATGACGTTTTCTAAGATTCTGCTGGAGCTCTGAATAGCAGTTTTCAAACATCAAATAAAGGGTTTATATAGCTATATATATCAATTTGCATCTGAAATAAACAAGAGAAACACTTATTCGAAGCTGTTTTCAAAAGTTATGTTTAACCTGAAATATTGTCTCAAACTGATGTTCTCAGACCGAGAGAATGACGTTTTCTAAGATTCTGCTGGAGCTCTGAATAGCAGTTTTCAAACATCAAATAAAGGGTTTATATAGCTATATATAACAATTTGCATCTGAAATAAACAAGAGAAACATTTATTCGAAGCTGTTTTCAAAAGTTATGTTTAACCTGAAATATTGTCTCAAACTGATCTTCACAGGCTGAGAGAATGACGTTTTCCAAGATTCTGCTGAAGCTCTGAATAGCAGTTTTCAAACATCAAATAAAGGGTTTATATAGCTATATATATCAATTTGCATCTGAAATAAACAAGAGAAACACTTATTCAAAGCTGTTTTCAAAAGTTATGTTTAACATGAAATACTGTCTCAAACTGATGTTCTCAGACTGAGAGAATGACGTTTTCCAAGATTCTGCTGGAGCTCTGAATAACAGTTTTCAAACATCAAATAAAGGGTTTATATAACTATATATATCAATTTGCATCTGAAATAAACAAGAGAAACACTTATTCGAAGCTGTTTTCAAAAGTTATGTTTAACCTGAAATATTGTCTCAAACTGATGTTCTCAGACTAAGAGAATGAAGTTTTCCAAGATTCTGCTGGAGCTCTGAATAGCAGTTTTCAAACATCAAATAAAGGGTTTATATAGCTATATATATCAATTTGCATCTGAAATAAACAAGAGAAACACTTATTCGAAGCTGTTTTCAAAAGTTATGTTTAACCTGAAATATTGTCTCAAACTGATGTTCTCAGACCGAGAGAATGACGTTTTCTAAGATTCTGCTGGAGCTCTGAATAGCAGTTTTCAAACATCAAATAAAGGGTTTATATAGCTATATATAACAATTTGCATCTGAAATAAACAAGAGAAACATTTATTCGAAGCTGTTTTCAAAAGTTATGTTTAACCTGAAATATTGTCTCAAACTGATCTTCACAGGCTGAGAGAATGACGTTTTCCAAGATTCTGCTGAAGCTCTGAATAGCAGTTTTCAAACATCAACTAAAGGGTTTATATAGCTATATATATCAATTTGCATCTGAAATAAACAAGAGAAACACTTATTCGAAGCTGTTTTCAAAAGTTATGTTTAACATGAAATACTGTCTCAAACTGATGTTCTCAGACTGAGAGAATGACGTTTTCCAAGATTCTGCTGGAGCTCTGAATAGCAGTTTTCAAACATCAAATAAAGGGTTTATATAGCTATATATATCAATTTGTATCTGAAATAAACAAGAGAAACACTTATTCGAAGCTGTTTTCAAAAGTTATGTTTAACCTGAAATATTGTCTCAAACTGATGTTCTCAGACTGAGAGAATGACGTTTTCTAAGATTCTGCTGGAGCTCTGAATAGCAGTTTTCAAACATCAAATAAAGGGTTTATATAGCTATATATATCAATTTGCATCTGAAATAAACAAGAGAAACACTTATTCGAAGCTGTTTTCAAAAGTTATGTTTAACCTGAAATATTGTCTCAAACTGATGTTCTCAGACCGAGAGAATGACATTTTCTAAGATTCTGCTGGAGCTCTGAATAGCAGTTTTCAAACATCAAATAAAGGGTTTATATAGCTATATATAACAATTTGCATCTGAAATAAACAAGAGAAACATTTATTCGAAGCTGTTTTCAAAAGTTATGTTTAACCTGAAATATTGTCTCAAACTGATCTTCTCAGACTGAGAGAATGACGTTTTCCAAGATTCTGCTGGAGCTCTGAATAACCGTTTTCAAACATCAAATAAAGGGTTGATATAGCTATATATATCAATTTGCATCTGAAATAAACAAGAGAAACACTTATTCGAAGCTGTTTTCAAAAGTTATGTTTAACCTGAAATATTGTCTCAAACTGATGTTCTCAGACTGAGAGAATGACGTTTTCCAAGATTCTGCTGGAGCTCTGAATAGCAGTTTTCAAACATCAAATAAAGGGTTTTTATAGCTATATATATCAATTTGCATCTGAAATAAACAAGAGAAACACTTATTCGAAGCTGTTTTCAAAAGTTATGTTTAACCTGAAATATTGTCTCAAACTGATGTTCTCAGACTGAGAGAATGACGTTTTCTAAGATTCTGCTGGAGCTCTGAATAGCAGTTTTCAAACATCAAATAAAGGGTTTATATAGCTATATATATCAATTTGCATCTGAAATAAACAAGAGAAACACTTATTCGAAGCTGTTTTCAAAAGTTATGTTTAACCTGAAATATTGTCTCAAATTGATGTTCTGAGACTGAGAGAATGACGTTTTCTAAGATTCTGCTGGAGCTCTGTATAGCAGTTTTCAAACATCAAATAAAGGGTTTATATAGCTATATATATCAATTTGCATCTGAAATAAACAAGAAAAAAACTTATTCAAAGCTGTTTTCAAAAGTTATGTTTAACCTGAAATATTGTCTCAAACTGATGTTCTCAGACTGAGAGAATGACGTTTTCCAAGATTCTGCTGGAGCTCTGAATAGCAGTTTTCAAACATCAAATAAAGGGTTTATATAGCTATATATATCAATTTGCATCTGAAATAAACAAGAGAAACACTTATTCGAAGCTGTTTTCAAAAGTTATGTTTAACCTGAAATATTGTCTCAAACTGATGTTCTCAGACTGAGAGAATGACGTTTTCTAAGATTCTGCTGGAGCTCTGAATAGCAGTTTTCAAACATCAAATAAAGGGTTTATATAGCTATATATATCAATTTGCATCTGAAATAAACAAGAGAAACACTTATTCGAAGCTGTTTTCAAAAGTTATGTTTAACCTGAAATATTGTCTCAAACTGATGTTCTCAGACTGAGAGAATGACGTTTTCTAAGATTCTGCTGGAGCTCTGAATAGCAGTTTTCAAACATCAAATAAAGGGTTTATATAGCTATATATATCAATTTGCATCTGAAATAAACAAGAGAAACACTTATTCGAAGCTGTTTTCAAAAGTTATGTTTAACCTGAAATATTGTCTCAAACTGATGTTCTCAGACCGAGAGAATGACGTTTTCTAAGATTCTGCTGGAGCTCTGAATAGCAGTTTTCAAACATCAAATAAAGGGTTTATATAGCTATATATAACAATTTGCATCTGAAATAAACAAGAGAAACATTTTTTCGAAGCTGTTTTCAAAAGTTATGTTTAACCTGAAATATTGTCTCAAACTGATCTTCACAGGCTGAGAGAATGACGTTTTCCAAGATTCTGCTGGAGCTCTGAATAGCAGTTTTCAAACATCAAATAAAGGGTTTATATAGCTATATATATCAATTTGAATCTGAAATAAACAAGAGAAACACTTATTCGAAGCTGTTTTCAAAAGTTATGTTTAACCTGAAATATTGTCTCAAACTGATGTTCTCAGACCGAGAGAATGACGTTTTCTAAGATTCTGCTGGAGCTCTGAATAGCAGTTTTCAAACATCAAATAAAGGGTTTATATAGCTATATATAACAATTTGCATCTGAAATAAACAAGAGAAACATTTATTCGAAGCTGTTTTCAAAAGTTATGTTTAACCTGAAATATTGTCTCAAACTGATCTTCACAGGCTGAGAGAATGACGTTTTCCAAGATTCTGCTGAAGCTCTGAATAGCAGTTTTCAAACATCAACTAAAGGGTTTATATAGCTATATATATGAATTTGCATCTGAAATAAACAAGAGAAACACTTATTCGAAGCTGTTTTCAAAAGTTATGTTTAACATGAAATACTGTCTCAAACTGATGTTCTCAGACTGAGAGAATGACGTTTTCCAAGATTCTGCTGGAGCTCTGAATAGCAGTTTTCAAACATCAAATAAAGGGTTTATATAGCTATATATATCAATTTGCATCTGAAATAAACAAGAGAAACACTTATTCGAAGCTGTTTTCAAAAGTTATGTTTAACCTGAAATATTGTCTCAAACTGATGTTCTCAGACTGAGAGAATGACGTTTTCTAAGATTCTGCTGGAGCTCTGAATAGCAGTTTTCAAACATCAAATAAAGGATTTATATAGCTATATATATCAATTTGCATCTGAAATAAACAAGAGAAAAACTTATTCAAAGCTGTTTTCAAAAGTTATGTTTAACCTGAAACATTGTCTAAAACTGATGTTCTCAGACTGAGAGAATTACGTTTTCTAAGATTCTGCTGGAGCTCTGAATAGCAGTTTTCAAACATCAAATAAAGGGTTTATATAGCTATATATATCAATTTGCATCTGAAATAAACAAGAGAAACATTTATTCGAAGCTGTTTTCAAAAGTTATGTTTAACCTGAAATATTGTCTCAAACTGATCTTCTCAGACTGAGAGAATGACGTTTTCCAAGATGCTGCTGGAGCTCTGAATAACAGTTTTCAAACATCAAATAAAGGGTTTATATAGCTATATATATCAATTTGCATCTGAAATAAACAAGAGAAAAACATATTCAAAGCTGTTTTCAAAAGTTATGTTTAACCTGAAAGATTGTCTCAAACTGATGTTCTCAGACTGAGAGAATGACGTTTTCCAAGATTCTGCTGGAGCTCTGAATAACCGTTTTCAAACATCAAATAAAGGGTTGATATAGCTATATATAACAATTTGCATCTGAAATAAACAAGAGAAACATTTATTCCAAGCTGTTTTCAAAAGTTATGTTTAACCTGAAATATTGTCTCAAATTGATGTTCTGAGACTGAGAGAATGACGTTTTCTAAGATTCTGCTGGAGCTCTGTATAGCAGTTTTCAAACATCAAATAAAGGGTTTATATAGCTATATATATCAATTTGCATCTGAAATAATAAAGAAAAAAACTTATTCAAAGCTGTTTTCATAAGTTATGTTTAACCTGAAACATTGTCTCAAACTGATGTTCTCAGACTGAGAGAATGACGTTTTCCAAGATTCTGCTGGAGCTCTGAATAACCGTTTTCAAACATCAAATAAAGGGTTGATATAGCTATATATAACAATTTGCATCTAAAATAAACAAGAGAAACACTTATTCGAAGCTGTTTTCAAAAGTTATGTTTAACCTGAAATATTGTCTCAAACTGATGTTCTCAGACAGAGAGAATGACGTTTTCCAAGATTCTGCTGGAGCTCTGAATAACAGTTTTAAAACATCAAATAAAGGGTTTATATAGCTATATATATCAATTTGCATCTAAAATAAACAAGAGAAACACTTATTCGAAGCTGTTTTCAAAAGTTATGTTTAACCTGAAATATTGTCTCAAACTGATGTTCTCAGACTGAGAGAATGACGTTTTCTAAGATTCTGCTGGAGCTCTGAATAGCAGTTTTCAAACATCAAATAAAGGGTTTATATAGCTATATATATCAATTTGCATCTGAAATAAACAAGAGAAACACTTATTCGAAGCTGTTTTCAAAAGTTATGTTTAACCTGAAATATTGTCTCAAACTGATCTTCACAGGCTGAGAGAATGACGTTTTCCAAGATTCTGCTGAAGCTCTGAATAGCAGTTTTCAAACATCAACTAAAGGGTTTATATAGCTATATATATCAATTTGCATCTGAAATAAACAAGAGAAACACTTATTCGAAGCTGTTTTCAAAAGTTATGTTTAACATGAAATACTGTCTCAAACTGATGTTCTCAGACTGAGAGAATGACGTTTTCCAAGATTCTGCTGGAGCTCTGAATAGCAGTTTTCAAACATCAAATAAAGGGTTTATATAGCTATATATATCAATTTGTATCTGAAATAAACAAGAGAAACACTTATTCGAAGCTGTTTTCAAAAGTTATGTTTAACCTGAAATATTGTCTCAAACTGATCTTCTCAGACTGAGAGAATGACGTTTTCCAAGATTCTGCTGGAGCTCTGAATAACAGTTTTAAAACATCAAATAAAGGGTTTATATAGCTATATATATCAATTTGCATCTGAAATAAACAAGAGAAACACTTGTTCGAAGCTGTTTTCAAAAGTTATGTTTAACCTGAAATATTGTCTCAAACTGATGTTCTCAGACTGAGAGAATGACGTTTTCTAAGATTCTGCTGGAGCTCTGAATAGCAGTTTTCAAACATCAAATAAAGGGTTTATATAGCTATATATAACAATTTGCATCTGAAATAAACAAGAGAAACATTTATTCGAAGCTGTTTTCAAAAGTTATGTTAAACCTGAAATATTGTCTCAAACTGATCTTCACAGGCTGAGAGAATGACGTTTTCCAAGATTCTGCTGAAGCTCTGAATAGCAGTTTTCAAACATCAAATAAAGGGCTTATATAGCTATATATATCAATTTGCATCTGAAATAAACAAGAGAAACACTTATTCGAAGCTGGTTTCAAAAGTTATGTTTAACCTGAAATATTGTCTCAAACTGATGTTCTCAGACCGAGAGAATGACGTTTTCTAAGATTCTGCTGGAGCTCTGAATAGCAGTTTTCAAACATCAAATAAAGGGTTTATATAGCTATATATATCAATTTGCATCAGAAATAAACAAGAGAAACACTTATTCGAAGCTGTTTTCAAAAGTTATGTTTAACCTGAAATATTGTCTCAAACTGATGTTCTCAGACCGAGAGAATGACGTTTTCTAAGATTCTGCTGGAGCTCTGAATAGCAGTTTTCAAACATCAAATAAAGGGTTTATATAGCTATATATATCAATTTGCATCTGAAATAAACAAGAGAAACACTTATTCGAAGCTGTTTTCAAAAGTTATGTTTAACCTGAAATATTGTCTCAAACTGATGTTCTCAGACCGAGAGAATGACGTTTTCTAAGATTCTGCTGGAGCTCTGAATAGCAGTTTTCAAACATCAAATAAAGGGTTTATATAGCTATATATATCAATTTGCATCTGAAATAAACAAGAGAAACATTTATTCGAAGCTGTTTTCAAAAGTTATGTTTAACCTGAAATATTGTCTCAAACTGATGTTCTCAGACTGAGAGAATGACGTTTTCTAAGATTCTGCTGGAGCTCTGAATAGCAGTTTTCAAACATCAAATAAAGGGTTTATATAGCTATATATATCAATTTGCATCTGAAATAAACAAGAGAAACACTTATTCGAAGCTGTTTTCAAAAGTTATGTTTAACCTGAAATATTGTCTCAAACTGATGTTCTCAGACCGAGAGAATGACGTTTTCTAAGATTCTGCTGGAGCTCTGAATAGCAGTTTTCAAACATCAAATAAAGGGTTTATATAGCTATATATATCAATTTGCATCTGAAATAAACAAGAGAAACATTTATTCGAAGCTGTTTTCAAAAGTTATGTTTAACCTGAAATATTGTCTCAAACTGATCTTCACAGGCTGAGAGAATGACGTTTTCCAAGATTCTGCTGAGCTCTGAATAGCAGTTTTCAAACATCAAATAAAGGGTTTATATAGCTATATATATCAATTTGCATCTGAAATAAACAAGAGAAACATTTATTCGAAGCTGTTTTCAAAAGTTATGTTTAACCTGAAATATTGTCTCAAACTGATCTTCACAGGCTGAGAGAATGACGTTTTCCAAGATTCTGCTGAAGCTCTGAATAGCAGTTTTCAAACATCAAATAAAGGATTTATATAGCTATATATATCAATTTGCATCTGAAATAAACAAGAGAAAAACTTATTCAAAGCTGTTTTCAAAAGTTATGTTTAACCTGAAACATTGTCTCAAACTGATGTTCTCAGACTGAGAGAATGACGTTTTCTAAGATTCTGCTGGAGCTCTGAATAGCAGTTTTCAAACATCAAATAAAGGGTTTATATAGCTATATATATCAGTTTGCATCTGAAATAAACAAGAGAAACATTTATTCGAAGCTGTTTTCAAAAGTTATGTTTAACCTGAAATATTGTCTCAAACTGATCTTCTCAGACTGAGAGAATGACGTTTTCCAAGATTCTGCTGGAGCTCTGAATAACAGTTTTAAAACATCAAATAAAGGGTTTATATAGCTATATATATCAATTTGCATCTGAAATAAACAAGAGAAACACTTATTCGAAGCTGTTTTCAAAAGTTATGTTTAACCTGAAATATTGTCTCAAACTGATGTTCTCAGACTGAGAGAATGACGTTTTCTAAGATTCTGCTGGAGCTCTGAATAGCAGTTTTCAAACATCAAATAAAGGGTTTATATAGCTATATATATCAATTTGCATCTGAAATAAACAAGAGAAACATTTATTCGAAGCTGTTTTCAAAAGTTATGTTTAACCTGAAATATTGTCTCAAACTGATCTTCTCAGACTGAGAGAATGACGTTTTCCAAGATTCTGCTGGAGCTCTGAATAACAGTTTTAAAACATCAAATAAAGGGTTTATATAGCTATATATATCAATTTGCATCTGAAATAAACAAGAGAAACACTTATTCGAAGCTGTTTTCAAAAGTTATGTTTAACCTGAAATATTGTCTCAAACTGATGTTCTCAGACTGAGAGAATGACGTTTTCTAAGATTCTGCTGGAGCTCTGAATAGCAGTTTTCAAACATCAAATAAAGGGTTTATATAGCTATATATAACAATTTGCATCTGAAATAAACAAGAGAAACATTTATTCGAAGCTGTTTTCAAAAGTTATGTTTAACCTGAAATATTGTCTCAAACTGATCTTCACAGGCTGAGAGAATGACGTTTTCCAAGATTCTGCTGAAGCTCTGAATAGCAGTTTTCAAACATCAAATAAAGGGCTTATATAGTTATATATATCAATTTGCATCAGAAATAAACAAGAGAAACACTTATTCGAAGCTGTTTTCAAAAGTTATGTTCAACCTGAAATATTGTCTCAAACTGATGTTCTCAGACTGAGAGAATGACGTTTTCTAAGATTCTGCTGGAGCTCTGAATAGCAGTTTTCAAACATCAAATAAAGGGTTTATATAGCTATATATATCAATTTGCATCTGAAATAAACAAGAGAAACACTTATTCGAAGCTGTTTTCAAAAGTTATGTTTAACATGAAATACTGTCTCAAACTGATCTTCACAGGCTGAGAGAATGACGTTTTCCAAGATTCTGCTGGAGCTCTGAATAACAGTTTTCAAACATCAAATAAAGGGTTTATATAGCTATATATATCAATTTGCATCAGAAATAAACAAGAGAAACACTTATTCGAAGCTGTTTTCAAAAGTTATGTTTAACCTGAAATATTGTCTCAAACTGATGTTCTCAGACCGAGAGAATGACGTTTTCTAAGATTCTGCTGGAGCTCTGAATAGCAGTTTTCAAACATCAAATAAAGGGTTTATATAGCTATATATAACGATTTGCATCTGAAATAAACAAGAGAAACATTTATTCGAAGCTGTTTTCAAAAGTTATGTTTAACCTGAAATATTGTCTCAAACTGATCTTCACAGGCTGAGAGAATGACGTTTTCCAAGATTCTGCTGAAGCTCTGAAGAGCAGTTTTCAAACATCAAATAAAGGATTTATATAGCTATATATATCAATTTGCATCAGAAATAAACAAGAGAAACACTTATTCGAAGCTGTTTTCAAAAGTTATGTTTAACCTGAAATATTGTCTCAAACTGATCTTCACAGGCTGAGAGAATGACGTTTTCCAAGATTCTGCTGAAGCTCTGAATAGCAGTTTTCAAACATCAAATAAAGGATTTATATAGCTATATATATCAATTTGCATCTGAAATAAACAAGTGAAAAACTTATTCAAAGCTGTTTTCAAAAGTTATGTTTAACCTGAAACATTGTCTCAAACTGATGTTCTCAGACTGAGAGAATGACGTTTTCTAAGATTCTGCTGGAGCTCTGAATAGCAGTTTTCAAACATCAAATAAAGGATTTATATAGCTATATATATCAATTTGCATCTGAAATAAACAAGAGAAAAACTTATTCAAAGCTGTTTTCAAAAGTTATGTTTAACCTGAAACATTGTCTCAAACTGATGTTCTCAGACTGAGAGAATGACGTTTTCTAAGATTCTGCTGGAGCTCTGAATAGCAGTTTTCAAACATCAAATAAAGGGTTTATATAGCTATATATATCAATTTGCATCTGAAATAAACAAGAGAAACATTTATTCGAAGCTGTTTTCAAAAGTTATGTTTAACCTGAAATATTGTCTCAAACTGATCTTCTCAGACTGAGAGAATGACGTTTTCCAAGATTCTGCTGGAGCTCTGAATAACAGTTTTAAAACATCAAATAAAGGGTTTATATAGCTATATATATCAATTTGCATCTGAAATAAACAAGAGAAACACTTATTCGAAGCTGTTTTCAAAAGTTATGTTTAACCTGAAATATTGTCTCAAACTGATGTTCTCAGACTGAGAGAATGACGTTTTCTAAGATTCTGCTGGAGCTCTGAATAGCAGTTTTCAAACATCAAATAAAGGGTTTATATAGCTATATATAACAATTTGCATCTGAAATAAACAAGAGAAACATTTATTCGCAGCTGTTTTCAAAAGTGATGTTTAACCTGAAATATTGTCTCAAACTGATCTTCACAGGCTGAGAGAATGACGTTTTCCAAGATTCTGCTGAAGCTCTGAATAGCAGTTTTCAAACATCAAATAAAGGGCTTATATAGTTATATATATCAATTTGCATCTGAAATAAACAAGAGAAACATTTATTCGAAGCTGGTTTCAAAAGTTATGTTTAACCTGAAATATTGTCTCAAACTGATCTTCACAGGCTGAGAGAATGACGTTTTCCAAGATTCTGCTGAAGCTCTGAATAGCAGTTTTCAAACATCAAATAAAGGGTTTATATAGCTATATATATCAATTTGCATCTGAAATAAACAAGAGAAAAACTTATTCAAAGCTGTTTTCAAAAGTTATGTTTAACCTGAAATATTGTCTCAAACTGATGTTCTCAGACCGAGAGAATGACGTTTTCTAAGATTCTGCTGGAGCTCTGAATAGCAGTTTTCAAACATCAAATAAAGGGTTTATATAGCTATATATAACAATTTGCATCTGAAATAAACAAGAGAAACATTTATTCGAAGCTGTTTTCAAAAGTTATGTTTAACCTGAAATATTGTCTCAAACTGATCTTCACAGGCTGAGAGAATGACGTTTTCCAAGATTCTGCTGAAGCTCTGAATAGCAGTTTTCAAACATCAAATAAAGGATTTATATAGCTATATATATCAATTTGCATCTGAAATAAACAAGAGAAAAACTTATTCAAAGCTGTTTTCAAAAGTTATGTTTAACCTGAAACATTGTCTCAAACTGATGTTCTCAGACTGAGAGAATGACGTTTTCTAAGATTCTGCTGGAGCTCTGAATAGCAGTTTTCAAACATCAAATAAAGGGTTTATATAGCTATATATAACAATTTGCATCTGAAATAAACAAGAGAAACATTTATTCGAAGCTGTTTTCAAAAGTTATGTTTAACCTGAAATATTGTCTCAAACTGATCTTCACAGGCTGAGAGAATGACGTTTTCCAAGATTCTGCTGAAGCTCTGAATAGCAGTTTTCAAACATCAAATAAAGGATTTATATAGCTATATATATCAATTTGCATCTGAAATAAACAAGAGAAAAACTTATTCAAAGCTGTTTTCAAAAGTTATGTTTAACCTGAAACATTGTCTCAAACTGATGTTCTCAGACTGAGAGAATGACGTTTTCTAAGATTCTGCTGGAGCTCTGAATAGCAGTTTTCAAACATCAAATAAAGGGCTTATATAGCTATATATATCAATTTGCATCTGAAATAAACAAGAGAAACACTTATTCGAAGCTGGTTTCAAAAGTTATGTTTAACCTGAAATATTGTCTCAAACTGATGTTCTCAGACCGAGAGAATGACGTTTTCTAAGATTCTGCTGGAGCTCTGAATAGCAGTTTTCAAACATCAAATAAAGGATTTATATAGCTATATATATCAATTTGCATCTGAAATAAACAAGTGAAAAACTTATTCAAAGCTGTTTTCAAAAGTTATGTTTAACCTGAAACATTGTCTCAAACTGATGTTCTCAGACTGAGAGAATGACGTTTTCTAAGATTCTGCTGGAGCTCTGAATAGCAGTTTTCAAACATCAAATAAAGGATTTATATAGCTATATATATCAATTTGCATCTGAAATAAACAAGAGAAAAACTTATTCAAAGCTGTTTTCAAAAGTTATGTTTAACCTGAAACATTGTCTCAAACTGATGTTCTCAGACTGAGAGAATGACGTTTTCTAAGATTCTGCTGGAGCTCTGAATAGCAGTTTTCAAACATCAAATAAAGGGTTTATATAGCTATATATATCAATTTGCATCTGAAATAAACAAGAGAAACATTTATTCGAAGCTGTTTTCAAAAGTTATGTTTAACCTGAAATATTGTCTCAAACTGATCTTCTCAGACTGAGAGAATGACGTTTTCCAAGATTCTGCTGGAGCTCTGAATAACAGTTTTAAAACATCAAATAAAGGGTTTATATAGCTATATATATCAATTTGCATCTGAAATAAACAAGAGAAACACTTATTCGAAGCTGTTTTCAAAAGTTATGTTTAACCTGAAATATTGTCTCAAACTGATGTTCTCAGACTGAGAGAATGACGTTTTCTAAGATTCTGCTGGAGCTCTGAATAGCAGTTTTCAAACATCAAATAAAGGGTTTATATAGCTATATATAACAATTTGCATCTGAAATAAACAAGAGAAACATTTATTCGCAGCTGTTTTCAAAAGTGATGTTTAACCTGAAATATTGTCTCAAACTGATCTTCACAGGCTGAGAGAATGACGTTTTCCAAGATTCTGCTGAAGCTCTGAATAGCAGTTTTCAAACATCAAATAAAGGGCTTATATAGTTATATATATCAATTTGCATCTGAAATAAACAAGAGAAACATTTATTCGAAGCTGGTTTCAAAAGTTATGTTTAACCTGAAATATTGTCTCAAACTGATCTTCACAGGCTGAGAGAATGACGTTTTCCAAGATTCTGCTGAAGCTCTGAATAGCAGTTTTCAAACATCAAATAAAGGGTTTATATAGCTATATATATCAATTTGCATCTGAAATAAACAAGAGAAAAACTTATTCAAAGCTGTTTTCAAAAGTTATGTTTAACCTGAAATATTGTCTCAAACTGATGTTCTCAGACCGAGAGAATGACGTTTTCTAAGATTCTGCTGGAGCTCTGAATAGCAGTTTTCAAACATCAAATAAAGGGTTTATATAGCTATATATAACAATTTGCATCTGAAATAAACAAGAGAAACATTTATTCGAAGCTGTTTTCAAAAGTTATGTTTAACCTGAAATATTGTCTCAAACTGATCTTCACAGGCTGAGAGAATGACGTTTTCCAAGATTCTGCTGAAGCTCTGAATAGCAGTTTTCAAACATCAAATAAAGGATTTATATAGCTATATATATCAATTTGCATCTGAAATAAACAAGAGAAAAACTTATTCAAAGCTGTTTTCAAAAGTTATGTTTAACCTGAAACATTGTCTCAAACTGATGTTCTCAGACTGAGAGAATGACGTTTTCTAAGATTCTGCTGGAGCTCTGAATAGCAGTTTTCAAACATCAAATAAAGGGTTTATATAGCTATATATAACAATTTGCATCTGAAATAAACAAGAGAAACATTTATTCGAAGCTGTTTTCAAAAGTTATGTTTAACCTGAAATATTGTCTCAAACTGATCTTCACAGGCTGAGAGAATGACGTTTTCCAAGATTCTGCTGAAGCTCTGAATAGCAGTTTTCAAACATCAAATAAAGGATTTATATAGCTATATATATCAATTTGCATCTGAAATAAACAAGAGAAAAACTTATTCAAAGCTGTTTTCAAAAGTTATGTTTAACCTGAAACATTGTCTCAAACTGATGTTCTCAGACTGAGAGAATGACGTTTTCTAAGATTCTGCTGGAGCTCTGAATAGCAGTTTTCAAACATCAAATAAAGGGCTTATATAGCTATATATATCAATTTGCATCTGAAATAAACAAGAGAAACACTTATTCGAAGCTGGTTTCAAAAGTTATGTTTAACCTGAAATATTGTCTCAAACTGATGTTCTCAGACCGAGAGAATGACGTTTTCTAAGATTCTGCTGGAGCTCTGAATAGCAGTTTTCAAACATCAAATAAAGGGTTTATATTGCTATATATATCAATTTGCATCTGAAATAAACAAGAGAAACACTTATTCGAAGCTGTTTTCAAAAGTTATGTTTAACATGAAATACTGTCTCAAACTGATCTTCACAGGCTGAGAGAATGACGTTTTCCAAGATTCTGCTGGAGCTCTGAATAGCAGTTTTCAAACATCAAATAAAGGGTTTATATAGCTATATATAACAATTTGCATCTGAAATAAACAAGAGAAACATTTATTCGAAGCTGTTTTCAAAAGTTATGTTTAACCTGAAATATTGTCTCAAACTGATCTTCACAGGCTGAGAGAATGACGTTTTCCAAGATTCTGCTGAAGCTCTGAATAGCAGTTTTCAAACATCAAATAAAGGATTTATATAGCTATATATATCAATTTGCATCTGAAATAAACAAGAGAAACATTTATTCGAAGCTGTTTTCAAAAGTTATGTTTAACCTGAAATATTGTCTCAAACTGATGTTCTCAGACTGAGAGAATGACGTTTTCTAAGATTCTGCTGGAGCTCTGAATAGCAGTTTTCAAACATCAAATAAAGGGTTTATATAGCTATATATATCAATTTGCATCTGAAATAAACAAGAGAAACACTTATTCGAAGCTGTTTTCAAAAGTTATGTTTAACCTGAAATATTGTCTCAAACTGATGTTCTCAGACCGAGAGAATGACGTTTTCTAAGATTCTGCTGGAGCTCTGAATAGCAGTTTTCAAACATCAAATAAAGGGTTTATATAGCTATATATATCAATTTGCATCTGAAATAAACAAGAGAAACATTTATTCGAAGCTGTTTTCAAAAGTTATGTTTAACCTGAAATATTGTCTCAAACTGATCTTCACAGGCTGAGAGAATGACGTTTTCCAAGATTCTGCTGAAGCTCTGAATAGCAGTTTTCAAACATCAAATAAAGGGTTTATATAGCTATATATATCAATTTGCATCTGAAATAAACAAGAGAAACACTTATTCGAAGCTGTTTTCAAAAGTTATGTTTAACCTGAAATATTGTCTCAAACTGATGTTCTCAGACCGAGAGAATGACGTTTTCTAAGATTCTGCTGGAGCTCTGAATAGCAGTTTTCAAACATCAAATAAAGGGTTTATATAGCTATATATAACAATTTGCATCTGAAATAAACAAGAGAAACATTTATTCGAAGCTGTTTTCAAAAGTTATGTTTAACCTGAAATATTGTCTCAAACTGATCTTCACAGGCTGAGAGAATGACGTTTTCCAAGATTCTGCTGAAGCTCTGAATAGCAGTTTTCAAACATCAAATAAAGGATTTATATAGCTATATATATCAATTTGCATCTGAAATAAACAAGAGAAAAACTTATTCAAAGCTGTTTTCAAAAGTTATGTTTAACCTGAAACATTGTCTCAAACTGATGTTCTCAGACTGAGAGAATGACGTTTTCTAAGATTCTGCTGGAGCTCTGAATAGCAGTTTTCAAACATCAAATAAAGGGTTTATATAGCTATATATATCAATTTGCATCTGAAATAAACAAGAGAAACATTTATTCGAAGCTGTTTTCAAAAGTTATGTTTAACCTGAAATATTGTCTCAAACTGATCTTCTCAGACTGAGAGAATGACGTTTTCCAAGATTCTGCTGGAGCTCTGAATAACAGTTTTAAAACATCAAATAAAGGGTTTATATAGCTATATATATCAATTTGCATCTGAAATAAACAAGAGAAACACTTATTCGAAGCTGTTTTCAAAAGTTATGTTTAACCTGAAATATTGTCTCAAACTGATGTTCTCAGACTGAGAGAATGACGTTTTCTAAGATTCTGCTGGAGCTCTGAATAGCAGTTTTCAAACATCAAATAAAGGGTTTATATAGCTATATATAACAATTTGCATCTGAAATAAACAAGAGAAACATTTATTCGAAGCTGTTTTCAAAAGTTATGTTTAACCTGAAATATTGTCTCAAACTGATCTTCACAGGCTGAGAGAATGACGTTTTCCAAGATTCTGCTGAAGCTCTGAATAGCAGTTTTCAAACATCAAATAAAGGGCTTATATAGTTATATATATCAATTTGCATCTGAAATAAACAAGAGAAACACTTATTCGAAGCTGGTTTCAAAAGTTATGTTTAACCTGAAATATTGTCTCAAACTGATGTTCTCAGACCGAGAGAATGACGTTTTCTAAGATTCTGCTGGAGCTCTGAATAGCAGTTTTCAAACATCAAATAAAGGGTTTATATAGCTATATATATCAATTTGCATCAGAAATAAACAAGAGAAACACTTATTCGAAGCTGTTTTCAAAAGTTATGTTTAACCTGAAATATTGTCTCAAACTGATGTTCTCAGACCGAGAGAATGACGTTTTCTAAGATTCTGCTGGAGCTCTGAATAGCAGTTTTCAAACATCAAATAAAGGGTTTATATAGCTATATATATCAATTTGCATCTGAAATAAACAAGAGAAACACTTATTCGAAGCTGTTTTCAAAAGTTATGTTTAACATGAAATACTGTCTCAAACTGATCTTCACAGGCTGAGAGAATGACGTTTTCCAAGATTCTGCTGGAGCTCTGAATTACAGTTTTCAAACATCAAATAAAGGGTTTATATAGCTATATATATCAATTTGCATCAGAAATAAACAAGAGAAACACTTATTCGAAGCTGTTTTCAAAAGTTATGTTTAACCTGAAATATTGTCTCAAACTGATGTTCTCAGACCGAGAGAATGACGTTTTCTAAGATTCTGCTGGAGCTCTGAATAGCAGTTTTCAAACATCAAATAAAGGGTTTATATAGCTATATAAAACAATTTGCATCTGAAATAAACAAGAGAAACATTTATTCGAAGCTGTTTTCAAAAGTTATGTTAAACCTGAAATATTGTCTCAAACTGATCTTCACAGGCTGAGAGAATGACGTTTTCCAAGATTCTGCTGAAGCTCTGAATAGCAGTTTTCAAACATCAAATAAAGGGCTTATATAGCTATATATATCAATTTGCATCTGAAATAAACAAGAGAAACACTTATTCGAAGCTGGTTTCAAAAGTTATGTTTAACCTGAAATATTGTCTCAAACTGATGTTCTCAGACCGAGAGAATGACGTTTTCTAAGATTCTGCTGGAGCTCTGAATAGCAGTTTTCAAACATCAAATAAAGGGTTTATATAGCTATATATATCAATTTGCATCAGAAATAAACAAGAGAAACACTTATTCGAAGCTGTTTTCAAAAGTTATGTTTAACCTGAAATATTGTCTCAAACTGATGTTCTCAGACCGAGAGAATGACGTTTTCTAAGATTCTGCTGGAGCTCTGAATAGCAGTTTTCAAACATCAAATAAAGGGTTTATATAGCTATATATATCAATTTGCATCTGAAATAAACAAGAGAAACATTTATTCGAAGCTGTTTTCAAAAGTTATGTTTAACCTGAAATATTGTCTCAAACTGATCTTCACAGGCTGAGAGAATGACGTTTTCCAAGATTCTGCTGAAGCTCTGAATAGCAGTTTTCAAACATCAAATAAAGGGTTTATATAGCTATATATATCAATTTGCATCTGAAATAAACAAGAGAAACACTTATTCGAAGCTGTTTTCAAAAGTTATGTTTAACCTGAAATATTGTCTCAAACTGATGTTCTCAGACCGAGAGAATGACATTTTCTAAGATTCTGCTGGAGCTCTGAATAGCAGTTTTCAAACATCAAATAAAGGGTTTATATAGCTATATATAACAATTTGCATCTGAAATAAACAAGAGAAACATTTATTCGAAGCTGTTTTCAAAAGTTATGTTTAACCTGAAATATTGTCTCAAACTGATCTTCACAGGCTGAGAGAATGACGTTTTCCAAGATTCTGCTGAAGCTCTGAATAGCAGTTTTCAAACATCAAATAAAGGATTTATATAGCTATATATATCAATTTGCATCTGAAATAAACAAGAGAAAAACTTATTCAAAGCTGTTTTCAAAAGTTATGTTTAACCTGAAACATTGTCTCAAACTGATGTTCTCAGACTGAGAGAATGACGTTTTCTAAGATTCTGCTGGAGCTCTGAATAGCAGTTTTCAAACATCAAATAAAGGGTTTATATAGCTATATATATCAATTTGCATCTGAAATAAACAAGAGAAACATTTATTCGAAGCTGTTTTCAAAAGTTATGTTTAACCTGAAATATTGTCTCAAACTGATCTTCTCAGACTGAGAGAATGACGTTTTCCAAGATTCTGCTGGAGCTCTGAATAACAGTTTTAAAACATCAAATAAAGGGTTTATATAGCTATATATATCAATTTGCATCTGAAATAAACAAGAGAAACACTTATTCGAAGCTGTTTTCAAAAGTTATGTTTAACCTGAAATATTGTCTCAAACTGATCTTCACAGGCTGAGAGAATGACGTTTTCCAAGATTCTGCTGAAGCTCTGAATAGCAGTTTTCAAACATCAAATAAAGGATTTATATAGCTATATATATCAATTTGCATCTGAAATAAACAAGAGAAAAACTTATTCAAAGCTGTTTTAAAAGTTATGTTTAACCTGAAACATTGTCTCAAACTGATGTTCTCAGACTGAGAGAATGACGTTTTCTAAGATTCTGCTGGAGCTCTGAATAGCAGTTTTCAAACATCAAATAAAGGGTTTATATAGCTATATATATCAATTTGCATCTGAAATAAACAAGAGAAACACTTATTCGAAGCTGTTTTCAAAAGTTATGTTTAACCTGAAATATTGTCTCAAACTGATGTTCTCAGACTGAGAGAATGACGTTTTCTAAGATTCTGCTGGAGCTCTGAATAGCAGTTTTCAAACATCAAATAAAGGGTTTATATAGCTATATATAACAATTTGCATCTGAAATAAACAAGAGAAACATTTATTCGAAGCTGTTTTCAAAAGTTATGTTTAACCTGAAATATTGTCTCAAACTGATCTTCACAGGCTGAGAGAATGACGTTTTCCAAGATTCTGCTGAAGCTCTGAATAGCAGTTTTCAAACATCAAATAAAGGGCTTATATAGTTATATATATCAATTTGCATCTGAAATAAACAAGAGAAACACTTATTCGAAGCTGGTTTCAAAAGTTATGTTTAACCTGAAATATTGTCTCAAACTGATGTTCTCAGACCGAGAGAATGACGTTTTCTAAGATTCTGCTGGAGCTCTGAATAGCAGTTTTCAAACATCAAATAAAGGGTTTATATAGCTATATATATCAATTTGCATCTGAAATAAACAAGAGAAACACTTATTCGAAGCTGTTTTCAAAAGTTATGTTTAACCTGAAATATTGTCTCAAACTGATGTTCTCAGACCGAGAGAATGACGTTTTCTAAGATTCTGCTGGAG
Source organism: Callionymus lyra (assembly GCF_982586985.1). Taxonomy (NCBI): domain Eukaryota; kingdom Metazoa; phylum Chordata; class Actinopteri; order Syngnathiformes; family Callionymidae; genus Callionymus; species Callionymus lyra. The sequence continues at coordinate 154,480 of NW_028258551.1, forward strand.
CTCTGAATAGCAGTTTTCAAACATCAAATAAAGGGTTTATATAGCTATATATATCAATTTGCATCTGAAATAAACAAGAGAAACATTTATTCGAAGCTGTTTTCAAAAGTTATGTTTAACCTGAAATATTGTCTCAAACTGATCTTCACAGGCTGAGAGAATGACGTTTTCCAAGATTCTGCTGAAGCTCTGAATAGCAGTTTTCAAACATCAAATAAAGGGTTTATATAGCTATATATATCAATTTGCATCTGAAATAAACAAGAGAAACACTTATTCGAAGCTGTTTTCAAAAGTTATGTTTAACCTGAAATATTGTCTCAAACTGATGTTCTCAGACCGAGAGAATGACGTTTTCTAAGATTCTGCTGGAGCTCTGAATAGCAGTTTTCAAACATCAAATAAAGGGTTTATATAGCTATATATAACAATTTGCATCTGAAATAAACAAGAGAAACATTTATTCGAAGCTGTTTTCAAAAGTTATGTTTAACCTGAAATATTGTCTCAAACTGATCTTCACAGGCTGAGAGAATGACGTTTTCCAAGATTCTGCTGGAGCTCTGAATAACAGTTTTAAAACATCAAATAAAGGGTTTATATAGCTATATATCACAATTTGCATCTGAAATAAACAAGAGAAACATTTATTCGAAGCTGTTTTCAAAAGTTATGTTTAACCTGAAATATTGTCTCAAACTGATCTTCACAGGCTGAGAGAATGACGTTTTCCAAGATTCTGCTGAAGCTCTGAATAGCAGTTTTCAAACATCAAATAAAGGGTTTATATAGCTATATATATCAATTTGCATCTGAAATAAACAAGAGAAACACTTATTCGAAGCTGTTTTCAAAAGTTATGTTTAACCTGAAATATTGTCTCAAACTGATGTTCTCAGACCGAGAGAATGACGTTTTCTAAGATTCTGCTGGAGCTCTGAATAGCAGTTTTCAAACATCAAATAAAGGGTTTATATAGCTATATATAACAATTTGCATCTGAAATAAACAAGAGAAACATTTATTCGAAGCTGTTTTCAAAAGTTATGTTTAACCTGAAATATTGTCTCAAACTGATCTTCACAGGCTGAGAGAATGACGTTTTCCAAGATTCTGCTGAAGCTCTGAATAGCAGTTTTCAAACATCAAATAAAGGGCTTATATAGTTATATATATCAATTTGCATCTGAAATAAACAAGAGAAACACTTATTCGAAGCTGGTTTCAAAAGTTATGTTTAACCTGAAATATTGTCTCAAACTGATGTTCTCAGACCGAGAGAATGACGTTTTCTAAGATTCTGCTGGAGCTCTGAATAGCAGTTTTCAAACATCAAATAAAGGGTTTATATAGCTATATATAACAATTTGCATCTGAAATAAACAAGAGAAACATTTATTCGAAGCTGTTTTCAAAAGTTATGTTAAACCTGAAATATTGTCTCAAACTGATCTTCACAGGCTGAGAGAATGACGTTTTCCAAGATTCTGCTGAAGCTCTGAATAGCAGTTTTCAAACATCAAATAAAGGGCTTATATAGCTATATATATCAATTTGCATCTGAAATAAACAAGAGAAACACTTATTCGAAGCTGGTTTCAAAAGTTATGTTTAACCTGAAATATTGTCTCAAACTGATGTTCTCAGACCGAGAGAATGACGTTTTCTAAGATTCTGCTGGAGCTCTGAATAGCAGTTTTCAAACATCAAATAAAGGGTTTATATAGCTATATATATCAATTTGCATCTGAAATAAACAAGAGAAACACTTATTCGAAGCTGTTTTCAAAAGTTATGTTTAACATGAAATACTGTCTCAAACTGATCTTCACAGGCTGAGAGAATGACGTTTTCCAAGATTCTGCTGGAGCTCTGAATAGCAGTTTTCAAACATCAAATAAAGGGTTTATATAGCTATATATAACAATTTGCATCTGAAATAAACAAGAGAAACATTTATTCGAAGCTGTTTTCAAAAGTTATGTTTAACCTGAAATATTGTCTCAAACTGATGTTCTCAGACCGAGAGAATGACGTTTTCTAAGATTCTGCTGGAGCTCTGAATAGCAGTTTTCAAACATCAAATAAAGGGTTTATATAGCTATATATATCAATTTGCATCTGAAATAAACAAGAGAAACATTTATTCGAAGCTGTTTTCAAAAGTTATGTTTAACCTGAAATATTGTCTCAAACTGATCTTCACAGGCTGAGAGAATGACGTTTTCCAAGATTCTGCTGAAGCTCTGAATAGCAGTTTTCAAACATCAAATAAAGGGTTTATATAGCTATATATATCAATTTGCATCTGAAATAAACAAGAGAAACACTTATTCGAAGCTGTTTTCAAAAGTTATGTTTAACCTGAAATATTGTCTCAAACTGATGTTCTCAGACCGAGAGAATGACGTTTTCTAAGATTCTGCTGGAGCTCTGAATAGCAGTTTTCAAACATCAAATAAAGGGTTTATATAGCTATATATAACAATTTGCATCTGAAATAAACAAGAGAAACATTTATTCGAAGCTGTTTTCAAAAGTTATGTTTAACCTGAAATATTGTCTCAAACTGATCTTCACAGGCTGAGAGAATGACGTTTTCCAAGATTCTGCTGAAGCTCTGAATAGCAGTTTTCAAACATCAAATAAAGGATTTATATAGCTATATATATCAATTTGCATCTGAAATAAACAAGAGAAAAACTTATTCAAAGCTGTTTTCAAAAGTTATGTTTAACCTGAAACATTGTCTCAAACTGATGTTCTCAGACTGAGAGAATGACGTTTTCTAAGATTCTGCTGGAGCTCTGAATAGCAGTTTTCAAACATCAAATAAAGGGTTTATATAGCTATATATATCAATTTGCATCTGAAATAAACAAGAGAAACATTTATTCGAAGCTGTTTTCAAAAGTTATGTTTAACCTGAAATATTGTCTCAAACTGATCTTCTCAGACTGAGAGAATGACGTTTTCCAAGATTCTGCTGGAGCTCTGAATAACAGTTTTAAAACATCAAATAAAGGGTTTATATAGCTATATATATCAATTTGCATCTGAAATAAACAAGAGAAACACTTATTCGAAGCTGTTTTCAAAAGTTATGTTTAACCTGAAATATTGTCTCAAACTGATGTTCTCAGACTGAGAGAATGACGTTTTCTAAGATTCTGCTGGAGCTCTGAATAGCAGTTTTCAAACATCAAATAAAGGGTTTATATAGCTATATATAACAATTTGCATCTGAAATAAACAAGAGAAACATTTATTCGAAGCTGTTTTCAAAAGTTATGTTTAACCTGAAATATTGTCTCAAACTGATCTTCACAGGCTGAGAGAATGACGTTTTCCAAGATTCTGCTGAAGCTCTGAATAGCAGTTTTCAAACATCAAATAAAGGGCTTATATAGTTATATATATCAATTTGCATCTGAAATAAACAAGAGAAACACTTATTCGAAGCTGGTTTCAAAAGTTATGTTTAACCTGAAATATTGTCTCAAACTGATGTTCTCAGACCGAGAGAATGACGTTTTCTAAGATTCTGCTGGAGCTCTGAATAGCAGTTTTCAAACATCAAATAAAGGGTTTATATAGCTATATATATCAATTTGCATCAGAAATAAACAAGAGAAACACTTATTCGAAGCTGTTTTCAAAAGTTATGTTTAACCTGAAATATTGTCTCAAACTGATGTTCTCAGACCGAGAGAATGACGTTTTCTAAGATTCTGCTGGAGCTCTGAATAGCAGTTTTCAAACATCAAATAAAGGGTTTATATAGCTATATATATCAATTTGCATCTGAAATAAACGAGAGAAACACTTATTCGAAGCTGTTTTCAAAAGTTATGTTTAACATGAAATACTGTCTCAAACTGATCTTCACAGGCTGAGAGAATGACGTTTTCCAAGATTCTGCTGGAGCTCTGAATTACAGTTTTCAAACATCAAATAAAGGGTTTATATAGCTATATATATCAATTTGCATCAGAAATAAACAAGAGAAACACTTATTCGAAGCTGTTTTCAAAAGTTATGTTTAACCTGAAATATTGTCTCAAACTGATGTTCTCAGACCGAGAGAATGACGTTTTCTAAGATTCTGCTGGAGCTCTGAATAGCAGTTTTCAAACATCAAATAAAGGGTTTATATAGCTATATAAAACAATTTGCATCTGAAATAAACAAGAGAAACATTTATTCGAAGCTGTTTTCAAAAGTTATGTTAAACCTGAAATATTGTCTCAAACTGATCTTCACAGGCTGAGAGAATGACGTTTTCCAAGATTCTGCTGAAGCTCTGAATAGCAGTTTTCAAACATCAAATAAAGGGCTTATATAGCTATATATATCAATTTGCATCTGAAATAAACAAGAGAAACACTTATTCGAAGCTGGTTTCAAAAGTTATGTTTAACCTGAAATATTGTCTCAAACTGATGTTCTCAGACCGAGAGAATGACGTTTTCTAAGATTCTGCTGGAGCTCTGAATAGCAGTTTTCAAACATCAAATAAAGGGTTTATATAGCTATATATATCAATTTGCATCAGAAATAAACAAGAGAAACACTTATTCGAAGCTGTTTTCAAAAGTTATGTTTAACCTGAAATATTGTCTCAAACTGATGTTCTCAGACCGAGAGAATGACGTTTTCTAAGATTCTGCTGGAGCTCTGAATAGCAGTTTTCAAACATCAAATAAAGGGTTTATATAGCTATATATATCAATTTGCATCTGAAATAAACAAGAGAAACATTTATTCGAAGCTGTTTTCAAAAGTTATGTTTAACCTGAAATATTGTCTCAAACTGATCTTCACAGGCTGAGAGAATGACGTTTTCCAAGATTCTGCTGAAGCTCTGAATAGCAGTTTTCAAACATCAAATAAAGGGTTTATATAGCTATATATATCAATTTGCATCTGAAATAAACAAGAGAAACACTTATTCGAAGCTGTTTTCAAAAGTTATGTTTAACCTGAAATATTGTCTCAAACTGATGTTCTCAGACCGAGAGAATGACGTTTTCTAAGATTCTGCTGGAGCTCTGAATAGCAGTTTTCAAACATCAAATAAAGGGTTTATATAGCTATATATAACAATTTGCATCTGAAATAAACAAGAGAAACATTTATTCGAAGCTGTTTTCAAAAGTTATGTTTAACCTGAAATATTGTCTCAAACTGATCTTCACAGGCTGAGAGAATGACGTTTTCCAAGATTCTGCTGAAGCTCTGAATAGCAGTTTTCAAACATCAAATAAAGGATTTATATAGCTATATATATCAATTTGCATCTGAAATAAACAAGAGAAAAACTTATTCAAAGCTGTTTTCAAAAGTTATGTTTAACCTGAAACATTGTCTCAAACTGATGTTCTCAGACTGAGAGAATGACGTTTTCTAAGATTCTGCTGGAGCTCTGAATAGCAGTTTTCAAACATCAAATAAAGGGTTTATATAGCTATATATATCAATTTGCATCTGAAATAAACAAGAGAAACATTTATTCGAAGCTGTTTTCAAAAGTTATGTTTAACCTGAAATATTGTCTCAAACTGATCTTCTCAGACTGAGAGAATGACGTTTTCCAAGATTCTGCTGGAGCTCTGAATAACAGTTTTAAAACATCAAATAAAGGGTTTATATAGCTATATATATCAATTTGCATCTGAAATAAACAAGAGAAACACTTATTCGAAGCTGTTTTCAAAAGTTATGTTTAACCTGAAATATTGTCTCAAACTGATCTTCACAGGCTGAGAGAATGACGTTTTCCAAGATTCTGCTGAAGCTCTGAATAGCAGTTTTCAAACATCAAATAAAGGATTTATATAGCTATATATATCAATTTGCATCTGAAATAAACAAGAGAAAAACTTATTCAAAGCTGTTTTAAAAGTTATGTTTAACCTGAAACATTGTCTCAAACTGATGTTCTCAGACTGAGAGAATGACGTTTTCTAAGATTCTGCTGGAGCTCTGAATAGCAGTTTTCAAACATCAAATAAAGGGTTTATATAGCTATATATATCAATTTGCATCTGAAATAAACAAGAGAAACACTTATTCGAAGCTGTTTTCAAAAGTTATGTTTAACCTGAAATATTGTCTCAAACTGATGTTCTCAGACTGAGAGAATGACGTTTTCTAAGATTCTGCTGGAGCTCTGAATAGCAGTTTTCAAACATCAAATAAAGGGTTTATATAGCTATATATAACAATTTGCATCTGAAATAAACAAGAGAAACATTTATTCGAAGCTGTTTTCAAAAGTTATGTTTAACCTGAAATATTGTCTCAAACTGATCTTCACAGGCTGAGAGAATGACGTTTTCCAAGATTCTGCTGAAGCTCTGAATAGCAGTTTTCAAACATCAAATAAAGGGCTTATATAGTTATATATATCAATTTGCATCTGAAATAAACAAGAGAAACACTTATTCGAAGCTGGTTTCAAAAGTTATGTTTAACCTGAAATATTGTCTCAAACTGATGTTCTCAGACCGAGAGAATGACGTTTTCTAAGATTCTGCTGGAGCTCTGAATAGCAATTTTCAAACATCAAATAAAGGGTTTATATAGCTATATATATCAATTTGCATCAGAAATAAACAAGAGAAACACTTATTCGAAGCTGTTTTCAAAAGTTATGTTTAACCTGAAATATTGTCTCAAACTGATGTTCTCAGACCGAGAGAATGACGTTTTCTAAGATTCTGCTGGAGCTCTGAATAGCAGTTTTCAAACATCAAATAAAGGGTTTATATAGCTATATATATCAATTTGCATCTGAAATAAACAAGAGAAACACTTATTCGAAGCTGTTTTCAAAAGTTATGTTTAACATGAAATACTGTCTCAAACTGATCTTCACAGGCTGAGAGAATGACGTTTTCCAAGATTCTGCTGGAGCTCTGAATTACAGTTTTCAAACATCAAATAAAGGGTTTATATAGCTATATATATCAATTTGCATCAGAAATAAACAAGAGAAACACTTATTCGAAGCTGTTTTCAAAAGTTATGTTTAACCTGAAATATTGTCTCAAACTGATGTTCTCAGACCGAGAGAATGACGTTTTCTAAGATTCTGCTGGAGCTCTGAATAGCAGTTTTCAAACATCAAATAAAGGGTTTATATAGCTATATATAACAATTTGCATCTGAAATAAACAAGAGAAACATTTATTCGAAGCTGTTTTCAAAAGTTATGTTAAACCTGAAATATTGTCTCAAACTGATCTTCACAGGCTGAGAGAATGACGTTTTCCAAGATTCTGCTGAAGCTCTGAATAGCAGTTTTCAAACAGCAAATAAAGGGCTTATATAGCTATATATATCAATTTGCATCTGAAATAAACAAGAGAAACACTTATTCGAAGCTGGTTTCAAAAGTTATGTTTAACCTGAAATATTGTCTCAAACTGATGTTCTCAGACCGAGAGAATGACGTTTTCTAAGATTCTGCTGGAGCTCTGAATAGCAGTTTTCAAACATCAAATAAAGGGTTTATATAGCTATATATATCAATTTGCATCAGAAATAAACAAGAGAAACACTTATTCGAAGCTGTTTTCAAAAGTTATGTTTAACCTGAAATATTGTCTCAAACTGATGTTCTCAGACCGAGAGAATGACGTTTTCTAAGATTCTGCTGGAGCTCTGAATAGCAGTTTTCAAACATCAAATAAAGGGTTTATATAGCTATATATATCAATTTGCATCTGAAATAAACAAGAGAAACACTTATTGGAAGCTGTTTTCAAAAGTTATGTTTAACATGAAATACTGTCTCAAACTGATCTTCACAGGCTGAGAGAATGACGTTTTCCAAGATTCTGCTGGAGCTCTGAATAACAGTTTTCAAACATCAAATAAAGGGTTTATATAGCTATATATATCAATTTGCATCAGAAATAAACAAGAGAAACACTTATTCGAAGCTGTTTTCAAAAGTTATGTTTAACCTGAAATATTGTCTCAAACTGATGTTCTCAGACCGAGAGAATGACGTTTTCTAAGATTCTGCTGGAGCTCTGAATAGCAGTTTTCAAACATCAAATAAAGGGTTTATATAGCTATATATAACAATTTGCATCTGAAATAAACAAGAGAAACATTTATTCGAAGCTGTTTTCAAAAGTTATGTTTAACCTGAAATATTGTCTCAAACTGATCTTCACAGGCTGAGAGAATGACGTTTTCCAAGATTCTGCTGAAGCTCTGAATAGCAGTTTTCAAACATCAAATAAAGGATTTATATAGCTATATATATCAATTTGCATCTGAAATAAACAAGAGAAACATTTATTCGAAGCTGTTTTCAAAAGTTATGTTTAACCTGAAATATTGTCTCAAACTGATGTTCTCAGACTGAGAGAATGACGTTTTCTAAGATTCTGCTGGAGCTCTGAATAGCAGTTTTCAAACATCAAATAAAGGGTTTATATAGCTATATATATCAATTTGCATCTGAAATAAACAAGAGAAACACTTATTCGAAGCTGTTTTCAAAAGTTATGTTTAACCTGAAATATTGTCTCAAACTGATGTTCTCAGACCGAGAGAATGACGTTTTCTAAGATTCTGCTGGAGCTCTGAATAGCAGTTTTCAAACATCAAATAAAGGGTTTATATAGCTATATATATCAATTTGCATCTGAAATAAACAAGAGAAACATTTATTCGAAGCTGTTTTTCAAAAGTTATGTTTAACCTGAAATATTGTCTCAAACTGATCTTCACAGGCTGAGAGAATGACGTTTTCCAAGAATCTGCTGAAGCTCTGAATAGCAGTTTTCAAACATCAAATAAAGGGTTTATATAGCTATATATATCAATTTGCATCTGAAATAAACAAGAGAAACACTTATTCGAAGCTGTTTTCAAAAGTTATGTTTAACCTGAAATATTGTCTCAAACTGATGTTCTCAGACCGAGAGAATGACGTTTTCTAAGATTCTGCTGGAGCTCTGAATAGCAGTTTTCAAACATCAAATAAAGGGTTTATATAGCTATATATAACAATTTGCATCTGAAATAAACAAGAGAAACATTTATTCGAAGCTGTTTTCAAAAGTTATGTTTAACCTGAAATATTGTCTCAAACTGATCTTCACAGGCTGAGAGAATGACGTTTTCCAAGATTCTGCTGAAGCTCTGAATAGCAGTTTTCAAACATCAAATAAAGGATTTATATAGCTATATATATCAATTTGCATCTGAAATAAACAAGAGAAACATTTATTCGAAGCTGTTTTCAAAAGTTATGTTTAACCTGAAATATTGTCTCAAACTGATCTTCTCAGACTGAGAGAATGACGTTTTCCAAGATTCTGCTGGAGCTCTGAATAACAGTTTTAAAACATCAAATAAAGGGTTTATATAGCTATATATATCAATTTGCATCTGAAATAAACAAGAGAAACACTTATTCGAAGCTGTTTTCAAAAGTTATGTTTAACCTGAAACATTGTCTCAAACTGATGTTCTCAGACTGAGAGAATGACGTTTTCTAAGATTCTGCTGGAGCTCTGAATAGCAGTTTTCAAACATCAAATAAAGGGTTTATATAGCTATATATATCAATTTGCATCTGAAATAAACAAGAGAAACATTTATTCGAAGCTGTTTTCAAAAGTTATGTTTAACCTGAAATATTGTCTCAAACTGATCTTCTCAGACTGAGAGAATGACGTTTTCCAAGATTCTGCTGGAGCTCTGAATAACAGTTTTAAAACATCAAATAAAGGGTTTATATAGCTATATATAACAATTTGCATCTGAAATAAACAAGAGAAACATTTATTCGAAGCTGTTTTCAAAAGTTATGTTTAACCTGAAATATTGTCTCAAACTGATCTTCACAGGCTGAGAGAATGACGTTTTCCAAGATTCTGCTGAAGCTCTGAATAGCAGTTTTCAAACATCAAATAAAGGGTTTATATAGCTATATATATCAATTTGCATCTGAAATAAACAAGAGAAACACTTATTCGAAGCTGTTTTCAAAAGTTATGTTTAACCTGAAATATTGTCTCAAACTGATGTTCTCAGACCGAGAGAATGACGTTTTCTAAGATTCTGCTGGAGCTCTGAATAGCAGTTTTCAAACATCAAATAAAGGGTTTATATAGCTATATATAACAATTTGCATCTGAAATAAACAAGAGAAACATTTATTCGAAGCTGTTTTCAAAAGTTATGTTTAACCTGAAATATTGTCTCAAACTGATCTTCACAGGCTGAGAGAATGACGTTTTCCAAGATTCTGCTGAAGCTCTGAATAGCAGTTTTCAAACATCAAATAAAGGATTTATATAGCTATATATATCAATTTGCATCTGAAATAAACAAGAGAAAAACTTATTCAAAGCTGTTTTCAAAAGTTATGTTTAACCTGAAACATTGTCTCAAACTGATGTTCTCAGACTGAGAGAATGACGTTTTCTAAGATTCTGCTGGAGCTCTGAATAGCAGTTTTCAAACATCAAATAAAGGGTTTATATAGCTATATATATCAATTTGCATCTGAAATAAACAAGAGAAACATTTATTCGAAGCTGTTTTCAAAAGTTATGTTTAACCTGAAATATTGTCTCAAACTGATCTTCTCAGACTGAGAGAATGACGTTTTCTAAGATTCTGCTGGAGCTCTGAATAGCAGTTTTCAAACATCAAATAAAGGGTTTATATAGCTATATATAACAATTTGCATCTGAAATAAACAAGAGAAACATTTATTCGAAGCTGTTTTCAAAAGTTATGTTTAACCTGAAATATTGTCTCAAACTGATCTTCACAGGCTGAGAGAATGACGTTTTCCAAGATTCTGCTGAAGCTCTGAATAGCAGTTTTCAAACATCAAATAAAGGGCTTATATAGTTATATATATCAATTTGCATCTGAAATAAACAAGAGAAACACTTATTCGAAGCTGGTTTCAAAAGTTATGTTTAACCTGAAATATTGTCTCAAACTGATGTTCTCAGACCGAGAGAATGACGTTTTCTAAGATTCTGCTGGAGCTCTGAATAGCAGTTTTCAAACATCAAATAAAGGGTTTATATAGCTATATATAACAATTTGCATCTGAAATAAACAAGAGAAACATTTATTCGAAGCTGTTTTCAAAAGTTATGTTTAACCTGAAATATTGTCTCAAACTGATCTTCACAGGCTGAGAGAATGACGTTTTCCAAGATTCTGCTGAAGCTCTGAATAGCAGTTTTCAAACATCAAATAAAGGGCTTATATAGTTATATATATCAATTTGCATCAGAAATAAACAAGAGAAACACTTATTCGAAGCTGTTTTCAAAAGTTATGTTTAACCTGAAATATTGTCTCAAACTGATGTTCTCAGACCGAGAGAATGACGTTTTCTAAGATTCTGCTGGAGCTCTGAATAGCAGTTTTCAAACATCAAATAAAGGGTTTATATAGCTATATATATCAATTTGCATCTGAAATAAACAAGAGAAACACTTATTCGAAGCTGTTTTCAAAAGTTATGTTTAACATGAAATACTGTCTCAAACTGATCTTCACAGGCTGAGAGAATGACGTTTTCCAAGATTCTGCTGGAGCTCTGAATAACAGTTTTCAAACATCAAATAAAGGGTTTATATAGCTATATATATCAATTTGCATCAGAAATAAACAAGAGAAACACTTATTCGAAGCTGTTTTCAAAAGTTATGTTTAACCTGAAATATTGTCTCAAACTGATGTTCTCAGACCGAGAGAATGACGTTTTCTAAGATTCTGCTGGAGCTCTGAATAGCAGTTTTCAAACATCAAATAAAGGGTTTATATAGCTATATATAACAATTTGCATCTGAAATAAACAAGAGAAACATTTATTCGAAGCTGTTTTCAAAAGTTATGTTTAACCTGAAATATTGTCTCAAACTGATCTTCACAGGCTGAGAGAATGACGTTTTCCAAGATTCTGCTGAAGCTCTGAATAGCAGTTTTCAAACATCAAATAAAGGATTTATATAGCTATATATATCAATTTGCATCTGAAATAAACAAGAGAAAAACTTATTCAAAGCTGTTTTCAAAAGTTATGTTTAACCTGAAATATTGTCTCAAACTGATGTTCTCAGACCGAGAGAATGACGTTTTCTAAGATTCTGCTGGAGCTCTGAATAGCAGTTTTCAAACATCAAATAAAGGGTTTATATAGCTATATATAACAATTTGCATCTGAAATAAACAAGAGAAACATTTATTCGAAGCTGTTTTCAAAAGTTATGTTTAACCTGAAATATTGTCTCAAACTGATCTTCACAGGCTGAGAGAATGACGTTTTCTAAGATTCTGCTGAAGCTCTGAATAGCAGTTTTCAAACATCAAATAAAGGATTTATATAGCTATATATATCAATTTGCATCTGAAATAAACAAGAGAAACATTTATTCGAAGCTGTTTTCAAAAGTTATGTTTAACCTGAAATATTGTCTCAAACTGATCTTCTCAGACTGAGAGAATGACGTTTTCCAAGATTCTGCTGGAGCTCTGAATAACAGTTTTAAAACATCAAATAAAGGGTTTATATAGCTATATATATCAATTTGCATCTGAAATAAACAAGAGAAACACTTATTCGAAGCTGTTTTCAAAAGTTATGTTTAACCTGAAATATTGTCTCAAACTGATGTTCTCAGACCGAGAGAATGACGTTTTCTAAGATTCTGCTGGAGCTCTGAATAGCAGTTTTCAAACATCAAATAAAGGGTTTATATAGCTATATATATCAATTTGCATCTGAAATAAACAAGAGAAACACTTATTCGAAGCTGTTTTCAAAAGTTATGTTTAACATGAAATACTGTCTCAAACTGATCTTCACAGGCTGAGAGAATGACGTTTTCCAAGATTCTGCTGGAGCTCTGAATAACAGTTTTCAAACATCAAATAAAGGGTTTATATAGCTATATATATCAATTTGCATCAGAAATAAACAAGAGAAACACTTATTCGAAGCTGTTTTCAAAAGTTATGTTTAACCTGAAATATTGTCTCAAACTGATGTTCTCAGACCGAGAGAATGACGTTTTCTAAGATTCTGCTGGAGCTCTGAATAGCAGTTTTCAAACATCAAATAAAGGGTTTATATAGCTATATATAACAATTTGCATCTGAAATAAACAAGAGAAACATTTATTCGAAGCTGTTTTCAAAAGTTATGTTTAACCTGAAATATTGTCTCAAACTGATCTTCACAGGCTGAGAGAATGACGTTTTCAAAGATTCTGCTGAAGCTCTGAATAGCAGTTTTCAAACATCAAATAAAGGGTTTATATAGCTATATATATCAATTTGCATCTGAAATAAACAAGAGAAACATTTATTCGAAGCTGTTTTCAAAAGTTATGTTTAACCTGAAATATTGTCTCAAACTGATGTTCTCAGACTGAGAGAATGACGTTTTCTAAGATTCTGCTGGAGCTCTGAATAGCAGTTTTCAAACATCAAATAAAGGGTTTATATAGCTATATATATCAATTTGCATCTGAAATAAACAAGAGAAACATTTATTCGAAGCTGTTTTCAAAAGTTATGTTTAACCTGAAATATTGTCTCAAACTGATCTTCACAGGCTGAGAGAATGACGTTTTCCAAGAATCTGCTGAAGCTCTGAATAGCAGTTTTCAAACATCAAATAAAGGATTTATATAGCTATATATATCAATTTGCATCTGAAATAAACAAGAGAAACACTTATTCGAAGCTGTTTTCAAAAGTTATGTTTAACCTGAAATATTGTCTCAAACTGATGTTCTCAGACTGAGAGAATGACGTTTTCCAAGATTCTGCTGGAGCTCTGAATAACAGTTTTAAAACATCAAATAAAGGGTTTATATAGCTATATATATCAATTTGCATCTGAAATAAACAAGAGAAACACTTATTCGAAGCTGTTTTCAAAAGTTATGTTTAACCTGAAACATTGTCTCAAACTGATGTTCTCAGACTGAGAGAATGACGTTTTCTAAGATTCTGCTGGAGCTCTGAATAGCAGTTTTCAAACATCAAATAAAGGGTTTATATAGCTATATATATCAATTTGCATCTGAAATAAACAAGAGAAACATTTATTCGAAGCTGTTTTCAAAAGTTATGTTTAACCTGAAATATTGTCTCAAACTGATCTTCTCAGACTGAGAGAATGACGTTTTCCAAGATTCTGCTGGAGCTCTGAATAACAGTTTTAAAACATCAAATAAAGGGTTTATATAGCTATATATAACAATTTGCATCTGAAATAAACAAGAGAAACATTTATTCGAAGCTGTTTTCAAAAGTTATGTTTAACCTGAAATATTGTCTCAAACTGATCTTCACAGGCTGAGAGAATGACGTTTTCCAAGATTCTGCTGAAGCTCTGAATAGCAGTTTTCAAACATCAAATAAAGGGTTTATATAGCTATATATATCAATTTGCATCTGAAATAAACAAGAGAAACACTTATTCGAAGCTGTTTTCAAAAGTTATGTTTAACCTGAAATATTGTCTCAAACTGATGTTCTCAGACCGAGAGAATGACGTTTTCTAAGATTCTGCTGGAGCTCTGAATAGCAGTTTTCAAACATCAAATAAAGGGTTTATATAGCTATATATAACAATTTGCATCTGAAATAAACAAGAGAAACATTTATTCGAAGCTGTTTTCAAAAGTTATGTTTAACCTGAAATATTGTCTCAAACTGATCTTCACAGGCTGAGAGAATGACGTTTTCCAAGATTCTGCTGAAGCTCTGAATAGCAGTTTTCAAACATCAAATAAAGGATTTATATAGCTATATATATCAATTTGCATCTGAAATAAACAAGAGAAAAACTTATTCAAAGCTGTTTTCAAAAGTTATGTTTAACCTGAAACATTGTCTCAAACTGATGTTCTCAGACCGAGAGAATGACGTTTTCTAAGATTCTGCTGGAGCTCTGAATAGCAGTTTTCAAACATCAAATAAAGGGTTTATATAGCTATATATATCAATTTGCATCTGAAATAAACAAGAGAAACACTTATTCGAAGCTGTTTTCAAAAGTTATGTTTAACCTGAAATATTGTCTCAAACTGATCTTCACAGGCTGAGAGAATGACGTTTTCCAAGATTCTGCTGAAGCTCTGAATAGCAGTTTTCAAACATCAAATAAAGGATTTATATAGCTATATATATCAATTTGCATCTGAAATAAACAAGAGAAACATTTATTCGAAGCTGTTTTCAAAAGTTATGTTTAACCTGAAATATTGTCTCAAACTGATGTTCTCAGACTGAGAGAATGACGTTTTCTAAGATTCTGCTGGAGCTCTGAATAGCAGTTTTCAAACATCAAATAAAGGGTTTATATAGCTATATATATCAATTTGCATCTGAAATAAACAAGAGAAACACTTATTCGAAGCTGTTTTCAAAAGTTATGTTTAACCTGAAATATTGTCTCAAACTGATGTTCTCAGACCGAGAGAATGACGTTTTCTAAGATTCTGCTGGAGCTCTGAATAGCAGTTTTCAAACATCAAATAAAGGGTTTATATAGCTATATATATCAATTTGCATCTGAAATAAACAAGAGAAACATTTATTCGAAGCTGTTTTCAAAAGTTATGTTTAACCTGAAATATTGTCTCAAACTGATCTTCACAGGCTGAGAGAATGACGTTTTCCAAGAATCTGCTGAAGCTCTGAATAGCAGTTTTCAAACATCAAATAAAGGGTTTATATAACTATATATATCAATTTGCATCTGAAATAAACAAGAGAAACACTTATTCGAAGCTGTTTTCAAAAGTTATGTTTAACCTGAAATATTGTCTCAAACTGATGTTCTCAGACCGAGAGAATGACGTTTTCTAAGATTCTGCTGGAGCTCTGAATAGCAGTTTTCAAACATCAAATAAAGGGTTTATATAGCTATATATAACAATTTGCATCTGAAATAAACAAGAGAAACATTTATTCGAAGCTGTTTTCAAAAGTTATGTTTAACCTGAAATATTGTCTCAAACTGATCTTCACAGGCTGAGAGAATGACGTTTTCCAAGATTCTGCTGAAGCTCTGAATAGCAGTTTTCAAACATCAAATAAAGGATTTATATAGCTATATATATCAATTTGCATCTGAAATAAACAAGAGAAACATTTATTCGAAGCTGTTTTCAAAAGTTATGTTTAACCTGAAATATTGTCTCAAACTGATCTTCTCAGACTGAGAGAATGACGTTTTCCAAGATTCTGCTGGAGCTCTGAATAACAGTTTTAAAACATCAAATAAAGGGTTTATATAGCTATATATATCAATTTGCATCTGAAATAAACAAGAGAAACACTTATTCGAAGCTGTTTTCAAAAGTTATGTTTAACCTGAAACATTGTCTCAAACTGATGTTCTCAGACTGAGAGAATGACGTTTTCTAAGATTCTGCTGGAGCTCTGAATAGCAGTTTTCAAACATCAAATAAAGGGTTTATATAGCTATATATATCAATTTGCATCTGAAATAAACAAGAGAAACATTTATTCGAAGCTGTTTTCAAAAGTTATGTTTAACCTGAAATATTGTCTCAAACTGATCTTCTCAGACTGAGAGAATGACGTTTTCCAAGATTCTGCTGGAGCTCTGAATAACAGTTTTAAAACATCAAATAAAGGGTTTATATAGCTATATATAACAATTTGCATCTGAAATAAACAAGAGAAACATTTATTCGAAGCTGTTTTCAAAAGTTATGTTTAACCTGAAATATTGTCTCAAACTGATCTTCACAGGCTGAGAGAATGACGTTTTCCAAGATTCTGCTGAAGCTCTGAATAGCAGTTTTCAAACATCAAATAAAGGGTTTATATAGCTATATATATCAATTTGCATCTGAAATAAACAAGAGAAACACTTATTCGAAGCTGTTTTCAAAAGTTATGTTTAACCTGAAATATTGTCTCAAACTGATGTTCTCAGACCGAGAGAATGACGTTTTCTAAGATTCTGCTGGAGCTCTGAATAGCAGTTTTCAAACATCAAATAAAGGGTTTATATAGCTATATATAACAATTTGCATCTGAAATAAACAAGAGAAACATTTATTCGAAGCTGTTTTCAAAAGTTATGTTTAACCTGAAATATTGTCTCAAACTGATCTTCACAGGCTGAGAGAATGACGTTTTCCAAGATTCTGCTGAAGCTCTGAATAGCAGTTTTCAAACATCAAATAAAGGGCTTATATAGTTATATATATCAATTTGCATCTGAAATAAACAAGAGAAACACTTATTCGAAGCTGGTTTCAAAAGTTATGTTTAACCTGAAATATTGTCTCAAACTGATGTTCTCAGACCGAGAGAATGACGTTTTCTAAGATTCTGCTGGAGCTCTGAATAGCAGTTTTCAAACATCAAATAAAGGGTTTATATAGCTATATATATCAATTTGCATCAGAAATAAACAAGAGAAACACTTATTCGAAGCTGTTTTCAAAAGTTATGTTTAACCTGAAATATTGTCTCAAACTGATGTTCTCAGACCGAGAGAATGACGTTTTCTAAGATTCTGCTGGAGCTCTGAATAGCAGTTTTCAAACATCAAATAAAGGGTTTATATAGCTATATATATCAATTTGCATCTGAAATAAACAAGAGAAACACTTATTCGAAGCTGTTTTCAAAAGTTATGTTTAACATGAAATACTGTCTCAAACTGATCTTCACAGGCTGAGAGAATGACGTTTTCCAAGATTCTGCTGGAGCTCTGAATAGCAGTTTTCAAACATCAAATAAAGGGTTTATATAGCTATATATAACAATTTGCATCTGAAATAAACAAGAGAAACATTTATTCGAAGCTGTTTTCAAAAGTTATGTTTAACCTGAAATATTGTCTCAAACTGATCTTCACAGGCTGAGAGAATGACGTTTTCCAAGATTCTGCTGAAGCTCTGAATAGCAGTTTTCAAACATCAAATAAAGGATTTATATAGCTATATATATCAATTTGCATCTGAAATAAACAAGAGAAACATTTATTCGAAGCTGTTTTCAAAAGTTATGTTTAACCTGAAATATTGTCTCAAACTGATGTTCTCAGACTGAGAGAATGACGTTTTCTAAGATTCTGCTGGAGCTCTGAATAGCAGTTTTCAAACATCAAATAAAGGGTTTATATAGCTATATATATCAATTTGCATCTGAAATAAACAAGAGAAACACTTATTCGAAGCTGTTTTCAAAAGTTATGTTTAACCTGAAATATTGTCTCAAACTGATGTTCTCAGACCGAGAGAATGACGTTTTCTAAGATTCTGCTGGAGCTCTGAATAGCAGTTTTCAAACATCAAATAAAGGGTTTATATAGCTATATATAACAATTTGCATCTGAAATAAACAAGAGAAACATTTATTCGAAGCTGTTTTCAAAAGTTATGTTTAACCTGAAATATTGTCTCAAACTGATCTTCACAGGCTGAGAGAATGACGTTTTCCAAGATTCTGCTGAAGCTCTGAATAGCAGTTTTCAAACATCAAATAAAGGGCTTATATAGTTATATATATCAATTTGCATCTGAAATAAACAAGAGAAACACTTATTCGAAGCTGGTTTCAAAAGTTATGTTTAACCTGAAATATTGTCTCAAACTGATGTTCTCAGACCGAGAGAATGACGTTTTCTAAGATTCTGCTGGAGCTCTGAATAGCAGTTTTCAAACATCAAATAAAGGGTTTATATAGCTATATATATCAATTTGCATCAGAAATAAACAAGAGAAACACTTATTCGAAGCTGTTTTCAAAAGTTATGTTTAACCTGAAATATTGTCTCAAACTGATGTTCTCAGACCGAGAGAATGACGTTTTCTAAGATTCTGCTGGAGCTCTGAATAGCAGTTTTCAAACATCAAATAAAGGGTTTATATAGCTATATATATCAATTTGCATCTGAAATAAACAAGAGAAACACTTATTCGAAGCTGTTTTCAAAAGTTATGTTTAACATGAAATACTGTCTCAAACTGATCTTCACAGGCTGAGAGAATGACGTTTTCCAAGATTCTGCTGGAGCTCTGAATTACAGTTTTCAAACATCAAATAAAGGGTTTATATAGCTATATATATCAATTTGCATCAGAAATAAACAAGAGAAACACTTATTCGAAGCTGTTTTCAAAAGTTATGTTTAACCTGAAATATTGTCTCAAACTGATGTTCTCAGACCGAGAGAATGACGTTTTCTAAGATTCTGCTGGAGCTCTGAATAGCAGTTTTCAAACATCAAATAAAGGGTTTATATAGCTATATAAAACAATTTGCATCTGAAATAAACAAGAGAAACATTTATTCGAAGCTGTTTTCAAAAGTTATGTTAAACCTGAAATATTGTCTCAAACTGATCTTCACAGGCTGAGAGAATGACGTTTTCCAAGATTCTGCTGAAGCTCTGAATAGCAGTTTTCAAACATCAAATAAAGGGCTTATATAGCTATATATATCAATTTGCATCTGAAATAAACAAGAGAAACACTTATTCGAAGCTGGTTTCAAAAGTTATGTTTAACCTGAAATATTGTCTCAAACTGATGTTCTCAGACCGAGAGAATGACGTTTTCTAAGATTCTGCTGGAGCTCTGAATAGCAGTTTTCAAACATCAAATAAAGGGTTTATATAGCTATATATATCAATTTGCATCAGAAATAAACAAGAGAAACACTTATTCGAAGCTGTTTTCAAAAGTTATGTTTAACCTGAAATATTGTCTCAAACTGATGTTCTCAGACCGAGAGAATGACGTTTTCTAAGATTCTGCTGGAGCTCTGAATAGCAGTTTTCAAACATCAAATAAAGGGTTTATATAGCTATATATATCAATTTGCATCTGAAATAAACAAGAGAAACATTTATTCGAAGCTGTTTTCAAAAGTTATGTTTAACCTGAAATATTGTCTCAAACTGATCTTCACAGGCTGAGAGAATGACGTTTTCCAAGATTCTGCTGAAGCTCTGAATAGCAGTTTTCAAACATCAAATAAAGGGTTTATATAGCTATATATATCAATTTGCATCTGAAATAAACAAGAGAAACACTTATTCGAAGCTGTTTTCAAAAGTTATGTTTAACCTGAAATATTGTCTCAAACTGATGTTCTCAGACCGAGAGAATGACGTTTTCTAAGATTCTGCTGGAGCTCTGAATAGCAGTTTTCAAACATCAAATAAAGGGTTTATATAGCTATATATAACAATTTGCATCTGAAATAAACAAGAGAAACATTTATTCGAAGCTGTTTTCAAAAGTTATGTTTAACCTGAAATATTGTCTCAAACTGATCTTCACAGGCTGAGAGAATGACGTTTTCCAAGATTCTGCTGAAGCTCTGAATAGCAGTTTTCAAACATCAAATAAAGGATTTATATAGCTATATATATCAATTTGCATCTGAAATAAACAAGAGAAAAACTTATTCAAAGCTGTTTTCAAAAGTTATGTTTAACCTGAAACATTGTCTCAAACTGATGTTCTCAGACTGAGAGAATGACGTTTTCTAAGATTCTGCTGGAGCTCTGAATAGCAGTTTTCAAACATCAAATAAAGGGTTTATATAGCTATATATATCAATTTGCATCTGAAATAAACAAGAGAAACATTTATTCGAAGCTGTTTTCAAAAGTTATGTTTAACCTGAAATATTGTCTCAAACTGATCTTCTCAGACTGAGAGAATGACGTTTTCCAAGATTCTGCTGGAGCTCTGAATAACAGTTTTAAAACATCAAATAAAGGGTTTATATAGCTATATATATCAATTTGCATCTGAAATAAACAAGAGAAACACTTATTCGAAGCTGTTTTCAAAAGTTATGTTTAACCTGAAATATTGTCTCAAACTGATCTTCACAGGCTGAGAGAATGACGTTTTCCAAGATTCTGCTGAAGCTCTGAATAGCAGTTTTCAAACATCAAATAAAGGATTTATATAGCTATATATATCAATTTGCATCTGAAATAAACAAGAGAAAAACTTATTCAAAGCTGTTTTAAAAGTTATGTTTAACCTGAAACATTGTCTCAAACTGATGTTCTCAGACTGAGAGAATGACGTTTTCTAAGATTCTGCTGGAGCTCTGAATAGCAGTTTTCAAACATCAAATAAAGGGTTTATATAGCTATATATATCAATTTGCATCTGAAATAAACAAGAGAAACATTTATTCGAAGCTGTTTTCAAAAGTTATGTTTAACCTGAAATATTGTCTCAAACTGATCTTCTCAGACTGAGAGAATGACGTTTTCCAAGATTCTGCTGGAGCTCTGAATAACAGTTTTAAAACATCAAATAAAGGGTTTATATAGCTATATATATCAATTTGCATCTGAAATAAACAAGAGAAACACTTATTCGAAGCTGTTTTCAAAAGTTATGTTTAACCTGAAATATTGTCTCAAACTGATGTTCTCAGACTGAGAGAATGACGTTTTCTAAGATTCTGCTGGAGCTCTGAATAGCAGTTTTCAAACATCAAATAAAGGGTTTATATAGCTATATATAACAATTTGCATCTGAAATAAACAAGAGAAACATTTATTCGAAGCTGTTTTCAAAAGTTATGTTTAACCTGAAATATTGTCTCAAACTGATCTTCACAGGCTGAGAGAATGACGTTTTCCAAGATTCTGCTGAAGCTCTGAATAGCAGTTTTCAAACATCAAATAAAGGGCTTATATAGTTATATATATCAATTTGCATCTGAAATAAACAAGAGAAACACTTATTCGAAGCTGGTTTCAAAAGTTATGTTTAACCTGAAATATTGTCTCAAACTGATGTTCTCAGACCGAGAGAATGACGTTTTCTAAGATTCTGCTGGAGCTCTGAATAGCAGTTTTCAAACATCAAATAAAGGGTTTATATAGCTATATATATCAATTTGCATCAGAAATAAACAAGAGAAACACTTATTCGAAGCTGTTTTCAAAAGTTATGTTTAACCTGAAATATTGTCTCAAACTGATGTTCTCAGACCGAGAGAATGACGTTTTCTAAGATTCTGCTGGAGCTCTGAATAGCAGTTTTCAAACATCAAATAAAGGGTTTATATAGCTATATATATCAATTTGCATCTGAAATAAACAAGAGAAACACTTATTCGAAGCTGTTTTCAAAAGTTATGTTTAACATGAAATACTGTCTCAAACTGATCTTCACAGGCTGAGAGAATGACGTTTTCCAAGATTCTGCTGGAGCTCTGAATTACAGTTTTCAAACATCAAATAAAGGGTTTATATAGCTATATATATCAATTTGCATCAGAAATAAACAAGAGAAACACTTATTCGAAGCTGTTTTCAAAAGTTATGTTTAACCTGAAATATTGTCTCAAACTGATGTTCTCAGACCGAGAGAATGACGTTTTCTAAGATTCTGCTGGAGCTCTGAATAGCAGTTTTCAAACATCAAATAAAGGGTTTATATAGCTATATATAACAATTTGCATCTGAAATAAACAAGAGAAACATTTATTCGAAGCTGTTTTCAAAAGTTATGTTAAACCTGAAATATTGTCTCAAACTGATCTTCACAGGCTGAGAGAATGACGTTTTCCAAGATTCTGCTGAAGCTCTGAATAGCAGTTTTCAAACAGCAAATAAAAGGGCTTATATAGCTATATATATCAATTTGCATCTGAAATAAACAAGAGAAACACTTATTCGAAGCTGGTTTCAAAAGTTATGTTTAACCTGAAATATTGTCTCAAACTGATGTTCTCAGACCGAGAGAATGACGTTTTCTAAGATTCTGCTGGAGCTCTGAATAGCAGTTTTCAAACATCAAATAAAGGGTTTATATAGCTATATATATCAATTTGCATCAGAAATAAACAAGAGAAACACTTATTCGAAGCTGTTTTCAAAAGTTATGTTTAACCTGAAATATTGTCTCAAACTGATGTTCTCAGACCGAGAGAATGACGTTTTCTAAGATTCTGCTGGAGCTCTGAATAGCAGTTTTCAAACATCAAATAAAGGGTTTATATAGCTATATATATCAATTTGCATCTGAAATAAACAAGAGAAACACTTATTGGAAGCTGTTTTCAAAAGTTATGTTTAACATGAAATACTGTCTCAAACTGATCTTCACAGGCTGAGAGAATGACGTTTTCCAAGATTCTGCTGGAGCTCTGAATAACAGTTTTCAAACATCAAATAAAGGGTTTATATAGCTATATATATCAATTTGCATCAGAAATAAACAAGAGAAACACTTATTCGAAGCTGTTTTCAAAAGTTATGTTTAACCTGAAATATTGTCTCAAACTGATGTTCTCAGACCGAGAGAATGACGTTTTCTAAGATTCTGCTGGAGCTCTGAATAGCAGTTTTCAAACATCAAATAAAGGGTTTATATAGCTATATATAACAATTTGCATCTGAAATAAACAAGAGAAACATTTATTCGAAGCTGTTTTCAAAAGTTATGTTTAACCTGAAATATTGTCTCAAACTGATCTTCACAGGCTGAGAGAATGACGTTTTCCAAGATTCTGCTGAAGCTCTGAATAGCAGTTTTCAAACATCAAATAAAGGATTTATATAGCTATATATATCAATTTGCATCTGAAATAAACAAGAGAAACATTTATTCGAAGCTGTTTTCAAAAGTTATGTTTAACCTGAAATATTGTCTCAAACTGATGTTCTCAGACTGAGAGAATGACGTTTTCTAAGATTCTGCTGGAGCTCTGAATAGCAGTTTTCAAACATCAAATAAAGGGTTTATATAGCTATATATATCAATTTGCATCTGAAATAAACAAGAGAAACACTTATTCGAAGCTGTTTTCAAAAGTTATGTTTAACCTGAAATATTGTCTCAAACTGATGTTCTCAGACCGAGAGAATGACGTTTTCTAAGATTCTGCTGGAGCTCTGAATAGCAGTTTTCAAACATCAAATAAAGGGTTTATATAGCTATATATATCAATTTGCATCTGAAATAAACAAGAGAAACATTTATTCGAAGCTGTTTTTCAAAAGTTATGTTTAACCTGAAATATTGTCTCAAACTGATCTTCACAGGCTGAGAGAATGACGTTTTCCAAGAATCTGCTGAAGCTCTGAATAGCAGTTTTCAAACATCAAATAAAGGGTTTATATAGCTATATATATCAATTTGCATCTGAAATAAACAAGAGAAACACTTATTCGAAGCTGTTTTCAAAAGTTATGTTTAACCTGAAATATTGTCTCAAACTGATGTTCTCAGACCGAGAGAATGACGTTTTCTAAGATTCTGCTGGAGCTCTGAATAGCAGTTTTCAAACATCAAATAAAGGGTTTATATAGCTATATATAACAATTTGCATCTGAAATAAACAAGAGAAACATTTATTCGAAGCTGTTTTCAAAAGTTATGTTTAACCTGAAATATTGTCTCAAACTGATCTTCACAGGCTGAGAGAATGACGTTTTCCAAGATTCTGCTGAAGCTCTGAATAGCAGTTTTCAAACATCAAATAAAGGATTTATATAGCTATATATATCAATTTGCATCTGAAATAAACAAGAGAAACATTTATTCGAAGCTGTTTTCAAAAGTTATGTTTAACCTGAAATATTGTCTCAAACTGATCTTCTCAGACTGAGAGAATGACGTTTTCCAAGATTCTGCTGGAGCTCTGAATAACAGTTTTAAAACATCAAATAAAGGGTTTATATAGCTATATATATCAATTTGCATCTGAAATAAACAAGAGAAACACTTATTCGAAGCTGTTTTCAAAAGTTATGTTTAACCTGAAACATTGTCTCAAACTGATGTTCTCAGACTGAGAGAATGACGTTTTCTAAGATTCTGCTGGAGCTCTGAATAGCAGTTTTCAAACATCAAATAAAGGGTTTATATAGCTATATATATCAATTTGCATCTGAAATAAACAAGAGAAACATTTATTCGAAGCTGTTTTCAAAAGTTATGTTTAACCTGAAATATTGTCTCAAACTGATCTTCTCAGACTGAGAGAATGACGTTTTCCAAGATTCTGCTGGAGCTCTGAATAACAGTTTTAAAACATCAAATAAAGGGTTTATATAGCTATATATAACAATTTGCATCTGAAATAAACAAGAGAAACATTTATTCGAAGCTGTTTTCAAAAGTTATGTTTAACCTGAAATATTGTCTCAAACTGATCTTCACAGGCTGAGAGAATGACGTTTTCCAAGATTCTGCTGAAGCTCTGAATAGCAGTTTTCAAACATCAAATAAAGGGTTTATATAGCTATATATATCAATTTGCATCTGAAATAAACAAGAGAAACACTTATTCGAAGCTGTTTTCAAAAGTTATGTTTAACCTGAAATATTGTCTCAAACTGATGTTCTCAGACCGAGAGAATGACGTTTTCTAAGATTCTGCTGGAGCTCTGAATAGCAGTTTTCAAACATCAAATAAAGGGTTTATATAGCTATATATAACAATTTGCATCTGAAATAAACAAGAGAAACATTTATTCGAAGCTGTTTTCAAAAGTTATGTTTAACCTGAAATATTGTCTCAAACTGATCTTCACAGGCTGAGAGAATGACGTTTTCCAAGATTCTGCTGAAGCTCTGAATAGCAGTTTTCAAACATCAAATAAAGGATTTATATAGCTATATATATCAATTTGCATCTGAAATAAACAAGAGAAAAACTTATTCAAAGCTGTTTTCAAAAGTTATGTTTAACCTGAAACATTGTCTCAAACTGATGTTCTCAGACTGAGAGAATGACGTTTTCTAAGATTCTGCTGGAGCTCTGAATAGCAGTTTTCAAACATCAAATAAAGGGTTTATATAGCTATATATATCAATTTGCATCTGAAATAAACAAGAGAAACATTTATTCGAAGCTGTTTTCAAAAGTTATGTTTAACCTGAAATATTGTCTCAAACTGATCTTCTCAGACTGAGAGAATGACGTTTTCTAAGATTCTGCTGGAGCTCTGAATAGCAGTTTTCAAACATCAAATAAAGGGTTTATATAGCTATATATAACAATTTGCATCTGAAATAAACAAGAGAAACATTTATTCGAAGCTGTTTTCAAAAGTTATGTTTAACCTGAAATATTGTCTCAAACTGATCTTCACAGGCTGAGAGAATGACGTTTTCCAAGATTCTGCTGAAGCTCTGAATAGCAGTTTTCAAACATCAAATAAAGGGCTTATATAGTTATATATATCAATTTGCATCTGAAATAAACAAGAGAAACACTTATTCGAAGCTGGTTTCAAAAGTTATGTTTAACCTGAAATATTGTCTCAAACTGATGTTCTCAGACCGAGAGAATGACGTTTTCTAAGATTCTGCTGGAGCTCTGAATAGCAGTTTTCAAACATCAAATAAAGGGTTTATATAGCTATATATAACAATTTGCATCTGAAATAAACAAGAGAAACATTTATTCGAAGCTGTTTTCAAAAGTTATGTTTAACCTGAAATATTGTCTCAAACTGATCTTCACAGGCTGAGAGAATGACGTTTTCCAAGATTCTGCTGAAGCTCTGAATAGCAGTTTTCAAACATCAAATAAAGGGCTTATATAGTTATATATATCAATTTGCATCAGAAATAAACAAGAGAAACACTTATTCGAAGCTGTTTTCAAAAGTTATGTTTAACCTGAAATATTGTCTCAAACTGATGTTCTCAGACCGAGAGAATGACGTTTTCTAAGATTCTGCTGGAGCTCTGAATAGCAGTTTTCAAACATCAAATAAAGGGTTTATATAGCTATATATATCAATTTGCATCTGAAATAAACAAGAGAAACACTTATTCGAAGCTGTTTTCAAAAGTTATGTTTAACATGAAATACTGTCTCAAACTGATCTTCACAGGCTGAGAGAATGACGTTTTCCAAGATTCTGCTGGAGCTCTGAATAACAGTTTTCAAACATCAAATAAAGGGTTTATATAGCTATATATATCAATTTGCATCAGAAATAAAAAAGAGAAACACTTATTCGAAGCTGTTTTCAAAAGTTATGTTTAACCTGAAATATTGTCTCAAACTGATGTTCTCAGACCGAGAGAATGACGTTTTCTAAGATTCTGCTGGAGCTCTGAATAGCAGTTTTCAAACATCAAATAAAGGGTTTATATAGCTATATATAACAATTTGCATCTGAAATAAACAAGAGAAACATTTATTCGAAGCTGTTTTCAAAAGTTATGTTTAACCTGAAATATTGTCTCAAACTGATCTTCACAGGCTGAGAGAATGACGTTTTCCAAGATTCTGCTGAAGCTCTGAATAGCAGTTTTCAAACATCAAATAAAGGATTTATATAGCTATATATATCAATTTGCATCTGAAATAAACAAGAGAAAAACTTATTCAAAGCTGTTTTCAAAAGTTATGTTTAACCTGAAATATTGTCTCAAACTGATGTTCTCAGACCGAGAGAATGACGTTTTCTAAGATTCTGCTGGAGCTCTGAATAGCAGTTTTCAAACATCAAATAAAGGGTTTATATAGCTATATATAACAATTTGCATCTGAAATAAACAAGAGAAACATTTATTCGAAGCTGTTTTCAAAAGTTATGTTTAACCTGAAATATTGTCTCAAACTGATCTTCACAGGCTGAGAGAATGACGTTTTCCAAGATTCTGCTGAAGCTCTGAATAGCAGTTTTCAAACATCAAATAAAGGATTTATATAGCTATATATATCAATTTGCATCTGAAATAAACAAGAGAAACATTTATTCGAAGCTGTTTTCAAAAGTTATGTTTAACCTGAAATATTGTCTCAAACTGATCTTCTCAGACTGAGAGAATGACGTTTTCCAAGATTCTGCTGGAGCTCTGAATAACAGTTTTAAAACATCAAATAAAGGGTTTATATAGCTATATATATCAATTTGCATCTGAAATAAACAAGAGAAACACTTATTCGAAGCTGTTTTCAAAAGTTATGTTTAACCTGAAATATTGTCTCAAACTGATGTTCTCAGACTGAGAGAATGACGTTTTCTAAGATTCTGCTGGAGCTCTGAATAGCAGTTTTCAAACATCAAATAAAGGGTTTATATAGCTATATATAACAATTTGCATCTGAAATAAACAAGAGAAACATTTATTCGAAGCTGTTTTCAAAAGTTATGTTTAACCTGAAATATTGTCTCAAACTGATCTTCACAGGCTGAGAGAATGACGTTTTCCAAGATTCTGCTGAAGCTCTGAATAGCAGTTTTCAAACATCAAAAAAAGGGCTTATATAGTTATATATATCAATTTGCATCAGAAATAAACAAGAGAAACACTTATTCGAAGCTGTTTTCAAAAGTTATGTTTAACCTGAAATATTGTCTCAAACTGATGTTCTCAGACCGAGAGAATGACGTTTTCTAAGATTCTGCTGGAGCTCTGAATAGCAGTTTTCAAACATCAAATAAAGGGTTTATATAGCTATATATAACAATTTGCATCTGAAATAAACAAGAGAAACATTTATTCGAAGCTGTTTTCAAAAGTTATGTTTAACCTGAAATATTGTCTCAAACTGATCTTCACAGGCTGAGAGAATGACGTTTTCCAAGATTCTGCTGAAGCTCTGAATAGCAGTTTTCAAACATCAAATAAAGGATTTATATAGCTATATATATCAATTTGCATCTGAAATAAACAAGAGAAACATTTATTCGAAGCTGTTTTCAAAAGTTATGTTTAACCTGAAATATTGTCTCAAACTGATCTTCTCAGACTGAGAGAATGACGTTTTCCAAGATTCTGCTGGAGCTCTGAATAGCAGTTTTCAAACATCAAATAAAGGGTTTATATAGCTATATATAACAATTTGCATCTGAAATAAACAAGAGAAACATTTATTCGAAGCTGTTTTCAAAAGTTATGTTTAACCTGAAATATTGTCTCAAACTGATCTTCACAGGCTGAGAGAATGACGTTTTCCAAGATTCTGCTGAAGCTCTGAATAGCAGTTTTCAAACATCAAATAAAGGATTTATATAGCTATATATATCAATTTGCATCAGAAATAAACAAGAGAAACACTTATTCGAAGCTGTTTTCAAAAGTTATGTTTAACCTGAAATATTGTCTCAAACTGATGTTCTCAGACCGAGAGAATGACGTTTTCTAAGATTCTGCTGGAGCTCTGAATAGCAGTTTTCAAACATCAAATAAAGGGTTTATATAGCTATATATAACAATTTGCATCTGAAATAAACAAGAGAAACATTTATTCGAAGCTGTTTTCAAAAGTTATGTTTAACCTGAAATATTGTCTCAAACTGATCTTCACAGGCTGAGAGAATGACGTTTTCCAAGATTCTGCTGAAGCTCTGAATAGCAGTTTTCAAACATCAAATAAAGGATTTATATAGCTATATATATCAATTTGCATCTGAAATAAACAAGAGAAAAACTTATTCAAAGCTGTTTTCAAAAGTTATGTTTAACCTGAAATATTGTCTCAAACTGATGTTCTCAGACCGAGAGAATGACGTTTTCTAAGATTCTGCTGGAGCTCTGAATAGCAGTTTTCAAACATCAAATAAAGGGTTTATATAGCTATATATAACAATTTGCATCTGAAATAAACAAGAGAAACATTTATTCGAAGCTGTTTTCAAAAGTTATGTTTAACCTGAAATATTGTCTCAAACTGATCTTCACAGGCTGAGAGAATGACGTTTTCCAAGATTCTGCTGAAGCTCTGAATAGCAGTTTTCAAACATCAAATAAAGGATTTATATAGCTATATATATCAATTTGCATCTGAAATAAACAAGAGAAAAACTTATTCAAAGCTGTTTTCAAAAGTTATGTTTAACCTGAAACATTGTCTCAAACTGATGTTCTCAGACTGAGAGAATGACGTTTTCTAAGATTCTGCTGGAGCTCTGAATAGCAGTTTTCAAACATCAAATAAAGGATTTATATAGCTATATATATCAATTTGCATCTGAAATAAACAAGAGAAAAACTTATTCAAAGCTGTTTTCAAAAGTTATGTTTAACCTGAAACATTGTCTCAAACTGATGTTCTCAGACTGAGAGAATGACGTTTTCTAAGATTCTGCTGGAGCTCTGAATAGCAGTTTTCAAACATCAAATAAAGGGTTTATATAGCTATATATATCAATTTGCATCTGAAATAAACAAGAGAAACACTTATTCGAAGCTGTTTTCAAAAGTTATGTTTAACCTGAAATATTGTCTCAAACTGATGTTCTCAGACTGAGAGAATGACGTTTTCTAAGATTCTGCTGGAGCTCTGAATAGCAGTTTTCAAACATCAAATAAAGGGTTTATATAGCTATATATAACAATTTGCATCTGAAATAAACAAGAGAAACATTTATTCGCAGCTGTTTTCAAAAGTGATGTTTAACCTGAAATATTGTCTCAAACTGATCTTCACAGGCTGAGAGAATGACGTTTTCCAAGATTCTGCTGAAGCTCTGAATAGCAGTTTTCAAACATCAAATAAAGGGCTTATATAGTTATATATATCAATTTGCATCTGAAATAAACAAGAGAAACACTTATTCGAAGCTGGTTT
Source organism: Callionymus lyra (assembly GCF_982586985.1). Classification (NCBI taxonomy): domain Eukaryota; kingdom Metazoa; phylum Chordata; class Actinopteri; order Syngnathiformes; family Callionymidae; genus Callionymus; species Callionymus lyra. The sequence continues at coordinate 185,065 of NW_028258551.1, forward strand.
CAAAAGTTATGTTTAACCTGAAATATTGTCTCAAACTGATGTTCTCAGACCGAGAGAATGACGTTTTCTAAGATTCTGCTGGAGCTCTGAATAGCAGTTTTCAAACATCAAATAAAGGGTTTATATAGCTATATATATCAATTTGCATCAGAAATAAACAAGAGAAACACTTATTCGAAGCTGTTTTCAAAAGTTATGTTTAACCTGAAATATTGTCTCAAACTGATGTTCTCAGACCGAGAGAATGACGTTTTCTAAGATTCTGCTGGAGCTCTGAATAGCAGTTTTCAAACATCAAATAAAGGGTTTATATAGCTATATATATCAATTTGCATCTGAAATAAACAAGAGAAACACTTATTCGAAGCTGTTTTCAAAAGTTATGTTTAACATGAAATACTGTCTCAAACTGATCTTCACAGGCTGAGAGAATGACGTTTTCCAAGATTCTGCTGGAGCTCTGAATAACAGTTTTCAAACATCAAATAAAGGGTTTATATAGCTATATATATCAATTTGCATCAGAAATAAACAAGAGAAACACTTATTCGAAGCTGTTTTCAAAAGTTATGTTTAACCTGAAATATTGTCTCAAACTGATGTTCTCAGACTGAGAGAATGACGTTTTCTAAGATTCTGCTGGAGCTCTGAATAGCAGTTTTCAAACATCAAATAAAGGGTTTATATAGCTATATATATCAATTTGCATCTGAAATAAACAAGAGAAACACTTATTCGAAGCTGTTTTCAAAAGTTATGTTTAACCTGAAATATTGTCTCAAACTGATGTTCTCAGACTGAGAGAATGACGTTTTCTAAGATTCTGCTGGAGCTCTGAATAGCAGTTTTCAAACATCAAATAAAGGGTTTATATAGCTATATATAACAATTTGCATCTGAAATAAACAAGAGAAACATTTATTCGCAGCTGTTTTCAAAAGTGATGTTTAACCTGAAATATTGTCTCAAACTGATCTTCACAGGCTGAGAGAATGACGTTTTCCAAGATTCTGCTGAAGCTCTGAATAGCAGTTTTCAAACATCAAATAAAGGGCTTATATAGTTATATATATCAATTTGCATCTGAAATAAACAAGAGAAACACTTATTCGAAGCTGGTTTCAAAAGTTATGTTTAACCTGAAATATTGTCTCAAACTGATGTTCTCAGACCGAGAGAATGACGTTTTCTAAGATTCTGCTGGAGCTCTGAATAGCAGTTTTCAAACATCAAATAAAGGGTTTATATAGCTATATATATCAATTTGCATCAGAAATAAACAAGAGAAACACTTATTCGAAGCTGTTTTCAAAAGTTATGTTTAACCTGAAATATTGTCTCAAACTGATGTTCTCAGACCGAGAGAATGACGTTTTCTAAGATTCTGCTGGAGCTCTGAATAGCAGTTTTCAAACATCAAATAAAGGGTTTATATAGCTATATATACCAATTTGCATCTGAAATAAACAAGAGAAACACTTATTCGAAGCTGTTTTCAAAAGTTATGTTTAACATGAAATACTGTCTCAAACTGATCTTCACAGGCTGAGAGAATGACGTTTTCCAAGATTCTGCTGGAGCTCTGAATAACAGTTTTCAAACATCAAATAAAGGGTTTATATAGCTATATATATCAATTTGCATCAGAAATAAACAAGAGAAACACTTATTCGAAGCTGTTTTCAAAAGTTATGTTTAACCTGAAATATTGTCTCAAACTGATGTTCTCAGACCGAGAGAATGACGTTTTCTAAGATTCTGCTGGAGCTCTGAATAGCAGTTTTCAAACATCAAATAAAGGGTTTATATAGCTATATATAACAATTTGCATCTGAAATAAACAAGAGAAACATTTATTCGAAGCTGTTTTCAAAAGTTATGTTTAACCTGAAATATTGTCTCAAACTGATCTTCACAGGCTGAGAGAATGACGTTTTCCAAGATTCTGCTGAAGCTCTGAATAGCAGTTTTCAAACATCAAATAAAGGATTTATATAGCTATATATATCAATTTGCATCTGAAATAAACAAGAGAAAAACTTATTCAAAGCTGTTTTCAAAAGTTATGTTTAACCTGAAACATTGTCTCAAACTGATGTTCTCAGACTGAGAGAATGACGTTTTCTAAGATTCTGCTGGAGCTCTGAATAGCAGTTTTCAAACATCAAATAAAGGGTTTATATAGATATATATATCAATTTGCATCAGAAATAAACAAGAGAAACATTTATTCGAAGCTGTTTTCAAAAGTTATGTTTAACCTGAAATATTGTCTCAAACTGATGTTCTCAGACTGAGAGAATGACGTTTTCTAAGATTCTGCTGGAGCTCTGAATAGCAGTTTTCAAACATCAAATAAAGGGTTTATATAGCTATATATATCAATTTGCATCTGAAATAAACAAGAGAAACACTTATTCGAAGCTGTTTTCAAAAGTTATGTTTAACCTGAAATATTGTCTCAAACTGATGTTCTCAGACCGAGAGAATGACGTTTTCTAAGATTCTGCTGAAGCTCTGAATAGCAGTTTTCAAACATCAAATAAAGGGTTTATATAGCTATATATATCAATTTGCATCTGAAATAAACAAGAGAAACATTTATTCGAAGCTGTTTTCAAAAGTTATGTTTAACCTGAAATATTGTCTCAAACTGATCTTCACAGGCTGAGAGAATGACGTTTTCCAAGATTCTGCTGAAGCTCTGAATAGCAGTTTTCAAACATCAAATAAAGGGTTTATATAGCTATATATATCAATTTGCATCTGAAATAAACAAGAGAAAAACTTATTCAAAGCTGTTTTCAAAAGTTATGTTTAACCTGAAATATTGTCTCAAACTGATGTTCTCAGACCGAGAGAATGACGTTTTCTAAGATTCTGCTGGAGCTCTGAATAGCAGTTTTCAAACATCAAATAAAGGGTTTATATAGCTATATATAACAATTTGCATCTGAAATAAACAAGAGAAACATTTATTCGAAGCTGTTTTCAAAAGTTATGTTTAACCTGAAATATTGTCTCAAACTGATCTTCACAGGCTGAGAGAATGACGTTTTCCAAGATTCTGCTGAAGCTCTGAATAGCAGTTTTCAAACATCAAATAAAGGATTTATATAGCTATATATATCAATTTGCATCTGAAATAAACAAGAGAAAAACTTATTCAAAGCTGTTTTCAAAAGTTATGTTTAACCTGAAATATTGTCTCAAACTGATGTTCTCAGACCGAGAGAATGACGTTTTCTAAGATTCTGCTGGAGCTCTGAATAGCAGTTTTCAAACATCAAATAAAGGGTTTATATAGCTATATATAACAATTTGCATCTGAAATAAACAAGAGAAACATTTATTCGAAGCTGTTTTCAAAAGTTATGTTTAACCTGAAATATTGTCTCAAACTGATGTTCTCAGACTGAGAGAATGACGTTTTCTAAGATTCTGCTGGAGCTCTGAATAGCAGTTTTCAAACATCAAATAAAGGGTTTATATAGCTATATATAACAATTTGCATCTGAAATAAACAAGAGAAACATTTATTCGAAGCTGTTTTCAAAAGTTATGTTTAACCTGAAATATTGTCTCAAACTGATCTTCACAGGCTGAGAGAATGACGTTTTCCAAGATTCTGCTGAAGCTCTGAATAGCAGTTTTCAAACATCAAATAAAGGATTTATATAGCTATATATATCAATTTGCATCAGAAATAAACAAGAGAAACACTTATTCGAAGCTGTTTTCAAAAGTTATGTTTAACCTGAAATATTGTCTCAAACTGATGTTCTCAGACCGAGAGAATGACGTTTTCTAAGATTCTGCTGGAGCTCTGAATAGCAGTTTTCAAACATCAAATAAAGGGTTTATATAGCTATATATAACAATTTGCATCTGAAATAAACAAGAGAAACATTTATTCGAAGCTGTTTTCAAAAGTTATGTTTAACCTGAAATATTGTCTCAAACTGATCTTCACAGGCTGAGAGAATGACGTTTTCCAAGATTCTGCTGAAGCTCTGAATAGCAGTTTTCAAACATCAAATAAAGGATTTATATAGCTATATATATCAATTTGCATCTGAAATAAACAAGAGAAAAACTTATTCAAAGCTGTTTTCAAAAGTTATGTTTAACCTGAAATATTGTCTCAAACTGATGTTCTCAGACCGAGAGAATGACGTTTTCTAAGATTCTGCTGGAGCTCTGAATAGCAGTTTTCAAACATCAAATAAAGGGTTTATATAGCTATATATAACAATTTGCATCTGAAATAAACAAGAGAAACATTTATTCGAAGCTGTTTTCAAAAGTTATGTTTAACCTGAAATATTGTCTCAAACTGATCTTCACAGGCTGAGAGAATGACGTTTTCCAAGATTCTGCTGAAGCTCTGAATAGCAGTTTTCAAACATCAAATAAAGGATTTATATAGCTATATATATCAATTTGCATCTGAAATAAACAAGAGAAAAACTTATTCAAAGCTGTTTTCAAAAGTTATGTTTAACCTGAAACATTGTCTCAAACTGATGTTCTCAGACTGAGAGAATGACGTTTTCTAAGATTCTGCTGGAGCTCTGAATAGCAGTTTTCAAACATCAAATAAAGGATTTATATAGCTATATATATCAATTTGCATCTGAAATAAACAAGAGAAAAACTTATTCAAAGCTGTTTTCAAAAGTTATGTTTAACCTGAAACATTGTCTCAAACTGATGTTCTCAGACTGAGAGAATGACGTTTTCTAAGATTCTGCTGGAGCTCTGAATAGCAGTTTTCAAACATCAAATAAAGGGTTTATATAGCTATATATATCAATTTGCATCTGAAATAAACAAGAGAAACACTTATTCGAAGCTGTTTTCAAAAGTTATGTTTAACCTGAAATATTGTCTCAAACTGATGTTCTCAGACTGAGAGAATGACGTTTTCTAAGATTCTGCTGGAGCTCTGAATAGCAGTTTTCAAACATCAAATAAAGGGTTTATATAGCTATATATAACAATTTGCATCTGAAATAAACAAGAGAAACATTTATTCGCAGCTGTTTTCAAAAGTGATGTTTAACCTGAAATATTGTCTCAAACTGATCTTCACAGGCTGAGAGAATGACGTTTTCCAAGATTCTGCTGAAGCTCTGAATAGCAGTTTTCAAACATCAAATAAAGGGCTTATATAGTTATATATATCAATTTGCATCTGAAATAAACAAGAGAAACACTTATTCGAAGCTGGTTTCAAAAGTTATGTTTAACCTGAAATATTGTCTCAAACTGATGTTCTCAGACCGAGAGAATGACGTTTTCTAAGATTCTGCTGGAGCTCTGAATAGCAGTTTTCAAACATCAAATAAAGGGTTTATATAGCTATATATATCAATTTGCATCAGAAATAAACAAGAGAAACACTTATTCGAAGCTGTTTTCAAAAGTTATGTTTAACCTGAAATATTGTCTCAAACTGATGTTCTCAGACCGAGAGAATGACGTTTTCTAAGATTCTGCTGGAGCTCTGAATAGCAGTTTTCAAACATCAAATAAAGGGTTTATATAGCTATATATATCAATTTGCATCTGAAATAAACAAGAGAAACACTTATTCGAAGCTGTTTTCAAAAGTTATGTTTAACATGAAATACTGTCTCAAACTGATCTTCACAGGCTGAGAGAATGACGTTTTCCAAGATTCTGCTGGAGCTCTGAATAACAGTTTTCAAACATCAAATAAAGGGTTTATATAGCTATATATATCAATTTGCATCAGAAATAAACAAGAGAAACACTTATTCGAAGCTGTTTTCAAAAGTTATGTTTAACCTGAAATATTGTCTCAAACTGATGTTCTCAGACTGAGAGAATGACGTTTTCTAAGATTCTGCTGGAGCTCTGAATAGCAGTTTTCAAACATCAAATAAAGGGTTTATATAGCTATATATATCAATTTGCATCTGAAATAAACAAGAGAAACACTTATTCGAAGCTGTTTTCAAAAGTTATGTTTAACCTGAAATATTGTCTCAAACTGATGTTCTCAGACTGAGAGAATGACGTTTTCTAAGATTCTGCTGGAGCTCTGAATAGCAGTTTTCAAACATCAAATAAAGGGTTTATATAGCTATATATAACAATTTGCATCTGAAATAAACAAGAGAAACATTTATTCGCAGCTGTTTTCAAAAGTGATGTTTAACCTGAAATATTGTCTCAAACTGATCTTCACAGGCTGAGAGAATGACGTTTTCCAAGATTCTGCTGAAGCTCTGAATAGCAGTTTTCAAACATCAAATAAAGGGCTTATATAGTTATATATATCAATTTGCATCTGAAATAAACAAGAGAAACACTTATTCGAAGCTGGTTTCAAAAGTTATGTTTAACCTGAAATATTGTCTCAAACTGATGTTCTCAGACCGAGAGAATGACGTTTTCTAAGATTCTGCTGGAGCTCTGAATAGCAGTTTTCAAACATCAAATAAAGGGTTTATATAGCTATATATATCAATTTGCATCAGAAATAAACAAGAGAAACACTTATTCGAAGCTGTTTTCAAAAGTTATGTTTAACCTGAAATATTGTCTCAAACTGATGTTCTCAGACCGAGAGAATGACGTTTTCTAAGATTCTGCTGGAGCTCTGAATAGCAGTTTTCAAACATCAAATAAAGGGTTTATATAGCTATATATACCAATTTGCATCTGAAATAAACAAGAGAAACACTTATTCGAAGCTGTTTTCAAAAGTTATGTTTAACATGAAATACTGTCTCAAACTGATCTTCACAGGCTGAGAGAATGACGTTTTCCAAGATTCTGCTGGAGCTCTGAATAACAGTTTTCAAACATCAAATAAAGGGTTTATATAGCTATATATATCAATTTGCATCAGAAATAAACAAGAGAAACACTTATTCGAAGCTGTTTTCAAAAGTTATGTTTAACCTGAAATATTGTCTCAAACTGATGTTCTCAGACCGAGAGAATGACGTTTTCTAAGATTCTGCTGGAGCTCTGAATAGCAGTTTTCAAACATCAAATAAAGGGTTTATATAGCTATATATAACAATTTGCATCTGAAATAAACAAGAGAAACATTTATTCGAAGCTGTTTTCAAAAGTTATGTTTAACCTGAAATATTGTCTCAAACTGATCTTCACAGGCTGAGAGAATGACGTTTTCCAAGATTCTGCTGAAGCTCTGAATAGCAGTTTTCAAACATCAAATAAAGGATTTATATAGCTATATATATCAATTTGCATCTGAAATAAACAAGAGAAAAACTTATTCAAAGCTGTTTTCAAAAGTTATGTTTAACCTGAAACATTGTCTCAAACTGATGTTCTCAGACTGAGAGAATGACGTTTTCTAAGATTCTGCTGGAGCTCTGAATAGCAGTTTTCAAACATCAAATAAAGGGTTTATATAGATATATATATCAATTTGCATCAGAAATAAACAAGAGAAACATTTATTCGAAGCTGTTTTCAAAAGTTATGTTTAACCTGAAATATTGTCTCAAACTGATGTTCTCAGACTGAGAGAATGACGTTTTCTAAGATTCTGCTGGAGCTCTGAATAGCAGTTTTCAAACATCAAATAAAGGGTTTATATAGCTATATATATCAATTTGCATCTGAAATAAACAAGAGAAACACTTATTCGAAGCTGTTTTCAAAAGTTATGTTTAACCTGAAATATTGTCTCAAACTGATGTTCTCAGACCGAGAGAATGACGTTTTCTAAGATTCTGCTGAAGCTCTGAATAGCAGTTTTCAAACATCAAATAAAGGGTTTATATAGCTATATATATCAATTTGCATCTGAAATAAACAAGAGAAACATTTATTCGAAGCTGTTTTCAAAAGTTATGTTTAACCTGAAATATTGTCTCAAACTGATCTTCACAGGCTGAGAGAATGACGTTTTCCAAGATTCTGCTGAAGCTCTGAATAGCAGTTTTCAAACATCAAATAAAGGGTTTATATAGCTATATATATCAATTTGCATCTGAAATAAACAAGAGAAAAACTTATTCAAAGCTGTTTTCAAAAGTTATGTTTAACCTGAAATATTGTCTCAAACTGATGTTCTCAGACCGAGAGAATGACGTTTTCTAAGATTCTGCTGGAGCTCTGAATAGCAGTTTTCAAACATCAAATAAAGGGTTTATATAGCTATATATAACAATTTGCATCTGAAATAAACAAGAGAAACATTTATTCGAAGCTGTTTTCAAAAGTTATGTTTAACCTGAAATATTGTCTCAAACTGATCTTCACAGGCTGAGAGAATGACGTTTTCCAAGATTCTGCTGAAGCTCTGAATAGCAGTTTTCAAACATCAAATAAAGGATTTATATAGCTATATATATCAATTTGCATCTGAAATAAACAAGAGAAAAACTTATTCAAAGCTGTTTTCAAAAGTTATGTTTAACCTGAAACATTGTCTCAAACTGATGTTCTCAGACTGAGAGAATGACGTTTTCTAAGATTCTGCTGGAGCTCTGAATAGCAGTTTTCAAACATCAAATAAAGGGTTTATATAGCTATATATAACAATTTGCATCTGAAATAAACAAGAGAAACATTTATTCGAAGCTGTTTTCAAAAGTTATGTTTAACCTGAAATATTGTCTCAAACTGATCTTCACAGGCTGAGAGAATGACGTTTTCCAAGATTCTGCTGAAGCTCTGAATAGCAGTTTTCAAACATCAAATAAAGGATTTATATAGCTATATATATCAATTTGCATCTGAAATAAACAAGAGAAAAACTTATTCAAAGCTGTTTTCAAAAGTTATGTTTAACCTGAAACATTGTCTCAAACTGATGTTCTCAGACTGAGAGAATGACGTTTTCTAAGATTCTGCTGGAGCTCTGAATAGCAGTTTTCAAACATCAAATAAAGGGTTTATATAGCTATATATATCAATTTGCATCTGAAATAAACAAGAGAAACATTTATTCGAAGCTGTTTTCAAAAGTTATGTTTAACCTGAAATATTGTCTCAAACTGATGTTCTCAGACTGAGAGAATGACGTTTTCTAAGATTCTGCTGGAGCTCTGAATAGCAGTTTTCAAACATCAAATAAAGGGTTTATATAGCTATATATATCAATTTGCATCTGAAATAAACAAGAGAAAAACTTATTCAAAGCTGTTTTCAAAAGTTATGTTTAACCTGAAACATTGTCTCAAACTGATGTTCTCAGACTGAGAGAATGACGTTTTCTAAGATTCTGCTGGAGCTCTGAATAGCAGTTTTCAAACATCAAATAAAGGATTTATATAGCTATATATATCAATTTGCATCTGAAATAAACAAGAGAAAAACTTATTCAAAGCTGTTTTCAAAAGTTATGTTTAACCTGAAACATTGTCTCAAACTGATGTTCTCAGACTGAGAGAATGACGTTTTCTAAGATTCTGCTGGAGCTCTGAATAGCAGTTTTCAAACATCAAATAAAGGGTTTATATAGCTATATATATCAATTTGCATCTGAAATAAACAAGAGAAACACTTATTCGAAGCTGTTTTCAAAAGTTATGTTTAACCTGAAATATTGTCTCAAACTGATGTTCTCAGACTGAGAGAATGACGTTTTCTAAGATTCTGCTGGAGCTCTGAATAGCAGTTTTCAAACATCAAATAAAGGGTTTATATAGCTATATATAACAATTTGCATCTGAAATAAACAAGAGAAACATTTATTCGCAGCTGTTTTCAAAAGTGATGTTTAACCTGAAATATTGTCTCAAACTGATCTTCACAGGCTGAGAGAATGACGTTTTCCAAGATTCTGCTGAAGCTCTGAATAGCAGTTTTCAAACATCAAATAAAGGGCTTATATAGTTATATATATCAATTTGCATCTGAAATAAACAAGAGAAACACTTATTCGAAGCTGGTTTCAAAAGTTATGTTTAACCTGAAATATTGTCTCAAACTGATGTTCTCAGACCGAGAGAATGACGTTTTCTAAGATTCTGCTGGAGCTCTGAATAGCAGTTTTCAAACATCAAATAAAGGGTTTATATAGCTATATATATCAATTTGCATCAGAAATAAACAAGAGAAACACTTATTCGAAGCTGTTTTCAAAAGTTATGTTTAACCTGAAATATTGTCTCAAACTGATGTTCTCAGACCGAGAGAATGACGTTTTCTAAGATTCTGCTGGAGCTCTGAATAGCAGTTTTCAAACATCAAATAAAGGGTTTATATAGCTATATATATCAATTTGCATCTGAAATAAACAAGAGAAACACTTATTCGAAGCTGTTTTCAAAAGTTATGTTTAACATGAAATACTGTCTCAAACTGATCTTCACAGGCTGAGAGAATGACGTTTTCCAAGATTCTGCTGGAGCTCTGAATAACAGTTTTCAAACATCAAATAAAGGGTTTATATAGCTATATATATCAATTTGCATCAGAAATAAACAAGAGAAACACTTATTCGAAGCTGTTTTCAAAAGTTATGTTTAACCTGAAATATTGTCTCAAACTGATGTTCTCAGACCGAGAGAATGACGTTTTCTAAGATTCTGCTGGAGCTCTGAATAGCAGTTTTCAAACATCAAATAAAGGGTTTATATAGCTATATATAACAATTTGCATCTGAAATAAACAAGAGAAACATTTATTCGAAGCTGTTTTCAAAAGTTATGTTTAACCTGAAATATTGTCTCAAACTGATCTTCACAGGCTGAGAGAATGACGTTTTCCAAGATTCTGCTGAAGCTCTGAATAGCAGTTTTCAAACATCAAATAAAGGATTTATATAGCTATATATATCAATTTGCATCTGAAATAAACAAGAGAAAAACTTATTCAAAGCTGTTTTCAAAAGTTATGTTTAACCTGAAATATTGTCTCAAACTGATGTTCTCAGACCGAGAGAATGACGTTTTCTAAGATTCTGCTGGAGCTCTGAATAGCAGTTTTCAAACATCAAATAAAGGGTTTATATAGCTATATATAACAATTTGCATCTGAAATAAACAAGAGAAACATTTATTCGAAGCTGTTTTCAAAAGTTATGTTTAACCTGAAATATTGTCTCAAACTGATCTTCACAGGCTGAGAGAATGACGTTTTCCAAGATTCTGCTGAAGCTCTGAATAGCAGTTTTCAAACATCAAATAAAGGATTTATATAGCTATATATATCAATTTGCATCTGAAATAAACAAGAGAAAAACTTATTCAAAGCTGTTTTCAAAAGTTATGTTTAACCTGAAACATTGTCTCAAACTGATGTTCTCAGACTGAGAGAATGACGTTTTCTAAGATTCTGCTGGAGCTCTGAATAGCAGTTTTCAAACATCAAATAAAGGGTTTATATAGATATATATATCAATTTGCATCAGAAATAAACAAGAGAAACACTTATTCGAAGCTGTTTTCAAAAGTTATGTTTAACCTGAAATATTGTCTCAAACTGATGTTCTCAGACCGAGAGAATGACGTTTTCTAAGATTCTGCTGGAGCTCTGAATAGCAGTTTTCAAACATCAAATAAAGGGTTTATATAGCTATATATATCAATTTGCATCTGAAATAAACAAGAGAAACACTTATTCGAAGCTGTTTTCAAAAGTTATGTTTAACATGAAATACTGTCTCAAACTGATCTTCACAGGCTGAGAGAATGACGTTTTCCAAGATTCTGCTGGAGCTCTGAATAACAGTTTTCAAACATCAAATAAAGGGTTTATATAGCTATATATATCAATTTGCATCAGAAATAAACAAGAGAAACACTTATTCGAAGCTGTTTTCAAAAGTTATGTTTAACCTGAAATATTGTCTCAAACTGATGTTCTCAGACCGAGAGAATGACGTTTTCTAAGATTCTGCTGGAGCTCTGAATAGCAGTTTTCAAACATCAAATAAAGGGTTTATATAGCTATATATAACAATTTGCATCTGAAATAAACAAGAGAAACATTTATTCGAAGCTGTTTTCAAAAGTTATGTTTAACCTGAAATATTGTCTCAAACTGATCTTCACAGGCTGAGAGAATGACGTTTTCCAAGATTCTGCTGAAGCTCTGAATAGCAGTTTTCAAACATCAAATAAAGGATTTATATAGCTATATATATCAATTTGCATCTGAAATAAACAAGAGAAAAACTTATTCAAAGCTGTTTTCAAAAGTTATGTTTAACCTGAAATATTGTCTCAAACTGATGTTCTCAGACCGAGAGAATGACGTTTTCTAAGATTCTGCTGGAGCTCTGAATAGCAGTTTTCAAACATCAAATAAAGGGTTTATATAGCTATATATAACAATTTGCATCTGAAATAAACAAGAGAAACATTTATTCGAAGCTGTTTTCAAAAGTTATGTTTAACCTGAAATATTGTCTCAAACTGATCTTCACAGGCTGAGAGAATGACGTTTTCCAAGATTCTGCTGAAGCTCTGAATAGCAGTTTTCAAACATCAAATAAAGGATTTATATAGCTATATATATCAATTTGCATCTGAAATAAACAAGAGAAAAACTTATTCAAAGCTGTTTTCAAAAGTTATGTTTAACCTGAAACATTGTCTCAAACTGATGTTCTCAGACTGAGAGAATGACGTTTTCTAAGATTCTGCTGGAGCTCTGAATAGCAGTTTTCAAACATCAAATAAAGGGTTTATATAGCTATATATATCAATTTGCATCTGAAATAAACAAGAGAAACATTTATTCGAAGCTGTTTTCAAAAGTTATGTTTAACCTGAAATATTGTCTCAAACTGATGTTCTCAGACTGAGAGAATGACGTTTTCTAAGATTCTGCTGGAGCTCTGAATAGCAGTTTTCAAACATCAAATAAAGGGTTTATATAGCTATATATATCAATTTGCATCTGAAATAAACAAGAGAAACACTTATTCGAAGCTGTTTTCAAAAGTTATGTTTAACCTTGAAATATTGTCTCAAACTGATGTTCTCAGACTGAGAGAATGACGTTTTCTAAGATTCTGCTGGAGCTCTGAATAGCAGTTTTCAAACATCAAATAAAGGGTTTATATAGCTATATATATCAATTTGCATCTGAAATAAACAAGAGAAACATTTATTCGAAGCTGTTTTCAAAAGTTATGTTTAACCTGAAATATTGTCTCAAACTGATCTTCACAGGCTGAGAGAATGACGTTTTCCAAGATTCTGCTGAAGCTCTGAATAGCAGTTTTCAAACATCAAATAAAGGGTTTATATAGCTATATATATCAATTTGCATCTGAAATAAACAAGAGAAAAACTTATTCAAAGCTGTTTTCAAAAGTTATGTTTAACCTGAAATATTGTCTCAAACTGATGTTCTCAGACCGAGAGAATGACGTTTTCTAAGATTCTGCTGGAGCTCTGAATAGCAGTTTTCAAACATCAAATAAAGGGTTTATATAGCTATATATAACAATTTGCATCTGAAATAAACAAGAGAAACATTTATTCGAAGCTGTTTTCAAAAGTTATGTTTAACCTGAAATATTGTCTCAAACTGATCTTCACAGGCTGAGAGAATGACGTTTTCCAAGATTCTGCTGAAGCTCTGAATAGCAGTTTTCAAACATCAAATAAAGGATTTATATAGCTATATATATCAATTTGCATCTGAAATAAACAAGAGAAAAACTTATTCAAAGCTGTTTTCAAAAGTTATGTTTAACCTGAAACATTGTCTCAAACTGATGTTCTCAGACTGAGAGAATGACGTTTTCTAAGATTCTGCTGGAGCTCTGAATAGCAGTTTTCAAACATCAAATAAAGGGTTTATATAGCTATATATAACAATTTGCATCTGAAATAAACAAGAGAAACATTTATTCGAAGCTGTTTTCAAAAGTTATGTTTAACCTGAAATATTGTCTCAAACTGATCTTCACAGGCTGAGAGAATGACGTTTTCCAAGATTCTGCTGAAGCTCTGAATAGCAGTTTTCAAACATCAAATAAAGGATTTATATAGCTATATATATCAATTTGCATCTGAAATAAACAAGAGAAAAACTTATTCAAAGCTGTTTTCAAAAGTTATGTTTAACCTGAAACATTGTCTCAAACTGATGTTCTCAGACTGAGAGAATGACGTTTTCTAAGATTCTGCTGGAGCTCTGAATAGCAGTTTTCAAACATCAAATAAAGGGTTTATATAGCTATATATATCAATTTGCATCTGAAATAAACAAGAGAAACATTTATTCGAAGCTGTTTTCAAAAGTTATGTTTAACCTGAAATATTGTCTCAAACTGATGTTCTCAGACTGAGAGAATGACGTTTTCTAAGATTCTGCTGGAGCTCTGAATAGCAGTTTTCAAACATCAAATAAAGGGTTTATATAGCTATATATATCAATTTGCATCTGAAATAAACAAGAGAAACACTTATTCGAAGCTGTTTTCAAAAGTTATGTTTAACCTGAAATATTGTCTCAAACTGATGTTCTCAGACCGAGAGAATGACGTTTTCTAAGATTCTGCTGGAGCTCTGAATAGCAGTTTTCAAACATCAAATAAAGGGTTTATATAGCTATATATATCAATTTGCATCTGAAATAAACAAGAGAAACATTTATTCGAAGCTGTTTTCAAAAGTTATGTTTAACCTGAAATATTGTCTCAAACTGATGTTCTCAGACTGAGAGAATGACGTTTTCTAAAATTCTGCTGGAGCTCTGAATAGCAGTTTTCAAACATCAAATAAAGGATTTATATAGCTATATATATCAATTTGCATCTGAAATAAACAAGAGAAAAACTTATTCAAAGCTGTTTTCAAAAGTTATGTTTAACCTGAAACATTGTCTCAAAATGATGTTCTCAGACTGAGAGAATGACGTTTTCTAAGATTCTGCTGGAGCTCTGAATAGCAGTTTTCAAACATCAAATAAAGGGTTTATATAGCTATATATATCAATTTGCATCTGAAATAAACAAGAGAAACACTTATTCGAAGCTGGTTTCAAAAGTTATGTTTAACCTGAAATATTGTCTCAAACTGATGTTCTCAGACCGAGAGAATGACGTTTTCTAAGATTCTGCTGGAGCTCTGAATAGCAGTTTTCAAACATCAAATAAAGGGTTTATATAGCTATATATATCAATTTGCATCTGAAATAAACAAGAGAAACACTTATTCGAAGCTGTTTTCAAAAGTTATGTTTAACCTGAAATATTGTCTCAAACTGATGTTCTCAGACCGAGAGAATGACGTTTTCTAAGATTCTGCTGGAGCTCTGAATAGCAGTTTTCAAACATCAAATAAAGGGTTTATATAGCTATATATATCAATTTGCATCTGAAATAAACAAGAGAAACATTTATTCGAAGCTGTTTTCAAAAGTTATGTTTAACCTGAAATATTGTCTCAAACTGATCTTCACAGGCTGAGAGAATGACGTTTTCCAAGATTCTGCTGAAGCTCTGAATAGCAGTTTTCAAACATCAAATAAAGGATTTATATAGCTATATATATCAATTTGCATCTGAAATAAACAAGAGAAAAACTTATTCAAAGCTGTTTTCAAAAGTTATGTTTAACCTGAAACATTGTCTCAAACTGATGTTCTCAGACTGAGAGAATGACGTTTTCTAAGATTCTGCTGGAGCTCTGAATAGCAGTTTTCAAACATCAAATAAAGGGTTTATATAGCTATATATAACAATTTGCATCTGAAATAAACAAGAGAAACATTTATTCGAAGCTGTTTTCAAAAGTTATGTTTAACCTGAAATATTGTCTCAAACTGATCTACACAGGCTGAGAGAATGACGTTTTCCAAGATTCTGCTGAAGCTCTGAATAGCAGTTTTCAAACATCAAATAAAGGGCTTATATAGTTATATATATCAATTTGCATCTGAAATAAACAAGAGAAACACTTATTCGAAGCTGGTTTCAAAAGTTATGTTTAACCTGAAATATTGTCTCAAACTGATGTTCTCAGACCGAGAGAATGACGTTTTCTAAGATTCTGCTGGAGCTCTGAATAGCAGTTTTCAAACATCAAATAAAGGGTTTATATAGCTATATATATCAATTTGCATCTGAAATAAACAAGAGAAACATTTATTCGAAGCTGTTTTCAAAAGTTATGTTTAACCTGAAATATTGTCTCAAACTGATGTTCTCAGACCGAGAGAATGACGTTTTCCAAGATTCTGCTGGAGCTCTGAATAACAGTTTTAAAACATCAAATAAAGGGTTTATATAGCTATATATATCAATTTGCATCTGAAATAAACAAGAGAAACACTTATTCGAAGCTGTTTTCAAAAGTTATGTTTAACCTGAAATATTGTCTCAAACTGATGTTCTCAGACTGAGAGAATGACGTTTTCTAAGATTCTGCTGGAGCTCTGAATAGCAGTTTTCAAACATCAAATAAAGGGTTTATATAGCTATATATAACAATTTGCATCTGAAATAAACAAGAGAAACATTTATTCGAAGCTGTTTTCAAAAGTTATGTTTAACCTGAAATATTGTCTCAAACTGATCTTCACAGGCTGAGAGAATGACGTTTTCCAAGATTCTGCTGAAGCTCTGAATAGCAGTTTTCAAACATCAAATAAAGGGCTTATATAGTTATATATATCAATTTGCATCTGAAATAAACAAGAGAAACACTTATTCGAAGCTGTTTTCAAAAGTTATGTTTAACCTGAAATATTGTCTCAAACTGATGTTCTCAGACTGAGAGAATGACGTTTTCTAAAATTCTGCTGGAGCTCTGAATAGCAGTTTTCAAACATCAAATAAAGGATTTATATAGCTATATATATCAATTTGCATCTGAAATAAACAAGAGAAAAACTTATTCAAAGCTGTTTTCAAAAGTTATGTTTAACCTGAAACATTGTCTCAAAATGATGTTCTCAGACTGAGAGAATGACGTTTTCTAAGATTCTGCTGGAGCTCTGAATAGCAGTTTTCAAACATCAAATAAAGGGTTTATATAGCTATATATATCAATTTGCATCTGAAATAAACAAGAGAAACACTTATTCGAAGCTGGTTTCAAAAGTTATGTTTAACCTGAAATATTGTCTCAAACTGATGTTCTCAGACCGAGAGAATGACGTTTTCTAAGATTCTGCTGGAGCTCTGAATAGCAGTTTTCAAACATCAAATAAAGGGTTTATATAGCTATATATATCAATTTGCATCTGAAATAAACAAGAGAAACACTTATTCGAAGCTGTTTTCAAAAGTTATGTTTAACCTGAAATATTGTCTCAAACTGATGTTCTCAGACCGAGAGAATGACGTTTTCTAAGATTCTGCTGGAGCTCTGAATAGCAGTTTTCAAACATCAAATAAAGGGTTTATATAGCTATATATATCAATTTGCATCTGAAATAAACAAGAGAAACATTTATTCGAAGCTGTTTTCAAAAGTTATGTTTAACCTGAAATATTGTCTCAAACTGATCTTCACAGGCTGAGAGAATGACGTTTTCCAAGATTCTGCTGAAGCTCTGAATAGCAGTTTTCAAACATCAAATAAAGGATTTATATAGCTATATATATCAATTTGCATCTGAAATAAACAAGAGAAAAACTTATTCAAAGCTGTTTTCAAAAGTTATGTTTAACCTGAAACATTGTCTCAAACTGATGTTCTCAGACTGAGAGAATGACGTTTTCTAAGATTCTGCTGGAGCTCTGAATAGCAGTTTTCAAACATCAAATAAAGGGTTTATATAGCTATATATAACAATTTGCATCTGAAATAAACAAGAGAAACATTTATTCGAAGCTGTTTTCAAAAGTTATGTTTAACCTGAAATATTGTCTCAAACTGATCTACACAGGCTGAGAGAATGACGTTTTCCAAGATTCTGCTGAAGCTCTGAATAGCAGTTTTCAAACATCAAATAAAGGGCTTATATAGTTATATATATCAATTTGCATCTGAAATAAACAAGAGAAACACTTATTCGAAGCTGGTTTCAAAAGTTATGTTTAACCTGAAATATTGTCTCAAACTGATGTTCTCAGACCGAGAGAATGACGTTTTCTAAGATTCTGCTGGAGCTCTGAATAGCAGTTTTCAAACATCAAATAAAGGGTTTATATAGCTATATATATCAATTTGCATCTGAAATAAACAAGAGAAACATTTATTCGAAGCTGTTTTCAAAAGTTATGTTTAACCTGAAATATTGTCTCAAACTGATGTTCTCAGACCGAGAGAATGACGTTTTCCAAGATTCTGCTGGAGCTCTGAATAACAGTTTTAAAACATCAAATAAAGGGTTTATATAGCTATATATATCAATTTGCATCTGAAATAAACAAGAGAAACACTTATTCGAAGCTGTTTTCAAAAGTTATGTTTAACCTGAAATATTGTCTCAAACTGATGTTCTCAGACTGAGAGAATGACGTTTTCTAAGATTCTGCTGGAGCTCTGAATAGCAGTTTTCAAACATCAAATAAAGGGTTTATATAGCTATATATAACAATTTGCATCTGAAATAAACAAGAGAAACATTTATTCGAAGCTGTTTTCAAAAGTTATGTTTAACCTGAAATATTGTCTCAAACTGATCTTCACAGGCTGAGAGAATGACGTTTTCCAAGATTCTGCTGAAGCTCTGAATAGCAGTTTTCAAACATCAAATAAAGGGCTTATATAGTTATATATATCAATTTGCATCTGAAATAAACAAGAGAAACACTTATTCGAAGCTGGTTTCAAAAGTTATGTTTAACCTGAAATATTGTCTCAAACTGATGTTCTCAGACCGAGAGAATGACGTTTTCTAAGATTCTGCTGGAGCTCTGAATAGCAGTTTTCAAACATCAAATAAAGGGTTTATATAGCTATATATATCAATTTGCATCAGAAATAAACAAGAGAAACACTTATTCGAAGCTGTTTTCAAAAGTTATGTTTAACCTGAAATATTGTCTCAAACTGATGTTCTCAGACCGAGAGAATGACGTTTTCTAAGATTCTGCTGGAGCTCTGAATAGCAGTTTTCAAACATCAAATAAAGGGTTTATATAGCTATATATATCAATTTGCATCTGAAATAAACAAGAGAAACACTTATTCGAAGCTGTTTTCAAAAGTTATGTTTAACATGAAATACTGTCTCAAACTGATCTTCACAGGCTGAGAGAATGACGTTTTCCAAGATTCTGCTGGAGCTCTGAATAACAGTTTTCAAACATCAAATAAAGGGTTTATATAGCTATATATATCAATTTGCATCAGAAATAAACAAGAGAAACACTTATTCGAAGCTGTTTTCAAAAGTTATGTTTAACCTGAAATATTGTCTCAAACTGATGTTCTCAGACCGAGAGAATGACGTTTTCTAAGATTCTGCTGGAGCTCTGAATAGCAGTTTTCAAACATCAAATAAAGGGTTTATATAGCTATATATAACAATTTGCATCTGAAATAAACAAGAGAAACATTTATTCGAAGCTGTTTTCAAAAGTTATGTTAAACCTGAAATATTGTCTCAAACTGATCTTCACAGGCTGAGAGAATGACGTTTTCCAAGATTCTGCTGAAGCTCTGAATAGCAGTTTTCAAACATCAAATAAAGGGCTTATATAGCTATATATATCAATTTGCATCTGAAATAAACAAGAGAAACACTTATTCGAAGCTGGTTTCAAAAGTTATGTTTAACCTGAAATATTGTCTCAAACTGATGTTCTCAGACCGAGAGAATGACGTTTTCTAAGATTCTGCTGGAGCTCTGAATAGCAGTTTTCAAACATCAAATAAAGGGTTTATATAGCTATATATATCAATTTGCATCAGAAATAAACAAGAGAAACACTTATTCGAAGCTGTTTTCAAAAGTTATGTTTAACCTGAAATATTGTCTCAAACTGATGTTCTCAGACCGAGAGAATGACGTTTTCTAAGATTCTGCTGGAGCTCTGAATAGCAGTTTTCAAACATCAAATAAAGGGTTTATATAGCTATATATATCAATTTGCATTAGAAATAAACAAGAGAAACACTTATTCGAAGCTGTTTTCAAAAGTTATGTTTAACCTGAAATATTGTCTCAAACTGATGTTCTCAGACCGAGAGAATGACGTTTTCTAAGATTCTGATGGAGCTCTGAATAGCAGTTTTCAAACATCAAATAAAGGGTTTATATAGCTATATATATCAATTTGCATCTGAAATAAACAAGAGAAACACTTATTCGAAGCTGTTTTCAAAAGTTATGTTTAACATGAAATACTGTCTCAAACTGATCTTCACAGGCTGAGAGAATGACGTTTTCCAAGATTCTGCTGGAGCTCTGAATAACAGTTTTCAAACATCAAATAAAGGGTTTATATAGCTATATATATCAATTTGCATCAGAAATAAACAAGAGAAACACTTATTCGAAGCTGTTTTCAAAAGTTATGTTTAACCTGAAATATTGTCTCAAACTGATGTTCTCAGACCGAGAGAATGACGTTTTCTAAGATTCTGCTGGAGCTCTGAATAGCAGTTTTCAAACATCAAATAAAGGGTTTATATAGCTATATATAACAATTTGCATCTGAAATAAACAAGAGAAACATTTATTCGAAGCTGTTTTCAAAAGTTATGTTTAACCTGAAATATTGTCTCAAACTGATCTTCACAGGCTGAGAGAATGACGTTTTCCAAGATTCTGCTGAAGCTCTGAATAGCAGTTTTCAAACATCAAATAAAGGGTTTATATAGCTATATATATCAATTTGCATCTGAAATAAACAAGAGAAACACTTATTCGAAGCTGTTTTCAAAAGTTATGTTTAACCTGAAATATTGTCTCAAACTGATGTTCTCAGACCGAGAGAATGACGTTTTCTAAGATTCTGCTGGAGCTCTGAATAGCAGTTTTCAAACATCAAATAAAGGGTTTATATAGCTATATATAACAATTTGCATCTGAATTAAACAAGAGAAACATTTATTCGAAGCTGTTTTCAAAAGTTATGTTTAACCTGAAATATTGTCTCAAACTGATCTTCACAGGCTGAGAGAATGACGTTTTCCAAGATTCTGCTGAAGCTCTGAATAGCAGTTTTCAAACATCAAATAAAGGATTTATATAGCTATATATATCAATTTGCATCTGAAATAAACAAGAGAAAAACTTATTCAAAGCTGTTTTCAAAAGTTATGTTTAACCTGAAACATTGTCTCAAACTGATGTTCTCAGGCTGAGAGAATGACGTTTTCCAAGATTCTGCTGAAGCTCTGAATAGCAGTTTTCAAACATCAAATAAAGGGTTTATATAGCTATATATATCAATTTGCATCTGAAATAAACAAGAGAAACACTTATTCGAAGCTGTTTTCAAAAGTTATGTTTAACCTGAAATATTGTCTCAAACTGATGTTCTCAGACCGAGAGAATGACGTTTTCTAAGATTCTGCTGGAGCTCTGAATAGCAGTTTTCAAACATCAAATAAAGGGTTTATATAGCTATATATAACAATTTGCATCTGAAATAAACAAGAGAAACATTTATTCGAAGCTGTTTTCAAAAGTTATGTTTAACCTGATATATTGTCTCAAACTGATCTTCACAGGCTGAGAGAATGACGTTTTCCAAGATTCTGCTGAAGCTCTGAATAGCAGTTTTCAAACATCAAATAAAGGATTTATATAGCTATATATATCAATTTGCATCTGAAATAAACAAGAGAAAAACTTATTCAAAGCTGTTTTCAAAAGTTATGTTTAACCTGAAACATTGTCTCAAACTGATGTTCTCAGACTGAGAGAATGACGTTTTCTAAGATTCTGCTGGAGCTCTGAATAGCAGTTTTCAAACATCAAATAAAGGGTTTATATAGCTATATATATCAATTTGCATCTGAAATAAACAAGAGAAACATTTATTCGAAGCTGTTTTCAAAAGTTATGTTTAACCTGAAATATTGTCTCAAACTGATCTTCTCAGACTGAGAGAATGACGTTTTCCAAGATTCTGCTGGAGCTCTGAATAACAGTTTTAAAACATCAAATAAAGGGTTTATATAGCTATATATATCAATTTGCATCTGAAATAAACAAGAGAAACACTTATTCGAAGCTGTTTTCAAAAGTTATGTTTAACCTGAAATATTGTCTCAAACTGATGTTCTCAGACTGAGAGAATGACGTTTTCTAAGATTCTGCTGGAGCTCTGAATAGCAGTTTTCAAACATCAAATAAAGGGTTTATATAGCTATATATAACAATTTGCATCTGAAATAAACAAGAGAAACATTTATTCGAAGCTGTTTTCAAAAGTTATGTTTAACCTGAAATATTGTCTCAAACTGATCTTCACAGGCTGAGAGAATGACGTTTTCCAAGATTCTGCTGAAGCTCTGAATAGCAGTTTTCAAACATCAAATAAAGGGCTTATATAGTTATATATATCAATTTGCATCTGAAATAAACAAGAGAAACACTTATTCGAAGCTGTTTTCAAAAGTTATGTTTAACCTGAAATATTGTCTCAAACTGATGTTCTCAGACCGAGAGAATGACGTTTTCTAAGATTCTGCTGGAGCTCTGAATAGCAGTTTTCAAACATCAAATAAAGGGTTTATATAGCTATATATAACAATTTGCATCTGAAATAAACAAGAGAAACATTTATTCGAAGCTGTTTTCAAAAGTTATGTTTAACCTGAAATATTGTCTCAAACTGATCTTCACAGGCTGAGAGAATGACGTTTTCCAAGATTCTGCTGAAGCTCTGAATAGCAGTTTTCAAACATCAAATAAAGGATTTATATAGCTATATATATCAATTTGCATCTGAAATAAACAAGAGAAAAACTTATTCAAAGCTGTTTTCAAAAGTTATGTTTAACCTGAAACATTGTCTCAAACTGATGTTCTCAGACCGAGAGAATGACGTTTTCTAAGATTCTGCTGGAGCTCTGAATAGCAGTTTTCAAACATCAAATAAAGGGTTTATATAGCTATATATATCAATTTGCATCTGAAATAAACAAGAGAAACACTTATTCGAAGCTGTTTTCAAAAGTTATGTTTAACCTGAAATATTGTCTCAAACTGATCTTCACAGGCTGAGAGAATGACGTTTTCCAAGATTCTGCTGAAGCTCTGAATAGCAGTTTTCAAACATCAAATAAAGGATTTATATAGCTATATATATCAATTTGCATCTGAAATAAACAAGAGAAATATTTATTCGAAGCTGTTTTCAAAAGTTATGTTTAACCTGAAATATTGTCTCAAACTGATGTTCTCAGACTGAGAGAATGACGTTTTCTAAGATTCTGCTGGAGCTCTGAATAGCAGTTTTCAAACATCAAATAAAGGGTTTATATAGCTATATATATCAATTTGCATCTGAAATAAACAAGAGAAACACTTATTCGAAGCTGTTTTCAAAAGTTATGTTTAACCTGAAATATTGTCTCAAACTGATGTTCTCAGACCGAGAGAATGACGTTTTCTAAGATTCTGCTGGAGCTCTGAATAGCAGTTTTCAAACATCAAATAAAGGGTTTATATAGCTATATATATCAATTTGCATCTGAAATAAACAAGAGAAACATTTATTCGAAGCTGTTTTCAAAAGTTATGTTTAACCTGAAATATTGTCTCAAACTGATCTTCACAGGCTGAGAGAATGACGTTTTCCAAGAATCTGCTGAAGCTCTGAATAGCAGTTTTCAAACATCAAATAAAGGGTTTATATAGCTATATATATCAATTTGCATCTGAAATAAACAAGAGAAACACTTATTCGAAGCTGTTTTCAAAAGTTATGTTTAACCTGAAATATTGTCTCAAACTGATGTTCTCAGACCGAGAGAATGACGTTTTCTAAGATTCTGCTGGAGCTCTGAATAGCAGTTTTCAAACATCAAATAAAGGGTTTATATAGCTATATATAACAATTTGCATCTGAAATAAACAAGAGAAACATTTATTCGAAGCTGTTTTCAAAAGTTATGTTTAACCTGAAATATTGTCTCAAACTGATCTTCACAGGCTGAGAGAATGACGTTTTCCAAGATTCTGCTGAAGCTCTGAATAGCAGTTTTCAAACATCAAATAAAGGATTTATATAGCTATATATATCAATTTGCATCTGAAATAAACAAGAGAAACATTTATTCGAAGCTGTTTTCAAAAGTTATGTTTAACCTGAAATATTGTCTCAAACTGATGTTCTCAGACTGAGAGAATGACGTTTTCCAAGATTCTGCTGGAGCTCTGAATAACAGTTTTAAAACATCAAATAAAGGGTTTATATAGCTATATATATCAATTTGCATCTGAAATAAACAAGAGAAACACTTATTCGAAGCTGTTTTCAAAAGTTATGTTTAACCTGAAACATTGTCTCAAACTGATGTTCTCAGACTGAGAGAATGACGTTTTCTAAGATTCTGCTGGAGCTCTGAATAGCAGTTTTCAAACATCAAATAAAGGGTTTATATAGCTATATATATCAATTTGCATCTGAAATAAACAAGAGAAACATTTATTCGAAGCTGTTTTCAAAAGTTATGTTTAACCTGAAATATTGTCTCAAACTGATCTTCTCAGACTGAGAGAATGACGTTTTCCAAGATTCTGCTGGAGCTCTGAATAACAGTTTTAAAACATCAAATAAAGGGTTTATATAGCTATATATAACAATTTGCATCTGAAATAAACAAGAGAAACATTTATTCGAAGCTGTTTTCAAAAGTTATGTTTAACCTGAAATATTGTCTCAAACTGATCTTCACAGGCTGAGAGAATGACGTTTTCCAAGATTCTGCTGAAGCTCTGAATAGCAGTTTTCAAACATCAAATAAAGGGTTTATATAGCTATATATATCAATTTGCATCTGAAATAAACAAGAGAAACACTTATTCGAAGCTGTTTTCAAAAGTTATGTTTAACCTGAAATATTGTCTCAAACTGATGTTCTCAGACCGAGAGAATGACGTTTTCTAAGATTCTGCTGGAGCTCTGAATAGCAGTTTTCAAACATCAAATAAAGGGTTTATATAGCTATATATAACAATTTGCATCTGAAATAAACAAGAGAAACATTTATTCGAAGCTGTTTTCAAAAGTTATGTTTAACCTGAAATATTGTCTCAAACTGATCTTCACAGGCTGAGAGAATGACGTTTTCCAAGATTCTGCTGAAGCTCTGAATAGCAGTTTTCAAACATCAAATAAAGGATTTATATAGCTATATATATCAATTTGCATCTGAAATAAACAAGAGAAAAACTTATTCAAAGCTGTTTTCAAAAGTTATGTTTAACCTGAAACATTGTCTCAAACTGATGTTCTCAGACTGAGAGAATGACGTTTTCTAAGATTCTGCTGGAGCTCTGAATAGCAGTTTTCAAACATCAAATAAAGGGTTTATATAGCTATATATATCAATTTGCATCTGAAATAAACAAGAGAAACATTTATTCGAAGCTGTTTTCAAAAGTTATGTTTAACCTGAAATATTGTCTCAAACTGATCTTCTCAGACTGAGAGAATGACGTTTTCTAAGATTCTGCTGGAGCTCTGAATAGCAGTTTTCAAACATCAAATAAAGGGTTTATATAGCTATATATAACAATTTGCATCTGAAATAAACAAGAGAAACATTTATTCGAAGCTGTTTTCAAAAGTTATGTTTAACCTGAAATATTGTCTCAAACTGATCTTCACAGGCTGAGAGAATGACGTTTTCCAAGATTCTGCTGAAGCTCTGAATAGCAGTTTTCAAACATCAAATAAAGGGCTTATATAGTTATATATATCAATTTGCATCTGAAATAAACAAGAGAAACACTTATTCGAAGCTGGTTTCAAAAGTTATGTTTAACCTGAAATATTGTCTCAAACTGATGTTCTCAGACCGAGAGAATGACGTTTTCTAAGATTCTGCTGGAGCTCTGAATAGCAGTTTTCAAACATCAAATAAAGGGTTTATATAGCTATATATATCAATTTGCATCAGAAATAAACAAGAGAAACACTTATTCGAAGCTGTTTTCAAAAGTTATGTTTAACCTGAAATATTGTCTCAAACTGATGTTCTCAGACCGAGAGAATGACGTTTTCTAAGATTCTGCTGGAGCTCTGAATAGCAGTTTTCAAACATCAAATAAAGGGTTTATATAGCTATATATATCAATTTGCATCTGAAATAAACAAGAGAAACACTTATTCGAAGCTGTTTTCAAAAGTTATGTTTAACATGAAATACTGTCTCAAACTGATCTTCACAGGCTGAGAGAATGACGTTTTCCAAGATTCTGCTGGAGCTCTGAATAACAGTTTTCAAACATCAAATAAAGGGTTTATATAGCTATATATATCAATTTGCATCAGAAATAAACAAGAGAAACACTTATTCGAAGCTGTTTTCAAAAGTTATGTTTAACCTGAAATATTGTCTCAAACTGATGTTCTCAGACCGAGAGAATGACGTTTTCTAAGATTCTGCTGGAGCTCTGAATAGCAGTTTTCAAACATCAAATAAAGGGTTTATATAGCTATATATAACAATTTGCATCTGAAATAAACAAGAGAAACATTTATTCGAAGCTGTTTTCAAAAGTTATGTTAAACCTGAAATATTGTCTCAAACTGATCTTCACAGGCTGAGAGAATGACGTTTTCCAAGATTCTGCTGAAGCTCTGAATAGCAGTTTTCAAACATCAAATAAAGGGTTTATATAGCTATATATATCAATTTGCATCTGAAATAAACAAGAGAAACACTTATTCGAAGCTGTTTTCAAAAGTTATGTTTAACCTGAAATATTGTCTCAAACTGATGTTCTCAGACCGAGAGAATGACGTTTTCTAAGATTCTGCTGGAGCTCTGAATAGCAGTTTTCAAACATCAAATAAAGGGTTTATATAGCTATATATAACAATTTGCATCTGAAATAAACAAGAGAAACATTTATTCGAAGCTGTTTTCAAAAGTTATGTTTAACCTGAAATATTGTCTCAAACTGATCTTCACAGGCTGAGAGAATGACGTTTTCCAAGATTCTGCTGAAGCTCTGAATAGCAGTTTTCAAACATCAAATAAAGGATTTATATAGCTATATATATCAATTTGCATCTGAAATAAACAAGAGAAAAACTTATTCAAAGCTGTTTTCAAAAGTTATGTTTAACCTGAAACATTGTCTCAAACTGATGTTCTCAGACTGAGAGAATGACGTTTTCTAAGATTCTGCTGGAGCTCTGAATAGCAGTTTTCAAACATCAAATAAAGGGTTTATATAGCTATATATATCAATTTGCATCTGAAATAAACAAGAGAAACATTTATTCGAAGCTGTTTTCAAAAGTTATGTTTAACCTGAAATATTGTCTCAAACTGATCTTCTCAGACTGAGAGAATGACGTTTTCCAAGATTCTGCTGGAGCTCTGAATAACAGTTTTAAAACATCAAATAAAGGGTTTATATAGCTATATATATCAATTTGCATCTGAAATAAACAAGAGAAACACTTATTCGAAGCTGTTTTCAAAAGTTATGTTTAACCTGAAATATTGTCTCAAACTGATGTTCTCAGACTGAGAGAATGACGTTTTCTAAGATTCTGCTGGAGCTCTGAATAGCAGTTTTCAAACATCAAATAAAGGGTTTATATAGCTATATATAACAATTTGCATCTGAAATAAACAAGAGAAACATTTATTCGAAGCTGTTTTCAAAAGTTATGTTTAACCTGAAATATTGTCTCAAACTGATCTTCACAGGCTGAGAGAATGACGTTTTCCAAGATTCTGCTGAAGCTCTGAATAGCAGTTTTCAAACATCAAATAAAGGGCTTATATAGTTATATATATCAATTTGCATCTGAAATAAACAAGAGAAACACTTATTCGAAGCTGGTTTCAAAAGTTATGTTTAACCTGAAATATTGTCTCAAACTGATGTTCTCAGACCGAGAGAATGACGTTTTCTAAGATTCTGCTGGAGCTCTGAATAGCAGTTTTCAAACATCAAATAAAGGGTTTATATAGCTATATATATCAATTTGCATCAGAAATAAACAAGAGAAACACTTATTCGAAGCTGTTTTCAAAAGTTATGTTTAACCTGAAATATTGTCTCAAACTGATGTTCTCAGACCGAGAGAATGACGTTTTCTAAGATTCTGCTGGAGCTCTGAATAGCAGTTTTCAAACATCAAATAAAGGGTTTATATAGCTATATATATCAATTTGCATCTGAAATAAACAAGAGAAACACTTATTCGAAGCTGTTTTCAAAAGTTATGTTTAACATGAAATACTGTCTCAAACTGATCTTCACAGGCTGAGAGAATGACGTTTTCCAAGATTCTGCTGGAGCTCTGAATAACAGTTTTCAAACATCAAATAAAGGGTTTATATAGCTATATATATCAATTTGCATCAGAAATAAACAAGAGAAACACTTATTCGAAGCTGTTTTCAAAAGTTATGTTTAACCTGAAATATTGTCTCAAACTGATGTTCTCAGACCGAGAGAATGACGTTTTCTAAGATTCTGCTGGAGCTCTGAATAGCAGTTTTCAAACATCAAATAAAGGGTTTATATAGCTATATATAACAATTTGCATCTGAAATAAACAAGAGAAACATTTATTCGAAGCTGTTTTCAAAAGTTATGTTAAACCTGAAATATTGTCTCAAACTGATCTTCACAGGCTGAGAGAATGACGTTTTCCAAGATTCTGCTGAAGCTCTGAATAGCAGTTTTCAAACATCAAATAAAGGGCTTATATAGCTATATATATCAATTTGCATCTGAAATAAACAAGAGAAACACTTATTCGAAGCTGGTTTCAAAAGTTATGTTTAACCTGAAATATTGTCTCAAACTGATGTTCTCAGACCGAGAGAATGACGTTTTCTAAGATTCTGCTGGAGCTCTGAATAGCAGTTTTCAAACATCAAATAAAGGGTTTATATAGCTATATATATCAATTTGCATCAGAAATAAACAAGAGAAACACTTATTCGAAGCTGTTTTCAAAAGTTATGTTTAACCTGAAATATTGTCTCAAACTGATGTTCTCAGACCGAGAGAATGACGTTTTCTAAGATTCTGCTGGAGCTCTGAATAGCAGTTTTCAAACATCAAATAAAGGGTTTATATAGCTATATATATCAATTTGCATCTGAAATAAACAAGAGAAACACTTATTCGAAGCTGTTTTCAAAAGTTATGTTTAACATGAAATACTGTCTCAAACTGATCTTCACAGGCTGAGAGAATGACGTTTTCCAAGATTCTGCTGGAGCTCTGAATAACAGTTTTCAAACATCAAATAAAGGGTTTATATAGCTATATATATCAATTTGCATCAGAAATAAACAAGAGAAACACTTATTCGAAGCTGTTTTCAAAAGTTATGTTTAACCTGAAATATTGTCTCAAACTGATGTTCTCAGACCGAGAGAATGACGTTTTCTAAGATTCTGCTGGAGCTCTGAATAGCAGTTTTCAAACATCAAATAAAGGGTTTATATAGCTATATATAACAATTTGCATCTGAAATAAACAAGAGAAACATTTATTCGAAGCTGTTTTCAAAAGTTATGTTTAACCTGAAATATTGTCTCAAACTGATCTTCACAGGCTGAGAGAATGACGTTTTCCAAGATTCTGCTGAAGCTCTGAATAGCAGTTTTCAAACATCAAATAAAGGATTTATATAGCTATATATATCAATTTGCATCTGAAATAAACAAGAGAAACATTTATTCGAAGCTGTTTTCAAAAGTTATGTTTAACCTGAAATATTGTCTCAAACTGATGTTCTCAGACTGAGAGAATGACGTTTTCTAAGATTCTGCTGGAGCTCTGAATAGCAGTTTTCAAACATCAAATAAAGGGTTTATATAGCTATATATATCAATTTGCATCTGAAATAAACAAGAGAAACACTTATTCGAAGCTGTTTTCAAAAGTTATGTTTAACCTGAAATATTGTCTCAAACTGATGTTCTCAGACCGAGAGAATGACGTTTTCTAAGATTCTGCTGGAGCTCTGAATAGCAGTTTTCAAACATCAAATAAAGGGTTTATATAGCTATATATATCAATTTGCATCTGAAATAAACAAGAGAAACATTTATTCGAAGCTGTTTTCAAAAGTTATGTTTAACCTGAAATATTGTCTCAAACTGATGTTCTCAGACCGAGAGAATGACGTTTTCTAAGATTCTGCTGGAGCTCTGAATAGCAGTTTTCAAACATCAAATAAAGGGTTTATATAGCTATATATATCAATTTGCATCAGAAATAAACAAGAGAAACACTTATTCGAAGCTGTTTTCAAAAGTTATGTTTAACCTGAAATATTGTCTCAAACTGATGTTCTCAGACCGAGAGAATGACGTTTTCTAAGATTCTGCTGGAGCTCTGAATAGCAGTTTTCAAACATCAAATAAAGGGTTTATATAGCTATATATATCAATTTGCATCTGAAATAAACAAGAGAAACACTTATTCGAAGCTGTTTTCAAAAGTTATGTTTAACATGAAATACTGTCTCAAACTGATCTTCACAGGCTGAGAGAATGACGTTTTCCAAGATTCTGCTGGAGCTCTGAATAACAGTTTTCAAACATCAAATAAAGGGTTTATATAGCTATATATATCAATTTGCATCAGAAATAAACAAGAGAAACACTTATTCGAAGCTGTTTTCAAAAGTTATGTTTAACCTGAAATATTGTCTCAAACTGATGTTCTCAGACCGAGAGAATGACGTTTTCTAAGATTCTGCTGGAGCTCTGAATAGCAGTTTTCAAACATCAAATAAAGGGTTTATATAGCTATATATAACAATTTGCATCTGAAATAAACAAGAGAAACATTTATTCGAAGCTGTTTTCAAAAGTTATGTTTAACCTGAAATATTGTCTCAAACTGATCTTCACAGGCTGAGAGAATGACGTTTTCCAAGATTCTGCTGAAGCTCTGAATAGCAGTTTTCAAACATCAAATAAAGGGTTTATATAGCTATATATATCAATTTGCATCTGAAATAAACAAGAGAAACACTTATTCGAAGCTGTTTTCAAAAGTTATGTTTAACCTGAAATATTGTCTCAAACTGATGTTCTCAGACCGAGAGAATGACGTTTTCTAAGATTCTGCTGGAGCTCTGAATAGCAGTTTTCAAACATCAAATAAAGGGTTTATATAGCTATATATAACAATTTGCATCTGAAATAAACAAGAGAAACATTTATTCGAAGCTGTTTTCAAAAGTTATGTTTAACCTGAAATATTGTCTCAAACTGATGTTCTCAGACTGAGAGAATGACGTTTTCTAAGATTCTGCTGGAGCTCTGAATAGCAGTTTTCAAACATCAAATAAAGGGTTTATATAGCTATATATATCAATTTGCATCTGAAATAAACAAGAGAAACACTTATTCGAAGCTGTTTTCAAAAGTTATGTTTAACCTGAAATATTGTCTCAAACTGATGTTCTCAGACCGAGAGAATGACGTTTTCTAAGATTCTGCTGGAGCTCTGAATAGCAGTTTTCAAACATCAAATAAAGGGTTTATATAGCTATATATATCAATTTGCATCTGAAATAAACAAGAGAAACATTTATTCGAAGCTGTTTTCAAAAGTTATGTTTAACCTGAAATATTGTCTCAAACTGATGTTCTCAGACTGAGAGAATGACGTTTTCTAAAATTCTGCTGGAGCTCTGAATAGCAGTTTTCAAACATCAAATAAAGGATTTATATAGCTATATATATCAATTTGCATCTGAAATAAACAAGAGAAAAACTTATTCAAAGCTGTTTTCAAAAGTTATGTTTAACCTGAAACATTGTCTCAAAATGATGTTCTCAGACTGAGAGAATGACGTTTTCTAAGATTCTGCTGGAGCTCTGAATAGCAGTTTTCAAACATCAAATAAAGGGTTTATATAGCTATATATATCAATTTGCATCTGAAATAAACAAGAGAAACACTTATTCGAAGCTGGTTTCAAAAGTTATGTTTAACCTGAAATATTGTCTCAAACTGATGTTCTCAGACCGAGAGAATGACGTTTTCTAAGATTCTGCTATAGCTCTGAATAGCAGTTTTCAAACATCAAATAAAGGGTTTATATAGCTATATATATCAATTTGCATCTGAAATAAACAAGAGAAACACTTATTCGAAGCTGTTTTCAAAAGTTATGTTTAACCTGAAATATTGTCTCAAACTGATGTTCTCAGACCGAGAGAATGACGTTTTCTAAGATTCTGCTGGAGCTCTGAATAGCAGTTTTCAAACATCAAATAAAGGGTTTATATAGCTATATATATCAATTTGCATCTGAAATAAACAAGAGAAACATTTATTCGAAGCTGTTTTCAAAAGTTATGTTTAACCTGAAATATTGTCTCAAACTGATCTTCACAGGCTGAGAGAATGACGTTTTCCAAGATTCTGCTGAAGCTCTGAATAGCAGTTTTCAAACATCAAATAAAGGATTTATATAGCTATATATATCAATTTGCATCTGAAATAAACAAGAGAAAAACTTATTCAAAGCTGTTTTCAAAAGTTATGTTTAACCTGAAACATTGTCTCAAACTGATGTTCTCAGACTGAGAGAATGACGTTTTCTAAGATTCTGCTGGAGCTCTGAATAGCAGTTTTCAAACATCAAATAAAGGGTTTATATAGCTATATATAACAATTTGCATCTGAAATAAACAAGAGAAACATTTATTCGAAGCTGTTTTCAAAAGTTATGTTTAACCTGAAATATTGTCTCAAACTGATCTACACAGGCTGAGAGAATGACGTTTTCCAAGATTCTGCTGAAGCTCTGAATAGCAGTTTTCAAACATCAAATAAAGGGCTTATATAGTTATATATATCAATTTGCATCTGAAATAAACAAGAGAAACACTTATTCGAAGCTGGTTTCAAAAGTTATGTTTAACCTGAAATATTGTCTCAAACTGATGTTCTCAGACCGAGAGAATGACGTTTTCTAAGATTCTGCTGGAGCTCTGAATAGCAGTTTTCAAACATCAAATAAAGGGTTTATATAGCTATATATATCAATTTGCATCTGAAATAAACAAGAGAAACATTTATTCGAAGCTGTTTTCAAAAGTTATGTTTAACCTGAAATATTGTCTCAAACTGATGTTCTCAGACCGAGAGAATGACGTTTTCCAAGATTCTGCTGGAGCTCTGAATAACAGTTTTAAAACATCAAATAAAGGGTTTATATAGCTATATATATCAATTTGCATCTGAAATAAACAAGAGAAACACTTATTCGAAGCTGTTTTCAAAAGTTATGTTTAACCTGAAATATTGTCTCAAACTGATGTTCTCAGACTGAGAGAATGACGTTTTCTAAGATTCTGCTGGAGCTCTGAATAGCAGTTTTCAAACATCAAATAAAGGGTTTATATAGCTATATATAACAATTTGCATCTGAAATAAACAAGAGAAACATTTATTCGAAGCTGTTTTCAAAAGTTATGTTTAACCTGAAATATTGTCTCAAACTGATCTTCACAGGCTGAGAGAATGACGTTTTCCAAGATTCTGCTGAAGCTCTGAATAGCAGTTTTCAAACATCAAATAAAGGGCTTATATAGTTATATATATCAATTTGCATCTGAAATAAACAAGAGAAACACTTATTCGAAGCTGGTTTCAAAAGTTATGTTTAACCTGAAATATTGTCTCAAACTGATGTTCTCAGACCGAGAGAATGACGTTTTCTAAGATTCTGCTGGAGCTCTGAATAGCAGTTTTCAAACATCAAATAAAGGGTTTATATAGCTATATATATCAATTTGCATCAGAAATAAACAAGAGAAACACTTATTCGAAGCTGTTTTCAAAAGTTATGTTTAACCTGAAATATTGTCTCAAACTGATGTTCTCAGACCGAGAGAATGACGTTTTCTAAGATTCTGCTGGAGCTCTGAATAGCAGTTTTCAAACATCAAATAAAGGGTTTATATAGCTATATATATCAATTTGGATCTGAAATAAACAAGAGAAACACTTATTCGAAGCTGTTTTCAAAAGTTATGTTTAACATGAAATACTGTCTCAAACTGATCTTCACAGGCTGAGAGAATGACGTTTTCCAAGATTCTGCTGGAGCTCTGAATAACAGTTTTCAAACATCAAATAAAGGGTTTATATAGCTATATATATCAATTTGCATCAGAAATAAACAAGAGAAACACTTATTCGAAGCTGTTTTCAAAAGTTATGTTTAACCTGAAATATTGTCTCAAACTGATGTTCTCAGACCGAGAGAATGACGTTTTCTAAGATTCTGCTGGAGCTCTGAATAGCAGTTTTCAAACATCAAATAAAGGGTTTATATAGCTATATATAACAATTTGCATCTGAAATAAACAAGAGAAACATTTATTCGAAGCTGTTTTCAAAAGTTATGTTAAACCTGAAATATTGTCTCAAACTGATCTTCACAGGCTGAGAGAATGACGTTTTCCAAGATTCTGCTGAAGCTCTGAATAGCAGTTTTCAAACATCAAATAAAGGGCTTATATAGCTATATATATCAATTTGCATCTGAAATAAACAAGAGAAACACTTATTCGAAGCTGGTTTCAAAAGTTATGTTTAACCTGAAATATTGTCTCAAACTGATGTTCTCAGACCGAGAGAATGACGTTTTCTAAGATTCTGCTGGAGCTCTGAATAGCAGTTTTCAAACATCAAATAAAGGGTTTATATAGCTATATATATCAATTTGCATCAGAAATAAACAAGAGAAACACTTATTCGAAGCTGTTTTCAAAAGTTATGTTTAACCTGAAATATTGTCTCAAACTGATGTTCTCAGACCGAGAGAATGACGTTTTCTAAGATTCTGCTGGAGCTCTGAATAGCAGTTTTCAAACATCAAATAAAGGGTTTATATAGCTATATATATCAATTTGCATTAGAAATAAACAAGAGAAACACTTATTCGAAGCTGTTTTCAAAAGTTATGTTTAACCTGAAATATTGTCTCAAACTGATGTTCTCAGACCGAGAGAATGACGTTTTCTAAGATTCTGATGGAGCTCTGAATAGCAGTTTTCAAACATCAAATAAAGGGTTTATATAGCTATATATATCAATTTGCATCTGAAATAAACAAGAGAAACACTTATTCGAAGCTGTTTTCAAAAGTTATGTTTAACATGAAATACTGTCTCAAACTGATCTTCACAGGCTGAGAGAATGACGTTTTCCAAGATTCTGCTGGAGCTCTGAATAACAGTTTTCAAACATCAAATAAAGGGTTTATATAGCTATATATATCAATTTGCATCAGAAATAAACAAGAGAAACACTTATTCGAAGCTGTTTTCAAAAGTTATGTTTAACCTGAAATATTGTCTCAAACTGATGTTCTCAGACCGAGAGAATGACGTTTTCTAAGATTCTGCTGGAGCTCTGAATAGCAGTTTTCAAACATCAAATAAAGGGTTTATATAGCTATATATAACAATTTGCATCTGAAATAAACAAGAGAAACATTTATTCGAAGCTGTTTTCAAAAGTTATGTTTAACCTGAAATATTGTCTCAAACTGATCTTCACAGGCTGAGAGAATGACGTTTTCCAAGATTCTGCTGAAGCTCTGAATAGCAGTTTTCAAACATCAAATAAAGGGTTTATATAGCTATATATATCAATTTGCATCTGAAATAAACAAGAGAAACACTTATTCGAAG
Source organism: Callionymus lyra (assembly GCF_982586985.1). Classification (NCBI taxonomy): domain Eukaryota; kingdom Metazoa; phylum Chordata; class Actinopteri; order Syngnathiformes; family Callionymidae; genus Callionymus; species Callionymus lyra. Next base: position 220,776 of record NW_028258551.1, read on the forward strand.
CTGTTTTCAAAAGTTATGTTTAACCTGAAATATTGTCTCAAACTGATGTTCTCAGACCGAGAGAATGACGTTTTCTAAGATTCTGCTGGAGCTCTGAATAGCAGTTTTCAAACATCAAATAAAGGGTTTATATAGCTATATATAACAATTTGCATCTGAATTAAACAAGAGAAACATTTATTCGAAGCTGTTTTCAAAAGTTATGTTTAACCTGAAATATTGTCTCAAACTGATCTTCACAGGCTGAGAGAATGACGTTTTCCAAGATTCTGCTGAAGCTCTGAATAGCAGTTTTCAAACATCAAATAAAGGATTTATATAGCTATATATATCAATTTGCATCTGAAATAAACAAGAGAAAAACTTATTCAAAGCTGTTTTCAAAAGTTATGTTTAACCTGAAACATTGTCTCAAACTGATGTTCTCAGGCTGAGAGAATGACGTTTTCCAAGATTCTGCTGAAGCTCTGAATAGCAGTTTTCAAACATCAAATAAAGGGTTTATATAGCTATATATATCAATTTGCATCTGAAATAAACAAGAGAAACACTTATTCGAAGCTGTTTTCAAAAGTTATGTTTAACCTGAAATATTGTCTCAAACTGATGTTCTCAGACCGAGAGAATGACGTTTTCTAAGATTCTGCTGGAGCTCTGAATAGCAGTTTTCAAACATCAAATAAAGGGTTTATATAGCTATATATAACAATTTGCATCTGAAATAAACAAGAGAAACATTTATTCGAAGCTGTTTTCAAAAGTTATGTTTAACCTGATATATTGTCTCAAACTGATCTTCACAGGCTGAGAGAATGACGTTTTCCAAGATTCTGCTGAAGCTCTGAATAGCAGTTTTCAAACATCAAATAAAGGATTTATATAGCTATATATATCAATTTGCATCTGAAATAAACAAGAGAAAAACTTATTCAAAGCTGTTTTCAAAAGTTATGTTTAACCTGAAACATTGTCTCAAACTGATGTTCTCAGACTGAGAGAATGACGTTTTCTAAGATTCTGCTGGAGCTCTGAATAGCAGTTTTCAAACATCAAATAAAGGGTTTATATAGCTATATATATCAATTTGCATCTGAAATAAACAAGAGAAACATTTATTCGAAGCTGTTTTCAAAAGTTATGTTTAACCTGAAATATTGTCTCAAACTGATCTTCTCAGACTGAGAGAATGACGTTTTCCAAGATTCTGCTGGAGCTCTGAATAACAGTTTTAAAACATCAAATAAAGGGTTTATATAGCTATATATATCAATTTGCATCTGAAATAAACAAGAGAAACACTTATTCGAAGCTGTTTTCAAAAGTTATGTTTAACCTGAAATATTGTCTCAAACTGATGTTCTCAGACTGAGAGAATGACGTTTTCTAAGATTCTGCTGGAGCTCTGAATAGCAGTTTTCAAACATCAAATAAAGGGTTTATATAGCTATATATAACAATTTGCATCTGAAATAAACAAGAGAAACATTTATTCGAAGCTGTTTTCAAAAGTTATGTTTAACCTGAAATATTGTCTCAAACTGATGTTCTCAGACCGAGAGAATGACGTTTTCTAAGATTCTGCTGGAGCTCTGAATAGCAGTTTTCAAACATCAAATAAAGGGTTTATATAGCTATATATAACAATTTGCATCTGAAATAAACAAGAGAAACATTTATTCGAAGCTGTTTTCAAAAGTTATGTTAAACCTGAAATATTGTCTCAAACTGATCTTCACAGGCTGAGAGAATGACGTTTTCCAAGATTCTGCTGAAGCTCTGAATAGCAGTTTTCAAACATCAAATAAAGGGCTTATATAGCTATATATATCAATTTGCATCTGAAATAAACAAGAGAAACACTTATTCGAAGCTGGTTTCAAAAGTTATGTTTAACCTGAAATATTGTCTCAAACTGATGTTCTCAGACCGAGAGAATGACGTTTTCTAAGATTCTGCTGGAGCTCTGAATAGCAGTTTTCAAACATCAAATAAAGGGTTTATATAGCTATATATATCAATTTGCATCAGAAATAAACAAGAGAAACACTTATTCGAAGCTGTTTTCAAAAGTTATGTTTAACCTGAAATATTGTCTCAAACTGATGTTCTCAGACCGAGAGAATGACGTTTTCTAAGATTCTGATGGAGCTCTGAATAGCAGTTTTCAAACATCAAATAAAGGGTTTATATAGCTATATATATCAATTTGCATCTGAAATAAACAAGAGAAACACTTATTCGAAGCTGTTTTCAAAAGTTATGTTTAACATGAAATACTGTCTCAAACTGATCTTCACAGGCTGAGAGAATGACGTTTTCCAAGATTCTGCTGGAGCTCTGAATAACAGTTTTCAAACATCAAATAAAGGGTTTATATAGCTATATATATCAATTTGCATCAGAAATAAACAAGAGAAACACTTATTCGAAGCTGTTTTCAAAAGTTATGTTTAACCTGAAATATTGTCTCAAACTGATGTTCTCAGACCGAGAGAATGACGTTTTCTAAGATTCTGCTGGAGCTCTGAATAGCAGTTTTCAAACATCAAATAAAGGGTTTATATAGCTATATATAACAATTTGCATCTGAAATAAACAAGAGAAACATTTATTCGAAGCTGTTTTCAAAAGTTATGTTTAACCTGAAATATTGTCTCAAACTGATCTTCACAGGCTGAGAGAATGACGTTTTCCAAGATTCTGCTGAAGCTCTGAATAGCAGTTTTCAAACATCAAATAAAGGGTTTATATAGCTATATATATCAATTTGCATCTGAAATAAACAAGAGAAACACTTATTCGAAGCTGTTTTCAAAAGTTATGTTTAACCTGAAATATTGTCTCAAACTGATGTTCTCAGACCGAGAGAATGACGTTTTCTAAGATTCTGCTGGAGCTCTGAATAGCAGTTTTCAAACATCAAATAAAGGGTTTATATAGCTATATATAACAATTTGCATCTGAATTAAACAAGAGAAACATTTATTCGAAGCTGTTTTCAAAAGTTATGTTTAACCTGAAATATTGTCTCAAACTGATCTTCACAGGCTGAGAGAATGACGTTTTCCAAGATTCTGCTGAAGCTCTGAATAGCAGTTTTCAAACATCAAATAAAGGATTTATATAGCTATATATATCAATTTGCATCTGAAATAAACAAGAGAAAAACTTATTCAAAGCTGTTTTCAAAAGTTATGTTTAACCTGAAACATTGTCTCAAACTGATGTTCTCAGGCTGAGAGAATGACGTTTTCCAAGATTCTGCTGAAGCTCTGAATAGCAGTTTTCAAACATCAAATAAAGGGTTTATATAGCTATATATATCAATTTGCATCTGAAATAAACAAGAGAAACACTTATTCGAAGCTGTTTTCAAAAGTTATGTTTAACCTGAAATATTGTCTCAAACTGATGTTCTCAGACCGAGAGAATGACGTTTTCTAAGATTCTGCTGGAGCTCTGAATAGCAGTTTTCAAACATCAAATAAAGGGTTTATATAGCTATATATAACAATTTGCATCTGAAATAAACAAGAGAAACATTTATTCGAAGCTGTTTTCAAAAGTTATGTTTAACCTGATATATTGTCTCAAACTGATCTTCACAGGCTGAGAGAATGACGTTTTCCAAGATTCTGCTGAAGCTCTGAATAGCAGTTTTCAAACATCAAATAAAGGATTTATATAGCTATATATATCAATTTGCATCTGAAATAAACAAGAGAAAAACTTATTCAAAGCTGTTTTCAAAAGTTATGTTTAACCTGAAACATTGTCTCAAACTGATGTTCTCAGACTGAGAGAATGACGTTTTCTAAGATTCTGCTGGAGCTCTGAATAGCAGTTTTCAAACATCAAATAAAGGGTTTATATAGCTATATATATCAATTTGCATCTGAAATAAACAAGAGAAACATTTATTCGAAGCTGTTTTCAAAAGTTATGTTTAACCTGAAATATTGTCTCAAACTGATCTTCTCAGACTGAGAGAATGACGTTTTCCAAGATTCTGCTGGAGCTCTGAATAACAGTTTTAAAACATCAAATAAAGGGTTTATATAGCTATATATATCAATTTGCATCTGAAATAAACAAGAGAAACACTTATTCGAAGCTGTTTTCAAAAGTTATGTTTAACCTGAAATATTGTCTCAAACTGATGTTCTCAGACTGAGAGAATGACGTTTTCTAAGATTCTGCTGGAGCTCTGAATAGCAGTTTTCAAACATCAAATAAAGGGTTTATATAGCTATATATAACAATTTGCATCTGAAATAAACAAGAGAAACATTTATTCGAAGCTGTTTTCAAAAGTTATGTTTAACCTGAAATATTGTCTCAAACTGATCTTCACAGGCTGAGAGAATGACGTTTTCCAAGATTCTGCTGAAGCTCTGAATAGCAGTTTTCAAACATCAAATAAAGGGCTTATATAGTTATATATATCAATTTGCATCTGAAATAAACAAGAGAAACACTTATTCGAAGCTGGTTTCAAAAGTTATGTTTAACCTGAAATATTGTCTCAAACTGATGTTCTCAGACCGAGAGAATGACGTTTTCTAAGATTCTGCTGGAGCTCTGAATAGCAGTTTTCAAACATCAAATAAAGGGTTTATATAGCTATATATATCAATTTGCATCAGAAATAAACAAGAGAAACACTTATTCGAAGCTGTTTTCAAAAGTTATGTTTAACCTGAAATATTGTCTCAAACTGATGTTCTCAGACCGAGAGAATGACGTTTTCTAAGATTCTGCTGGAGCTCTGAATAGCAGTTTTCAAACATCAAATAAAGGGTTTATATAGCTATATATATCAATTTGCATCTGAAATAAACAAGAGAAACATTTATTCGAAGCTGTTTTCAAAAGTTATGTTTAACCTGAAATATTGTCTCAAACTGATCTTCACAGGCTGAGAGAATGACGTTTTCCAAGATTCTGCTGAAGCTCTGAATAGCAGTTTTCAAACATCAAATAAAGGGTTTATATAGCTATATATATCAATTTGCATCTGAAATAAACAAGAGAAACACTTATTCGAAGCTGTTTTCAAAAGTTATGTTTAACCTGAAACATTGTCTCAAACTGATGTTCTCAGACTGAGAGAATGACGTTTTCTAAGATTCTGCTGGAGCTCTGAATAGCAGTTTTCAAACATCAAATAAAGGGTTTATATAGCTATATATATCAATTTGCATCTGAAATAAACAAGAGAAACACTTATTCGAAGCTGTTTTCAAAAGTTATGTTTAACCTGAAATATTGTCTCAAACTGATCTTCACAGGCTGAGAGAATGACGTTTTCCAAGATTCTGCTGAAGCTCTGAATAGCAGTTTTCAAACATCAAATAAAGGGTTTATATAGCTATATATATCAATTTGCATCTGAAATAAACAAGAGAAACACTTATTCGAAGCTGTTTTCAAAAGTTATGTTTAACCTGAAATATTGTCTCAAACTGATGTTCTCAGACCGAGAGAATGACGTTTTCTAAGATTCTGCTGGAGCTCTGAATAGCAGTTTTCAAACATCAAATAAAGGGTTTATATAGCTATATATAACAATTTGCATCTGAAATAAACAAGAGAAACATTTATTCGAAGCTGTTTTCAAAAGTTATGTTTAACCTGAAATATTGTCTCAAACTGATCTTCACAGGCTGAGAGAATGACGTTTTCCAAGATTCTGCTGAAGCTCTGAATAGCAGTTTTCAAACATCAAATAAAGGATTTATATAGCTATATATATCAATTTGCATCTGAAATAAACAAGAGAAAAACTTATTCAAAGCTGTTTTCAAAAGTTATGTTTAACCTGAAACATTGTCTCAAACTGATGTTCTCAGACCGAGAGAATGACGTTTTCTAAGATTCTGCTGGAGCTCTGAATAGCAGTTTTCAAACATCAAATAAAGGGTTTATATAGCTATATATATCAATTTGCATCTGAAATAAACAAGAGAAACACTTATTCGAAGCTGTTTTCAAAAGTTATGTTTAACCTGAAATATTGTCTCAAACTGATCTTCACAGGCTGAGAGAATGACGTTTTCCAAGATTCTGCTGAAGCTCTGAATAGCAGTTTTCAAACATCAAATAAAGGATTTATATAGCTATATATATCAATTTGCATCTGAAATAAACAAGAGAAATATTTATTCGAAGCTGTTTTCAAAAGTTATGTTTAACCTGAAATATTGTCTCAAACTGATGTTCTCAGACTGAGAGAATGACGTTTTCTAAGATTCTGCTGGAGCTCTGAATAGCAGTTTTCAAACATCAAATAAAGGGTTTATATAGCTATATATATCAATTTGCATCTGAAATAAACAAGAGAAACACTTATTCGAAGCTGTTTTCAAAAGTTATGTTTAACCTGAAATATTGTCTCAAACTGATGTTCTCAGACCGAGAGAATGACGTTTTCTAAGATTCTGCTGGAGCTCTGAATAGCAGTTTTCAAACATCAAATAAAGGGTTTATATAGCTATATATATCAATTTGCATCTGAAATAAACAAGAGAAACATTTATTCGAAGCTGTTTTCAAAAGTTATGTTTAACCTGAAATATTGTCTCAAACTGATCTTCACAGGCTGAGAGAATGACGTTTTCCAAGAATCTGCTGAAGCTCTGAATAGCAGTTTTCAAACATCAAATAAAGGGTTTATATAGCTATATATATCAATTTGCATCTGAAATAAACAAGAGAAACACTTATTCGAAGCTGTTTTCAAAAGTTATGTTTAACCTGAAATATTGTCTCAAACTGATGTTCTCAGACCGAGAGAATGACGTTTTCTAAGATTCTGCTGGAGCTCTGAATAGCAGTTTTCAAACATCAAATAAAGGGTTTATATAGCTATATATAACAATTTGCATCTGAAATAAACAAGAGAAACATTTATTCGAAGCTGTTTTCAAAAGTTATGTTTAACCTGAAATATTGTCTCAAACTGATCTTCACAGGCTGAGAGAATGACGTTTTCCAAGATTCTGCTGAAGCTCTGAATAGCAGTTTTCAAACATCAAATAAAGGATTTATATAGCTATATATATCAATTTGCATCTGAAATAAACAAGAGAAACATTTATTCGAAGCTGTTTTCAAAAGTTATGTTTAACCTGAAATATTGTCTCAAACTGATGTTCTCAGACTGAGAGAATGACGTTTTCCAAGATTCTGCTGGAGCTCTGAATAACAGTTTTAAAACATCAAATAAAGGGTTTATATAGCTATATATATCAATTTGCATCTGAAATAAACAAGAGAAACACTTATTCGAAGCTGTTTTCAAAAGTTATGTTTAACCTGAAACATTGTCTCAAACTGATGTTCTCAGACTGAGAGAATGACGTTTTCTAAGATTCTGCTGGAGCTCTGAATAGCAGTTTTCAAACATCAAATAAAGGGTTTATATAGCTATATATATCAATTTGCATCTGAAATAAACAAGAGAAACATTTATTCGAAGCTGTTTTCAAAAGTTATGTTTAACCTGAAATATTGTCTCAAACTGATCTTCTCAGACTGAGAGAATGACGTTTTCCAAGATTCTGCTGGAGCTCTGAATAACAGTTTTAAAACATCAAATAAAGGGTTTATATAGCTATATATAACAATTTGCATCTGAAATAAACAAGAGAAACATTTATTCGAAGCTGTTTTCAAAAGTTATGTTTAACCTGAAATATTGTCTCAAACTGATCTTCACAGGCTGAGAGAATGACGTTTTCCAAGATTCTGCTGAAGCTCTGAATAGCAGTTTTCAAACATCAAATAAAGGGTTTATATAGCTATATATATCAATTTGCATCTGAAATAAACAAGAGAAACACTTATTCGAAGCTGTTTTCAAAAGTTATGTTTAACCTGAAATATTGTCTCAAACTGATGTTCTCAGACCGAGAAAATGACGTTTTCTAAGATTCTGCTGGAGCTCTGAATAGCAGTTTTCAAACATCAAATAAAGGGTTTATATAGCTATATATAACAATTTGCATCTGAAATAAACAAGAGAAACATTTATTCGAAGCTGTTTTCAAAAGTTATGTTTAACCTGAAATATTGTCTCAAACTGATCTTCACAGGCTGAGAGAATGACGTTTTCCAAGATTCTGCTGAAGCTCTGAATAGCAGTTTTCAAACATCAAATAAAGGATTTATATAGCTATATATATCAATTTGCATCTGAAATAAACAAGAGAAAAACTTATTCAAAGCTGTTTTCAAAAGTTATGTTTAACCTGAAACATTGTCTCAAACTGATGTTCTCAGACTGAGAGAATGACGTTTTCTAAGATTCTGCTGGAGCTCTGAATAGCAGTTTTCAAACATCAAATAAAGGGTTTATATAGCTATATATATCAATTTGCATCTGAAATAAACAAGAGAAACACTTATTCGAAGCTGTTTTCAAAAGTTATGTTTAACCTGAAATATTGTCTCAAACTGATGTTCTCAGACCGAGAGAATGACGTTTTCTAAGATTCTGCTGGAGCTCTGAATAGCAGTTTTCAAACATCAAATAAAGGGTTTATATAGCTATATATAACAATTTGCATCTGAAATAAACAAGAGAAACATTTATTCGAAGCTGTTTTCAAAAGTTATGTTTAACCTGATATATTGTCTCAAACTGATCTTCACAGGCTGAGAGAATGACGTTTTCCAAGATTCTGCTGAAGCTCTGAATAGCAGTTTTCAAACATCAAATAAAGGATTTATATAGCTATATATATCAATTTGCATCTGAAATAAACAAGAGAAAAACTTATTCAAAGCTGTTTTCAAAAGTTATGTTTAACCTGAAACATTGTCTCAAACTGATGTTCTCAGACTGAGAGAATGACGTTTTCTAAGATTCTGCTGGAGCTCTGAATAGCAGTTTTCAAACATCAAATAAAGGGTTTATATAGCTATATATATCAATTTGCATCTGAAATAAACAAGAGAAACATTTATTCGAAGCTGTTTTCAAAAGTTATGTTTAACCTGAAATATTGTCTCAAACTGATCTTCTCAGACTGAGAGAATGACGTTTTCCAAGATTCTGCTGGAGCTCTGAATAACAGTTTTAAAACATCAAATAAAGGGTTTATATAGCTATATATATCAATTTGCATCTGAAATAAACAAGAGAAACACTTATTCGAAGCTGTTTTCAAAAGTTATGTTTAACCTGAAATATTGTCTCAAACTGATGTTCTCAGACTGAGAGAATGACGTTTTCTAAGATTCTGCTGGAGCTCTGAATAGCAGTTTTCAAACATCAAATAAAGGGTTTATATAGCTATATATAACAATTTGCATCTGAAATAAACAAGAGAAACATTTATTCGAAGCTGTTTTCAAAAGTTATGTTTAACCTGAAATATTGTCTCAAACTGATGTTCTCAGACCGAGAGAATGACGTTTTCTAAGATTCTGCTGGAGCTCTGAATAGCAGTTTTCAAACATCAAATAAAGGGTTTATATAGCTATATATAACAATTTGCATCTGAAATAAACAAGAGAAACATTTATTCGAAGCTGTTTTCAAAAGTTATGTTAAACCTGAAATATTGTCTCAAACTGATCTTCACAGGCTGAGAGAATGACGTTTTCCAAGATTCTGCTGAAGCTCTGAATAGCAGTTTTCAAACATCAAATAAAGGGCTTATATAGCTATATATATCAATTTGCATCTGAAATAAACAAGAGAAACACTTATTCGAAGCTGGTTTCAAAAGTTATGTTTAACCTGAAATATTGTCTCAAACTGATGTTCTCAGACCGAGAGAATGACGTTTTCTAAGATTCTGCTGGAGCTCTGAATAGCAGTTTTCAAACATCAAATAAAGGGTTTATATAGCTATATATATCAATTTGCATCAGAAATAAACAAGAGAAACACTTATTCGAAGCTGTTTTCAAAAGTTATGTTTAACCTGAAATATTGTCTCAAACTGATGTTCTCAGACCGAGAGAATGACGTTTTCTAAGATTCTGATGGAGCTCTGAATAGCAGTTTTCAAACATCAAATAAAGGGTTTATATAGCTATATATATCAATTTGCATCTGAAATAAACAAGAGAAACACTTATTCGAAGCTGTTTTCAAAAGTTATGTTTAACATGAAATACTGTCTCAAACTGATCTTCACAGGCTGAGAGAATGACGTTTTCCAAGATTCTGCTGGAGCTCTGAATAACAGTTTTCAAACATCAAATAAAGGGTTTATATAGCTATATATATCAATTTGCATCAGAAATAAACAAGAGAAACACTTATTCGAAGCTGTTTTCAAAAGTTATGTTTAACCTGAAATATTGTCTCAAACTGATGTTCTCAGACCGAGAGAATGACGTTTTCTAAGATTCTGCTGGAGCTCTGAATAGCAGTTTTCAAACATCAAATAAAGGGTTTATATAGCTATATATAACAATTTGCATCTGAAATAAACAAGAGAAACATTTATTCGAAGCTGTTTTCAAAAGTTATGTTTAACCTGAAATATTGTCTCAAACTGATCTTCACAGGCTGAGAGAATGACGTTTTCCAAGATTCTGCTGAAGCTCTGAATAGCAGTTTTCAAACATCAAATAAAGGGTTTATATAGCTATATATATCAATTTGCATCTGAAATAAACAAGAGAAACACTTATTCGAAGCTGTTTTCAAAAGTTATGTTTAACCTGAAATATTGTCTCAAACTGATGTTCTCAGACCGAGAGAATGACGTTTTCTAAGATTCTGCTGGAGCTCTGAATAGCAGTTTTCAAACATCAAATAAAGGGTTTATATAGCTATATATAACAATTTGCATCTGAATTAAACAAGAGAAACATTTATTCGAAGCTGTTTTCAAAAGTTATGTTTAACCTGAAATATTGTCTCAAACTGATCTTCACAGGCTGAGAGAATGACGTTTTCCAAGATTCTGCTGAAGCTCTGAATAGCAGTTTTCAAACATCAAATAAAGGATTTATATAGCTATATATATCAATTTGCATCTGAAATAAACAAGAGAAAAACTTATTCAAAGCTGTTTTCAAAAGTTATGTTTAACCTGAAACATTGTCTCAAACTGATGTTCTCAGGCTGAGAGAATGACGTTTTCCAAGATTCTGCTGAAGCTCTGAATAGCAGTTTTCAAACATCAAATAAAGGGTTTATATAGCTATATATATCAATTTGCATCTGAAATAAACAAGAGAAACACTTATTCGAAGCTGTTTTCAAAAGTTATGTTTAACCTGAAATATTGTCTCAAACTGATGTTCTCAGACCGAGAGAATGACGTTTTCTAAGATTCTGCTGGAGCTCTGAATAGCAGTTTTCAAACATCAAATAAAGGGTTTATATAGCTATATATAACAATTTGCATCTGAAATAAACAAGAGAAACATTTATTCGAAGCTGTTTTCAAAAGTTATGTTTAACCTGATATATTGTCTCAAACTGATCTTCACAGGCTGAGAGAATGACGTTTTCCAAGATTCTGCTGAAGCTCTGAATAGCAGTTTTCAAACATCAAATAAAGGATTTATATAGCTATATATATCAATTTGCATCTGAAATAAACAAGAGAAAAACTTATTCAAAGCTGTTTTCAAAAGTTATGTTTAACCTGAAACATTGTCTCAAACTGATGTTCTCAGACTGAGAGAATGACGTTTTCTAAGATTCTGCTGGAGCTCTGAATAGCAGTTTTCAAACATCAAATAAAGGGTTTATATAGCTATATATATCAATTTGCATCTGAAATAAACAAGAGAAACATTTATTCGAAGCTGTTTTCAAAAGTTATGTTTAACCTGAAATATTGTCTCAAACTGATCTTCTCAGACTGAGAGAATGACGTTTTCCAAGATTCTGCTGGAGCTCTGAATAACAGTTTTAAAACATCAAATAAAGGGTTTATATAGCTATATATATCAATTTGCATCTGAAATAAACAAGAGAAACACTTATTCGAAGCTGTTTTCAAAAGTTATGTTTAACCTGAAATATTGTCTCAAACTGATGTTCTCAGACTGAGAGAATGACGTTTTCTAAGATTCTGCTGGAGCTCTGAATAGCAGTTTTCAAACATCAAATAAAGGGTTTATATAGCTATATATAACAATTTGCATCTGAAATAAACAAGAGAAACATTTATTCGAAGCTGTTTTCAAAAGTTATGTTTAACCTGAAATATTGTCTCAAACTGATCTTCACAGGCTGAGAGAATGACGTTTTCCAAGATTCTGCTGAAGCTCTGAATAGCAGTTTTCAAACATCAAATAAAGGGCTTATATAGTTATATATATCAATTTGCATCTGAAATAAACAAGAGAAACACTTATTCGAAGCTGGTTTCAAAAGTTATGTTTAACCTGAAATATTGTCTCAAACTGATGTTCTCAGACCGAGAGAATGACGTTTTCTAAGATTCTGCTGGAGCTCTGAATAGCAGTTTTCAAACATCAAATAAAGGGTTTATATAGCTATATATATCAATTTGCATCAGAAATAAACAAGAGAAACACTTATTCGAAGCTGTTTTCAAAAGTTATGTTTAACCTGAAATATTGTCTCAAACTGATGTTCTCAGACCGAGAGAATGACGTTTTCTAAGATTCTGCTGGAGCTCTGAATAGCAGTTTTCAAACATCAAATAAAGGGTTTATATAGCTATATATATCAATTTGCATCTGAAATAAACAAGAGAAACATTTATTCGAAGCTGTTTTCAAAAGTTATGTTTAACCTGAAATATTGTCTCAAACTGATCTTCACAGGCTGAGAGAATGACGTTTTCCAAGATTCTGCTGAAGCTCTGAATAGCAGTTTTCAAACATCAAATAAAGGGTTTATATAGCTATATATATCAATTTGCATCTGAAATAAACAAGAGAAACACTTATTCGAAGCTGTTTTCAAAAGTTATGTTTAACCTGAAACATTGTCTCAAACTGATGTTCTCAGACTGAGAGAATGACGTTTTCTAAGATTCTGCTGGAGCTCTGAATAGCAGTTTTCAAACATCAAATAAAGGGTTTATATAGCTATATATATCAATTTGCATCTGAAATAAACAAGAGAAACACTTATTCGAAGCTGTTTTCAAAAGTTATGTTTAACCTGAAATATTGTCTCAAACTGATCTTCACAGGCTGAGAGAATGACGTTTTCCAAGATTCTGCTGAAGCTCTGAATAGCAGTTTTCAAACATCAAATAAAGGGTTTATATAGCTATATATATCAATTTGCATCTGAAATAAACAAGAGAAACACTTATTCGAAGCTGTTTTCAAAAGTTATGTTTAACCTGAAATATTGTCTCAAACTGATGTTCTCAGACCGAGAGAATGACGTTTTCTAAGATTCTGCTGGAGCTCTGAATAGCAGTTTTCAAACATCAAATAAAGGGTTTATATAGCTATATATAACAATTTGCATCTGAAATAAACAAGAGAAACATTTATTCGAAGCTGTTTTCAAAAGTTATGTTTAACCTGAAATATTGTCTCAAACTGATCTTCACAGGCTGAGAGAATGACGTTTTCCAAGATTCTGCTGAAGCTCTGAATAGCAGTTTTCAAACATCAAATAAAGGATTTATATAGCTATATATATCAATTTGCATCTGAAATAAACAAGAGAAAAACTTATTCAAAGCTGTTTTCAAAAGTTATGTTTAACCTGAAACATTGTCTCAAACTGATGTTCTCAGACCGAGAGAATGACGTTTTCTAAGATTCTGCTGGAGCTCTGAATAGCAGTTTTCAAACATCAAATAAAGGGTTTATATAGCTATATATATCAATTTGCATCTGAAATAAACAAGAGAAACACTTATTCGAAGCTGTTTTCAAAAGTTATGTTTAACCTGAAATATTGTCTCAAACTGATCTTCACAGGCTGAGAGAATGACGTTTTCCAAGATTCTGCTGAAGCTCTGAATAGCAGTTTTCAAACATCAAATAAAGGATTTATATAGCTATATATATCAATTTGCATCTGAAATAAACAAGAGAAATATTTATTCGAAGCTGTTTTCAAAAGTTATGTTTAACCTGAAATATTGTCTCAAACTGATGTTCTCAGACTGAGAGAATGACGTTTTCTAAGATTCTGCTGGAGCTCTGAATAGCAGTTTTCAAACATCAAATAAAGGGTTTATATAGCTATATATATCAATTTGCATCTGAAATAAACAAGAGAAACACTTATTCGAAGCTGTTTTCAAAAGTTATGTTTAACCTGAAATATTGTCTCAAACTGATGTTCTCAGACCGAGAGAATGACGTTTTCTAAGATTCTGCTGGAGCTCTGAATAGCAGTTTTCAAACATCAAATAAAGGGTTTATATAGCTATATATATCAATTTGCATCTGAAATAAACAAGAGAAACATTTATTCGAAGCTGTTTTCAAAAGTTATGTTTAACCTGAAATATTGTCTCAAACTGATCTTCACAGGCTGAGAGAATGACGTTTTCCAAGAATCTGCTGAAGCTCTGAATAGCAGTTTTCAAACATCAAATAAAGGGTTTATATAGCTATATATATCAATTTGCATCTGAAATAAACAAGAGAAACACTTATTCGAAGCTGTTTTCAAAAGTTATGTTTAACCTGAAATATTGTCTCAAACTGATGTTCTCAGACCGAGAGAATGACGTTTTCTAAGATTCTGCTGGAGCTCTGAATAGCAGTTTTCAAACATCAAATAAAGGGTTTATATAGCTATATATAACAATTTGCATCTGAAATAAACAAGAGAAACATTTATTCGAAGCTGTTTTCAAAAGTTATGTTTAACCTGAAATATTGTCTCAAACTGATCTTCACAGGCTGAGAGAATGACGTTTTCCAAGATTCTGCTGAAGCTCTGAATAGCAGTTTTCAAACATCAAATAAAGGATTTATATAGCTATATATATCAATTTGCATCTGAAATAAACAAGAGAAACATTTATTCGAAGCTGTTTTCAAAAGTTATGTTTAACCTGAAATATTGTCTCAAACTGATGTTCTCAGACTGAGAGAATGACGTTTTCCAAGATTCTGCTGGAGCTCTGAATAACAGTTTTAAAACATCAAATAAAGGGTTTATATAGCTATATATATCAATTTGCATCTGAAATAAACAAGAGAAACACTTATTCGAAGCTGTTTTCAAAAGTTATGTTTAACCTGAAACATTGTCTCAAACTGATGTTCTCAGACTGAGAGAATGACGTTTTCTAAGATTCTGCTGGAGCTCTGAATAGCAGTTTTCAAACATCAAATAAAGGGTTTATATAGCTATATATATCAATTTGCATCTGAAATAAACAAGAGAAACATTTATTCGAAGCTGTTTTCAAAAGTTATGTTTAACCTGAAATATTGTCTCAAACTGATCTTCTCAGACTGAGAGAATGACGTTTTCCAAGATTCTGCTGGAGCTCTGAATAACAGTTTTAAAACATCAAATAAAGGGTTTATATAGCTATATATAACAATTTGCATCTGAAATAAACAAGAGAAACATTTATTCGAAGCTGTTTTCAAAAGTTATGTTTAACCTGAAATATTGTCTCAAACTGATCTTCACAGGCTGAGAGAATGACGTTTTCCAAGATTCTGCTGAAGCTCTGAATAGCAGTTTTCAAACATCAAATAAAGGGTTTATATAGCTATATATATCAATTTGCATCTGAAATAAACAAGAGAAACACTTATTCGAAGCTGTTTTCAAAAGTTATGTTTAACCTGAAATATTGTCTCAAACTGATGTTCTCAGACCGAGAAAATGACGTTTTCTAAGATTCTGCTGGAGCTCTGAATAGCAGTTTTCAAACATCAAATAAAGGGTTTATATAGCTATATATAACAATTTGCATCTGAAATAAACAAGAGAAACATTTATTCGAAGCTGTTTTCAAAAGTTATGTTTAACCTGAAATATTGTCTCAAACTGATCTTCACAGGCTGAGAGAATGACGTTTTCCAAGATTCTGCTGAAGCTCTGAATAGCAGTTTTCAAACATCAAATAAAGGATTTATATAGCTATATATATCAATTTGCATCTGAAATAAACAAGAGAAAAACTTATTCAAAGCTGTTTTCAAAAGTTATGTTTAACCTGAAACATTGTCTCAAACTGATGTTCTCAGACTGAGAGAATGACGTTTTCTAAGATTCTGCTGGAGCTCTGAATAGCAGTTTTCAAACATCAAATAAAGGGTTTATATAGCTATATATATCAATTTGCATCTGAAATAAACAAGAGAAACATTTATTCGAAGCTGTTTTCAAAAGTTATGTTTAACCTGAAATATTGTCTCAAACTGATCTTCTCAGACTGAGAGAATGACGTTTTCTAAGATTCTGCTGGAGCTCTGAATAGCAGTTTTCAAACATCAAATAAAGGGTTTATATAGCTATATATAACAATTTGCATCTGAAATAAACAAGAGAAACATTTATTCGAAGCTGTTTTCAAAAGTTATGTTTAACCTGAAATATTGTCTCAAACTGATCTTCACAGGCTGAGAGAATGACGTTTTCCAAGATTCTGCTGAAGCTCTGAATAGCAGTTTTCAAACATCAAATAAAGGGCTTATATAGTTATATATATCAATTTGCATCTGAAATAAACAAGAGAAACATTTATTCGAAGCTGGTTTCAAAAGTTATGTTTAACCTGAAATATTGTCTCAAACTGATCTTCTCAGACTGAGAGAATGACGTTTTCTAAGATTCTGCTGGAGCTCTGAATAACAGTTTTCAAACATCAAATAAAGGGTTTATATAGCTATATATATCAATTTGCATCAGAAATAAACAAGAGAAACACTTATTCGAAGCTGTTTTCAAAAGTTATGTTTAACCTGAAATATTGTCTCAAACTGATGTTCTCAGACCGAGAGAATGACGTTTTCTAAGATTCTGCTGGAGCTCTGAATAGCAGTTTTCAAACATCAAATAAAGGGTTTATATAGCTATATATAACAATTTGCATCTGAAATAAACAAGAGAAACATTTATTCGAAGCTGTTTTCAAAAGTTATGTTAAACCTGAAATATTGTCTCAAACTGATCTTCACAGGCTGAGAGAATGACGTTTTCCAAGATTCTGCTGAAGCTCTGAATAGCAGTTTTCAAACATCAAATAAAGGGCTTATATAGCTATATATATCAATTTGCATCTGAAATAAACAAGAGAAACACTTATTCGAAGCTGGTTTCAAAAGTTATGTTTAACCTGAAATATTGTCTCAAACTGATGTTCTCAGACCGAGAGAATGACGTTTTCTAAGATTCTGCTGGAGCTCTGAATAGCAGTTTTCAAACATCAAATAAAGGGTTTATATAGCTATATATATCAATTTGCATCTGAAATAAACAAGAGAAACACTTATTCGAAGCTGTTTTCAAAAGTTATGTTTAACATGAAATACTGTCTCAAACTGATCTTCACAGGCTGAGAGAATGACGTTTTCCAAGATTCTGCTGGAGCTCTGAATAGCAGTTTTCAAACATCAAATAAAGGGTTTAAATAGCTATATATAACAATTTGCATCTGAAATAAACAAGAGAAACATTTATTCGAAGCTGTTTTCAAAAGTTATGTTTAACCTGAAATATTGTCTCAAACTGATCTTCACAGGCTGAGAGAATGACGTTTTCCAAGATTCTGCTGGAGCTCTGAATAGCAGTTTTCAAACATCAAATAAAGGGTTTATATAGCTATATATAACAATTTGCATCTGAAATAAACAAGAGAAACATTTATTCGAAGCTGTTTTCAAAAGTTATGTTTAACCTGAAATATTGTCTCAAACTGATGTTCTCAGACCGAGAGAATGACGTTTTCTAAGATTCTGCTGGAGCTCTGAATAGCAGTTTTCAAACATCAAATAAAGGGTTTATATAGCTATATATATCAATTTGCATCTGAAATAAACAAGAGAAACATTTATTCGAAGCTGTTTTCAAAAGTTATGTTTAACCTGAAATATTGTCTCAAACTGATCTTCACAGGCTGAGAGAATGACGTTTTCCAAGAATCTGCTGAAGCTCTGAATAGCAGTTTTCAAACATCAAATAAAGGGTTTATATAGCTATATATATCAATTTGCATCTGAAATAAACAAGAGAAACACTTATTCGAAGCTGTTTTCAAAAGTTATGTTTAACCTGAAATATTGTCTCAAACTGATGTTCTCAGACCGAGAGAATGACGTTTTCTAAGATTCTGCTGGAGCTCTGAATAGCAGTTTTCAAACATCAAATAAAGGGTTTATATAGCTATATATAACAATTTGCATCTGAAATAAACAAGAGAAACATTTATTCGAAGCTGTTTTCAAAAGTTATGTTTAACCTGAAATATTGTCTCAAACTGATCTTCACAGGCTGAGAGAATGACGTTTTCCAAGATTCTGCTGAAGCTCTGAATAGCAGTTTTCAAACATCAAATAAAGGATTTATATAGCTATATATATCAATTTGCATCTGAAATAAACAAGAGAAACATTTATTCGAAGCTGTTTTCAAAAGTTATGTTTAACCTGAAATATTGTCTCAAACTGATCTTCTCAGACTGAGAGAATGACGTTTTCCAAGATTCTGCTGGAGCTCTGAATAACAGTTTTAAAACATCAAATAAAGGGTTTATATAGCTATATATATCAATTTGCATCTGAAATAAACAAGAGAAACACTTATTCGAAGCTGTTTTCAAAAGTTATGTTTAACCTGAAACATTGTCTCAAACTGATGTTCTCAGACTGAGAGAATGACGTTTTCTAAGATTCTGCTGGAGCTCTGAATAGCAGTTTTCAAACATCAAATAAAGGGTTTATATAGCTATATATATCAATTTGCATCTGAAATAAACAAGAGAAACATTTATTCGAAGCTGTTTTCAAAAGTTATGTTTAACCTGAAATATTGTCTCAAACTGATCTTCTCAGACTGAGAGAATGACGTTTTCCAAGATTCTGCTGGAGCTCTGAATAACAGTTTTCAAACATCAAATAAAGGGTTTATATAGCTATATATAACAATTTGCATCTGAAATAAACAAGAGAAACATTTATTCGAAGCTGTTTTCAAAAGTTATGTTTAACCTGAAATATTGTCTCAAACTGATCTTCACAGGCTGAGAGAATGACGTTTTCCAAGATTCTGCTGAAGCTCTGAATAGCAGTTTTCAAACATCAAATAAAGGGTTTATATAGCTATATATATCAATTTGCATCTGAAATAAACAAGAGAAACACTTATTCGAAGCTGTTTTCAAAAGTTATGTTTAACCTGAAATATTGTCTCAAACTGATGTTCTCAGACCGAGAGAATGACGTTTTCTAAGATTCTGCTGGAGCTCTGAATAGCAGTTTTCAAACATCAAATAAAGGGTTTATATAGCTATATATAACAATTTGCATCTGAAATAAACAAGAGAAACATTTATTCGAAGCTGTTTTCAAAAGTTATGTTTAACCTGAAATATTGTCTCAAACTGATCTTCACAGGCTGAGAGAATGACGTTTTCCAAGATTCTGCTGAAGCTCTGAATAGCAGTTTTCAAACATCAAATAAAGGATTTATATAGCTATATATATCAATTTGCATCTGAAATAAACAAGAGAAAAACTTATTCAAAGCTGTTTTCAAAAGTTATGTTTAACCTGAAACATTGTCTCAAACTGATGTTCTCAGACTGAGAGAATGACGTTTTCTAAGATTCTGCTGGAGCTCTGAATAGCAGTTTTCAAACATCAAATAAAGGGTTTATATAGCTATATATATCAATTTGCATCTGAAATAAACAAGAGAAACATTTATTCGAAGCTGTTTTCAAAAGTTATGTTTAACCTGAAATATTGTCTCAAACTGATCTTCTCAGACTGAGAGAATGACGTTTTCTAAGATTCTGCTGGAGCTCTGAATAACAGTTTTCAAACATCAAATAAAGGGTTTATATAGCTATATATATCAATTTGCATCAGAAATAAACAAGAGAAACACTTATTCGAAGCTGTTTTCAAAAGTTATGTTTAACCTGAAATATTGTCTCAAACTGATCTTCTCAGACTGAGAGAATGACGTTTTCCAAGATTCTGCTGGAGCTCTGAATAACAGTTTTAAAACATCAAATAAAGGGTTTATATAGCTATATATATCAATTTGCATCTGAAATAAACAAGAGAAACACTTATTCGAAGCTGTTTTCAAAAGTTATGTTTAACCTGAAATATTGTCTCAAACTGATGTTCTCAGACTGAGAGAATGACGTTTTCTAAGATTCTGCTGGAGCTCTGAATAGCAGTTTTCAAACATCAAATAAAGGGTTTATATAGCTATATATAACAATTTGCATCTGAAATAAACAAGAGAAACATTTATTCGAAGCTGTTTTCAAAAGTTATGTTTAACCTGAAATATTGTCTCAAACTGATCTTCACAGGCTGAGAGAATGACGTTTTCCAAGATTCTGCTGAAGCTCTGAATATCAGTTTTCAAACATCAAATAAAGGGCTTATATAGTTATATATATCAATTTGCATCTGAAATAAACAAGAGAAACACTTATTCGAAGCTGGTTTCAAAAGTTATGTTTAACCTGAAATATTGTCTCAAACTGATGTTCTCAGACCGAGAGAATGACGTTTTCTAAGATTCTGCTGGAGCTCTGAATAGCAGTTTTCAAACATCAAATAAAGGGTTTATATAGCTATATATATCAATTTGCATCAGAAATAAACAAGAGAAACACTTATTCGAAGCTGTTTTCAAAAGTTATGTTTAACCTGAAATATTGTCTCAAACTGATGTTCTCAGACCGAGAGAATGACGTTTTCTAAGATTCTGCTGGAGCTCTGAATAGCAGTTTTCAAACATCAAATAAAGGGTTTATATAGCTATATATATCAATTTGCATCTGAAATAAACAAGAGAAACATTTATTCGAAGCTGTTTTCAAAAGTTATGTTTAACCTGAAATATTGTCTCAAACTGATCTTCACAGGCTGAGAGAATGACGTTTTCCAAGATTCTGCTGAAGCTCTGAATAGCAGTTTTCAAACATCAAATAAAGGGTTTATATAGCTATATATATCAATTTGCATCTGAAATAAACAAGAGAAACACTTATTCGAAGCTGTTTTCAAAAGTTATGTTTAACCTGAAACATTGTCTCAAACTGATGTTCTCAGACTGAGAGAATGACGTTTTCTAAGATTCTGCTGGAGCTCTGAATAGCAGTTTTCAAACATCAAATAAAGGGTTTATATAGCTATATATATCAATTTGCATCTGAAATAAACAAGAGAAACACTTATTCGAAGCTGTTTTCAAAAGTTATGTTTAACCTGAAATATTGTCTCAAACTGATCTTCACAGGCTGAGAGAATGACGTTTTCCAAGATTCTGCTGAAGCTCTGAATAGCAGTTTTCAAACATCAAATAAAGGGTTTATATAGCTATATATATCAATTTGCATCTGAAATAAACAAGAGAAACACTTATTCGAAGCTGTTTTCAAAAGTTATGTTTAACCTGAAATATTGTCTCAAACTGATGTTCTCAGACCGAGAGAATGACGTTTTCTAAGATTCTGCTGGAGCTCTGAATAGCAGTTTTCAAACATCAAATAAAGGGTTTATATAGCTATATATAACAATTTGCATCTGAAATAAACAAGAGAAACATTTATTCGAAGCTGTTTTCAAAAGTTATGTTTAACCTGAAATATTGTCTCAAACTGATCTTCACAGGCTGAGAGAATGACGTTTTCCAAGATTCTGCTGAAGCTCTGAATAGCAGTTTTCAAACATCAAATAAAGGATTTATATAGCTATATATATCAATTTGCATCTGAAATAAACAAGAGAAAAACTTATTCAAAGCTGTTTTCAAAAGTTATGTTTAACCTGAAACATTGTCTCAAACTGATGTTCTCAGACCGAGAGAATGACGTTTTCTAAGATTCTGCTGGAGCTCTGAATAGCAGTTTTCAAACATCAAATAAAGGGTTTATATAGCTATATATATCAATTTGCATCTGAAATAAACAAGAGAAACACTTATTCGAAGCTGTTTTCAAAAGTTATGTTTAACCTGAAATATTGTCTCAAACTGATCTTCACAGGCTGAGAGAATGACGTTTTCCAAGATACTGCTGAAGCTCTGAATAGCAGTTTTCAAACATCAAATAAAGGATTTATATAGCTATATATATCAATTTGCATCTGAAATAAACAAGAGAAATATTTATTCGAAGCTGTTTTCAAAAGTTATGTTTAACCTGAAATATTGTCTCAAACTGATGTTCTCAGACTGAGAGAATGACGTTTTCTAAGATTCTGCTGGAGCTCTGAATAGCAGTTTTCAAACATCAAATAAAGGGTTTATATAGCTATATATATCAATTTGCATCTGAAATAAACAAGAGAAACACTTATTCGAAGCTGTTTTCAAAAGTTATGTTTAACCTGAAATATTGTCTCAAACTGATGTTCTCAGACCGAGAGAATGACGTTTTCTAAGATTCTGCTGGAGCTCTGAATAGCAGTTTTCAAACATCAAATAAAGGGTTTATATAGCTATATATATCAATTTGCATCTGAAATAAACAAGAGAAACATTTATTCGAAGCTGTTTTCAAAAGTTATGTTTAACCTGAAATATTGTCTCAAACTGATCTTCACAGGCTGAGAGAATGACGTTTTCCAAGAATCTGCTGAAGCTCTGAATAGCAGTTTTCAAACATCAAATAAAGGGTTTATATAGCTATATATATCAATTTGCATCTGAAATAAACAAGAGAAACACTTATTCGAAGCTGTTTTCAAAAGTTATGTTTAACCTGAAATATTGTCTCAAACTGATGTTCTCAGACCGAGAGAATGACGTTTTCTAAGATTCTGCTGGAGCTCTGAATAGCAGTTTTCAAACATCAAATAAAGGGTTTATATAGCTATATATAACAATTTGCATCTGAAATAAACAAGAGAAACATTTATTCGAAGCTGTTTTCAAAAGTTATGTTTAACCTGAAATATTGTCTCAAACTGATCTTCACAGGCTGAGAGAATGACGTTTTCCAAGATTCTGCTGAAGCTCTGAATAGCAGTTTTCAAACATCAAATAAAGGATTTATATAGCTATATATATCAATTTGCATCTGAAATAAACAAGAGAAACATTTATTCGAAGCTGTTTTCAAAAGTTATGTTTAACCTGAAATATTGTCTCAAACTGATGTTCTCAGACTGAGAGAATGACGTTTTCCAAGATTCTGCTGGAGCTCTGAATAACAGTTTTAAAACATCAAATAAAGGGTTTATATAGCTATATATATCAATTTGCATCTGAAATAAACAAGAGAAACACTTATTCGAAGCTGTTTTCAAAAGTTATGTTTAACCTGAAACATTGTCTCAAACTGATGTTCTCAGACTGAGAGAATGACGTTTTCTAAGATTCTGCTGGAGCTCTGAATAGCAGTTTTCAAACATCAAATAAAGGGTTTATATAGCTATATATATCAATTTGCATCTGAAATAAACAAGAGAAACATTTATTCGAAGCTGTTTTCAAAAGTTATGTTTAACCTGAAATATTGTCTCAAACTGATCTTCTCAGACTGAGAGAATGACGTTTTCCAAGATTCTGCTGGAGCTCTGAATAACAGTTTTAAAACATCAAATAAAGGGTTTATATAGCTATATATAACAATTTGCATCTGAAATAAACAAGAGAAACATTTATTCGAAGCTGTTTTCAAAAGTTATGTTTAACCTGAAATATTGTCTCAAACTGATCTTCACAGGCTGAGAGAATGACGTTTTCCAAGATTCTGCTGAAGCTCTGAATAGCAGTTTTCAAACATCAAATAAAGGGTTTATATAGCTATATATATCAATTTGCATCTGAAATAAACAAGAGAAACACTTATTCGAAGCTGTTTTCAAAAGTTATGTTTAACCTGAAATATTGTCTCAAACTGATGTTCTCAGACCGAGAAAATGACGTTTTCTAAGATTCTGCTGGAGCTCTGAATAGCAGTTTTCAAACATCAAATAAAGGGTTTATATAGCTATATATAACAATTTGCATCTGAAATAAACAAGAGAAACATTTATTCGAAGCTGTTTTCAAAAGTTATGTTTAACCTGAAATATTGTCTCAAACTGATCTTCACAGGCTGAGAGAATGACGTTTTCCAAGATTCTGCTGAAGCTCTGAATAGCAGTTTTCAAACATCAAATAAAGGATTTATATAGCTATATATATCAATTTGCATCTGAAATAAACAAGAGAAAAACTTATTCAAAGCTGTTTTCAAAAGTTATGTTTAACCTGAAACATTGTCTCAAACTGATGTTCTCAGACTGAGAGAATGACGTTTTCTAAGATTCTGCTGGAGCTCTGAATAGCAGTTTTCAAACATCAAATAAAGGGTTTATATAGCTATATATATCAATTTGCATCTGAAATAAACAAGAGAAACATTTATTCGAAGCTGTTTTCAAAAGTTATGTTTAACCTGAAATATTGTCTCAAACTGATCTTCTCAGACTGAGAGAATGACGTTTTCTAAGATTCTGCTGGAGCTCTGAATAGCAGTTTTCAAACATCAAATAAAGGGTTTATATAGCTATATATAACAATTTGCATCTGAAATAAACAAGAGAAACATTTATTCGAAGCTGTTTTCAAAAGTTATGTTTAACCTGAAATATTGTCTCAAACTGATCTTCACAGGCTGAGAGAATGACGTTTTCCAAGATTCTGCTGAAGCTCTGAATAGCAGTTTTCAAACATCAAATAAAGGGCTTATATAGTTATATATATCAATTTGCATCTGAAATAAACAAGAGAAACATTTATTCGAAGCTGGTTTCAAAAGTTATGTTTAACCTGAAATATTGTCTCAAACTGATCTTCTCAGACTGAGAGAATGACGTTTTCTAAGATTCTGCTGGAGCTCTGAATAACAGTTTTCAAACATCAAATAAAGGGTTTATATAGCTATATATATCAATTTGCATCAGAAATAAACAAGAGAAACACTTATTCGAAGCTGTTTTCAAAAGTTATGTTTAACCTGAAATATTGTCTCAAACTGATGTTCTCAGACCGAGAGAATGACGTTTTCTAAGATTCTGCTGGAGCTCTGAATAGCAGTTTTCAAACATCAAATAAAGGGTTTATATAGCTATATATAACAATTTGCATCTGAAATAAACAAGAGAAACATTTATTCGAAGCTGTTTTCAAAAGTTATGTTAAACCTGAAATATTGTCTCAAACTGATCTTCACAGGCTGAGAGAATGACGTTTTCCAAGATTCTGCTGAAGCTCTGAATAGCAGTTTTCAAACATCAAATAAAGGGCTTATATAGCTATATATATCAATTTGCATCTGAAATAAACAAGAGAAACACTTATTCGAAGCTGGTTTCAAAAGTTATGTTTAACCTGAAATATTGTCTCAAACTGATGTTCTCAGACCGAGAGAATGACGTTTTCTAAGATTCTGCTGGAGCTCTGAATAGCAGTTTTCAAACATCAAATAAAGGGTTTATATAGCTATATATATCAATTTGCATCTGAAATAAACAAGAGAAACACTTATTCGAAGCTGTTTTCAAAAGTTATGTTTAACATGAAATACTGTCTCAAACTGATCTTCACAGGCTGAGAGAATGACGTTTTCCAAGATTCTGCTGGAGCTCTGAATAGCAGTTTTCAAACATCAAATAAAGGGTTTAAATAGCTATATATAACAATTTGCATCTGAAATAAACAAGAGAAACATTTATTCGAAGCTGTTTTCAAAAGTTATGTTTAACCTGAAATATTGTCTCAAACTGATCTTCACAGGCTGAGAGAATGACGTTTTCCAAGATTCTGCTGGAGCTCTGAATAGCAGTTTTCAAACATCAAATAAAGGGTTTATATAGCTATATATAACAATTTGCATCTGAAATAAACAAGAGAAACATTTATTCGAAGCTGTTTTCAAAAGTTATGTTTAACCTGAAATATTGTCTCAAACTGATGTTCTCAGACCGAGAGAATGACGTTTTCTAAGATTCTGCTGGAGCTCTGAATAGCAGTTTTCAAACATCAAATAAAGGGTTTATATAGCTATATATATCAATTTGCATCTGAAATAAACAAGAGAAACATTTATTCGAAGCTGTTTTCAAAAGTTATGTTTAACCTGAAATATTGTCTCAAACTGATCTTCACAGGCTGAGAGAATGACGTTTTCCAAGAATCTGCTGAAGCTCTGAATAGCAGTTTTCAAACATCAAATAAAGGGTTTATATAGCTATATATATCAATTTGCATCTGAAATAAACAAGAGAAACACTTATTCGAAGCTGTTTTCAAAAGTTATGTTTAACCTGAAATATTGTCTCAAACTGATGTTCTCAGACCGAGAGAATGACGTTTTCTAAGATTCTGCTGGAGCTCTGAATAGCAGTTTTCAAACATCAAATAAAGGGTTTATATAGCTATATATAACAATTTGCATCTGAAATAAACAAGAGAAACATTTATTCGAAGCTGTTTTCAAAAGTTATGTTTAACCTGAAATATTGTCTCAAACTGATCTTCACAGGCTGAGAGAATGACGTTTTCCAAGATTCTGCTGAAGCTCTGAATAGCAGTTTTCAAACATCAAATAAAGGATTTATATAGCTATATATATCAATTTGCATCTGAAATAAACAAGAGAAACATTTATTCGAAGCTGTTTTCAAAAGTTATGTTTAACCTGAAATATTGTCTCAAACTGATCTTCTCAGACTGAGAGAATGACGTTTTCCAAGATTCTGCTGGAGCTCTGAATAACAGTTTTAAAACATCAAATAAAGGGTTTATATAGCTATATATATCAATTTGCATCTGAAATAAACAAGAGAAACACTTATTCGAAGCTGTTTTCAAAAGTTATGTTTAACCTGAAACATTGTCTCAAACTGATGTTCTCAGACTGAGAGAATGACGTTTTCTAAGATTCTGCTGGAGCTCTGAATAGCAGTTTTCAAACATCAAATAAAGGGTTTATATAGCTATATATATCAATTTGCATCTGAAATAAACAAGAGAAACATTTATTCGAAGCTGTTTTCAAAAGTTATGTTTAACCTGAAATATTGTCTCAAACTGATCTTCTCAGACTGAGAGAATGACGTTTTCCAAGATTCTGCTGGAGCTCTGAATAACAGTTTTCAAACATCAAATAAAGGGTTTATATAGCTATATATAACAATTTGCATCTGAAATAAACAAGAGAAACATTTATTCGAAGCTGTTTTCAAAAGTTATGTTTAACCTGAAATATTGTCTCAAACTGATCTTCACAGGCTGAGAGAATGACGTTTTCCAAGATTCTGCTGAAGCTCTGAATAGCAGTTTTCAAACATCAAATAAAGGGTTTATATAGCTATATATATCAATTTGCATCTGAAATAAACAAGAGAAACACTTATTCGAAGCTGTTTTCAAAAGTTATGTTTAACCTGAAATATTGTCTCAAACTGATGTTCTCAGACCGAGAGAATGACGTTTTCTAAGATTCTGCTGGAGCTCTGAATAGCAGTTTTCAAACATCAAATAAAGGGTTTATATAGCTATATATAACAATTTGCATCTGAAATAAACAAGAGAAACATTTATTCGAAGCTGTTTTCAAAAGTTATGTTTAACCTGAAATATTGTCTCAAACTGATCTTCACAGGCTGAGAGAATGACGTTTTCCAAGATTCTGCTGAAGCTCTGAATAGCAGTTTTCAAACATCAAATAAAGGATTTATATAGCTATATATATCAATTTGCATCTGAAATAAACAAGAGAAAAACTTATTCAAAGCTGTTTTCAAAAGTTATGTTTAACCTGAAACATTGTCTCAAACTGATGTTCTCAGACTGAGAGAATGACGTTTTCTAAGATTCTGCTGGAGCTCTGAATAGCAGTTTTCAAACATCAAATAAAGGGTTTATATAGCTATATATATCAATTTGCATCTGAAATAAACAAGAGAAACATTTATTCGAAGCTGTTTTCAAAAGTTATGTTTAACCTGAAATATTGTCTCAAACTGATCTTCTCAGACTGAGAGAATGACGTTTTCTAAGATTCTGCTGGAGCTCTGAATAACAGTTTTCAAACATCAAATAAAGGGTTTATATAGCTATATATATCAATTTGCATCAGAAATAAACAAGAGAAACACTTATTCGAAGCTGTTTTCAAAAGTTATGTTTAACCTGAAATATTGTCTCAAACTGATGTTCTCAGACCGAGAGAATGACGTTTTCTAAGATTCTGCTGGAGCTCTGAATAGCAGTTTTCAAACATCAAATAAAGGGTTTATATAGCTATATATAACAATTTGCATCTGAAATAAACAAGAGAAACATTTATTCGAAGCTGTTTTCAAAAGTTATGTTAAACCTGAAATATTGTCTCAAACTGATCTTCACAGGCTGAGAGAATGACGTTTTCCAAGATTCTGCTGAAGCTCTGAATAGCAGTTTTCAAACATCAAATAAAGGGCTTATATAGCTATATATATCAATTTGCATCTGAAATAAACAAGAGAAACACTTATTCGAAGCTGGTTTCAAAAGTTATGTTTAACCTGAAATATTGTCTCAAACTGATGTTCTCAGACCGAGAGAATGACGTTTTCTAAGATTCTGCTGGAGCTCTGAATAGCAGTTTTCAAACATCAAATAAAGGGTTTATATAGCTATATATATCAATTTGCATCTGAAATAAACAAGAGAAACACTTATTCGAAGCTGTTTTCAAAAGTTATGTTTAACCTGAAATATTGTCTCAAACTGATGTTCTCAGACTGAGAGAATGACGTTTTCTAAGATTCTGCTGGAGCTCTGAATAGCAGTTTTCAAACATCAAATAAAGGGTTTATATAGCTATATATATCAATTTGCATCTGAAATAAACAAGAGAAACACTTATTCGAAGCTGTTTTCAAAAGTTATGTTTAACCTGAAATATTGTCTCAAACTGATGTTCTCAGACCGAGAGAATGACGTTTTCTAAGATTCTGCTGGAGCTCTGAATAGCAGTTTTCAAACATCAAATAAAGGGTTTATATAGCTATATATATCAATTTGCATCTGAAATAAACAAGAGAAACATTTATTCGAAGCTGTTTTCAAAAGTTATGTTTAACCTGAAATATTGTCTCAAACTGATCTTCACAGGCTGAGAGAATGACGTTTTCCAAGATTCTGCTGAAGCTCTGAATAGCAGTTTTCAAACATCAAATAAAGGGTTTATATAGCTATATATATCAATTTGCATCTGAAATAAACAAGAGAAACACTTATTCGAAGCTGTTTTCAAAAGTTATGTTTAACCTGAAATATTGTCTCAAACTGATGTTCTCAGACCGAGAGAATGACGTTTTCTAAGATTCTGCTGGAGCTCTGAATAGCAGTTTTCAAACATCAAATAAAGGGTTTATATAGCTATATATAACAATTTGCATCTGAAATAAACAAGAGAAACATTTATTCGAAGCTGTTTTCAAAAGTTATGTTTAACCTGAAATATTGTCTCAAACTGATTTTCACAGGCTGAGAGAATGACGTTTTCCAAGATTCTGCTGAAGCTCTGAATAGCAGTTTTCAAACATCAAATAAAGGATTTATATAGCTATATATATCAATTTGCATCTGAAATAAACAAGAGAAAAACTTATTCAAAGCTGTTTTCAAAAGTTATGTTTAACCTGAAACATTGTCTCAAACTGATGTTCTCAGACTGAGAGAATGACGTTTTCTAAGATTCTGCTGGAGCTCTGAATAGCAGTTTTCAAACATCAAATAAAGGGTTTATATAGCTATATATAACAATTTGCATCTGAAATAAACAAGAGAAACATTTATTCGAAGCTGTTTTCAAAAGTTATGTTTAACCTGAAATATTGTCTCAAACTGATGTTCTCAGACCGAGAGAATGACGTTTTCTAAGATTCTGCTGGAGCTCTGAATAGCAGTTTTCAAACATCAAATAAAGGGTTTATATAGCTATATATATCAATTTGCATCCGAAATAAACAAGAGAAACACTTATTCGAAGCTGTTTTCAAAAGTTATGTTTAACATGAAATACTGTCTCAAACTGATCTTCACAGGCTGAGAGAATGACGTTTTCTAAGATTCTGCTGGAGCTCTGAATAGCAGTTTTCAAACATCAAATAAAGGGCTTATATAGCTATATATATCAATTTGCATCTGAAATAAACAAGAGAAACACTTATTCGAAGCTGGTTTCAAAAGTTATGTTTAACCTGAAATATTGTCTCAAACTGATGTTCTCAGACCGAGAGAATGACGTTTTCTAAGATTCTGCTGGAGCTCTGAATAGCAGTTTTCAAACATCAAATAAAGGGTTTATATAGCTATATATATCAATTTGCATCAGAAATAAACAAGAGAAACACTTATTCGAAGCTGTTTTCAAAAGTTATGTTTAACCTGAAATATTGTCTCAAACTGATGTTCTCAGACCGAGAGAATGACGTTTTCTAAGATTCTGCTGGAGCTCTGAATAGCAGTTTTCAAACATCAAATAAAGGGTTTATATAGCTATATATAACAATTTGCATCTGAAATAAACAAGAGAAACATTTATTCGAAGCTGTTTTCAAAAGTTATGTTTAACCTGAAATATTGTCTCAAACTGATCTTCACAGGCTGAGAGAATGACGTTTTCCAAGATTCTGCTGAAGCTCTGAATAGCAGTTTTCAAACATCAAATAAAGGATTTATATAGCTATATATATCAATTTGCATCTGAAATAAACAAGAGAAAAACTTATTCAAAGCTGTTTTCAAAAGTTATGTTTAACCTGAAATATTGTCTCAAACTGATGTTCTCAGACCGAGAGAATGACGTTTTCTAAGATTCTGCTGGAGCTCTGAATAGCAGTTTTCAAACATCAAATAAAGGGTTTATATAGCTATATATAACAATTTGCATCTGAAATAAACAAGAGAAACATTTATTCGAAGCTGTTTTCAAAAGTTATGTTTAACCTGAAATATTGTCTCAAACTGATCTTCACAGGCTGAGAGAATGACGTTTTCCAAGATTCTGCTGAAGCTCTGAATAGCAGTTTTCAAACATCAAATAAAGGATTTATATAGCTATATATATCAATTTGCATCTGAAATAAACAAGAGAAAAACTTATTCAAAGCTGTTTTCAAAAGTTATGTTTAACCTGAAACATTGTCTCAAACTGATGTTCTCAGACTGAGAGAATGACGTTTTCTAAGATTCTGCTGGAGCTCTGAATAGCAGTTTTCAAACATCAAATAAAGGGTTTATATAGCTATATATATCAATTTGCATCTGAAATAAACAAGAGAAACATTTATTCGAAGCTGTTTTCAAAAGTTATGTTTAACCTGAAATATTGTCTCAAACTGATCTTCTCAGACTGAGAGAATGACGTTTTCCAAGATTCTGCTGGAGCTCTGAATAACAGTTTTAAAACATCAAATAAAGGGTTTATATAGCTATATATATCAATTTGCATCTGAAATAAACAAGAGAAACACTTATTCGAAGCTGTTTTCAAAAGTTATGTTTAACCTGAAATATTGTCTCAAACTGATGTTCTCAGACTGAGAGAATGACGTTTTCTAAGATTCTGCTGGAGCTCTGAATAGCAGTTTTCAAACATCAAATAAAGGGTTTATATAGCTATATATAACAATTTGCATCTGAAATAAACAAGAGAAACATTTATTCGAAGCTGTTTTCAAAAGTTATGTTTAACCTGAAATATTGTCTCAAACTGATTTTCACAGGCTGAGAGAATGACGTTTTCCAAGATTCTGCTGAAGCTCTGAATAGCAGTTTTCAAACATCAAATAAAGGATTTATATAGCTATATATATCAATTTGCATCTGAAATAAACAAGAGAAAAACTTATTCAAAGCTGTTTTCAAAAGTTATGTTTAACCTGAAACATTGTCTCAAACTGATGTTCTCAGACTGAGAGAATGACGTTTTCTAAGATTCTGCTGGAGCTCTGAATAGCAGTTTTCAAACATCAAATAAAGGGTTTATATAGCTATATATATCAATTTGCATCTGAAATAAACAAGAGAAACATTTATTCGAAGCTGTTTTCAAAAGTTATGTTTAACCTGAAATATTGTCTCAAACTGATCTTCTCAGACTGAGAGAATGACGTTTTCCAAGATTCTGCTGGAGCTCTGAATAACAGTTTTAAAACATCAAATAAAGGGTTTATATAGCTATATATATCAATTTGCATCTGAAATAAACAAGAGAAACACTTATTCGAAGCTGTTTTCAAAAGTTATGTTTAACCTGAAATATTGTCTCAAACTGATGTTCTCAGACTGAGAGAATGACGTTTTCTAAGATTCTGCTGGAGCTCTGAATAGCAGTTTTCAAACATCAAATAAAGGGTTTATATAGCTATATATAACAATTTGCATCTGAAATAAACAAGAGAAACATTTATTCGAAGCTGTTTTCAAAAGTTATGTTTAACCTGAAATATTGTCTCAAACTGATGTTCTCAGACCGAGAGAATGACGTTTTCTAAGATTCTGCTGGAGCTCTGAATAGCAGTTTTCAAACATCAAATAAAGGGTTTATATAGCTATATATATCAATTTGCATCCGAAATAAACAAGAGAAACACTTATTCGAAGCTGTTTTCAAAAGTTATGTTTAACATGAAATACTGTCTCAAACTGATCTTCACAGGCTGAGAGAATGACGTTTTCTAAGATTCTGCTGGAGCTCTGAATAGCAGTTTTCAAACATCAAATAAAGGGCTTATATAGCTATATATATCAATTTGCATCTGAAATAAACAAGAGAAACACTTATTCGAAGCTGGTTTCAAAAGTTATGTTTAACCTGAAATATTGTCTCAAACTGATGTTCTCAGACCGAGAGAATGACGTTTTCTAAGATTCTGCTGGAGCTCTGAATAGCAGTTTTCAAACATCAAATAAAGGGTTTATATAGCTATATATATCAATTTGCATCAGAAATAAACAAGAGAAACACTTATTCGAAGCTGTTTTCAAAAGTTATGTTTAACCTGAAATATTGTCTCAAACTGATGTTCTCAGACCGAGAGAATGACGTTTTCTAAGATTCTGCTGGAGCTCTGAATAGCAGTTTTCAAACATCAAATAAAGGGTTTATATAGCTATATATAACAATTTGCATCTGAAATAAACAAGAGAAACATTTATTCGAAGCTGTTTTCAAAAGTTATGTTTAACCTGAAATATTGTCTCAAACTGATCTTCACAGGCTGAGAGAATGACGTTTTCCAAGATTCTGCTGAAGCTCTGAATAGCAGTTTTCAAACATCAAATAAAGGATTTATATAGCTATATATATCAATTTGCATCTGAAATAAACAAGAGAAAAACTTATTCAAAGCTGTTTTCAAAAGTTATGTTTAACCTGAAATATTGTCTCAAACTGATGTTCTCAGACCGAGAGAATGACGTTTTCTAAGATTCTGCTGGAGCTCTGAATAGCAGTTTTCAAACATCAAATAAAGGGTTTATATAGCTATATATAACAATTTGCATCTGAAATAAACAAGAGAAACATTTATTCGAAGCTGTTTTCAAAAGTTATGTTTAACCTGAAATATTGTCTCAAACTGATCTTCACAGGCTGAGAGAATGACGTTTTCCAAGATTCTGCTGAAGCTCTGAATAGCAGTTTTCAAACATCAAATAAAGGATTTATATAGCTATATATATCAATTTGCATCTGAAATAAACAAGAGAAAAACTTATTCAAAGCTGTTTTCAAAAGTTATGTTTAACCTGAAACATTGTCTCAAACTGATGTTCTCAGACTGAGAGAATGACGTTTTCTAAGATTCTGCTGGAGCTCTGAATAGCAGTTTTCAAACATCAAATAAAGGGTTTATATAGCTATATATATCAATTTGCATCTGAAATAAACAAGAGAAACATTTATTCGAAGCTGTTTTCAAAAGTTATGTTTAACCTGAAATATTGTCTCAAACTGATCTTCTCAGACTGAGAGAATGACGTTTTCCAAGATTCTGCTGGAGCTCTGAATAACAGTTTTAAAACATCAAATAAAGGGTTTATATAGCTATATATATCAATTTGCATCTGAAATAAACAAGAGAAACACTTATTCGAAGCTGTTTTCAAAAGTTATGTTTAACCTGAAATATTGTCTCAAACTGATGTTCTCAGACTGAGAGAATGACGTTTTCTAAGATTCTGCTGGAGCTCTGAATAGCAGTTTTCAAACATCAAATAAAGGGTTTATATAGCTATATATAACAATTTGCATCTGAAATAAACAAGAGAAACATTTATTCGAAGCTGTTTTCAAAAGTTATGTTTAACCTGAAATATTGTCTCAAACTGATCTTCACAGGCTGAGAGAATGACGTTTTCCAAGATTCTGCTGAAGCTCTGAATAGCAGTTTTCAAACATCAAATAAAGGGCTTATATAGTTATATATATCAATTTGCATCTGAAATAAACAAGAGAAACACTTATTCGAAGCTGGTTTCAAAAGTTATGTTTAACTTGAAATATTGTCTCAAACTGATGTTCTCAGACCGAGAGAATGACGTTTTCTAAGATTCTGCTGGAACTCTGAATAGCAGTTTTCAAACATCAAATAAAGGGTTTATATAGCTATATATATCAATTTGCATCAGAAATAAACAAGAGAAACACTCTTTCGAAGCTGGTTTCAAAAGTTATGTTTAACCTGAAATATTGTCTCAAACTGATCTTCACAGGCTGAGAGAATGACGTTTTCCAAGATTCTGCTGAAGCTCTGAATAGCAGTTTTCAAACATCAAATAAAGGGTTTATATAGCTATATATATCAATTTGCATCTGAAATAAACAAGAGAAACACTTATTCGAAGCTGTTTTCAAAAGTTATGTTTAACCTGAAATATTGTCTCAAACTGATGTTCTCAGACCGAGAGAATGACGTTTTCTAAGATTCTGCTGGAGCTCTGAATAGCAGTTTTCAAACATCAAATAAAGGGTTTATATAGCTATATATAACAATTTGCATCTGAAATAAACAAGAGAAACATTTATTCGAAGCTGTTTTCAAAAGTTATGTTTAACCTGAAATACTGTCTCAAACTGATCTTCTCAGACTGAGAGAATGACGTTTTCTAAGATTCTGCTGGAGCTCTGAATAGCAGTTTTCAAACATCAAATAAAGGGTTTATATAGCTATATATAACAATTTGCATCTGAAATAAACAAGAGAAACATTTATTCGAAGCTGTTTTCAAAAGTTATGTTTAACCTGAAATATTGTCTCAAACTGATCTTCACAGGCTGAGAGAATGACGTTTTCCAAGATTCTGCTGAAGCTCTGAATAGCAGTTTTCAAACATCAAATAAAGGGCTTATATAGTTATATATATCAATTTGCATCTGAAATAAACAAGAGAAACACTTATTCGAAGCTGGTTTCAAAAGTTATGTTTAACCTGAAATATTGTCTCAAACTGATGTTCTCAGACCGAGAGAATGACGTTTTCTAAGATTCTGCTGGAGCTCTGAATAGCAGTTTTCAAACATCAAATAAAGGGTTTATATAGCTATATATATCAATTTGCATCAGAAATAAACAAGAGAAACACTTATTCGAAGCTGTTTTCAAAAGTTATGTTTAACCTGAAATATTGTCTCAAACTGATGTTCTCAGACCGAGAGAATGACGTTTTCTAAGATTCTGCTGGAGCTCTGAATAGCAGTTTTCAAACATCAAATAAAGGGTTTATATAGCTATATATATCAATTTGCATCTGAAATAAACAAGAGAAACACTTATTCGAAGCTGTTTTCAAAAGTTATGTTTAACATGAAATACTGTCTCAAACTGATCTTCACAGGCTGAGAGAATGACGTTTTCCAAGATTCTGCTGGAGCTCTGAATAACAGTTTTCAAACATCAAATAAAGGGTTTATATAGCTATATATATCAATTTGCATCAGAAATAAACAAGAGAAACACTTATTCGAAGCTGTTTTCAAAAGTTATGTTTAACCTGAAATATTGTCTCAAACTGATGTTCTCAGACCGAGAGAATGACGTTTTCTAAGATTCTGCTGGAGCTCTGAATAGCAGTTTTCAAACATCAAATAAAGGGTTTATATAGCTATATATAACAATTTGCATCTGAAATAAACAAGAGAAACATTTATTCGAAGCTGTTTTCAAAAGTTATGTTAAACCTGAAATATTGTCTCAAACTGATCTTCACAGGCTGAGAGAATGACGTTTTCCAAGATTCTGCTGAAGCTCTGAATAGCAGTTTTCAAACATCAAATAAAGGGCTTATATAGCTATATATATCAATTTGCATCTGAAATAAACAAGAGAAACACTTATTCGAAGCTGGTTTCAAAAGTTATGTTTAACCTGAAATATTGTCTCAAACTGATGTTCTCAGACCGAGAGAATGACGTTTTCTAAGATTCTGCTGGAGCTCTGAATAGCAGTTTTCAAACATCAAATAAAGGGTTTATATAGCTATATATATCAATTTGCATCTGAAATAAACAAGAGAAACACTTATTCGAAGCTGTTTTCAAAAGTTATGTTTAACCTGAAATATTGTCTCAAACTGATGTTCTCAGACCGAGAGAATGACGTTTTCTAAGATTCTGCTGGAGCTCTGAATAGCAGTTTTCAAACATCAAATAAAGGGTTTATATAGCTATATATATCAATTTGCATCTGAAATAAACAAGAGAAACACTTATTCGAAGCTGTTCTCAAAAGTTATGTTTAACATGAAATACTGTCTCAAACTGATCTTCACAGGCTGAGAGAATGACGTTTTCCAAGATTCTGCTGGAGCTCTGAATAACAGTTTTCAAACATCAAATAAAGGGTTTATATAGCTATATATATCAATTTGCATCAGAAATAAACAAGAGAAACACTTATTCGAAGCTGTTTTCAAAAGTTATGTTTAACCTGAAATATTGTCTCAAACTGATGTTCTCAGACCGAGAGAATGACGTTTTCTAAGATTCTGCTGGAGCTCTGAATAGCAGTTTTCAAACATCAAATAAAGGGTTTATATAGCTATATATAACAATTTGCATCTGAAATAAACAAGAGAAACATTTATTCGAAGCTGTTTTCAAAAGTTATGTTTAACCTGAAATATTGTCTCAAACTGATCTTCACAGGCTGAGAGAATGACGTTTTCCAAGATTCTGCTGAAGCTCTGAATAGCAGTTTTCAAACATCAAATAAAGGATTTATATAGCTATATATATCAATTTGCATCTGAAATAAACAAGAGAAACATTTATTCGAAGCTGTTTTCAAAAGTTATGTTTAACCTGAAATATTGTCTCAAACTGATGTTCTCAGACTGAGAGAATGACGTTTTCTAAGATTCTGCTGGAGCTCTGAATAGCAGTTTTCAAACATCAAATAAAGGGTTTATATAGCTATATATATCAATTTGCATCTGAAATAAACAAGAGAAACACTTATTCGAAGCTGTTTTCAAAAGTTATGTTTAACCTGAAATATTGTCTCAAACTGATGTTCTCAGACCGAGAGAATGACGTTTTCTAAGATTCTGCTGGAGCTCTGAATAGCAGTTTTCAAACATCAAATAAAGGGTTTATATAGCTATATATATCAATTTGCATCTGAAATAAACAAGAGAAACATTTATTCGAAGCTGTTTTCAAAAGTTATGTTTAACCTGAAATATTGTCTCAAACTGATCTTCACAGGCTGAGAGAATGACGTTTTCCAAGATTCTGCTGAAGCTCTGAATAGCAGTTTTCAAACATCAAATAAAGGGTTTATATAGCTATATATATCAATTTGCATCTGAAATAAACAAGAGAAACACTTATTCGAAGCTGTTTTCAAAAGTTATGTTTAACCTGAAATATTGTCTCAAACTGATGTTCTCAGACCGAGAGAATGACGTTTTCTAAGATTCTGCTGGAGCTCTGAATAGCAGTTTTCAAACATCAAATAAAGGGTTTATATAGCTATATATAACAATTTGCATCTGAAATAAACAAGAGAAACATTTATTCGAAGCTGTTTTCAAAAGTTATGTTTAACCTGAAATATTGTCTCAAACTGATCTTCACAGGCTGAGAGAATGACGTTTTCCAAGATTCTGCTGAAGCTCTGAATAGCAGTTTTCAAACATCAAATAAAGGATTTATATAGCTATATATATCAATTTGCATCTGAAATAAACAAGAGAAACATTTATTCGAAGCTGTTTTCAAAAGTTATGTTTAACCTGAAATATTGTCTCAAACTGATCTTCTCAGACTGAGAGAATGACGTTTTCCAAGATTCTGCTGGAGCTCTGAATAACAGTTTTAAAACATCAAATAAAGGGTTTATATAGCTATATATATCAATTTGCATCTGAAATAAACAAGAGAAACACTTATTCGAAGCTGTTTTCAAAAGTTATGTTTAACCTGAAACATTGTCTCAAACTGATGTTCTCAGACTGAGAGAATGACGTTTTCTAAGATTCTGCTGGAGCTCTGAATAGCAGTTTTCAAACATCAAATAAAGGGTTTATATAGCTATATATATCAATTTGCATCAGAAATAAACAAGAGAAACACTTATTCGAAGCTGTTTTCAAAAGTTATGTTTAACCTGAAATATTGTCTCAAACTGATGTTCTCAGACCGAGAGAATGACGTTTTCTAAGATTCTGCTGGAGCTCTGAATAGCAGTTTTCAAACATCAAATAAAGGGTTTATATAGCTATATATAACAATTTGCATCTGAAATAAACAAGAGAAACATTTATTCGAAGCTGTTTTCAAAAGTTATGTTTAACCTGAAATATTGTCTCAAACTGATCTTCACAGGCTGAGAGAATGACGTTTTCCAAGATTCTGCTGAAGCTCTGAATAGCAGTTTTCAAACATCAAATAAAGGATTTATATAGCTATATATATCAATTTGCATCTGAAATAAACAAGAGAAACACTTATTCGAAGCTGTTTTCAAAAGTTATGTTTAACCTGAAATATTGTCTCAAACTGATGTTCTCAGACCGAGAGAATGACGTTTTCTAAGATTCTGCTGGAGCTCTGAATAGCAGTTTTCAAACATCAAATAAAGGGTTTATATAGCTATATATATCAATTTGCATCTGAAATAAACAAGAGAAACATTTATTCGAAGCTGTTTTCAAAAGTTATGTTTAACCTGAAATATTGTCTCAAACTGATCTTCACAGGCTGAGAGAATGACGTTTTCCAAGATTCTGCTGAAGCTCTGAATAGCAGTTTTCAAACATCAAATAAAGGGCTTATATAGCTATATATATCAATTTGCATCTGAAATAAACAAGAGAAACACTTATTCGAAGCTGGTTTCAAAAGTTATGTTTAACCTGAAATATTGTCTCAAACTGATGTTCTCAGACCGAGAGAATGACGTTTTCTAAGATTCTGCTGGAGCTCTGAATAGCAGTTTTCAAACATCAAATAAAGGGTTTATATAGCTATATATATCAATTTGCATCTGAAATAAACAAGAGAAACACTTATTCGAAGCTGTTTTCAAAAGTTATGTTTAACCTGAAATATTGTCTCAAACTGATGTTCTCAGACCGAGAGAATGACGTTTTCTAAGATTCTGCTGGAGCTCTGAATAGCAGTTTTCAAACATCAAATAAAGGGTTTATATAGCTATATATATCAATTTGCATCTGAAATAAACAAGAGAAACACTTATTCGAAGCTGTTCTCAAAAGTTATGTTTAACATGAAATACTGTCTCAAACTGATCTTCACAGGCTGAGAGAATGACGTTTTCCAAGATTCTGCTGGAGCTCTGAATAACAGTTTTCAAACATCAAATAAAGGGTTTATATAGCTATATATATCAATTTGCATCAGAAATAAACAAGAGAAACACTTATTCGAAGCTGTTTTCAAAAGTTATGTTTAACCTGAAATATTGTCTCAAACTGATGTTCTCAGACCGAGAGAATGACGTTTTCTAAGATTCTGCTGGAGCTCTGAATAGCAGTTTTCAAACATCAAATAAAGGGTTTATATAGCTATATATAACAATTTGCATCTGAAATAAACAAGAGAAACATTTATTCGAAGCTGTTTTCAAAAGTTATGTTTAACCTGAAATATTGTCTCAAACTGATGTTCTCAGACCGAGAGAATGACGTTTTCTAAGATTCTGCTGGAGCTCTGAATAGCAGTTTTCAAACATCAAATAAAGGGTTTATATAGCTATATATATCAATTTGCATCTGAAATAAACAAGAGAAACATTTATTCGAAGCTGTTTTCAAAAGTTATGTTTAACCTGAAATATTGTCTCAAACTGATCTTCACAGGCTGAGAGAATGACGTTTTCCAAGATTCTGCTGAAGCTCTGAATAGCAGTTTTCAAACATCAAATAAAGGATTTATATAGCTATATATATCAATTTGCATCTGAAATAAACAAGAGAAACATTTATTCGAAGCTGTTTTCAAAAGTTATGTTTAACCTGAAATATTGTCTCAAACTGATCTTCTCAGACTGAGAGAATGACGTTTTCCAAGATTCTGCTGGAGCTCTGAATAACAGTTTTAAAACATCAAATAAAGGGTTTATATAGCTATATATATCAATTTGCATCTGAAATAAACAAGAGAAACACTTATTCGAAGCTGTTTTCAAAAGTTATGTTTAACCTGAAACATTGTCTCAAACTGATGTTCTCAGACTGAGAGAATGACGTTTTCTAAGATTCTGCTGGAGCTCTGAATAGCAGTTTTCAAACATCAAATAAAGGGTTTATATAGCTATATATATCAATTTGCATCAGAAATAAACAAGAGAAACACTTATTCGAAGCTGTTTTCAAAAGTTATGTTTAACCTGAAATATTGTCTCAAACTGATCTTCACAGGCTGAGAGAATGACGTTTTCCAAGATTCTGCTGAAGCTCTGAATAGCAGTTTTCAAACATCAAATAAAGGATTTATATAGCTATATATATCAATTTGCATCTGAAATAAACAAGA
This sequence comes from Callionymus lyra, assembly GCF_982586985.1. NCBI lineage: Eukaryota > Metazoa > Chordata > Actinopteri > Syngnathiformes > Callionymidae > Callionymus > Callionymus lyra. Next base: position 261,899 of record NW_028258551.1, read on the forward strand.
GAAAAACTTATTCAAAGCTGTTTTCAAAAGTTATGTTTAACCTGAAATATTGTCTCAAACTGATGTTCTCAGACCGAGAGAATGACGTTTTCTAAGATTCTGCTGGAGCTCTGAATAGCAGTTTTCAAACATCAAATAAAGGGTTTATATAGCTATATATAACAATTTGCATCTGAAATAAACAAGAGAAACATTTATTCGAAGCTGTTTTCAAAAGTTATGTTTAACCTGAAATATTGTCTCAAACTGATCTTCACAGGCTGAGAGAATGACGTTTTCCAAGATTCTGCTGAAGCTCTGAATAGCAGTTTTCAAACATCAAATAAAGGATTTATATAGCTATATATATCAATTTGCATCTGAAATAAACAAGAGAAAAACTTATTCAAAGCTGTTTTCAAAAGTTATGTTTAACCTGAAACATTGTCTCAAACTGATGTTCTCAGACTGAGAGAATGACGTTTTCTAAGATTCTGCTGGAGCTCTGAATAGCAGTTTTCAAACATCAAATAAAGGGTTTATATAGCTATATATATCAATTTGCATCTGAAATAAACAAGAGAAACATTTATTCGAAGCTGTTTTCAAAAGTTATGTTTAACCTGAAATATTGTCTCAAACTGATCTTCTCAGACTGAGAGAATGACGTTTTCCAAGATTCTGCTGGAGCTCTGAATAACAGTTTTAAAACATCAAATAAAGGGTTTATATAGCTATATATATCAATTTGCATCTGAAATAAACAAGAGAAACACTTATTCGAAGCTGTTTTCAAAAGTTATGTTTAACCTGAAATATTGTCTCAAACTGATGTTCTCAGACTGAGAGAATGACGTTTTCTAAGATTCTGCTGGAGCTCTGAATAGCAGTTTTCAAACATCAAATAAAGGGTTTATATAGCTATATATAACAATTTGCATCTGAAATAAACAAGAGAAACATTTATTCGAAGCTGTTTTCAAAAGTTATGTTTAACCTGAAATATTGTCTCAAACTGATCTTCACAGGCTGAGAGAATGACGTTTTCCAAGATTCTGCTGAAGCTCTGAATAGCAGTTTTCAAACATCAAATAAAGGGCTTATATAGTTATATATATCAATTTGCATCTGAAATAAACAAGAGAAACACTTATTCGAAGCTGGTTTCAAAAGTTATGTTTAACTTGAAATATTGTCTCAAACTGATGTTCTCAGACCGAGAGAATGACGTTTTCTAAGATTCTGCTGGAACTCTGAATAGCAGTTTTCAAACATCAAATAAAGGGTTTATATAGCTATATATATCAATTTGCATCAGAAATAAACAAGAGAAACACTCTTTCGAAGCTGGTTTCAAAAGTTATGTTTAACCTGAAATATTGTCTCAAACTGATCTTCACAGGCTGAGAGAATGACGTTTTCCAAGATTCTGCTGAAGCTCTGAATAGCAGTTTTCAAACATCAAATAAAGGGTTTATATAGCTATATATATCAATTTGCATCTGAAATAAACAAGAGAAACACTTATTCGAAGCTGTTTTCAAAAGTTATGTTTAACCTGAAATATTGTCTCAAACTGATGTTCTCAGACCGAGAGAATGACGTTTTCTAAGATTCTGCTGGAGCTCTGAATAGCAGTTTTCAAACATCAAATAAAGGGTTTATATAGCTATATATAACAATTTGCATCTGAAATAAACAAGAGAAACATTTATTCGAAGCTGTTTTCAAAAGTTATGTTTAACCTGAAATACTGTCTCAAACTGATGTTCTCAGACTGAGAGAATGACGTTTTCTAAGATTCTGCTGGAGCTCTGAATAGCAGTTTTCAAACATCAAATAAAGGGTTTATATAGCTATATATAACAATTTGCATCTGAAATAAACAAGAGAAACATTTATTCGAAGCTGTTTTCAAAAGTTATGTTTAACCTGAAATATTGTCTCAAACTGATCTTCACAGGCTGAGAGAATGACGTTTTCCAAGATTCTGCTGAAGCTCTGAATAGCAGTTTTCAAACATCAAATAAAGGGCTTATATAGTTATATATATCAATTTGCATCTGAAATAAACAAGAGAAACACTTATTCGAAGCTGGTTTCAAAAGTTATGTTTAACCTGAAATATTGTCTCAAACTGATGTTCTCAGACCGAGAGAATGACGTTTTCTAAGATTCTGCTGGAGCTCTGAATAGCAGTTTTCAAACATCAAATAAAGGGTTTATATAGCTATATATATCAATTTGCATCAGAAATAAACAAGAGAAACACTTATTCGAAGCTGTTTTCAAAAGTTATGTTTAACCTGAAATATTGTCTCAAACTGATGTTCTCAGACCGAGAGAATGACGTTTTCTAAGATTCTGCTGGAGCTCTGAATAGCAGTTTTCAAACATCAAATAAAGGGTTTATATAGCTATATATATCAATTTGCATCTGAAATAAACAAGAGAAACACTTATTCGAAGCTGTTTTCAAAAGTTATGTTTAACATGAAATACTGTCTCAAACTGATCTTCACAGGCTGAGAGAATGACGTTTTCCAAGATTCTGCTGGAGCTCTGAATAACAGTTTTCAAACATCAAATAAAGGGTTTATATAGCTATATATATCAATTTGCATCAGAAATAAACAAGAGAAACACTTATTCGAAGCTGTTTTCAAAAGTTATGTTTAACCTGAAATATTGTCTCAAACTGATGTTCTCAGACCGAGAGAATGACGTTTTCTAAGATTCTGCTGGAGCTCTGAATAGCAGTTTTCAAACATCAAATAAAGGGTTTATATAGCTATATATAACAATTTGCATCTGAAATAAACAAGAGAAACATTTATTCGAAGCTGTTTTCAAAAGTTATGTTAAACCTGAAATATTGTCTCAAACTGATCTTCACAGGCTGAGAGAATGACGTTTTCCAAGATTCTGCTGAAGCTCTGAATAGCAGTTTTCAAACATCAAATAAAGGGCTTATATAGCTATATATATCAATTTGCATCTGAAATAAACAAGAGAAACACTTATTCGAAGCTGGTTTCAAAAGTTATGTTTAACCTGAAATATTGTCTCAAACTGATGTTCTCAGACCGAGAGAATGACGTTTTCTAAGATTCTGCTGGAGCTCTGAATAGCAGTTTTCAAACATCAAATAAAGGGTTTATATAGCTATATATATCAATTTGCATCTGAAATAAACAAGAGAAACACTTATTCGAAGCTGTTTTCAAAAGTTATGTTTAACCTGAAATATTGTCTCAAACTGATGTTCTCAGACCGAGAGAATGACGTTTTCTAAGATTCTGCTGGAGCTCTGAATAGCAGTTTTCAAACATCAAATAAAGGGTTTATATAGCTATATATATCAATTTGCATCTGAAATAAACAAGAGAAACACTTATTCGAAGCTGTTCTCAAAAGTTATGTTTAACATGAAATACTGTCTCAAACTGATCTTCACAGGCTGAGAGAATGACGTTTTCCAAGATTCTGCTGGAGCTCTGAATAACAGTTTTCAAACATCAAATAAAGGGTTTATATAGCTATATATATCAATTTGCATCAGAAATAAACAAGAGAAACACTTATTCGAAGCTGTTTTCAAAAGTTATGTTTAACCTGAAATATTGTCTCAAACTGATGTTCTCAGACCGAGAGAATGACGTTTTCTAAGATTCTGCTGGAGCTCTGAATAGCAGTTTTCAAACATCAAATAAAGGGTTTATATAGCTATATATAACAATTTGCATCTGAAATAAACAAGAGAAACATTTATTCGAAGCTGTTTTCAAAAGTTATGTTTAACCTGAAATATTGTCTCAAACTGATCTTCACAGGCTGAGAGAATGACGTTTTCCAAGATTCTGCTGAAGCTCTGAATAGCAGTTTTCAAACATCAAATAAAGGATTTATATAGCTATATATATCAATTTGCATCTGAAATAAACAAGAGAAACATTTATTCGAAGCTGTTTTCAAAAGTTATGTTTAACCTGAAATATTGTCTCAAACTGATGTTCTCAGACTGAGAGAATGACGTTTTCTAAGATTCTGCTGGAGCTCTGAATAGCAGTTTTCAAACATCAAATAAAGGGTTTATATAGCTATATATATCAATTTGCATCTGAAATAAACAAGAGAAACACTTATTCGAAGCTGTTTTCAAAAGTTATGTTTAACCTGAAATATTGTCTCAAACTGATGTTCTCAGACCGAGAGAATGACGTTTTCTAAGATTCTGCTGGAGCTCTGAATAGCAGTTTTCAAACATCAAATAAAGGGTTTATATAGCTATATATATCAATTTGCATCTGAAATAAACAAGAGAAACATTTATTCGAAGCTGTTTTCAAAAGTTATGTTTAACCTGAAATATTGTCTCAAACTGATCTTCACAGGCTGAGAGAATGACGTTTTCCAAGATTCTGCTGAAGCTCTGAATAGCAGTTTTCAAACATCAAATAAAGGGTTTATATAGCTATATATATCAATTTGCATCTGAAATAAACAAGAGAAACACTTATTCGAAGCTGTTTTCAAAAGTTATGTTTAACCTGAAATATTGTCTCAAACTGATGTTCTCAGACCGAGAGAATGACGTTTTCTAAGATTCTGCTGGAGCTCTGAATAGCAGTTTTCAAACATCAAATAAAGGGTTTATATAGCTATATATAACAATTTGCATCTGAAATAAACAAGAGAAACATTTATTCGAAGCTGTTTTCAAAAGTTATGTTTAACCTGAAATATTGTCTCAAACTGATCTTCACAGGCTGAGAGAATGACGTTTTCCAAGATTCTGCTGAAGCTCTGAATAGCAGTTTTCAAACATCAAATAAAGGATTTATATAGCTATATATATCAATTTGCATCTGAAATAAACAAGAGAAACATTTATTCGAAGCTGTTTTCAAAAGTTATGTTTAACCTGAAATATTGTCTCAAACTGATCTTCTCAGACTGAGAGAATGACGTTTTCCAAGATTCTGCTGGAGCTCTGAATAACAGTTTTAAAACATCAAATAAAGGGTTTATATAGCTATATATATCAATTTGCATCTGAAATAAACAAGAGAAACACTTATTCGAAGCTGTTTTCAAAAGTTATGTTTAACCTGAAACATTGTCTCAAACTGATGTTCTCAGACTGAGAGAATGACGTTTTCTAAGATTCTGCTGGAGCTCTGAATAGCAGTTTTCAAACATCAAATAAAGGGTTTATATAGCTATATATATCAATTTGCATCAGAAATAAACAAGAGAAACACTTATTCGAAGCTGTTTTCAAAAGTTATGTTTAACCTGAAATATTGTCTCAAACTGATGTTCTCAGACCGAGAGAATGACGTTTTCTAAGATTCTGCTGGAGCTCTGAATAGCAGTTTTCAAACATCAAATAAAGGGTTTATATAGCTATATATAACAATTTGCATCTGAAATAAACAAGAGAAACATTTATTCGAAGCTGTTTTCAAAAGTTATGTTTAACCTGAAATATTGTCTCAAACTGATCTTCACAGGCTGAGAGAATGACGTTTTCCAAGATTCTGCTGAAGCTCTGAATAGCAGTTTTCAAACATCAAATAAAGGATTTATATAGCTATATATATCAATTTGCATCTGAAATAAACAAGAGAAACACTTATTCGAAGCTGTTTTCAAAAGTTATGTTTAACCTGAAATATTGTCTCAAACTGATGTTCTCAGACCGAGAGAATGACGTTTTCTAAGATTCTGCTGGAGCTCTGAATAGCAGTTTTCAAACATCAAATAAAGGGTTTATATAGCTATATATAACAATTTGCATCTGAAATAAACAAGAGAAACATTTATTCGAAGCTGTTTTCAAAAGTTATGTTTAACCTGAAATATTGTCTCAAACTGATCTTCACAGGCTGAGAGAATGACGTTTTCCAAGATTCTGCTGAAGCTCTGAATAGCAGTTTTCAAACATCAAATAAAGGATTTATATAGCTATATATATCAATTTGCATCTGAAATAAACAAGAGAAAAACTTATTCAAAGCTGTTTTCAAAAGTTATGTTTAACCTGAAATATTGTCTCAAACTGATGTTCTCAGACCGAGAGAATGACGTTTTCTAAGATTCTGCTGGAGCTCTGAATAGCAGTTTTCAAACATCAAATAAAGGGTTTATATAGCTATATATAACAATTTGCATCTGAAATAAACAAGAGAAACATTTATTCGAAGCTGTTTTCAAAAGTTATGTTTAACCTGAAATATTGTCTCAAACTGATCTTCACAGGCTGAGAGAATGACGTTTTCCAAGATTCTGCTGAAGCTCTGAATAGCAGTTTTCAAACATCAAATAAAGGATTTATATAGCTATATATATCAATTTGCATCTGAAATAAACAAGAGAAAAACTTATTCAAAGCTGTTTTCAAAAGTTATGTTTAACCTGAAACATTGTCTCAAACTGATGTTCTCAGACTGAGAGAATGACGTTTTCTAAGATTCTGCTGGAGCTCTGAATAGCAGTTTTCAAACATCAAATAAAGGGTTTATATAGCTATATATATCAATTTGCATCTGAAATAAACAAGAGAAACATTTATTCGAAGCTGTTTTCAAAAGTTATGTTTAACCTGAAATATTGTCTCAAACTGATCTTCTCAGACTGAGAGAATGACGTTTTCCAAGATTCTGCTGGAGCTCTGAATAACAGTTTTAAAACATCAAATAAAGGGTTTATATAGCTATATATATCAATTTGCATCTGAAATAAACAAGAGAAACACTTATTCGAAGCTGTTTTCAAAAGTTATGTTTAACCTGAAATATTGTCTCAAACTGATGTTCTCAGACTGAGAGAATGACGTTTTCTAAGATTCTGCTGGAGCTCTGAATAGCAGTTTTCAAACATCAAATAAAGGGTTTATATAGCTATATATAACAATTTGCATCTGAAATAAACAAGAGAAACATTTATTCGAAGCTGTTTTCAAAAGTTATGTTTAACCTGAAATATTGTCTCAAACTGATCTTCACAGGCTGAGAGAATGACGTTTTCCAAGATTCTGCTGAAGCTCTGAATAGCAGTTTTCAAACATCAAATAAAGGGCTTATATAGTTATATATATCAATTTGCATCTGAAATAAACAAGAGAAACACTTATTCGAAGCTGGTTTCAAAAGTTATGTTTAACTTGAAATATTGTCTCAAACTGATGTTCTCAGACCGAGAGAATGACGTTTTCTAAGATTCTGCTGGAACTCTGAATAGCAGTTTTCAAACATCAAATAAAGGGTTTATATAGCTATATATATCAATTTGCATCAGAAATAAACAAGAGAAACACTCTTTCGAAGCTGGTTTCAAAAGTTATGTTTAACCTGAAATATTGTCTCAAACTGATCTTCACAGGCTGAGAGAATGACGTTTTCCAAGATTCTGCTGAAGCTCTGAATAGCAGTTTTCAAACATCAAATAAAGGGTTTATATAGCTATATATAACAATTTGCATCTAAAATAAACAAGAGAAACATTTATTCGAAGCTGTTTTCAAAAGTTATGTTTAACCTGAAATATTGTCTCAAACTGATCTTCACAGGCTGAGAGAATGACGTTTTCCAAGATTCTGCTGAAGCTCTGAATAGCAGTTTTCAAACATCAAATAAAGGGCTTATATAGTTATATATATCAATTTGCATCTGAAATAAACAAGAGAAACACTTATTCGAAGCTGGTTTCAAAAGTTATGTTTAACCTGAAATATTGTCTCAAACTGATGTTCTCAGACCGAGAGAATGACGTTTTCTAAGATTCTGCTGGAGCTCTGAATAGCAGTTTTCAAACATCAAATAAAGGGTTTATATAGCTATATATATCAATTTGCATCAGAAATAAACAAGAGAAACACTTATTCGAAGCTGTTTTCAAAAGTTATGTTTAACCTGAAATATTGTCTCAAACTGATGTTCTCAGACCGAGAGAATGACGTTTTCTAAGATTCTGCTGGAGCTCTGAATAGCAGTTTTCAAACATCAAATAAAGGGTTTATATAGCTATATATATCAATTTGCATCTGAAATAAACAAGAGAAACACTTATTCGAAGCTGTTTTCAAAAGTTATGTTTAACATGAAATACTGTCTCAAACTGATCTTCACAGGCTGAGAGAATGACGTTTTCCAAGATTCTGCTGGAGCTCTGAATAACAGTTTTCAAACATCAAATAAAGGGTTTATATAGCTATATATATCAATTTGCATCAGAAATAAACAAGAGAAACACTTATTCGAAGCTGTTTTCAAAAGTTATGTTTAACCTGAAATATTGTCTCAAACTGATGTTCTCAGACCGAGAGAATGACGTTTTCTAAGATTCTGCTGGAGCTCTGAATAGCAGTTTTCAAACATCAAATAAAGGGTTTATATAGCTATATATAACAATTTGCATCTGAAATAAACAAGAGAAACATTTATTCGAAGCTGTTTTCAAAAGTTATGTTAAACCTGAAATATTGTCTCAAACTGATCTTCACAGGCTGAGAGAATGACGTTTTCCAAGATTCTGCTGAAGCTCTGAATAGCAGTTTTCAAACATCAAATAAAGGGCTTATATAGCTATATATATCAATTTGCATCTGAAATAAACAAGAGAAACACTTATTCGAAGCTGGTTTCAAAAGTTATGTTTAACCTGAAATATTGTCTCAAACTGATGTTCTCAGACCGAGAGAATGACGTTTTCTAAGATTCTGCTGGAGCTCTGAATAGCAGTTTTCAAACATCAAATAAAGGGTTTATATAGCTATATATATCAATTTGCATCTGAAATAAACAAGAGAAACACTTATTCGAAGCTGTTTTCAAAAGTTATGTTTAACCTGAAATATTGTCTCAAACTGATGTTCTCAGACCGAGAGAATGACGTTTTCTAAGATTCTGCTGGAGCTCTGAATAGCAGTTTTCAAACATCAAATAAAGGGTTTATATAGCTATATATATCAATTTGCATCTGAAATAAACAAGAGAAACACTTATTCGAAGCTGTTCTCAAAAGTTATGTTTAACATGAAATACTGTCTCAAACTGATCTTCACAGGCTGAGAGAATGACGTTTTCCAAGATTCTGCTGGAGCTCTGAATAACAGTTTTCAAACATCAAATAAAGGGTTTATATAGCTATATATATCAATTTGCATCAGAAATAAACAAGAGAAACACTTATTCGAAGCTGTTTTCAAAAGTTATGTTTAACCTGAAATATTGTCTCAAACTGATGTTCTCAGACCGAGAGAATGACGTTTTCTAAGATTCTGCTGGAGCTCTGAATAGCAGTTTTCAAACATCAAATAAAGGGTTTATATAGCTATATATAACAATTTGCATCTGAAATAAACAAGAGAAACATTTATTCGAAGCTGTTTTCAAAAGTTATGTTTAACCTGAAATATTGTCTCAAACTGATCTTCACAGGCTGAGAGAATGACGTTTTCCAAGATTCTGCTGAAGCTCTGAATAGCAGTTTTCAAACATCAAATAAAGGATTTATATAGCTATATATATCAATTTGCATCTGAAATAAACAAGAGAAACATTTATTCGAAGCTGTTTTCAAAAGTTATGTTTAACCTGAAATATTGTCTCAAACTGATGTTCTCAGACTGAGAGAATGACGTTTTCTAAGATTCTGCTGGAGCTCTGAATAGCAGTTTTCAAACATCAAATAAAGGGTTTATATAGCTATATATATCAATTTGCATCTGAAATAAACAAGAGAAACACTTATTCGAAGCTGTTTTCAAAAGTTATGTTTAACCTGAAATATTGTCTCAAACTGATGTTCTCAGACCGAGAGAATGACGTTTTCTAAGATTCTGCTGGAGCTCTGAATAGCAGTTTTCAAACATCAAATAAAGGGTTTATATAGCTATATATATCAATTTGCATCTGAAATAAACAAGAGAAACATTTATTCGAAGCTGTTTTCAAAAGTTATGTTTAACCTGAAATATTGTCTCAAACTGATCTTCACAGGCTGAGAGAATGACGTTTTCCAAGATTCTGCTGAAGCTCTGAATAGCAGTTTTCAAACATCAAATAAAGGGTTTATATAGCTATATATATCAATTTGCATCTGAAATAAACAAGAGAAACACTTATTCGAAGCTGTTTTCAAAAGTTATGTTTAACCTGAAATATTGTCTCAAACTGATGTTCTCAGACCGAGAGAATGACGTTTTCTAAGATTCTGCTGGAGCTCTGAATAGCAGTTTTCAAACATCAAATAAAGGGTTTATATAGCTATATATAACAATTTGCATCTGAAATAAACAAGAGAAACATTTATTCGAAGCTGTTTTCAAAAGTTATGTTTAACCTGAAATATTGTCTCAAACTGATCTTCACAGGCTGAGAGAATGACGTTTTCCAAGATTCTGCTGAAGCTCTGAATAGCAGTTTTCAAACATCAAATAAAGGATTTATATAGCTATATATATCAATTTGCATCTGAAATAAACAAGAGAAACATTTATTCGAAGCTGTTTTCAAAAGTTATGTTTAACCTGAAATATTGTCTCAAACTGATCTTCTCAGACTGAGAGAATGACGTTTTCCAAGATTCTGCTGGAGCTCTGAATAACAGTTTTAAAACATCAAATAAAGGGTTTATATAGCTATATATATCAATTTGCATCTGAAATAAACAAGAGAAACACTTATTCGAAGCTGTTTTCAAAAGTTATGTTTAACCTGAAACATTGTCTCAAACTGATGTTCTCAGACTGAGAGAATGACGTTTTCTAAGATTCTGCTGGAGCTCTGAATAGCAGTTTTCAAACATCAAATAAAGGGTTTATATAGCTATATATATCAATTTGCATCAGAAATAAACAAGAGAAACACTTATTCGAAGCTGTTTTCAAAAGTTATGTTTAACCTGAAATATTGTCTCAAACTGATGTTCTCAGACCGAGAGAATGACGTTTTCTAAGATTCTGCTGGAGCTCTGAATAGCAGTTTTCAAACATCAAATAAAGGGTTTATATAGCTATATATAACAATTTGCATCTGAAATAAACAAGAGAAACATTTATTCGAAGCTGTTTTCAAAAGTTATGTTTAACCTGAAATATTGTCTCAAACTGATCTTCACAGGCTGAGAGAATGACGTTTTCCAAGATTCTGCTGAAGCTCTGAATAGCAGTTTTCAAACATCAAATAAAGGATTTATATAGCTATATATATCAATTTGCATCTGAAATAAACAAGAGAAACACTTATTCGAAGCTGTTTTCAAAAGTTATGTTTAACCTGAAATATTGTCTCAAACTGATGTTCTCAGACCGAGAGAATGACGTTTTCTAAGATTCTGCTGGAGCTCTGAATAGCAGTTTTCAAACATCAAATAAAGGGTTTATATAGCTATATATATCAATTTGCATCTGAAATAAACAAGAGAAACATTTATTCGAAGCTGTTTTCAAAAGTTATGTTTAACCTGAAATATTGTCTCAAACTGATCTTCACAGGCTGAGAGAATGACGTTTTCCAAGATTCTGCTGAAGCTCTGAATAGCAGTTTTCAAACATCAAATAAAGGGCTTATATAGCTATATATATCAATTTGCATCTGAAATAAACAAGAGAAACACTTATTCGAAGCTGGTTTCAAAAGTTATGTTTAACCTGAAATATTGTCTCAAACTGATGTTCTCAGACCGAGAGAATGACGTTTTCTAAGATTCTGCTGGAGCTCTGAATAGCAGTTTTCAAACATCAAATAAAGGGTTTATATAGCTATATATATCAATTTGCATCTGAAATAAACAAGAGAAACACTTATTCGAAGCTGTTTTCAAAAGTTATGTTTAACCTGAAATATTGTCTCAAACTGATGTTCTCAGACCGAGAGAATGACGTTTTCTAAGATTCTGCTGGAGCTCTGAATAGCAGTTTTCAAACATCAAATAAAGGGTTTATATAGCTATATATATCAATTTGCATCTGAAATAAACAAGAGAAACACTTATTCGAAGCTGTTCTCAAAAGTTATGTTTAACATGAAATACTGTCTCAAACTGATCTTCACAGGCTGAGAGAATGACGTTTTCCAAGATTCTGCTGGAGCTCTGAATAACAGTTTTCAAACATCAAATAAAGGGTTTATATAGCTATATATATCAATTTGCATCAGAAATAAACAAGAGAAACACTTATTCGAAGCTGTTTTCAAAAGTTATGTTTAACCTGAAATATTGTCTCAAACTGATGTTCTCAGACCGAGAGAATGACGTTTTCTAAGATTCTGCTGGAGCTCTGAATAGCAGTTTTCAAACATCAAATAAAGGGTTTATATAGCTATATATATCAATTTGCATCTGAAATAAACAAGAGAAACATTTATTCGAAGCTGTTTTCAAAAGTTATGTTTAACCTGAAATATTGTCTCAAACTGATGTTCTCAGACTGAGAGAATGACGTTTTCCAAGATTCTGCTGGAGCTCTGAATAACAGTTTTAAAACATCAAATAAAGGGTTTATATAGCTATATATATCAATTTGCATCTGAAATAAACAAGAGAAACACTTATTCGAAGCTGTTTTCAAAAGTTATGTTTAACCTGAAACATTGTCTCAAACTGATGTTCTCAGACTGAGAGAATGACGTTTTCTAAGATTCTGCTGGAGCTCTGAATAGCAGTTTTCAAACATCAAATAAAGGGTTTATATAGCTATATATATCAATTTGCATCAGAAATAAACAAGAGAAACACTTATTCGAAGCTGTTTTCAAAAGTTATGTTTAACCTGAAATATTGTCTCAAACTGATGTTCTCAGACCGAGAGAATGACGTTTTCTAAGATTCTGCTGGAGCTCTGAATAGCAGTTTTCAAACATCAAATAAAGGGTTTATATAGCTATATATAACAATTTGCATCTGAAATAAACAAGAGAAACATTTATTCGAAGCTGTTTTCAAAAGTTATGTTTAACCTGAAATATTGTCTCAAACTGATCTTCACAGGCTGAGAGAATGACGTTTTCCAAGATTCTGCTGAAGCTCTGAATAGCAGTTTTCAAACATCAAATAAAGGATTTATATAGCTATATATATCAATTTGCATCTGAAATAAACAAGAGAAACACTTATTCGAAGCTGTTTTCAAAAGTTATGTTTAACCTGAAATATTGTCTCAAACTGATGTTCTCAGACCGAGAGAATGACGTTTTCTAAGATTCTGCTGGAGCTCTGAATAGCAGTTTTCAAACATCAAATAAAGGGTTTATATAGCTATATATATCAATTTGCATCTGAAATAAACAAGAGAAACATTTATTCGAAGCTGTTTTCAAAAGTTATGTTTAACCTGAAATATTGTCTCAAACTGATCTTCACAGGCTGAGAGAATGACGTTTTCCAAGATTCTGCTGAAGCTCTGAATAGCAGTTTTCAAACATCAAATAAAGGGCTTATATAGCTATATATATCAATTTGCATCTGAAATAAACAAGAGAAACACTTATTCGAAGCTGGTTTCAAAAGTTATGTTTAACCTGAAATATTGTCTCAAACTGATGTTCTCAGACCGAGAGAATGACGTTTTCTAAGATTCTGCTGGAGCTCTGAATAGCAGTTTTCAAACATCAAATAAAGGGTTTATATAGCTATATATATCAATTTGCATCTGAAATAAACAAGAGAAACACTTATTCGAAGCTGTTTTCAAAAGTTATGTTTAACCTGAAATATTGTCTCAAACTGATGTTCTCAGACCGAGAGAATGACGTTTTCTAAGATTCTGCTGGAGCTCTGAATAGCAGTTTTCAAACATCAAATAAAGGGTTTATATAGCTATATATATCAATTTGCATCTGAAATAAACAAGAGAAACACTTATTCGAAGCTGTTCTCAAAAGTTATGTTTAACATGAAATACTGTCTCAAACTGATCTTCACAGGCTGAGAGAATGACGTTTTCCAAGATTCTGCTGGAGCTCTGAATAACAGTTTTCAAACATCAAATAAAGGGTTTATATAGCTATATATATCAATTTGCATCAGAAATAAACAAGAGAAACACTTATTCGAAGCTGTTTTCAAAAGTTATGTTTAACCTGAAATATTGTCTCAAACTGATGTTCTCAGACTGAGAGAATGACGTTTTCTAAGATTCTGCTGGAGCTCTGAATAGCAGTTTTCAAACATCAAATAAAGGGTTTATATAGCTATATATATCAATTTGCATCTGAAATAAACAAGAGAAACATTTATTCGAAGCTGTTTTCAAAAGTTATGTTTAACCTGAAATATTGTCTCAAACTGATGTTCTCAGACTGAGAGAATGACGTTTTCCAAGATTCTGCTGGAGCTCTGAATAACAGTTTTAAAACATCAAATAAAGGGTTTATATAGCTATATATATCAATTTGCATCTGAAATAAACAAGAGAAACACTTATTCGAAGCTGTTTTCAAAAGTTATGTTTAACCTGAAATATTGTCTCAAACTGATGTTCTCAGACTGAGAGAATGACGTTTTCTAAAATTCTGCTGGAGCTCTGAATAGCAGTTTTCAAACATCAAATAAAGGATTTATATAGCTATATATATCAATTTGCATCTGAAATAAACAAGAGAAAAACTTATTCAAAGCTGTTTTCAAAAGTTATGTTTAACCTGAAACATTGTCTCAAAATGATGTTCTCAGACTGAGAGAATGACGTTTTCTAAGATTCTGCTGGAGCTCTGAATAGCAGTTTTCAAACATCAAATAAAGGGTTTATATAGCTATATATATCAATTTGCATCTGAAATAAACAAGAGAAACACTTATTCGAAGCTGGTTTCAAAAGTTATGTTTAACCTGAAATATTGTCTCAAACTGATGTTCTCAGACCGAGAGAATGACGTTTTCTAAGATTCTGCTGGAGCTCTGAATAGCAGTTTTCAAACATCAAATAAAGGGTTTATATAGCTATATATATCAATTTGCATCTGAAATAAACAAGAGAAACACTTATTCGAAGCTGTTTTCAAAAGTTATGTTTAACCTGAAATATTGTCTCAAACTGATGTTCTCAGACCGAGAGAATGACGTTTTCTAAGATTCTGCTGGAGCTCTGAATAGCAGTTTTCAAACATCAAATAAAGGGTTTATATAGCTATATATATCAATTTGCATCTGAAATAAACAAGAGAAACATTTATTCGAAGCTGTTTTCAAAAGTTATGTTTAACCTGAAATATTGTCTCAAACTGATCTTCACAGGCTGAGAGAATGACGTTTTCCAAGATTCTGCTGAAGCTCTGAATAGCAGTTTTCAAACATCAAATAAAGGGTTTATATAGCTATATATATCAATTTGCATCTGAAATAAACAAGAGAAACACTTATTCGAAGCTGTTTTCAAAAGTTATGTTTAACCTGAAATATTGTCTCAAACTGATGTTCTCAGACCGAGAGAATGACGTTTTCTAAGATTCTGCTGGAGCTCTGAATAGCAGTTTTCAAACATCAAATAAAGGGTTTATATAGCTATATATAACAATTTGCATCTGAAATAAAAAAGAGAAACATTTATTCGAAGCTGTTTTCAAAAGTTATGTTTAACCTGAAATATTGTCTCAAACTGATCTTCACAGGCTGAGAGAATGACGTTTTCCAAGATTCTGCTGAAGCTCTGAATAGCAGTTTTCAAACATCAAATAAAGGATTTATATAGCTATATATATCAATTTGCATCTGAAATAAACAAGAGAAAAACTTATTCAAAGCTGTTTTCAAAAGTTATGTTTAACCTGAAACATTGTCTCAAACTGATGTTCTCAGACTGAGAGAATGACGTTTTCTAAGATTCTGCTGGAGCTCTGAATAGCAGTTTTCAAACATCAAATAAAGGGTTTATATAGCTATATATATCAATTTGCATCTGAAATAAACAAGAGAAACATTTATTCGAAGCTGTTTTCAAAAGTTATGTTTAACCTGAAATATTGTCTCAAACTGATCTTCTCAGACTGAGAGAATGACGTTTTCCAAGATTCTGCTGGAGCTCTGAATAACAGTTTTAAAACATCAAATAAAGGGTTTATATAGCTATATATATCAATTTGCATCTGAAATAAACAAGAGAAACACTTATTCGAAGCTGTTTTCAAAAGTTATGTTTAACCTGAAATATTGTCTCAAACTGATGTTCTCAGACTGAGAGAATGACGTTTTCTAAGATTCTGCTGGAGCTCTGAATAGCAGTTTTCAAACATCAAATAAAGGGTTTATATAGCTATATATATCAATTTGCATCTGAAATAAACAAGAGAAACATTTATTCGAAGCTGTTTTCAAAAGTTATGTTTAACCTGAAATATTGTCTCAAACTGATCTTCACAGGCTGAGAGAATGACGTTTTCCAAGATTCTGCTGAAGCTCTGAATAGCAGTTTTCAAACATCAAATAAAGGGTTTATATAGCTATATATATCAATTTGCATCTGAAATAAACAAGAGAAACACTTATTCGAAGCTGTTTTCAAAAGTTATGTTTAACCTGAAATATTGTCTCAAACTGATGTTCTCAGACCGAGAGAATGACGTTTTCTAAGATTCTGCTGGAGCTCTGAATAGCAGTTTTCAAACATCAAATAAAGGGTTTATATAGCTATATATAACAATTTGCATCTGAAATAAACAAGAGAAACATTTATTCGAAGCTGTTTTCAAAAGTTATGTTTAACCTGAAATATTGTCTCAAACTGATCTTCACAGGCTGAGAGAATGACGTTTTCCAAGATTCTGCTGAAGCTCTGAATAGCAGTTTTCAAACATCAAATAAAGGATTTATATAGCTATATATATCAATTTGCATCTGAAATAAACAAGAGAAACATTTATTCGAAGCTGTTTTCAAAAGTTATGTTTAACCTGAAATATTGTCTCAAACTGATCTTCTCAGACTGAGAGAATGACGTTTTCCAAGATTCTGCTGGAGCTCTGAATAGCAGTTTTCAAACATCAAATAAAGGGTTTATATAGCTATATATATCAATTTGCATCTGAAATAAACAAGAGAAACATTTATTCGAAGCTGTTTTCAAAAGTTATGTTTAACCTGAAACATTGTCTCAAACTGATGTTCTCAGACTGAGAGAATGACGTTTTCTAAGATTCTGCTGGAGCTCTGAATAGCAGTTTTCAAACATCAAATAAAGGGTTTATATAGCTATATATATCAATTTGCATCTGAAATAAACAAGAGAAACATTTATTCGAAGCTGTTTTCAAAAGTTATGTTTAACCTGAAATATTGTCTCAAACTGATGTTCTCAGACTGAGAGAATGACGTTTTCTAAGATTCTGCTGGAGCTCTGAATAGCAGTTTTCAAACATCAAATAAAGGGTTTATATAGCTATATATATCAATTTGCATCTGAAATAAACAAGAGAAACATTTATTCGAAGCTGTTTTCAAAAGTTATGTTTAACCTGAAATATTGTCTCAAACTGATGTTCTCAGACTGAGAGAATGACGTTTTCCAAGATTCTGCTGGAGCTCTGAATAACAGTTTTAAAACATCAAATAAAGGGTTTATATAGCTATATATATCAATTTGCATCTGAAATAAACAAGAGAAACACTTATTCGAAGCTGTTTTCAAAAGTTATGTTTAACCTGAAATATTGTCTCAAACTGATGTTCTCAGACTGAGAGAATGACGTTTTCTAAAATTCTGCTGGAGCTCTGAATAGCAGTTTTCAAACATCAAATAAAGGATTTATATAGCTATATATATCAATTTGCATCTGAAATAAACAAGAGAAAAACTTATTCAAAGCTGTTTTCAAAAGTTATGTTTAACCTGAAACATTGTCTCAAAATGATGTTCTCAGACTGAGAGAATGACGTTTTCTAAGATTCTGCTGGAGCTCTGAATAGCAGTTTTCAAACATCAAATAAAGGGTTTATATAGCTATATATATCAATTTGCATCTGAAATAAACAAGAGAAACACTTATTCGAAGCTGGTTTCAAAAGTTATGTTTAACCTGAAATATTGTCTCAAACTGATGTTCTCAGACCGAGAGAATGACGTTTTCTAAGATTCTGCTGGAGCTCTGAATAGCAGTTTTCAAACATCAAATAAAGGGTTTATATAGCTATATATATCAATTTGCATCTGAAATAAACAAGAGAAACACTTATTCTAAGCTGTTTTCAAAAGTTATGTTTAACCTGAAATATTGTCTCAAACTGATGTTCTCAGACCGAGAGAATGACGTTTTCTAAGATTCTGCTGGAGCTCTGAATAGCAGTTTTCAAACATCAAATAAAGGGTTTATATAGCTATATATATCAATTTGCATCTGAAATAAACAAGAGAAACATTTATTCGAAGCTGTTTTCAAAAGTTATGTTTAACCTGAAATATTGTCTCAAACTGATCTTCACAGGCTGAGAGAATGACGTTTTCCAAGATTCTGCTGAAGCTCTGAATAGCAGTTTTCAAACATCAAATAAAGGGTTTATATAGCTATATATATCAATTTGCATCTGAAATAAACAAGAGAAACACTTATTCGAAGCTGTTTTCAAAAGTTATGTTTAACCTGAAATATTGTCTCAAACTGATGTTCTCAGACCGAGAGAATGACGTTTTCTAAGATTCTGCTGGAGCTCTGAATAGCAGTTTTCAAACATCAAATAAAGGGCTTATATAGCTATATATATCAATTTGCATCTGAAATAAACAAGAGAAACACTTATTCGAAGCTGGTTTCAAAAGTTATGTTTAACCTGAAATATTGTCTCAAACTGATGTTCTCAGACCGAGAGAATGACGTTTTCTAAGATTCTGCTGGAGCTCTGAATAGCAGTTTTCAAACATCAAATAAAGGGTTTATATAGCTATATATATCAATTTGCATCAGAAATAAACAAGAGAAACACTTATTCGAAGCTGTTTTCAAAAGTTATGTTTAACCTGAAATATTGTCTCAAACTGATGTTCTCAGACCGAGAGAATGACGTTTTCTAAGATTCTGCTGGAGCTCTGAATAGCAGTTTTCAAACATCAAATAAAGGGTTTATATAGCTATATATATCAATTTGCATCTGAAATAAACAAGAGAAACACTTATTCGAAGCTGTTTTCAAAAGTTATGTTTAACATGAAATACTGTCTCAAACTGATCTTCACAGGCTGAGAGAATGACGTTTTCCAAGATTCTGCTGAAGCTCTGAATAGCAGTTTTCAAACATCAAATAAAGGATTTATATAGCTATATATATCAATTTGCATCTGAAATAAACAAGAGAAACATTTATTCGAAGCTGTTTTCAAAAGTTATGTTTAACCTGAAATATTGTCTCAAACTGATCTTCACAGGCTGAGAGAATGACGTTTTCCAAGATTCTGCTGAAGCTCTGAATAGCAGTTTTCAAACATCAAATAAAGGATTTATATAGCTATATATATCAATTTGCATCTGAAATAAACAAGAGAAACATTTATTCGAAGCTGTTTTCAAAAGTTATGTTTAACCTGAAATATTGTCTCAAACTGATCTTCACAGGCTGAGAGAATGACGTTTTCCAAGATTCTGCTGAAGCTCTGAATAGCAGTTTTCAAACATCAAATAAAGGATTTATATAGCTATATATATCAATTTGCATCTGAAATAAACAAGAGAAAAACTTATTCAAAGCTGTTTTCAAAAGTTATGTTTAACCTGAAACATTGTCTCAAACTGATGTTCTCAGACTGAGAGAATGACATTTTCTAAGATTCTGCTGGAGCTCTGAATAGCAGTTTTCAAACATCAAATAAAGGGTTTATATAGCTATATATATCAATTTGCATTTGAAATAAACAAGAGAAACATTTATTCGAAGCTGTTTTCAAAAGTTATGTTTAACCTGAAATATTGTCTCAAACTGATGTTCTCAGACTGAGAGAATGACGTTTTCTAAGATTCTGCTGGAGCTCTGAATAGCAGTTTTCAAACATCAAATAAAGGGTTTATATAGCTATATATATCAATTTGCATCTGAAATAAACAAGAGAAACACTTATTCGAAGCTGTTTTCAAAAGTTATGTTTAACCTGAAATATTGTCTCAAACTGATGTTCTCAGACCGAGAGAATGACGTTTTCTAAGATTCTGCTGGAGCTCTGAATAGCAGTTTTCAAACATCAAATAAAGGGTTTATATAGCTATATATATCAATTTGCATTTGAAATAAACAAGAGAAACATTTATTCGAAGCTGTTTTCAAAAGTTATGTTTAACCTGAAATATTGTCTCAAACTGATGTTCTCAGACTGAGAGAATGACATTTTCTAAGATTCTGCTGGAGCTCTGAATAGCAGTTTTCAAACATCAAATAAAGGGTTTATATAGCTATATATATCAATTTGCATTTGAAATAAACAAGAGAAACATTTATTCGAAGCTGTTTTCAAAAGTTATGTTTAACCTGAAATATTGTCTCAAACTGATGTTCTCAGACTGAGAGAATGACGTTTTCTAAGATTCTGCTGGAGCTCTGAATAGCAGTTTTCAAACATCAAATAAAGGGTTTATATAGCTATATATATCAATTTGCATCTGAAATAAACAAGAGAAACACTTATTCGAAGCTGTTTTCAAAAGTTATGTTTAACCTGAAATATTGTCTCAAACTGATGTTCTCAGACCGAGAGAATGACGTTTTCTAAGATTCTGCTGGAGCTCTGAATAGCAGTTTTCAAACATCAAATAAAGGGTTTATATAGCTATATATATCAATTTGCATCTGAAATAAACAAGAGAAACATTTATTCGAAGCTGTTTTCAAAAGTTATGTTTAACCTGAAATATTGTCTCAAACTGATCTTCTCAGACTGAGAGAATGACGTTTTCCAAGATTCTGCTGGAGCTCTGAATAGCAGTTTTCAAACATCAAATAAAGGGTTTATATAGCTATATATATCAATTTGCATCTGAAATAAACAAGAGAAACATTTATTCGAAGCTGTTTTCAAAAGTTATGTTTAACCTGAAACATTGTCTCAAACTGATGTTCTCAGACTGAGAGAATGACGTTTTCTAAGATTCTGCTGGAGCTCTGAATAGCAGTTTTCAAACATCAAATAAAGGGTTTATATAGCTATATATATCAATTTGCATCTGAAATAAACAAGAGAAACATTTATTCGAAGCTGTTTTCAAAAGTTATGTTTAACCTGAAATATTGTCTCAAACTGATCTTCACAGGCTGAGAGAATGACGTTTTCCAAGATTCTGCTGGAGCTCTGAATAGCAGTTTTCAAACATCAAATAAAGGGTTTATATAGCTATATATATCAATTTGCATCTGAAATAAACAAGAGAAACATTTATTCGAAGCTGTTTTCAAAAGTTATGTTTAACCTGAAATATTGTCTCAAACTGATCTTCACAGGCTGAGAGAATGACGTTTTCCAAGATTCTGCTGAAGCTCTGAATAGCAGTTTTCAAACATCAAATAAAGGGTTTATATAGCTATATATATCAATTTGCATCTGAAATAAACAAGAGAAACACTTATTCGAAGCTGTTTTCAAAAGTTATGTTTAACCTGAAATATTGTCTCAAACTGATGTTCTCAGACCGAGAGAATGACGTTTTCTAAGATTCTGCTGGAGCTCTGAATAGCAGTTTTCAAACATCAAATAAAGGGTTTATATAGCTATATATAACAATTTGCATCTGAAATAAAAAAGAGAAACATTTATTCGAAGCTGTTTTCAAAAGTTATGTTTAACCTGAAATATTGTCTCAAACTGATCTTCACAGGCTGAGAGAATGACGTTTTCCAAGATTCTGCTGAAGCTCTGAATAGCAGTTTTCAAACATCAAATAAAGGATTTATATAGCTATATATATCAATTTGCATCTGAAATAAACAAGAGAAAAACTTATTCAAAGCTGTTTTCAAAAGTTATGTTTAACCTGAAACATTGTCTCAAACTGATGTTCTCAGACTGAGAGAATGACGTTTTCTAAGATTCTGCTGGAGCTCTGAATAGCAGTTTTCAAACATCAAATAAAGGGTTTATATAGCTATATATATCAATTTGCATCTGAAATAAACAAGAGAAACATTTATTCGAAGCTGTTTTCAAAAGTTATGTTTAACCTGAAATATTGTCTCAAACTGATCTTCTCAGACTGAGAGAATGACGTTTTCCAAGATTCTGCTGGAGCTCTGAATAACAGTTTTAAAACATCAAATAAAGGGTTTATATAGCTATATATATCAATTTGCATCTGAAATAAACAAGAGAAACACTTATTCGAAGCTGTTTTCAAAAGTTATGTTTAACCTGAAATATTGTCTCAAACTGATGTTCTCAGACTGAGAGAATGACGTTTTCTAAGATTCTGCTGGAGCTCTGAATAGCAGTTTTCAAACATCAAATAAAGGGTTTATATAGCTATATATATCAATTTGCATCTGAAATAAACAAGAGAAACATTTATTCGAAGCTGTTTTCAAAAGTTATGTTTAACCTGAAATATTGTCTCAAACTGATCTTCACAGGCTGAGAGAATGACGTTTTCCAAGATTCTGCTGAAGCTCTGAATAGCAGTTTTCAAACATCAAATAAAGGGTTTATATAGCTATATATATCAATTTGCATCTGAAATAAACAAGAGAAACACTTATTCGAAGCTGTTTTCAAAAGTTATGTTTAACCTGAAATATTGTCTCAAACTGATGTTCTCAGACCGAGAGAATGACGTTTTCTAAGATTCTGCTGGAGCTCTGAATAGCAGTTTTCAAACATCAAATAAAGGGTTTATATAGCTATATATAACAATTTGCATCTGAAATAAACAAGAGAAACATTTATTCGAAGCTGTTTTCAAAAGTTATGTTTAACCTGAAATATTGTCTCAAACTGATCTTCACAGGCTGAGAGAATGACGTTTTCCAAGATTCTGCTGAAGCTCTGAATAGCAGTTTTCAAACATCAAATAAAGGATTTATATAGCTATATATATCAATTTGCATCTGAAATAAACAAGAGAAACATTTATTCGAAGCTGTTTTCAAAAGTTATGTTTAACCTGAAATATTGTCTCAAACTGATCTTCTCAGACTGAGAGAATGACGTTTTCCAAGATTCTGCTGGAGCTCTGAATAGCAGTTTTCAAACATCAAATAAAGGGTTTATATAGCTATATATATCAATTTGCATCTGAAATAAACAAGAGAAACATTTATTCGAAGCTGTTTTCAAAAGTTATGTTTAACCTGAAACATTGTCTCAAACTGATGTTCTCAGACTGAGAGAATGACGTTTTCTAAGATTCTGCTGGAGCTCTGAATAGCAGTTTTCAAACATCAAATAAAGGGTTTATATAGCTATATATATCAATTTGCATCTGAAATAAACAAGAGAAACATTTATTCGAAGCTGTTTTCAAAAGTTATGTTTAACCTGAAATATTGTCTCAAACTGATGTTCTCAGACTGAGAGAATGACGTTTTCTAAGATTCTGCTGGAGCTCTGAATAGCAGTTTTCAAACATCAAATAAAGGGTTTATATAGCTATATATATCAATTTGCATCTGAAATAAACAAGAGAAACATTTATTCGAAGCTGTTTTCAAAAGTTATGTTTAACCTGAAATATTGTCTCAAACTGATGTTCTCAGACTGAGAGAATGACGTTTTCCAAGATTCTGCTGGAGCTCTGAATAACAGTTTTAAAACATCAAATAAAGGGTTTATATAGCTATATATATCAATTTGCATCTGAAATAAACAAGAGAAACACTTATTCGAAGCTGTTTTCAAAAGTTATGTTTAACCTGAAATATTGTCTCAAACTGATGTTCTCAGACTGAGAGAATGACGTTTTCTAAAATTCTGCTGGAGCTCTGAATAGCAGTTTTCAAACATCAAATAAAGGATTTATATAGCTATATATATCAATTTGCATCTGAAATAAACAAGAGAAAAACTTATTCAAAGCTGTTTTCAAAAGTTATGTTTAACCTGAAACATTGTCTCAAAATGATGTTCTCAGACTGAGAGAATGACGTTTTCTAAGATTCTGCTGGAGCTCTGAATAGCAGTTTTCAAACATCAAATAAAGGGTTTATATAGCTATATATATCAATTTGCATCTGAAATAAACAAGAGAAACACTTATTCGAAGCTGGTTTCAAAAGTTATGTTTAACCTGAAATATTGTCTCAAACTGATGTTCTCAGACCGAGAGAATGACGTTTTCTAAGATTCTGCTGGAGCTCTGAATAGCAGTTTTCAAACATCAAATAAAGGGTTTATATAGCTATATATATCAATTTGCATCTGAAATAAACAAGAGAAACACTTATTCTAAGCTGTTTTCAAAAGTTATGTTTAACCTGAAATATTGTCTCAAACTGATGTTCTCAGACCGAGAGAATGACGTTTTCTAAGATTCTGCTGGAGCTCTGAATAGCAGTTTTCAAACATCAAATAAAGGGTTTATATAGCTATATATATCAATTTGCATCTGAAATAAACAAGAGAAACATTTATTCGAAGCTGTTTTCAAAAGTTATGTTTAACCTGAAATATTGTCTCAAACTGATCTTCACAGGCTGAGAGAATGACGTTTTCCAAGATTCTGCTGAAGCTCTGAATAGCAGTTTTCAAACATCAAATAAAGGGTTTATATAGCTATATATATCAATTTGCATCTGAAATAAACAAGAGAAACACTTATTCGAAGCTGTTTTCAAAAGTTATGTTTAACCTGAAATATTGTCTCAAACTGATGTTCTCAGACCGAGAGAATGACGTTTTCTAAGATTCTGCTGGAGCTCTGAATAGCAGTTTTCAAACATCAAATAAAGGGCTTATATAGCTATATATATCAATTTGCATCTGAAATAAACAAGAGAAACACTTATTCGAAGCTGGTTTCAAAAGTTATGTTTAACCTGAAATATTGTCTCAAACTGATGTTCTCAGACCGAGAGAATGACGTTTTCTAAGATTCTGCTGGAGCTCTGAATAGCAGTTTTCAAACATCAAATAAAGGGTTTATATAGCTATATATATCAATTTGCATCAGAAATAAACAAGAGAAACACTTATTCGAAGCTGTTTTCAAAAGTTATGTTTAACCTGAAATATTGTCTCAAACTGATGTTCTCAGACCGAGAGAATGACGTTTTCTAAGATTCTGCTGGAGCTCTGAATAGCAGTTTTCAAACATCAAATAAAGGGTTTATATAGCTATATATATCAATTTGCATCTGAAATAAACAAGAGAAACACTTATTCGAAGCTGTTTTCAAAAGTTATGTTTAACATGAAATACTGTCTCAAACTGATCTTCACAGGCTGAGAGAATGACGTTTTCCAAGATTCTGCTGAAGCTCTGAATAGCAGTTTTCAAACATCAAATAAAGGATTTATATAGCTATATATATCAATTTGCATCTGAAATAAACAAGAGAAACATTTATTCGAAGCTGTTTTCAAAAGTTATGTTTAACCTGAAATATTGTCTCAAACTGATCTTCACAGGCTGAGAGAATGACGTTTTCCAAGATTCTGCTGAAGCTCTGAATAGCAGTTTTCAAACATCAAATAAAGGATTTATATAGCTATATATATCAATTTGCATCTGAAATAAACAAGAGAAACATTTATTCGAAGCTGTTTTCAAAAGTTATGTTTAACCTGAAATATTGTCTCAAACTGATCTTCACAGGCTGAGAGAATGACGTTTTCCAAGATTCTGCTGAAGCTCTGAATAGCAGTTTTCAAACATCAAATAAAGGATTTATATAGCTATATATATCAATTTGCATCTGAAATAAACAAGAGAAAAACTTATTCAAAGCTGTTTTCAAAAGTTATGTTTAACCTGAAACATTGTCTCAAACTGATGTTCTCAGACTGAGAGAATGACATTTTCTAAGATTCTGCTGGAGCTCTGAATAGCAGTTTTCAAACATCAAATAAAGGGTTTATATAGCTATATATATCAATTTGCATTTGAAATAAACAAGAGAAACATTTATTCGAAGCTGTTTTCAAAAGTTATGTTTAACCTGAAATATTGTCTCAAACTGATGTTCTCAGACTGAGAGAATGACGTTTTCTAAGATTCTGCTGGAGCTCTGAATAGCAGTTTTCAAACATCAAATAAAGGGTTTATATAGCTATATATATCAATTTGCATCTGAAATAAACAAGAGAAACACTTATTCGAAGCTGTTTTCAAAAGTTATGTTTAACCTGAAATATTGTCTCAAACTGATGTTCTCAGACCGAGAGAATGACGTTTTCTAAGATTCTGCTGGAGCTCTGAATAGCAGTTTTCAAACATCAAATAAAGGGTTTATATAGCTATATATATCAATTTGCATTTGAAATAAACAAGAGAAACATTTATTCGAAGCTGTTTTCAAAAGTTATGTTTAACCTGAAATATTGTCTCAAACTGATGTTCTCAGACTGAGAGAATGACATTTTCTAAGATTCTGCTGGAGCTCTGAATAGCAGTTTTCAAACATCAAATAAAGGGTTTATATAGCTATATATATCAATTTGCATTTGAAATAAACAAGAGAAACATTTATTCGAAGCTGTTTTCAAAAGTTATGTTTAACCTGAAATATTGTCTCAAACTGATGTTCTCAGACTGAGAGAATGACGTTTTCTAAGATTCTGCTGGAGCTCTGAATAGCAGTTTTCAAACATCAAATAAAGGGTTTATATAGCTATATATATCAATTTGCATCTGAAATAAACAAGAGAAACACTTATTCGAAGCTGTTTTCAAAAGTTATGTTTAACCTGAAATATTGTCTCAAACTGATGTTCTCAGACCGAGAGAATGACGTTTTCTAAGATTCTGCTGGAGCTCTGAATAGCAGTTTTCAAACATCAAATAAAGGGTTTATATAGCTATATATATCAATTTGCATCTGAAATAAACAAGAGAAACATTTATTCGAAGCTGTTTTCAAAAGTTATGTTTAACCTGAAATATTGTCTCAAACTGATCTTCTCAGACTGAGAGAATGACGTTTTCCAAGATTCTGCTGGAGCTCTGAATAGCAGTTTTCAAACATCAAATAAAGGGTTTATATAGCTATATATATCAATTTGCATCTGAAATAAACAAGAGAAACATTTATTCGAAGCTGTTTTCAAAAGTTATGTTTAACCTGAAACATTGTCTCAAACTGATGTTCTCAGACTGAGAGAATGACGTTTTCTAAGATTCTGCTGGAGCTCTGAATAGCAGTTTTCAAACATCAAATAAAGGGTTTATATAGCTATATATATCAATTTGCATCTGAAATAAACAAGAGAAACATTTATTCGAAGCTGTTTTCAAAAGTTATGTTTAACCTGAAATATTGTCTCAAACTGATGTTCTCAGACTGAGAGAATGACGTTTTCTAAGATTCTGCTGGAGCTCTGAATAGCAGTTTTCAAACATCAAATAAAGGGTTTATATAGCTATATATATCAATTTGCATCTGAAATAAACAAGAGAAACATTTATTCGAAGCTGTTTTCAAAAGTTATGTTTAACCTGAAATATTGTCTCAAACTGATGTTCTCAGACTGAGAGAATGACGTTTTCCAAGATTCTGCTGGAGCTCTGAATAACAGTTTTAAAACATCAAATAAAGGGTTTATATAGCTATATATATCAATTTGCATCTGAAATAAACAAGAGAAACACTTATTCGAAGCTGTTTTCAAAAGTTATGTTTAACCTGAAATATTGTCTCAAACTGATGTTCTCAGACTGAGAGAATGACGTTTTCTAAAATTCTGCTGGAGCTCTGAATAGCAGTTTTCAAACATCAAATAAAGGATTTATATAGCTATATATATCAATTTGCATCTGAAATAAACAAGAGAAAAACTTATTCAAAGCTGTTTTCAAAAGTTATGTTTAACCTGAAACATTGTCTCAAAATGATGTTCTCAGACTGAGAGAATGACGTTTTCTAAGATTCTGCTGGAGCTCTGAATAGCAGTTTTCAAACATCAAATAAAGGGTTTATATAGCTATATATATCAATTTGCATCTGAAATAAACAAGAGAAACACTTATTCGAAGCTGGTTTCAAAAGTTATGTTTAACCTGAAATATTGTCTCAAACTGATGTTCTCAGACCGAGAGAATGACGTTTTCTAAGATTCTGCTGGAGCTCTGAATAGCAGTTTTCAAACATCAAATAAAGGGTTTATATAGCTATATATATCAATTTGCATCTGAAATAAACAAGAGAAACATTTATTCGAAGCTGTTTTCAAAAGTTATGTTTAACCTGAAATATTGTCTCAAACTGATCTTCACAGGCTGAGAGAATGACGTTTTCCAAGATTCTGCTGAAGCTCTGAATAGCAGTTTTCAAACATCAAATAAAGGGTTTATATAGCTATATATATCAATTTGCATCTGAAATAAACAAGAGAAACACTTATTCGAAGCTGTTTTCAAAAGTTATGTTTAACCTGAAATATTGTCTCAAACTGATGTTCTCAGACCGAGAGAATGACGTTTTCTAAGATTCTGCTGGAGCTCTGAATAGCAGTTTTCAAACATCAAATAAAGGGTTTATATAGCTATATATAACAATTTGCATCTGAAATAAAAAAGAGAAACATTTATTCGAAGCTGTTTTCAAAAGTTATGTTTAACCTGAAATATTGTCTCAAACTGATCTTCACAGGCTGAGAGAATGACGTTTTCCAAGATTCTGCTGAAGCTCTGAATAGCAGTTTTCAAACATCAAATAAAGGATTTATATAGCTATATATATCAATTTGCATCTGAAATAAACAAGAGAAAAACTTATTCAAAGCTGTTTTCAAAAGTTATGTTTAACCTGAAACATTGTCTCAAACTGATGTTCTCAGACTGAGAGAATGACGTTTTCTAAGATTCTGCTGGAGCTCTGAATAGCAGTTTTCAAACATCAAATAAAGGGTTTATATAGCTATATATATCAATTTGCATCTGAAATAAACAAGAGAAACATTTATTCGAAGCTGTTTTCAAAAGTTATGTTTAACCTGAAATATTGTCTCAAACTGATCTTCTCAGACTGAGAGAATGACGTTTTCCAAGATTCTGCTGGAGCTCTGAATAACAGTTTTAAAACATCAAATAAAGGGTTTATATAGCTATATATATCAATTTGCATCTGAAATAAACAAGAGAAACACTTATTCGAAGCTGTTTTCAAAAGTTATGTTTAACCTGAAATATTGTCTCAAACTGATGTTCTCAGACTGAGAGAATGACGTTTTCTAAGATTCTGCTGGAGCTCTGAATAGCAGTTTTCAAACATCAAATAAAGGGTTTATATAGCTATATATATCAATTTGCATCTGAAATAAACAAGAGAAACATTTATTCGAAGCTGTTTTCAAAAGTTATGTTTAACCTGAAATATTGTCTCAAACTGATCTTCACAGGCTGAGAGAATGACGTTTTCCAAGATTCTGCTGAAGCTCTGAATAGCAGTTTTCAAACATCAAATAAAGGGTTTATATAGCTATATATATCAATTTGCATCTGAAATAAACAAGAGAAACACTTATTCGAAGCTGTTTTCAAAAGTTATGTTTAACCTGAAATATTGTCTCAAACTGATGTTCTCAGACCGAGAGAATGACGTTTTCTAAGATTCTGCTGGAGCTCTGAATAGCAGTTTTCAAACATCAAATAAAGGGTTTATATAGCTATATATAACAATTTGCATCTGAAATAAACAAGAGAAACATTTATTCGAAGCTGTTTTCAAAAGTTATGTTTAACCTGAAATATTGTCTCAAACTGATCTTCACAGGCTGAGAGAATGACGTTTTCCAAGATTCTGCTGAAGCTCTGAATAGCAGTTTTCAAACATCAAATAAAGGATTTATATAGCTATATATATCAATTTGCATCTGAAATAAACAAGAGAAACATTTATTCGAAGCTGTTTTCAAAAGTTATGTTTAACCTGAAATATTGTCTCAAACTGATCTTCTCAGACTGAGAGAATGACGTTTTCCAAGATTCTGCTGGAGCTCTGAATAGCAGTTTTCAAACATCAAATAAAGGGTTTATATAGCTATATATATCAATTTGCATCTGAAATAAACAAGAGAAACATTTATTCGAAGCTGTTTTCAAAAGTTATGTTTAACCTGAAACATTGTCTCAAACTGATGTTCTCAGACTGAGAGAATGACGTTTTCTAAGATTCTGCTGGAGCTCTGAATAGCAGTTTTCAAACATCAAATAAAGGGTTTATATAGCTATATATATCAATTTGCATCTGAAATAAACAAGAGAAACATTTATTCGAAGCTGTTTTCAAAAGTTATGTTTAACCTGAAATATTGTCTCAAACTGATCTTCTCAGACTGAGAGAATGACGTTTTCCAAGATTCTGCTGGAGCTCTGAATAACAGTTTTAAAACATCAAATAAAGGGTTTATATAGCTATATATATCAATTTGCATCTGAAATAAACAAGAGAAACACTTATTCGAAGCTGTTTTCAAAAGTTATGTTTAACCTGAAATATTGTCTCAAACTGATGTTCTCAGACTGAGAGAATGACGTTTTCTAAGATTCTGCTGGAGCTCTGAATAGCAGTTTTCAAACATCAAATAAAGGGTTTATATAGCTATATATATCAATTTGCATCTGAAATAAACAAGAGAAACATTTATTCGAAGCTGTTTTCAAAAGTTATGTTTAACCTGAAATATTGTCTCAAACTGATCTTCACAGGCTGAGAGAATGACGTTTTCCAAGATTCTGCTGAAGCTCTGAATAGCAGTTTTCAAACATCAAATAAAGGGTTTATATAGCTATATATATCAATTTGCATCTGAAATAAACAAGAGAAACACTTATTCGAAGCTGTTTTCAAAAGTTATGTTTAACCTGAAATATTGTCTCAAACTGATGTTCTCAGACCGAGAGAATGACGTTTTCTAAGATTCTGCTGGAGCTCTGAATAGCAGTTTTCAAACATCAAATAAAGGGTTTATATAGCTATATATAACAATTTGCATCTGAAATAAACAAGAGAAACATTTATTCGAAGCTGTTTTCAAAAGTTATGTTTAACCTGAAATATTGTCTCAAACTGATCTTCACAGGCTGAGAGAATGACGTTTTCCAAGATTCTGCTGAAGCTCTGAATAGCAGTTTTCAAACATCAAATAAAGGATTTATATAGCTATATATATCAATTTGCATCTGAAATAAACAAGAGAAACATTTATTCGAAGCTGTTTTCAAAAGTTATGTTTAACCTGAAATATTGTCTCAAACTGATCTTCTCAGACTGAGAGAATGACGTTTTCCAAGATTCTGCTGGAGCTCTGAATAGCAGTTTTCAAACATCAAATAAAGGGTTTATATAGCTATATATATCAATTTGCATCTGAAATAAACAAGAGAAACATTTATTCGAAGCTGTTTTCAAAAGTTATGTTTAACCTGAAACATTGTCTCAAACTGATGTTCTCAGACTGAGAGAATGACGTTTTCTAAGATTCTGCTGGAGCTCTGAATAGCAGTTTTCAAACATCAAATAAAGGGTTTATATAGCTATATATATCAATTTGCATCTGAAATAAACAAGAGAAACATTTATTCGAAGCTGTTTTCAAAAGTTATGTTTAACCTGAAATATTGTCTCAAACTGATGTTCTCAGACTGAGAGAATGACGTTTTCTAAGATTCTGCTGGAGCTCTGAATAGCAGTTTTCAAACATCAAATAAAGGGTTTATATAGCTATATATATCAATTTGCATCTGAAATAAACAAGAGAAACATTTATTCGAAGCTGTTTTCAAAAGTTATGTTTAACCTGAAATATTGTCTCAAACTGATGTTCTCAGACTGAGAGAATGACGTTTTCCAAGATTCTGCTGGAGCTCTGAATAACAGTTTTAAAACATCAAATAAAGGGTTTATATAGCTATATATATCAATTTGCATCTGAAATAAACAAGAGAAACACTTATTCGAAGCTGTTTTCAAAAGTTATGTTTAACCTGAAATATTGTCTCAAACTGATGTTCTCAGACCGAGAGAATGACGTTTTCTAAGATTCTGCTGGAGCTCTGAATAGCAGTTTTCAAACATCAAATAAAGGGTTTATATAGCTATATATAACAATTTGCATCTGAAATAAAAAAGAGAAACATTTATTCGAAGCTGTTTTCAAAAGTTATGTTTAACCTGAAATATTGTCTCAAACTGATCTTCACAGGCTGAGAGAATGACGTTTTCCAAGATTCTGCTGAAGCTCTGAATAGCAGTTTTCAAACATCAAATAAAGGATTTATATAGCTATATATATCAATTTGCATCTGAAATAAACAAGAGAAAAACTTATTCAAAGCTGTTTTCAAAAGTTATGTTTAACCTGAAACATTGTCTCAAACTGATGTTCTCAGACTGAGAGAATGACGTTTTCTAAGATTCTGCTGGAGCTCTGAATAGCAGTTTTCAAACATCAAATAAAGGGTTTATATAGCTATATATATCAATTTGCATCTGAAATAAACAAGAGAAACATTTATTCGAAGCTGTTTTCAAAAGTTATGTTTAACCTGAAATATTGTCTCAAACTGATCTTCTCAGACTGAGAGAATGACGTTTTCCAAGATTCTGCTGGAGCTCTGAATAACAGTTTTAAAACATCAAATAAAGGGTTTATATAGCTATATATATCAATTTGCATCTGAAATAAACAAGAGAAACACTTATTCGAAGCTGTTTTCAAAAGTTATGTTTAACCTGAAATATTGTCTCAAACTGATGTTCTCAGACTGAGAGAATGACGTTTTCTAAGATTCTGCTGGAGCTCTGAATAGCAGTTTTCAAACATCAAATAAAGGGTTTATATAGCTATATATATCAATTTGCATCTGAAATAAACAAGAGAAACATTTATTCGAAGCTGTTTTCAAAAGTTATGTTTAACCTGAAATATTGTCTCAAACTGATCTTCACAGGCTGAGAGAATGACGTTTTCCAAGATTCTGCTGAAGCTCTGAATAGCAGTTTTCAAACATCAAATAAAGGGTTTATATAGCTATATATATCAATTTGCATCTGAAATAAACAAGAGAAACACTTATTCGAAGCTGTTTTCAAAAGTTATGTTTAACCTGAAATATTGTCTCAAACTGATGTTCTCAGACCGAGAGAATGACGTTTTCTAAGATTCTGCTGGAGCTCTGAATAGCAGTTTTCAAACATCAAATAAAGGGTTTATATAGCTATATATAACAATTTGCATCTGAAATAAACAAGAGAAACATTTATTCGAAGCTGTTTTCAAAAGTTATGTTTAACCTGAAATATTGTCTCAAACTGATCTTCACAGGCTGAGAGAATGACGTTTTCCAAGATTCTGCTGAAGCTCTGAATAGCAGTTTTCAAACATCAAATAAAGGATTTATATAGCTATATATATCAATTTGCATCTGAAATAAACAAGAGAAACATTTATTCGAAGCTGTTTTCAAAAGTTATGTTTAACCTGAAATATTGTCTCAAACTGATCTTCTCAGACTGAGAGAATGACGTTTTCCAAGATTCTGCTGGAGCTCTGAATAGCAGTTTTCAAACATCAAATAAAGGGTTTATATAGCTATATATATCAATTTGCATCTGAAATAAACAAGAGAAACATTTATTCGAAGCTGTTTTCAAAAGTTATGTTTAACCTGAAACATTGTCTCAAACTGATGTTCTCAGACTGAGAGAATGACGTTTTCTAAGATTCTGCTGGAGCTCTGAATAGCAGTTTTCAAACATCAAATAAAGGGTTTATATAGCTATATATATCAATTTGCATCTGAAATAAACAAGAGAAACATTTATTCGAAGCTGTTTTCAAAAGTTATGTTTAACCTGAAATATTGTCTCAAACTGATCTTCTCAGACTGAGAGAATGACGTTTTCCAAGATTCTGCTGGAGCTCTGAATAACAGTTTTAAAACATCAAATAAAGGGTTTATATAGCTATATATATCAATTTGCATCTGAAATAAACAAGAGAAACACTTATTCGAAGCTGTTTTCAAAAGTTATGTTTAACCTGAAATATTGTCTCAAACTGATGTTCTCAGACTGAGAGAATGACGTTTTCTAAGATTCTGCTGGAGCTCTGAATAGCAGTTTTCAAACATCAAATAAAGGGTTTATATAGCTATATATATCAATTTGCATCTGAAATAAACAAGAGAAACATTTATTCGAAGCTGTTTTCAAAAGTTATGTTTAACCTGAAATATTGTCTCAAACTGATCTTCACAGGCTGAGAGAATGACGTTTTCCAAGATTCTGCTGAAGCTCTGAATAGCAGTTTTCAAACATCAAATAAAGGGTTTATATAGCTATATATATCAATTTGCATCTGAAATAAACAAGAGAAACACTTATTCGAAGCTGTTTTCAAAAGTTATGTTTAACCTGAAATATTGTCTCAAACTGATGTTCTCAGACCGAGAGAATGACGTTTTCTAAGATTCTGCTGGAGCTCTGAATAGCAGTTTTCAAACATCAAATAAAGGGTTTATATAGCTATATATAACAATTTGCATCTGAAATAAACAAGAGAAACATTTATTCGAAGCTGTTTTCAAAAGTTATGTTTAACCTGAAATATTGTCTCAAACTGATCTTCACAGGCTGAGAGAATGACGTTTTCCAAGATTCTGCTGAAGCTCTGAATAGCAGTTTTCAAACATCAAATAAAGGATTTATATAGCTATATATATCAATTTGCATCTGAAATAAACAAGAGAAACATTTATTCGAAGCTGTTTTCAAAAGTTATGTTTAACCTGAAATATTGTCTCAAACTGATCTTCTCAGACTGAGAGAATGACGTTTTCCAAGATTCTGCTGGAGCTCTGAATAGCAGTTTTCAAACATCAAATAAAGGGTTTATATAGCTATATATATCAATTTGCATCTGAAATAAACAAGAGAAACATTTATTCGAAGCTGTTTTCAAAAGTTATGTTTAACCTGAAACATTGTCTCAAACTGATGTTCTCAGACTGAGAGAATGACGTTTTCTAAGATTCTGCTGGAGCTCTGAATAGCAGTTTTCAAACATCAAATAAAGGGTTTATATAGCTATATATATCAATTTGCATCTGAAATAAACAAGAGAAACATTTATTCGAAGCTGTTTTCAAAAGTTATGTTTAACCTGAAATATTGTCTCAAACTGATGTTCTCAGACTGAGAGAATGACGTTTTCTAAGATTCTGCTGGAGCTCTGAATAGCAGTTTTCAAACATCAAATAAAGGGTTTATATAGCTATATATATCAATTTGCATCTGAAATAAACAAGAGAAACATTTATTCGAAGCTGTTTTCAAAAGTTATGTTTAACCTGAAATATTGTCTCAAACTGATGTTCTCAGACTGAGAGAATGACGTTTTCCAAGATTCTGCTGGAGCTCTGAATAACAGTTTTAAAACATCAAATAAAGGGTTTATATAGCTATATATATCAATTTGCATCTGAAATAAACAAGAGAAACACTTATTCGAAGCTGTTTTCAAAAGTTATGTTTAACCTGAAATATTGTCTCAAACTGATGTTCTCAGACTGAGAGAATGACGTTTTCTAAAATTCTGCTGGAGCTCTGAATAGCAGTTTTCAAACATCAAATAAAGGATTTATATAGCTATATATATCAATTTGCATCTGAAATAAACAAGAGAAAAACTTATTCAAAGCTGTTTTCAAAAGTTATGTTTAACCTGAAACATTGTCTCAAAATGATGTTCTCAGACTGAGAGAATGACGTTTTCTAAGATTATGCTGGAGCTCTGAATAGCAGTTTTCAAACATCAAATAAAGGGTTTATATAGCTATATATATCAATTTGCATCTGAAATAAACAAGAGAAACACTTATTCGAAGCTGGTTTCAAAAGTTATGTTTAACCTGAAATATTGTCTCAAACTGATGTTCTCAGACCGAGAGAATGACGTTTTCTAAGATTCTGCTGGAGCTCTGAATAGCAGTTTTCAAACATCAAATAAAGGGTTTATATAGCTATATATATCAATTTGCATCTGAAATAAACAAGAGAAACACTTATTCGAAGCTGTTTTCAAAAGTTATGTTTAACCTGAAATATTGTCTCAAACTGATGTTCTCAGACCGAGAGAATGACGTTTTCTAAGATTCTGCTGGAGCTCTGAATAGCAGTTTTCAAACATCAAATAAAGGGTTTATATAGCTATATATATCAATTTGCATCTGAAATAAACAAGAGAAACATTTATTCGAAGCTGTTTTCAAAAGTTATGTTTAACCTGAAATATTGTCTCAAACTGAT
The DNA here is from genome assembly GCF_982586985.1 of Callionymus lyra. Taxonomy (NCBI): domain Eukaryota; kingdom Metazoa; phylum Chordata; class Actinopteri; order Syngnathiformes; family Callionymidae; genus Callionymus; species Callionymus lyra. The sequence continues at coordinate 298,241 of NW_028258551.1, forward strand.
CTTCACAGGCTGAGAGAATGACGTTTTCCAAGATTCTGCTGAAGCTCTGAATAGCAGTTTTCAAACATCAAATAAAGGGTTTATATAGCTATATATATCAATTTGCATCTGAAATAAACAAGAGAAACACTTATTCGAAGCTGTTTTCAAAAGTTATGTTTAACCTGAAATATTGTCTCAAACTGATGTTCTCAGACCGAGAGAATGACGTTTTCTAAGATTCTGCTGGAGCTCTGAATAGCAGTTTTCAAACATCAAATAAAGGGTTTATATAGCTATATATAACAATTTGCATCTGAAATAAAAAAGAGAAACATTTATTCGAAGCTGTTTTCAAAAGTTATGTTTAACCTGAAATATTGTCTCAAACTGATCTTCACAGGCTGAGAGAATGACGTTTTCCAAGATTCTGCTGAAGCTCTGAATAGCAGTTTTCAAACATCAAATAAAGGATTTATATAGCTATATATATCAATTTGCATCTGAAATAAACAAGAGAAAAACTTATTCAAAGCTGTTTTCAAAAGTTATGTTTAACCTGAAACATTGTCTCAAACTGATGTTCTCAGACTGAGAGAATGACGTTTTCTAAGATTCTGCTGGAGCTCTGAATAGCAGTTTTCAAACATCAAATAAAGGGTTTATATAGCTATATATATCAATTTGCATCTGAAATAAACAAGAGAAACATTTATTCGAAGCTGTTTTCAAAAGTTATGTTTAACCTGAAATATTGTCTCAAACTGATCTTCTCAGACTGAGAGAATGACGTTTTCCAAGATTCTGCTGGAGCTCTGAATAACAGTTTTAAAACATCAAATAAAGGGTTTATATAGCTATATATATCAATTTGCATCTGAAATAAACAAGAGAAACACTTATTCGAAGCTGTTTTCAAAAGTTATGTTTAACCTGAAATATTGTCTCAAACTGATGTTCTCAGACTGAGAGAATGACGTTTTCTAAGATTCTGCTGGAGCTCTGAATAGCAGTTTTCAAACATCAAATAAAGGGTTTATATAGCTATATATATCAATTTGCATCTGAAATAAACAAGAGAAACATTTATTCGAAGCTGTTTTCAAAAGTTATGTTTAACCTGAAATATTGTCTCAAACTGATCTTCTCAGACTGAGAGAATGACGTTTTCCAAGATTCTGCTGGAGCTCTGAATAGCAGTTTTCAAACATCAAATAAAGGGTTTATATAGCTATATATATCAATTTGCATCTGAAATAAACAAGAGAAACATTTATTCGAAGCTGTTTTCAAAAGTTATGTTTAACCTGAAACATTGTCTCAAACTGATGTTCTCAGACTGAGAGAATGACGTTTTCTAAGATTCTGCTGGAGCTCTGAATAGCAGTTTTCAAACATCAAATAAAGGGTTTATATAGCTATATATATCAATTTGCATCTGAAATAAACAAGAGAAACATTTATTCGAAGCTGTTTTCAAAAGTTATGTTTAACCTGAAATATTGTCTCAAACTGATGTTCTCAGACTGAGAGAATGACGTTTTCTAAGATTCTGCTGGAGCTCTGAATAGCAGTTTTCAAACATCAAATAAAGGGTTTATATAGCTATATATATCAATTTGCATCTGAAATAAACAAGAGAAACATTTATTCGAAGCTGTTTTCAAAAGTTATGTTTAACCTGAAATATTGTCTCAAACTGATGTTCTCAGACTGAGAGAATGACGTTTTCCAAGATTCTGCTGGAGCTCTGAATAACAGTTTTAAAACATCAAATAAAGGGTTTATATAGCTATATATATCAATTTGCATCTGAAATAAACAAGAGAAACACTTATTCGAAGCTGATTTCAAAAGTTATGTTTAACCTGAAATATTGTCTCAAACTGATGTTCTCAGACTGAGAGAATGACGTTTTCTAAAATTCTGCTGGAGCTCTGAATAGCAGTTTTCAAACATCAAATAAAGGATTTATATAGCTATATATATCAATTTGCATCTGAAATAAACAAGAGAAAAACTTATTCAAAGCTGTTTTCAAAAGTTATGTTTAACCTGAAACATTGTCTCAAAATGATGTTCTCAGACTGAGAGAATGACGTTTTCTAAGATTCTGCTGGAGCTCTGAATAGCAGTTTTCAAACATCAAATAAAGGGTTTATATAGCTATATATATCAATTTGCATCTGAAATAAACAAGAGAAACACTTATTCGAAGCTGGTTTCAAAAGTTATGTTTAACCTGAAATATTGTCTCAAACTGATGTTCTCAGACCGAGAGAATGACGTTTTCTAAGATTCTGCTGGAGCTCTGAATAGCAGTTTTCAAACATCAAATAAAGGGTTTATATAGCTATATATATCAATTTGCATCTGAAATAAACAAGAGAAACACTTATTCGAAGCTGTTTTCAAAAGTTATGTTTAACCTGAAATATTGTCTCAAACTGATGTTCTCAGACCGAGAGAATGACGTTTTCTAAGATTCTGCTGGAGCTCTGAATAGCAGTTTTCAAACATCAAATAAAGGGTTTATATAGCTATATATATCAATTTGCATCTGAAATAAACAAGAGAAACATTTATTCGAAGCTGTTTTCAAAAGTTATGTTTAACCTGAAATATTGTCTCAAACTGATCTTCACAGGCTGAGAGAATGACGTTTTCCAAGATTCTGCTGAAGCTCTGAATAGCAGTTTTCAAACATCAAATAAAGGGTTTATATAGCTATATATATCAATTTGCATCTGAAATAAACAAGAGAAACACTTATTCGAAGCTGTTTTCAAAAGTTATGTTTAACCTGAAATATTGTCTCAAACTGATGTTCTCAGACCGAGAGAATGACGTTTTCTAAGATTCTGCTGGAGCTCTGAATAGCAGTTTTCAAACATCAAATAAAGGGTTTATATAGCTATATATAACAATTTGCATCTGAAATAAAAAAGAGAAACATTTATTCGAAGCTGTTTTCAAAAGTTATGTTTAACCTGAAATATTGTCTCAAACTGATCTTCACAGGCTGAGAGAATGACGTTTTCCAAGATTCTGCTGAAGCTCTGAATAGCAGTTTTCAAACATCAAATAAAGGATTTATATAGCTATATATATCAATTTGCATCTGAAATAAACAAGAGAAAAACTTATTCAAAGCTGTTTTCAAAAGTTATGTTTAACCTGAAACATTGTCTCAAACTGATGTTCTCAGACTGAGAGAATGACGTTTTCTAAGATTCTGCTGGAGCTCTGAATAGCAGTTTTCAAACATCAAATAAAGGGTTTATATAGCTATATATATCAATTTGCATCTGAAATAAACAAGAGAAACATTTATTCGAAGCTGTTTTCAAAAGTTATGTTTAACCTGAAATATTGTCTCAAACTGATCTTCTCAGACTGAGAGAATGACGTTTTCCAAGATTCTGCTGGAGCTCTGAATAACAGTTTTAAAACATCAAATAAAGGGTTTATATAGCTATATATAACAATTTGCATCTGAAATAAACAAGAGAAACATTTATTCGAAGCTGTTTTCAAAAGTTATGTTTAACCTGAAATATTGTCTCAAACTGATCTTCACAGGCTGAGAGAATGACGTTTTCCAAGATTCTGCTGAAGCTCTCAATAGCAGTTTTCAAACATCAAATAAAGGGCTTATATAGCTATATATATCAATTTGCATCTGAAATAAACAAGAGAAACACTTATTCGAAGCTGGTTTCAAAAGTTATGTTTAACCTGAAATATTGTCTCAAACTGATGTTCTCAGACCGAGAGAATGACGTTTTCTAAGATTCTGCTGGAGCTCTGAATAGCAATTTTCAAACATCAAATAAAGGGTTTATATAGCTATATATATCAATTTGCATCAGAAATAAACAAGAGAAACACTTATTCGAAGCTGTTTTCAAAAGTTATGTTTAACCTGAAATATTGTCTCAAACTGATGTTCTCAGACCGAGAGAATGACGTTTTCTAAGATTCTGCTGGAGCTCTGAATAGCAGTTTTCAAACATCAAATAAAGGGTTTATATAGCTATATATATCAATTTGCATCTGAAATAAACAAGAGAAACACTTATTCGAAGCTGTTTTCAAAAGTTATGTTTAACATGAAATACTGTCTCAAACTGATCTTCACAGGCTGAGAGAATGACGTTTTCCAAGATTCTGCTGGAGCTCTGAATAGCAGTTTTCAAACATCAAATAAAGGGTTTATATAGCTATATATATCAATTTGCATCTGAAATAAACAAGAGAAACACTTATTCGAAGCTGTTTTCAAAAGTTATGTTTAACCTGAAATATTGTCTCAAACTGATGTTCTCAGACCGAGAGAATGACGTTTTCTAAGATTCTGCTGGAGCTCTGAATAGCAGTTTTCAAACATCAAATAAAGGGTTTATATAGCTATATATATCAATTTGCATCTGAAATAAACAAGAGAAACATTTATTCGAAGCTGTTTTCAAAAGTTATGTTTAACCTGAAATATTGTCTCAAACTGATCTTCACAGGCTGAGAGAATGACGTTTTCCAAGATTCTGCTGAAGCTCTGAATAGCAGTTTTCAAACATCAAATAAAGGGTTTATATAGCTATATATATCAATTTGCATCTGAAATAAACAAGAGAAAAACTTATTCAAAGCTGTTTTCAAAAGTTATGTTTAACCTGAAATATTGTCTCAAACTGATGTTCTCAGACCGAGAGAATGACGTTTTCTAAGATTCTGCTGGAGCTCTGAATAGCAGTTTTCAAACATCAAATAAAGGGTTTATATAGCTATATATAACAATTTGCATCTGAAATAAACAAGAGAAACATTTATTCGAAGCTGTTTTCAAAAGTTATGTTTAACCTGAAATATTGTCTCAAACTGATCTTCACAGGCTGAGAGAATGACGTTTTCCAAGATTCTGCTGAAGCTCTGAATAGCAGTTTTCAAACATCAAATAAAGGATTTATATAGCTATATATATCAATTTTCATCTGAAATAAACAAGAGAAAAACTTATTCAAAGCTGTTTTCAAAAGTTATGTTTAACCTGAAACATTGTCTCAAACTGATGTTCTCAGACTGAGAGAATGACGTTTTCTAAGATTCTGCTGGAGCTCTGAATAGCAGTTTTCAAACATCAAATAAAGGGTTTATATAGCTATATATATCAATTTGCATCTGAAATAAACAAGAGAAACATTTATTCGAAGCTGTTTTCAAAAGTTATGTTTAACCTGAAATATTGTCTCAAACTGATGTTCTCAGACTGAGAGAATGACGTTTTCTAAGATTCTGCTGGAGCTCTGAATAGCAGTTTTCAAACATGAAATAAAGGGTTTATATAGCTATATATATCAATTTGCATCTGAAATAAAGAAGAGAAACAGTTATTCGAAGCTGTTTTCAAAAGTTATGTTTAACCTGAAATATTGTCTCAAACTGATGTTCTCAGACCGAGAGAATGACGTTTTCTAAGATTCTGCTGGAGCTCTGAATAGCAGTTTTCAAACATCAAATAAAGGGTTTATATAGCTATATATATCAATTTGCATCTGAAATAAACAAGAGAAACATTTATTCGAAGCTGTTTTCAAAAGTTATGTTTAACCTGAAATATTGTCTCAAACTGATGTTCTCAGACCGAGAGAATGACGTTTTCTAAGATTCTGCTGGAGCTCTGAATAGCAGTTTTCAAACATCAAATAAAGGGTTTATATAGCTATATATATCAATTTGCATCTGAAATAAACAAGAGAAACATTTATTCGAAGCTGTTTTCAAAAGTTATGTTTAACCTGAAATATTGTCTCAAACTGATGTTCTCAGACCGAGAGAATGACGTTTTCTAAGATTCTGCTGGAGCTCTGAATAGCAGTTTTCAAACGTCAAATAAAGGGTTTATATAGCTATATATAACAATTTGCATCTGAAATAAACAAGAGAAACATTTATTCGAAGCTGTTTTCAAAAGTTATGTTTAACCTGAAATATTGTCTCAAACTGATCTTCACAGGCTGAGAGAATGACGTTTTCCAAGATTCTGCTGGAGCTCTGAATAGCAGTTTTCAAACATCAAATAAAGGGTTTATATAGCTATATATATCAATTTGCATCTGAAATAAACAAGAGAAACACTTATTCGAAGCTGTTTTCAAAAGTTATGTTTAACCTGAACCATTGTCTCAAACTGATGTTCTCAGACTGAGAGAATGACGTTTTCTAAGATTCTGCTGGAGCTCTGAATAGCAGTTTTCAAACATCAAATAAAGGGTTTATATAGCTATATATATCAATTTGCATCTGAAATAAACAAGAGAAACATTTATTCGAAGCTGTTTTCAAAAGTTATGTTTAACCTGAAATATTGTCTCAAACTGATCTTCTCAGACTGAGAGAATGACGTTTTCCAAGATTCTGCTGGAGCTCTGAATAACAGTTTTAAAACATCAAATAAAGGGTTTATATAGCTATATATATCAATTTGCATCTGAAATAAACAAGAGAAACACTTATTCGAAGCTGTTTTCAAAAGTTATGTTTAACCTGAAATATTGTCTCAAACTGATGTTCTCAGACTGAGAGAATGACGTTTTCTAAGATTCTGCTGGAGCTCTGAATAGCAGTTTTCAAACATCAAATAAAGGGTTTATATAGCTATATATATCAATTTGCATCTGAAATAAACAAGAGAAACACTTATTCGAAGCTGTTTTCAAAAGTTATGTTTAACCTGAAATATTGTCTCAAACTGATGTTCTCAGACTGAGAGAATGACGTTTTCTAAGATTCTGCTGGAGCTCTGAATAGCAGTTTTCAAACATCAAATAAAGGGTTTATATAGCTATATATATCAATTTGCATCTGAAATAAACAAGAGAAACATTTATTCGAAGCTGTTTTCAAAAGTTATGTTTAACCTGAAATATTGTCTCAAACTGATCTTCTCAGACTGAGAGAATGACGTTTTCCAAGATTCTGCTGGAGCTCTGAATAACAGTTTTAAAACATCAAATAAAGGGTTTATATAGCTATATATATCAATTTGCATCTGAAATAAACAAGAGAAACACTTATTCGAAGCTGTTTTCAAAAGTTATGTTTAACCTGAAACATTGTCTCAAACTGATGTTCTCAGACTGAGAGAATGACGTTTTCTAAGATTCTGCTGGAGCTCTGAATAGCAGTTTTCAAACATCAAATAAAGGGTTTATATAGCTATATATATCAATTTGCATCTGAAATAAACAAGAGAAACATTTATTCGAAGCTGTTTTCAAAAGTTATGTTTAACCTGAAATATTGTCTCAAACTGATCTTCTCAGACTGAGAGAATGACGTTTTCCAAGATTCTGCTGGAGCTCTGAATAACAGTTTTAAAACATCAAATAAAGGGTTTATATAGCTATATATATCAATTTGCATCTGAAATAAACAAGAGAAACACTTATTCGAAGCTGGTTTCAAAAGTTATGTTTAACCTGAAATATTGTCTCAAACTGATGTTCTCAGACCGAGAGAATGACGTTTTCTAAGATTCTGCTGGAGCTCTGAATAGCAGTTTTCAAACATCAAATAAAAAGGTTTATATAGCTATATATATCAATTTGCATCTGAAATAAACAAGAGAAACACTTATTCGAAGCTGTTTTCAAAAGTTATGTTTAACCTGAAATATTGTCTCAAACTGATGTTCTCAGACCGAGAGAATGACGTTTTCTAAGATTCTGCTGGAGCTCTGAATAGCAGTTTTCAAACATCAAATAAAGGGTTTATATAGCTATATATAACAATTTGCATCTGAAATAAACAAGAGAAACATTTATTCGAAGCTGTTTTCAAAAGTTATGTTTAACCTGAAATATTGTCTCAAACTGATCTTCTCAGACTGAGAGAATGACGTTTTCCAAGATTCTGCTGGAGCTCTGAATAGCAGTTTTCAAACATCAAATAAAGGGTTTATATAGCTATATATATCATTTTCCATCTGAAATAAACAAGAGAAACACTTATTCGAAGCTGTTTTCAAAAGTTATGGTTAACCTGAAATATTGTCTCAAACTGATGTTCTCAGACTGAGAGAATGACGTTTTCCAAGATTCTGCTGGAGCTCTGAATAGCAGTTTTCAAACATCAAATAAAGGGTTTATATAGCTATATATATCAATTTGCATCTGAAATAAACAAGAGAAACACTTATTCGAAGCTGTTTTCAAAGGATATGTTTAAGTGAGACATTCTCTAAATGTGATGTATTCAGACTGAGATGTATTTGATGTCCAATCCCGCCACCTTGTGGTTCTTTTTTTTTATCAACATTTCTCTTTTTTTTTCCACAATGCAATTCCCCCAAGCACCCTACCTGGTGCACAAACCAAACACCACCATGTCTTCTCCTTTGAATTTGATTGACAGGTCCACCAGAACGGTCTTGTAGATACAGCATTGCGTTGTCTAGTCCGAGCGAGTCTCAGAATGTTTTCACAGTCTTGGAAGTAGTGAACGCGGGCTAAGATGCTGCTGGAGCTCTGAATAACAGTTTTCAAACATCAAATAAAGGGTTTATATAGCTATATATATCAATTTGCATCTGAAATAAACAAGAGAAACACTTATTCGAAGCTGGTTTCAAAAGTTATGTTTAACCTGAAATATTGTCTCAAACTGATGTTCTCAGACCGAGAGAATGACGTTTTCTAAGATTCTGCTGGAGCTCTGAATAGCAGTTTTCAAACATCAAATAAAGGGTTTATATAGCTATATATATCAATTTGCATCTGAAATAAACAAGAGAAACATTTATTCGAAGCTGTTTTCAAAAGTTATGTTTAACCTGAAATATTGTCTCAAACTGATCTTCACAGGCTGAGAGAATGACGTTTTCCAAGATTCTGCTGAAGCTCTGAATAGCAGTTTTCAAACATCAAATAAAGGATTTATATAGCTATATATATCAATTTTCATCTGAAATAAACAAGAGAAAAACTTATTCAAAGCTGTTTTCAAAAGTTATGTTTAACCTGAAACATTGTCTCAAACTGATGTTCTCAGACTGAGAGAATGACGTTTTCTAAGATTCTGCTGGAGCTCTGAATAGCAGTTTTCAAACATCAAATAAAGGGTTTATATAGCTATATATATCAATTTGCATCTGAAATAAACAAGAGAAACATTTATTCGAAGCTGTTTTCAAAAGTTATGTTTAACCTGAAATATTGTCTCAAACTGATCTTCTCAGACTGAGAGAATGACGTTTTCCAAGATTCTGCTGGAGCTCTGAATAACAGTTTTAAAACATCAAATAAAGGGTTTATATAGCTATATATAACAATTTGCATCTGAAATAAACAAGAGAAACATTTATTCGAAGCTGTTTTCAAAAGTTATGTTTAACCTGAAATATTGTCTCAAACTGATCTTCACAGGCTGAGAGAATGACGTTTTCCAAGATTCTGCTGAAGCTCTGAATAGCAGTTTTCAAACATCAAATAAAGGGCTTATATAGCTATATATATCAATTTGCATCTGAAATAAACAAGAGAAACACTTATTCGAAGCTGGTTTCAAAAGTTATGTTTAACCTGAAATATTGTCTCAAACTGATGTTCTCAGACCGAGAGAATGACGTTTTCTAAGATTCTGCTGGAGCTCTGAATAGCAATTTTCAAACATCAAATAAAGGGTTTATATAGCTATATATATCAATTTGCATCAGAAATAAACAAGAGAAACACTTATTCGAAGCTGTTTTCAAAAGTTATGTTTAACCTGAAATATTGTCTCAAACTGATGTTCTCAGACCGAGAGAATGACGTTTTCTAAGATTCTGCTGGAGCTCTGAATAGCAGTTTTCAAACATCAAATAAAGGGTTTATATAGCTATATATATCAATTTGCATCTGAAATAAACAAGAGAAACACTTATTCGAAGCTGTTTTCAAAAGTTATGTTTAACATGAAATACTGTCTCAAACTGATCTTCACAGGCTGAGAGAATGACGTTTTCCAAGATTCTGCTGGAGCTCTGAATAGCAGTTTTCAAACATCAAATAAAGGGTTTATATAGCTATATATATCAATTTGCATCTGAAATAAACAAGAGAAACACTTATTCGAAGCTGTTTTCAAAAGTTATGTTTAACCTGAAATATTGTCTCAAACTGATGTTCTCAGACCGAGAGAATGACGTTTTCTAAGATTCTGCTGGAGCTCTGAATAGCAGTTTTCAAACATCAAATAAAGGGTTTATATAGCTATATATATCAATTTGCATCTGAAATAAACAAGAGAAACATTTATTCGAAGCTGTTTTCAAAAGTTATGTTTAACCTGAAATATTGTCTCAAACTGATCTTCACAGGCTGAGAGAATGACGTTTTCCAAGATTCTGCTGAAGCTCTGAATAGCAGTTTTCAAACATCAAATAAAGGGTTTATATAGCTATATATATCAATTTGCATCTGAAATAAACAAGAGAAAAACTTATTCAAAGCTGTTTTCAAAAGTTATGTTTAACCTGAAATATTGTCTCAAACTGATGTTCTCAGACCGAGAGAATGACGTTTTCTAAGATTCTGCTGGAGCTCTGAATAGCAGTTTTCAAACATCAAATAAAGGGTTTATATAGCTATATATAACAATTTGCATCTGAAATAAACAAGAGAAACATTTATTCGAAGCTGTTTTCAAAAGTTATGTTTAACCTGAAATATTGTCTCAAACTGATCTTCACAGGCTGAGAGAATGACGTTTTCCAAGATTCTGCTGAAGCTCTGAATAGCAGTTTTCAAACATCAAATAAAGGATTTATATAGCTATATATATCAATTTTCATCTGAAATAAACAAGAGAAAAACTTATTCAAAGCTGTTTTCAAAAGTTATGTTTAACCTGAAACATTGTCTCAAACTGATGTTCTCAGACTGAGAGAATGACGTTTTCTAAGATTCTGCTGGAGCTCTGAATAGCAGTTTTCAAACATCAAATAAAGGGTTTATATAGCTATATATATCAATTTGCATCTGAAATAAACAAGAGAAACATTTATTCGAAGCTGTTTTCAAAAGTTATGTTTAACCTGAAATATTGTCTCAAACTGATGTTCTCAGACTGAGAGAATGACGTTTTCTAAGATTCTGCTGGAGCTCTGAATAGCAGTTTTCAAACATCAAATAAAGGGTTTATATAGCTATATATATCAATTTGCATCTGAAATAAAGAAGAGAAACAGTTATTCGAAGCTGTTTTCAAAAGTTATGTTTAACCTGAAATATTGTCTCAAACTGATGTTCTCAGACCGAGAGAATGACGTTTTCTAAGATTCTGCTGGAGCTCTGAATAGCAGTTTTCAAACATCAAATAAAGGGTTTATATAGCTATATATATCAATTTGCATCTGAAATAAACAAGAGAAACATTTATTCGAAGCTGTTTTCAAAAGTTATGTTTAACCTGAAATATTGTCTCAAACTGATGTTCTCAGACCGAGAGAATGACGTTTTCTAAGATTCTGCTGGAGCTCTGAATAGCAGTTTTCAAACATCAAATAAAGGGTTTATATAGCTATATATATCAATTTGCATCTGAAATAAACAAGAGAAACATTTATTCGAAGCTGTTTTCAAAAGTTATGTTTAACCTGAAATATTGTCTCAAACTGATGTTCTCAGACCGAGAGAATGACGTTTTCTAAGATTCTGCTGGAGCTCTGAATAGCAGTTTTCAAACGTCAAATAAAGGGTTTATATAGCTATATATAACAATTTGCATCTGAAATAAACAAGAGAAACATTTATTCGAAGCTGTTTTCAAAAGTTATGTTTAACCTGAAATATTGTCTCAAACTGATCTTCACAGGCTGAGAGAATGACGTTTTCCAAGATTCTGCTGGAGCTCTGAATAGCAGTTTTCAAACATCAAATAAAGGGTTTATATAGCTATATATATCAATTTGCATCTGAAATAAACAAGAGAAACACTTATTCGAAGCTGTTTTCAAAAGTTATGTTTAACCTGAACCATTGTCTCAAACTGATGTTCTCAGACTGAGAGAATGACGTTTTCTAAGATTCTGCTGGAGCTCTGAATAGCAGTTTTCAAACATCAAATAAAGGGTTTATATAGCTATATATATCAATTTGCATCTGAAATAAACAAGAGAAACATTTATTCGAAGCTGTTTTCAAAAGTTATGTTTAACCTGAAATATTGTCTCAAACTGATCTTCTCAGACTGAGAGAATGACGTTTTCCAAGATTCTGCTGGAGCTCTGAATAACAGTTTTAAAACATCAAATAAAGGGTTTATATAGCTATATATATCAATTTGCATCTGAAATAAACAAGAGAAACACTTATTCGAAGCTGTTTTCAAAAGTTATGTTTAACCTGAAATATTGTCTCAAACTGATGTTCTCAGACTGAGAGAATGACGTTTTCTAAGATTCTGCTGGAGCTCTGAATAGCAGTTTTCAAACATCAAATAAAGGGTTTATATAGCTATATATATCAATTTGCATCTGAAATAAACAAGAGAAACACTTATTCGAAGCTGTTTTCAAAAGTTATGTTTAACCTGAAATATTGTCTCAAACTGATGTTCTCAGACTGAGAGAATGACGTTTTCTAAGATTCTGCTGGAGCTCTGAATAGCAGTTTTCAAACATCAAATAAAGGGTTTATATAGCTATATATATCAATTTGCATCTGAAATAAACAAGAGAAACATTTATTCGAAGCTGTTTTCAAAAGTTATGTTTAACCTGAAATATTGTCTCAAACTGATCTTCTCAGACTGAGAGAATGACGTTTTCCAAGATTCTGCTGGAGCTCTGAATAACAGTTTTAAAACATCAAATAAAGGGTTTATATAGCTATATATATCAATTTGCATCTGAAATAAACAAGAGAAACACTTATTCGAAGCTGTTTTCAAAAGTTATGTTTAACCTGAAACATTGTCTCAAACTGATGTTCTCAGACTGAGAGAATGACGTTTTCTAAGATTCTGCTGGAGCTCTGAATAGCAGTTTTCAAACATCAAATAAAGGGTTTATATAGCTATATATATCAATTTGCATCTGAAATAAACAAGAGAAACATTTATTCGAAGCTGTTTTCAAAAGTTATGTTTAACCTGAAATATTGTCTCAAACTGATCTTCTCAGACTGAGAGAATGACGTTTTCCAAGATTCTGCTGGAGCTCTGAATAACAGTTTTAAAACATCAAATAAAGGGTTTATATAGCTATATATATCAATTTGCATCTGAAATAAACAAGAGAAACACTTATTCGAAGCTGGTTTCAAAAGTTATGTTTAACCTGAAATATTGTCTCAAACTGATGTTCTCAGACCGAGAGAATGACGTTTTCTAAGATTCTGCTGGAGCTCTGAATAGCAGTTTTCAAACATCAAATAAAAAGGTTTATATAGCTATATATATCAATTTGCATCTGAAATAAACAAGAGAAACACTTATTCGAAGCTGTTTTCAAAAGTTATGTTTAACCTGAAATATTGTCTCAAACTGATGTTCTCAGACCGAGAGAATGACGTTTTCTAAGATTCTGCTGGAGCTCTGAATAGCAGTTTTCAAACATCAAATAAAGGGTTTATATAGCTATATATAACAATTTGCATCTGAAATAAACAAGAGAAACATTTATTCGAAGCTGTTTTCAAAAGTTATGTTTAACCTGAAATATTGTCTCAAACTGATCTTCTCAGACTGAGAGAATGACGTTTTCCAAGATTCTGCTGGAGCTCTGAATAGCAGTTTTCAAACATCAAATAAAGGGTTTATATAGCTATATATATCATTTTCCATCTGAAATAAACAAGAGAAACACTTATTCGAAGCTGTTTTCAAAAGTTATGGTTAACCTGAAATATTGTCTCAAACTGATGTTCTCAGACTGAGAGAATGACGTTTTCCAAGATTCTGCTGGAGCTCTGAATAGCAGTTTTCAAACATCAAATAAAGGGTTTATATAGCTATATATATCAATTTGCATCTGAAATAAACAAGAGAAACACTTATTCGAAGCTGTTTTCAAAGGATATGTTTAAGTGAGACCTTCTCTAAATGTGATGTATTCAGACTGAGATGTATTTGATGTCCAATCCCGCCACCTTGTGGTTCTTTTTTTTTATCAACATTTCTCTTTTTTTTTCCACAATGCAATTCCCCCAAGCACCCTACCTGGTGCACAAACCAAACACCACCATGTCTTCTCCTTTGAATTTGATTGACAGGTCCACCAGAACGGTCTTGTAGATACAGCATTGCGTTGTCTAGTCCGAGCGAGTCTCAGAATGTTTTCACAGTCTTGGAAGTAGTGAACGCGGGCTAAGATGCTGCTGGAGCTCTGAATAACAGTTTTCAAACATCAAATAAAGGGTTTATATAGCTATATATATCAATTTGCATCTGAAATAAACAAGAGAAACACTTATTCGAAGCTGGTTTCAAAAGTTATGTTTAACCTGAAATATTGTCTCAAACTGATGTTCTCAGACCGAGAGAATGACGTTTTCTAAGATTCTGCTGGAGCTCTGAATAGCAGTTTTCAAACATCAAATAAAGGGTTTATATAGCTATATATATCAATTTGCATCTGAAATAAACAAGAGAAACATTTATTCGAAGCTGTTTTCAAAAGTTATGTTTAACCTGAAATATTGTCTCAAACTGATCTTCTCAGACTGAGAGAATGACGTTTTCCAAGATTCTGCTGGAGCTCTGAATAACAGTTTTAAAACATCAAATAAAGGGTTTATATAGCTATATATATCAATTTGCATCTGAAATAAACAAGAGAAACACTTATTCGAAGCTGTTTTCAAAAGTTATGTTTAACCTGAAATATTGTCTCAAACTGATGTTCTCAGACTGAGAGAATGACGTTTTCTAAGATTCTGCTGGAGCTCTGAATAGCAGTTTTCAAACATCAAATAAAGGGTTTATATAGCTATATATATCAATTTGCATCTGAAATAAACAAGAGAAACATTTATTCGAAGCTGTTTTCAAAAGTTATGTTTAACCTGAAATATTGTCTCAAACTGATCTTCTCAGACTGAGAGAATGACGTTTTCCAAGATTCTGCTGGAGCTCTGAATAACAGTTTTAAAACATCAAATAAAGGGTTTATATAGCTATATATATCAATTTGCATCTGAAATAAACAAGAGAAACACTTATTCGAAGCTGTTTTCAAAAGTTATGTTTAACCTGAAACATTGTCTCAAACTGATGTTCTCAGACTGAGAGAATGACGTTTTCTAAGATTCTGCTGGAGCTCTGAATAGCAGTTTTCAAACATCAAATAAAGGGTTTATATAGCTATATATATCAATTTGCATCTGAAATAAACAAGAGAAACATTTATTCGAAGCTGTTTTCAAAAGTTATGTTTAACCTGAAATATTGTCTCAAACTGATCTTCTCAGACTGAGAGAATGACGTTTTCCAAGATTCTGCTGGAGCTCTGAATAACAGTTTTAAAACATCAAATAAAGGGTTTATATAGCTATATATATCAATTTGCATCTGAAATAAACAAGAGAAACACTTATTCGAAGCTGGTTTCAAAAGTTATGTTTAACCTGAAATATTGTCTCAAACTGATGTTCTCAGACCGAGAGAATGACGTTTTCTAAGATTCTGCTGGAGCTCTGAATAGCAGTTTTCAAACATCAAATAAAAAGGTTTATATAGCTATATATATCAATTTGCATCTGAAATAAACAAGAGAAACACTTATTCGAAGCTGTTTTCAAAAGTTATGTTTAACCTGAAATATTGTCTCAAACTGATGTTCTCAGACCGAGAGAATGACGTTTTCTAAGATTCTGCTGGAGCTCTGAATAGCAGTTTTCAAACATCAAATAAAGGGTTTATATAGCTATATATAACAATTTGCATCTGAAATAAACAAGAGAAACATTTATTCGAAGCTGTTTTCAAAAGTTATGTTTAACCTGAAATATTGTCTCAAACTGATCTTCTCAGACTGAGAGAATGACGTTTTCCAAGATTCTGCTGGAGCTCTGAATAGCAGTTTTCAAACATCAAATAAAGGGTTTATATAGCTATATATATCATTTTCCATCTGAAATAAACAAGAGAAACACTTATTCGAAGCTGTTTTCAAAAGTTATGGTTAACCTGAAATATTGTCTCAAACTGATGTTCTCAGACTGAGAGAATGACGTTTTCCAAGATTCTGCTGGAGCTCTGAATAGCAGTTTTCAAACATCAAATAAAGGGTTTATATAGCTATATATATCAATTTGCATCTGAAATAAACAAGAGAAACACTTATTCGAAGCTGTTTTCAAAGGATATGTTTAAGTGAGACCTTCTCTAAATGTGATGTATTCAGACTGAGATGTATTTGATGTCCAATCCCGCCACCTTGTGGTTCTTTTTTTTTATCAACATTTCTCTTTTTTTTTCCACAATGCAATTCCCCCAAGCACCCTACCTGGTGCACAAACCAAACACCACCATGTCTTCTCCTTTGAATTTGATTGACAGGTCCACCAGAACGGTCTTGTAGATACAGCATTGCGTTGTCTAGTCCGAGCGAGTCTCAGAATGTTTTCACAGTCTTGGAAGTAGTGAACGCGGGCTAAGATGCTGCTGGAGCTCTGAATAACAGTTTTCAAACATCAAATAAAGGGTTTATATAGCTATATATATCAATTTGCATCTGAAATAAACAAGAGAAACACTTATTCGAAGCTGGTTTCAAAAGTTATGTTTAACCTGAAATATTGTCTCAAACTGATGTTCTCAGACCGAGAGAATGACGTTTTCTAAGATTCTGCTGGAGCTCTGAATAGCAGTTTTCAAACATCAAATAAAGGGTTTATATAGCTATATATATCAATTTGCATCTGAAATAAACAAGAGAAACATTTATTCGAAGCTGTTTTCAAAAGTTATGTTTAACCTGAAATATTGTCTCAAACTGATCTTCTCAGACTGAGAGAATGACGTTTTCCAAGATTCTGCTGGAGCTCTGAATAACAGTTTTAAAACATCAAATAAAGGGTTTATATAGCTATATATATCAATTTGCATCTGAAATAAACAAGAGAAACATTTATTCGAAGCTGTTTTCAAAAGTTATGTTTAACCTGAAATATTGTCTCAAACTGATGTTCTCAGACCGAGAGAATGACGTTTTCTAAGATTCTGCTGGAGCTCTGAATAGCAGTTTTCAAACGTCAAATAAAGGGTTTATATAGCTATATATAACAATTTGCATCTGAAATAAACAAGAGAAACATTTATTCGAAGCTGTTTTCAAAAGTTATGTTTAACCTGAAATATTGTCTCAAACTGATCTTCACAGGCTGAGAGAATGACGTTTTCCAAGATTCTGCTGGAGCTCTGAATAGCAGTTTTCAAACATCAAATAAAGGGTTTATATAGCTATATATATCAATTTGCATCTGAAATAAACAAGAGAAACACTTATTCGAAGCTGTTTTCAAAAGTTATGTTTAACCTGAACCATTGTCTCAAACTGATGTTCTCAGACTGAGAGAATGACGTTTTCTAAGATTCTGCTGGAGCTCTGAATAGCAGTTTTCAAACATCAAATAAAGGGTTTATATAGCTATATATATCAATTTGCATCTGAAATAAACAAGAGAAACATTTATTCGAAGCTGTTTTCAAAAGTTATGTTTAACCTGAAATATTGTCTCAAACTGATCTTCTCAGACTGAGAGAATGACGTTTTCCAAGATTCTGCTGGAGCTCTGAATAACAGTTTTAAAACATCAAATAAAGGGTTTATATAGCTATATATATCAATTTGCATCTGAAATAAACAAGAGAAACACTTATTCGAAGCTGTTTTCAAAAGTTATGTTTAACCTGAAATATTGTCTCAAACTGATGTTCTCAGACTGAGAGAATGACGTTTTCTAAGATTCTGCTGGAGCTCTGAATAGCAGTTTTCAAACATCAAATAAAGGGTTTATATAGCTATATATATCAATTTGCATCTGAAATAAACAAGAGAAACACTTATTCGAAGCTGTTTTCAAAAGTTATGTTTAACCTGAAATATTGTCTCAAACTGATGTTCTCAGACTGAGAGAATGACGTTTTCTAAGATTCTGCTGGAGCTCTGAATAGCAGTTTTCAAACATCAAATAAAGGGTTTATATAGCTATATATATCAATTTGCATCTGAAATAAACAAGAGAAACATTTATTCGAAGCTGTTTTCAAAAGTTATGTTTAACCTGAAATATTGTCTCAAACTGATCTTCTCAGACTGAGAGAATGACGTTTTCCAAGATTCTGCTGGAGCTCTGAATAACAGTTTTAAAACATCAAATAAAGGGTTTATATAGCTATATATATCAATTTGCATCTGAAATAAACAAGAGAAACACTTATTCGAAGCTGTTTTCAAAAGTTATGTTTAACCTGAAACATTGTCTCAAACTGATGTTCTCAGACTGAGAGAATGACGTTTTCTAAGATTCTGCTGGAGCTCTGAATAGCAGTTTTCAAACATCAAATAAAGGGTTTATATAGCTATATATATCAATTTGCATCTGAAATAAACAAGAGAAACATTTATTCGAAGCTGTTTTCAAAAGTTATGTTTAACCTGAAATATTGTCTCAAACTGATCTTCTCAGACTGAGAGAATGACGTTTTCCAAGATTCTGCTGGAGCTCTGAATAACAGTTTTAAAACATCAAATAAAGGGTTTATATAGCTATATATATCAATTTGCATCTGAAATAAACAAGAGAAACACTTATTCGAAGCTGGTTTCAAAAGTTATGTTTAACCTGAAATATTGTCTCAAACTGATGTTCTCAGACCGAGAGAATGACGTTTTCTAAGATTCTGCTGGAGCTCTGAATAGCAGTTTTCAAACATCAAATAAAAAGGTTTATATAGCTATATATATCAATTTGCATCTGAAATAAACAAGAGAAACACTTATTCGAAGCTGTTTTCAAAAGTTATGTTTAACCTGAAATATTGTCTCAAACTGATGTTCTCAGACCGAGAGAATGACGTTTTCTAAGATTCTGCTGGAGCTCTGAATAGCAGTTTTCAAACATCAAATAAAGGGTTTATATAGCTATATATAACAATTTGCATCTGAAATAAACAAGAGAAACATTTATTCGAAGCTGTTTTCAAAAGTTATGTTTAACCTGAAATATTGTCTCAAACTGATCTTCTCAGACTGAGAGAATGACGTTTTCCAAGATTCTGCTGGAGCTCTGAATAGCAGTTTTCAAACATCAAATAAAGGGTTTATATAGCTATATATATCATTTTCCATCTGAAATAAACAAGAGAAACACTTATTCGAAGCTGTTTTCAAAAGTTATGGTTAACCTGAAATATTGTCTCAAACTGATGTTCTCAGACTGAGAGAATGACGTTTTCCAAGATTCTGCTGGAGCTCTGAATAGCAGTTTTCAAACATCAAATAAAGGGTTTATATAGCTATATATATCAATTTGCATCTGAAATAAACAAGAGAAACACTTATTCGAAGCTGTTTTCAAAGGATATGTTTAAGTGAGACCTTCTCTAAATGTGATGTATTCAGACTGAGATGTATTTGATGTCCAATCCCGCCACCTTGTGGTTCTTTTTTTTTATCAACATTTCTCTTTTTTTTTCCACAATGCAATTCCCCCAAGCACCCTACCTGGTGCACAAACCAAACACCACCATGTCTTCTCCTTTGAATTTGATTGACAGGTCCACCAGAACGGTCTTGTAGATACAGCATTGCGTTGTCTAGTCCGAGCGAGTCTCAGAATGTTTTCACAGTCTTGGAAGTAGTGAACGCGGGCTAAGATGCTGCTGGAGCTCTGAATAACAGTTTTCAAACATCAAATAAAGGGTTTATATAGCTATATATATCAATTTGCATCTGAAATAAACAAGAGAAACACTTATTCGAAGCTGGTTTCAAAAGTTATGTTTAACCTGAAATATTGTCTCAAACTGATGTTCTCAGACCGAGAGAATGACGTTTTCTAAGATTCTGCTGGAGCTCTGAATAGCAGTTTTCAAACATCAAATAAAGGGTTTATATAGCTATATATATCAATTTGCATCTGAAATAAACAAGAGAAACATTTATTCGAAGCTGTTTTCAAAAGTTATGTTTAACCTGAAATATTGTCTCAAACTGATCTTCACAGGCTGAGAGAATGACGTTTTCCAAGATTCTGCTGAAGCTCTGAATAGCAGTTTTCAAACATCAAATAAAGGATTTATATAGCTATATATATCAATTTGCATCTGAAATAAACAAGAGAAAAACTTATTCAAAGCTGTTTTCAAAAGTTATGTTTAACCTGAAACATTGTCTCAAACTGATGTTCTCAGACTGAGAGAATGACGTTTTCTAAGATTCTGCTGGAGCTCTGAATAGCAGTTTTCAAACATCAAATAAAGGGTTTATATAGCTATATATATCAATTTGCATCTGAAATAAACAAGAGAAACATTTATTCGAAGCTGTTTTCAAAAGTTATGTTTAACCTGAAATATTGTCTCAAACTGATCTTCTCAGACTGAGAGAATGACGTTTTCCAAGATTCTGCTGGAGCTCTGAATAACAGTTTTAAAACATCAAATAAAGGGTTTATATAGCTATATATAACAATTTGCATCTGAAATAAACAAGAGAAACATTTATTCGAAGCTGTTTTCAAAAGTTATGTTTAACCTGAAATATTGTCTCAAACTGATCTTCACAGGCTGAGAGAATGACGTTTTCCAAGATTCTGCTGAAGCTCTGAATAGCAGTTTTCAAACATCAAATAAAGGGCTTATATAGCTATATATATCAATTTGCATCTGAAATAAACAAGAGAAACACTTATTCGAAGCTGGTTTCAAAAGTTATGTTTAACCTGAAATATTGTCTCAAACTGATGTTCTCAGACCGAGAGAATGACGTTTTCTAAGATTCTGCTGGAGCTCTGAATAGCAATTTTCAAACATCAAATAAAGGGTTTATATAGCTATATATATCAATTTGCATCAGAAATAAACAAGAGAAACACTTATTCGAAGCTGTTTTCAAAAGTTATGTTTAACCTGAAATATTGTCTCAAACTGATGTTCTCAGACCGAGAGAATGACGTTTTCTAAGATTCTGCTGGAGCTCTGAATAGCAGTTTTCAAACATCAAATAAAGGGTTTATATAGCTATATATATCAATTTGCATCTGAAATAAACAAGAGAAACACTTATTCGAAGCTGTTTTCAAAAGTTATGTTTAACATGAAATACTGTCTCAAACTGATCTTCACAGGCTGAGAGAATGACGTTTTCCAAGATTCTGCTGGAGCTCTGAATAGCAGTTTTCAAACATCAAATAAAGGGTTTATATAGCTATATATATCAATTTGCATCTGAAATAAACAAGAGAAACACTTATTCGAAGCTGTTTTCAAAAGTTATGTTTAACCTGAAATATTGTCTCAAACTGATGTTCTCAGACCGAGAGAATGACGTTTTCTAAGATTCTGCTGGAGCTCTGAATAGCAGTTTTCAAACATCAAATAAAGGGTTTATATAGCTATATATATCAATTTGCATCTGAAATAAACAAGAGAAACATTTATTCGAAGCTGTTTTCAAAAGTTATGTTTAACCTGAAATATTGTCTCAAACTGATCTTCACAGGCTGAGAGAATGACGTTTTCCAAGATTCTGCTGAAGCTCTGAATAGCAGTTTTCAAACATCAAATAAAGGGTTTATATAGCTATATATATCAATTTGCATCTGAAATAAACAAGAGAAAAACTTATTCAAAGCTGTTTTCAAAAGTTATGTTTAACCTGAAATATTGTCTCAAACTGATGTTCTCAGACCGAGAGAATGACGTTTTCTAAGATTCTGCTGGAGCTCTGAATAGCAGTTTTCAAACATCAAATAAAGGGTTTATATAGCTATATATAACAATTTGCATCTGAAATAAACAAGAGAAACATTTATTCGAAGCTGTTTTCAAAAGTTATGTTTAACCTGAAATATTGTCTCAAACTGATCTTCACAGGCTGAGAGAATGACGTTTTCCAAGATTCTGCTGAAGCTCTGAATAGCAGTTTTCAAACATCAAATAAAGGATTTATATAGCTATATATATCAATTTTCATCTGAAATAAACAAGAGAAAAACTTATTCAAAGCTGTTTTCAAAAGTTATGTTTAACCTGAAACATTGTCTCAAACTGATGTTCTCAGACTGAGAGAATGACGTTTTCTAAGATTCTGCTGGAGCTCTGAATAGCAGTTTTCAAACATCAAATAAAGGGTTTATATAGCTATATATATCAATTTGCATCTGAAATAAACAAGAGAAACATTTATTCGAAGCTGTTTTCAAAAGTTATGTTTAACCTGAAATATTGTCTCAAACTGATGTTCTCAGACTGAGAGAATGACGTTTTCTAAGATTCTGCTGGAGCTCTGAATAGCAGTTTTCAAACATCAAATAAAGGGTTTATATAGCTATATATATCAATTTGCATCTGAAATAAAGAAGAGAAACAGTTATTCGAAGCTGTTTTCAAAAGTTATGTTTAACCTGAAATATTGTCTCAAACTGATGTTCTCAGACCGAGAGAATGACGTTTTCTAAGATTCTGCTGGAGCTCTGAATAGCAGTTTTCAAACATCAAATAAAGGGTTTATATAGCTATATATATCAATTTGCATCTGAAATAAACAAGAGAAACATTTATTCGAAGCTGTTTTCAAAAGTTATGTTTAACCTGAAATATTGTCTCAAACTGATGTTCTCAGACCGAGAGAATGACGTTTTCTAAGATTCTGCTGGAGCTCTGAATAGCAGTTTTCAAACATCAAATAAAGGGTTTATATAGCTATATATATCAATTTGCATCTGAAATAAACAAGAGAAACATTTATTCGAAGCTGTTTTCAAAAGTTATGTTTAACCTGAAATATTGTCTCAAACTGATGTTCTCAGACCGAGAGAATGACGTTTTCTAAGATTCTGCTGGAGCTCTGAATAGCAGTTTTCAAACGTCAAATAAAGGGTTTATATAGCTATATATAACAATTTGCATCTGAAATAAACAAGAGAAACATTTATTCGAAGCTGTTTTCAAAAGTTATGTTTAACCTGAAATATTGTCTCAAACTGATCTTCACAGGCTGAGAGAATGACGTTTTCCAAGATTCTGCTGGAGCTCTGAATAGCAGTTTTCAAACATCAAATAAAGGGTTTATATAGCTATATATATCAATTTGCATCTGAAATAAACAAGAGAAACACTTATTCGAAGCTGTTTTCAAAAGTTATGTTTAACCTGAACCATTGTCTCAAACTGATGTTCTCAGACTGAGAGAATGACGTTTTCTAAGATTCTGCTGGAGCTCTGAATAGCAGTTTTCAAACATCAAATAAAGGGTTTATATAGCTATATATATCAATTTGCATCTGAAATAAACAAGAGAAACATTTATTCGAAGCTGTTTTCAAAAGTTATGTTTAACCTGAAATATTGTCTCAAACTGATCTTCTCAGACTGAGAGAATGACGTTTTCCAAGATTCTGCTGGAGCTCTGAATAACAGTTTTAAAACATCAAATAAAGGGTTTATATAGCTATATATATCAATTTGCATCTGAAATAAACAAGAGAAACACTTATTCGAAGCTGTTTTCAAAAGTTATGTTTAACCTGAAATATTGTCTCAAACTGATGTTCTCAGACTGAGAGAATGACGTTTTCTAAGATTCTGCTGGAGCTCTGAATAGCAGTTTTCAAACATCAAATAAAGGGTTTATATAGCTATATATATCAATTTGCATCTGAAATAAACAAGAGAAACACTTATTCGAAGCTGTTTTCAAAAGTTATGTTTAACCTGAAATATTGTCTCAAACTGATGTTCTCAGACTGAGAGAATGACGTTTTCTAAGATTCTGCTGGAGCTCTGAATAGCAGTTTTCAAACATCAAATAAAGGGTTTATATAGCTATATATATCAATTTGCATCTGAAATAAACAAGAGAAACATTTATTCGAAGCTGTTTTCAAAAGTTATGTTTAACCTGAAACATTGTCTCAAACTGATCTTCTCAGACTGAGAGAATGACGTTTTCCAAGATTCTGCTGGAGCTCTGAATAACAGTTTTAAAACATCAAATAAAGGGTTTATATAGCTATATATATCAATTTGCATCTGAAATAAACAAGAGAAACACTTATTCGAAGCTGTTTTCAAAAGTTATGTTTAACCTGAAACATTGTCTCAAACTGATGTTCTCAGACTGAGAGAATGACGTTTTCTAAGATTCTGCTGGAGCTCTGAATAGCAGTTTTCAAACATCAAATAAAGGGTTTATATAGCTATATATATCAATTTGCATCTGAAATAAACAAGAGAAACATTTATTCGAAGCTGTTTTCAAAAGTTATGTTTAACCTGAAATATTGTCTCAAACTGATCTTCTCAGACTGAGAGAATGACGTTTTCCAAGATTCTGCTGGAGCTCTGAATAACAGTTTTAAAACATCAAATAAAGGGTTTATATAGCTATATATATCAATTTGCATCTGAAATAAACAAGAGAAACACTTATTCGAAGCTGGTTTCAAAAGTTATGTTTAACCTGAAATATTGTCTCAAACTGATGTTCTCAGACCGAGAGAATGACGTTTTCTAAGATTCTGCTGGAGCTCTGAATAGCAGTTTTCAAACATCAAATAAAAAGGTTTATATAGCTATATATATCAATTTGCATCTGAAATAAACAAGAGAAACACTTATTCGAAGCTGTTTTCAAAAGTTATGTTTAACCTGAAATATTGTCTCAAACTGATGTTCTCAGACCGAGAGAATGACGTTTTCTAAGATTCTGCTGGAGCTCTGAATAGCAGTTTTCAAACATCAAATAAAGGGTTTATATAGCTATATATAACAATTTGCATCTGAAATAAACAAGAGAAACATTTATTCGAAGCTGTTTTCAAAAGTTATGTTTAACCTGAAATATTGTCTCAAACTGATCTTCTCAGACTGAGAGAATGACGTTTTCCAAGATTCTGCTGGAGCTCTGAATAGCAGTTTTCAAACATCAAATAAAGGGTTTATATAGCTATATATATCATTTTCCATCTGAAATAAACAAGAGAAACACTTATTCGAAGCTGTTTTCAAAAGTTATGGTTAACCTGAAATATTGTCTCAAACTGATGTTCTCAGACTGAGAGAATGACGTTTTCCAAGATTCTGCTGGAGCTCTGAATAGCAGTTTTCAAACATCAAATAAAGGGTTTATATAGCTATATATATCAATTTGCATCTGAAATAAACAAGAGAAACACTTATTCGAAGCTGTTTTCAAAGGATATGTTTAAGTGAGACCTTCTCTAAATGTGATGTATTCAGACTGAGATGTATTTGATGTCCAATCCCGCCACCTTGTGGTTCTTTTTTTTTATCAACATTTCTCTTTTTTTTTCCACAATGCAATTCCCCCAAGCACCCTACCTGGTGCACAAACCAAACACCACCATGTCTTCTCCTTTGAATTTGATTGACAGGTCCACCAGAACGGTCTTGTAGATACAGCATTGCGTTTTCTAGTCCGAGCGAGTCTCAGAATGTTTTCACAGTCTTGGAAGTAGTGAACGCGGGCTAAGATGCTGCTGGAGCTCTGAATAACAGTTTTCAAACATCAAATAAAGGGTTTATATAGCTATATATATCAATTTGCATCTGAAATAAACAAGAGAAACACTTATTCGAAGCTGGTTTCAAAAGTTATGTTTAACCTGAAATATTGTCTCAAACTGATGTTCTCAGACCGAGAGAATGACGTTTTCTAAGATTCTGCTGGAGCTCTGAATAGCAGTTTTCAAACATCAAATAAAGGGTTTATATAGCTATATATATCAATTTGCATCTGAAATAAACAAGAGAAACACTTATTCGAAGCTGTTTTCAAAAGTTATGTTTAACCTGAAATATTGTCTCAAACTGATGTTCTCAGACCGAGAGAATGACGTTTTCTAAGATTCTGCTGGAGCTCTGAATAGCAGTTTTCAAACATCAAATAAAGGGTTTATATAGCTATATATATCAATTTGCATCTGAAATAAACAAGAGAAACATTTATTCGAAGCTGTTTTCAAAAGTTATGTTTAACCTGAAATATTGTCTCAAACTGATCTTCTCAGACTGAGAGAATGACGTTTTCCAAGATTCTGCTGGAGCTCTGAATAACAGTTTTAAAACATCAAATAAAGGGTTTATATAGCTATATATATCAATTTGCATCTGAAATAAACAAGAGAAACACTTATTCGAAGCTGTTTTCAAAAGTTATGTTTAACCTGAAATATTGTCTCAAACTGATGTTCTCAGACTGAGAGAATGACGTTTTCTAAGATTCTGCTGGAGCTCTGAATAGCAGTTTTCAAACATCAAATAAAGGGTTTATATAGCTATATATAACAATTTGCATCTGAAATAAACAAGAGAAACATTTATTCGAAGCTGTTTTCAAAAGTTATGTTTAACCTGAAATATTGTCTCAAACTGATCTTCACAGGCTGAGAGAATGACGTTTTCCAAGATTCTGCTGAAGCTCTGAATAGCAGTTTTCAAACATCAAATAAAGGGCTTATATAGCTATATATATCAATTTGCATCTGAAATAAACAAGAGAAACACTTATTCGAAGCTGGTTTCAAAAGTTATGTTTAACCTGAAATATTGTCTCAAACTGATGTTCTCAGACCGAGAGAATGACGTTTTCTAAGATTCTGCTGGAGCTCTGAATAGCAGTTTTCAAACATCAAATAAAGGGTTTATATAGCTATATATATCAATTTGCATCAGAAATAAACAAGAGAAACACTTATTCGAAGCTGTTTTCAAAAGTTATGTTTAACCTGAAATATTGTCTCAAACTGATGTTCTCAGACCGAGAGAATGACGTTTTCTAAGATTCTGCTGGAGCTCTGAATAGCAGTTTTCAAACATCAAATAAAGGGTTTATATAGCTATATATATCAATTTGCATCTGAAATAAACAAGAGAAACACTTATTCGAAGCTGTTTTCAAAAGTTATGTTTAACATGAAATACTGTCTCAAACTGATCTTCACAGGCTGAGAGAATGACGTTTTCCAAGATTCTGCTGGAGCTCTGAATAACAGTTTTCAAACATCAAATAAAGGGTTTATATAGCTATATATATCAATTTGCATCAGAAATAAACAAGAGAAACACTTATTCGAAGCTGTTTTCAAAAGTTATGTTTAACCTGAAATATTGTCTCAAACTGATGTTCTCAGACCGAGAGAATGACGTTTTCTAAGATTCTGCTGGAGCTCTGAATAGCAGTTTTCAAACATCAAATAAAGGGTTTATATAGCTATATATAACAATTTGCATCTGAAATAAACAAGAGAAACATTTATTCGAAGCTGTTTTCAAAAGTTATGTTTAACCTGAAATATTGTCTCAAACTGATCTTCACAGGCTGAGAGAATGACGTTTTCCAAGATTCTGCTGAAGCTCTGAATAGCAGTTTTCAAACATCAAATAAAGGATTTATATAGCTATATATATCAATTTGCATCTGAAATAAACAAGAGAAAAACTTATTCAAAGCTGTTTTCAAAAGTTATGTTTAACCTGAAACATTGTCTCAAACTGATGTTCTCAGACTGAGAGAATGACGTTTTCTAAGATTCTGCTGGAGCTCTGAATAGCAGTTTTCAAACATCAAATAAAGGGTTTATATAGCTATATATATCAATTTGCATCTGAAATAAACAAGAGAAACATTTATTCGAAGCTGTTTTCAAAAGTTATGTTTAACCTGAAATATTGTCTCAAACTGATGTTCTCAGACTGAGAGAATGACGTTTTCTAAGATTCTGCTGGAGCTCTGAATAGCAGTTTTCAAACATCAAATAAAGGGTTTATATAGCTATATATATCAATTTGCATCTGAAATAAACAAGAGAAACACTTATTCGAAGCTGTTTTCAAAAGTTATGTTTAACCTGAAATATTGTCTCAAACTGATGTTCTCAGACCGAGAGAATGACGTTTTCTAAGATTCTGCTGGAGCTCTGAATAGCAGTTTTCAAACATCAAATAAAGGGTTTATATAGCTATATATATCAATTTGCATCTGAAATAAACAAGAGAAACATTTATTCGAAGCTGTTTTCAAAAGTTATGTTTAACCTGAAATATTGTCTCAAACTGATCTTCACAGGCTGAGAGAATGACGTTTTCCAAGATTCTGCTGAAGCTCTGAATAGCAGTTTTCAAACATCAAATAAAGGGTTTATATAGCTATATATATCAATTTGCATCTGAAATAAACAAGAGAAACACTTATTCGAAGCTGTTTTCAAAAGTTATGTTTAACCTGAAATATTGTCTCAAACTGATGTTCTCAGACCGAGAGAATGACGTTTTCTAAGATTCTGCTGGAGCTCTGAATAGCAGTTTTCAAACATCAAATAAAGGGTTTATATAGCTATATATAACAATTTGCATCTGAAATAAACAAGAGAAACATTTATTCGAAGCTGTTTTCAAAAGTTATGTTTAACCTGAAATATTGTCTCAAACTGATCTTCACAGGCTGAGAGAATGACGTTTTCCAAGATTCTGCTGAAGCTCTGAATAGCAGTTTTCAAACATCAAATAAAGGATTTATATAGCTATATATATCAATTTGCATCTGAAATAAACAAGAGAAAAACGTATTCAAAGCTGTTTTCAAAAGTTATGTTTAACCTGAAACATTGTCTCAAACTGATGTTCTCAGACTGAGAGAATGACGTTTTCTAAGATTCTGCTGGAGCTCTGAATAGCAGTTTTCAAACATCAAATAAAGGGTTTATATAGCTATATATATCAATTTGCATCTGAAATAAACAAGAGAAACACTTATTCGAAGCTGTTTTCAAAAGTTATGTTTAACCTGAAATATTGTCTCAAACTGATCTTCTCAGACTGAGAGAATGACGTTTTCCAAGATTCTGCTGGAGCTCTGAATAACAGTTTTAAAACATCAAATAAAGGGTTTATATAGCTATATATATCAATTTGCATCTGAAATAAACAAGAGAAACACTTATTCGAAGCTGTTTTCAAAAGTTATGTTTAACCTGAAATATTGTCTCAAACTGATGTTCTCAGACTGAGAGAATGACGTTTTCTAAGATTCTGCTGGAGCTCTGAATATCAGTTTTCAAACATCAAATAAAGGGGTTATATAGCTATATATATCAATTTGCATCTGAAATAAACAAGAGAAACATTTATTCGAAGCTGTTTTCAAAAGTTATGTTTAACCTGAAATATTGTCTCAAACTGATCTTCACAGGCTGAGAGAATGACGTTTTCCAAGATTCTGCTGAAGCTCTGAATAGCAGTTTTCAAACATCAAATAAAGGGTTTATATAGCTATATATATCAATTTGCATCTGAAATAAACAAGAGAAACACTTATTCGAAGCTGTTTTCAAAAGTTATGTTTAACCTGAAATATTGTCTCAAACTGATGTTCTCAGACCGAGAGAATGACGTTTTCTAAGATTCTGCTGAAGCTCTGAATAGCAGTTTTCAAACATCAAATAAAGGATTTATATAGCTATATATATCAATTTGCATCTGAAATAAACAAGAGAAAAACTTATTCAAAGCTGTTTTCAAAAGTTATGTTTAACCTGAAACATTGTCTCAAACTGATGTTCTCAGACTGAGAGAATGACGTTTTCTAAGATTCTGCTGGAGCTCTGAATAGCAGTTTTCAAACATCAAATAAAGGGTTTATATAGCTATATATATCAATTTGCATCTGAAATAAACAAGAGAAACATTTATTCGAAGCTGTTTTCAAAAGTTATGTTTAACCTGAAATATTGTCTCAAACTGATCTTCTCAGACTGAGAGAATGACGTTTTCCAAGATTCTGCTGGAGCTCTGAATAGCAGTTTTCAAACATCAAATAAAGGGTTTATATAGCTATATATATCAATTTGCATCTGAAATAAACAAGAGAAACATTTATTCGAAGCTGTTTTCAAAAGTTATGTTTAACCTGAAATATTGTCTCAAACTGATCTTCACAGGCTGAGAGAATGACGTTTTCCAAGATTCTGCTGAAGCTCTGAATAGCAGTTTTCAAACATCAAATAAAGGGTTTATATAGCTATATATATCAATTTGCATCTGAAATAAACAAGAGAAACACTTATTCGAAGCTGTTTTCAAAAGTTATGTTTAACCTGAAATATTGTCTCAAACTGATGTTCTCAGACCGAGAGAATGACGTTTTCTAAGATTCTGCTGAAGCTCTGAATAGCAGTTTTCAAACATCAAATAAAGGATTTATATAGCTATATATATCAATTTGCATCTGAAATAAACAAGAGAAAAACTTATTCAAAGCTGTTTTCAAAAGTTATGTTTAACCTGAAACATTGTCTCAAACTGATGTTCTCAGACTGAGAGAATGACGTTTTCTAAGATTCTGCTGGAGCTCTGAATAGCAGTTTTCAAACATCAAATAAAGGGTTTATATAGCTATATATATCAATTTGCATCTGAAATAAACAAGAGAAACATTTATTCGAAGCTGTTTTCAAAAGTTATGTTTAACCTGAAATATTGTCTCAAACTGATCTTCTCAGACTGAGAGAATGACGTTTTCCAAGATTCTGCTGGAGCTCTGAATAGCAGTTTTCAAACATCAAATAAAGGGTTTATATAGCTATATATATCAATTTGCATCTGAAATAAACAAGAGAAACATTTATTCGAAGCTGTTTTCAAAAGTTATGTTTAACCTGAAATATTGTCTCAAACTGATCTTCACAGGCTGAGAGAATGACGTTTTCCAAGATTCTGCTGAAGCTCTGAATAGCAGTTTTCAAACATCAAATAAAGGGTTTATATAGCTATATATATCAATTTGCATCTGAAATAAACAAGAGAAACACTTATTCGAAGCTGTTTTCAAAAGTTATGTTTAACCTGAAATATTGTCTCAAACTGATGTTCTCAGACCGAGAGAATGACGTTTTCTAAGATTCTGCTGGAGCTCTGAATAGCAGTTTTCAAACATCAAATAAAGGGTTTATATAGCTATATATAACAATTTGCATCTGAAATAAACAAGAGAAACATTTATTCGAAGCTGTTTTCAAAAGTTATGTTTAACCTGAAATATTGTCTCAAACTGATCTTCACAGGCTGAGAGAATGACGTTTTCCAAGATTCTGCTGAAGCTCTGAATAGCAGTTTTCAAACATCAAATAAAGGATTTATATAGCTATATATATCAATTTGCATCTGAAATAAACAAGAGAAAAACTTATTCAAAGCTGTTTTCAAAAGTTATGTTTAACCTGAAACATTGTCTCAAACTGATGTTCTCAGACTGAGAGAATGACGTTTTCTAAGATTCTGCTGGAGCTCTGAATAGCAGTTTTCAAACATCAAATAAAGGGTTTATATAGCTATATATATCAATTTGCATCTGAAATAAACAAGAGAAACATTTATTCGAAGCTGTTTTCAAAAGTTATGTTTAACCTGAAATATTGTCTCAAACTGATCTTCTCAGACTGAGAGAATGACGTTTTCCAAGATTCTGCTGGAGCTCTGAATAACAGTTTTAAAACATCAAATAAAGGGTTTATATAGCTATATATATCAATTTGCATCTGAAATAAACAAGAGAAACACTTATTCGAAGCTGTTTTCAAAAGTTATGTTTAACCTGAAACATTGTCTCAAACTGATGTTCTCAGACTGAGAGAATGACGTTTTCTAAGATTCTGCTGGAGCTCTGAATAGCAGTTTTCAAACATCAAATAAAGGGTTTATATAGCTATATATATCAATTTGCATCTGAAATAAACAAGAGAAACATTTATTCGAAGCTGTTTTCAAAAGTTATGTTTAACCTGAAATATTGTCTCAAACTGATGTTCTCAGACTGAGAGAATGACGTTTTCCAAGATTCTGCTGGAGCTCTGAATAACAGTTTTAAAACATCAAATAAAGGGTTTATATAGCTATATATATCAATTTGCATCTGAAATAAACAAGAGAAACACTTATTCGAAGCTGTTTTCAAAAGTTATGTTTAACCTGAAATATTGTCTCAAACTGATGTTCTCAGACTGAGAGAATGACGTTTTCTAAAATTCTGCTGGAGCTCTGAATAGCAGTTTTCAAACATCAAATAAAGGATTTATATAGCTATATATATCAATTTGCATCTGAAATAAACAAGAGAAAAACTTATTCAAAGCTGTTTTCAAAAGTTATGTTTAACCTGAAACATTGTCTCAAAATGATGTTCTCAGACTGAGAGAATGACGTTTTCTAAGATTCTGCTGGAGCTCTGAATAGCAGTTTTCAAACATCAAATAAAGGGTTTATATAGCTATATATATCAATTTGCATCTGAAATAAACAAGAGAAACACTTATTCGAAGCTGGTTTCAAAAGTTATGTTTAACCTGAAATATTGTCTCAAACTGATGTTCTCAGACCGAGAGAATGACGTTTTCTAAGATTCTGCTGGAGCTCTGAATAGCAGTTTTCAAACATCAAATAAAGGGTTTATATAGCTATATATATCAATTTGCATCTGAAATAAACAAGAGAAACACTTATTCGAAGCTGTTTTCAAAAGTTATGTTTAACCTGAAATATTGTCTCAAACTGATGTTCTCAGACCGAGAGAATGACGTTTTCTAAGATTCTGCTGGAGCTCTGAATAGCAGTTTTCAAACATCAAATAAAGGGTTTATATAGCTATATATATCAATTTGCATCTGAAATAAACAAGAGAAACATTTATTCGAAGCTGTTTTCAAAAGTTATGTTTAACCTGAAATATTGTCTCAAACTGATCTTCACAGGCTGAGAGAATGACGTTTTCCAAGATTCTGCTGAAGCTCTGAATAGCAGTTTTCAAACATCAAATAAAGGGTTTATATAGCTATATATATCAATTTGCATCTGAAATAAACAAGAGAAACACTTATTCGAAGCTGTTTTCAAAAGTTATGTTTAACCTGAAATATTGTCTCAAACTGATGTTCTCAGACCGAGAGAATGACGTTTTCTAAGATTCTGCTGGAGCTCTGAATAGCAGTTTTCAAACATCAAATAAAGGGTTTATATAGCTATATATAACAATTTGCATCTGAAATAAACAAGAGAAACATTTATTCGAAGCTGTTTTCAAAAGTTATGTTTAACCTGAAATATTGTCTCAAACTGATCTTCACAGGCTGAGAGAATGACGTTTTCCAAGATTCTGCTGAAGCTCTGAATAGCAGTTTTCAAACATCAAATAAAGGATTTATATAGCTATATATATCAATTTGCATCTGAAATAAACAAGAGAAAAACTTATTCAAAGCTGTTTTCAAAAGTTATGTTTAACCTGAAACATTGTCTCAAACTGATGTTCTCAGACTGAGAGAATGACGTTTTCTAAGATTCTGCTGGAGCTCTGAATAGCAGTTTTCAAACATCAAATAAAGGGTTTATATAGCTATATATATCAATTTGCATCTGAAATAAACAAGAGAAACATTTATTCGAAGCTGTTTTCAAAAGTTATGTTTAACCTGAAATATTGTCTCAAACTGATCTTCTCAGACTGAGAGAATGACGTTTTCCAAGATTCTGCTGGAGCTCTGAATAACAGTTTTAAAACATCAAATAAAGGGTTTATATAGCTATATATATCAATTTGCATCTGAAATAAACAAGAGAAACACTTATTCGAAGCTGTTTTCAAAGGATATGTTTAAGTGAGACCTTCTCTAAATGTGATGTATTCAGACTGAGATGTATTTGATGTCCAATCCCGCCACCTTGTGGTTCTTCTTTTTTATCAACATTTCTCTTTTTTTTTCCACAATGCAATTCCCCCAAGCACCCTACCTGGTGCACAAACCAAACACCACCATGTCTTCTCCTTTGAATTTGATTGACAGGTCCACCAGAACGGTCTTGTAGATACAGCATTGCGTTGTCTAGTCCGAGCGAGTCTCAGAATGTTTTCACAGTCTTGGAAGTAGTGAACGCGGGCTAAGATGCTGCTGGAGCTCTGAATAACAGTTTTCAAACATCAAATAAAGGGTTTATATAGCTATATATATCAATTTGCATCTGAAATAAACAAGAGAAACACTTATTCGAAGCTGGTTTCAAAAGTTATGTTTAACCTGAAATATTGTCTCAAACTGATGTTCTCAGACCGAGAGAATGACGTTTTCTAAGATTCTGCTGGAGCTCTGAATAGCAGTTTTCAAACATCAAATAAAGGGTTTATATAGCTATATATATCAATTTGCATCTGAAATAAACAAGAGAAACACTTATTCGAAGCTGTTTTCAAAAGTTATGTTTAACCTGAAATATTGTCTCAAACTGATGTTCTCAGACCGAGAGAATGACGTTTTCTAAGATTCTGCTGGAGCTCTGAATAGCAGTTTTCAAACATCAAATAAAGGGTTTATATAGCTATATATATCAATTTGCATCTGAAATAAACAAGAGAAACATTTATTCGAAGCTGTTTTCAAAAGTTATGTTTAACCTGAAATATTGTCTCAAACTGATCTTCTCAGACTGAGAGAATGACGTTTTCCAAGATTCTGCTGGAGCTCTGAATAACAGTTTTAAAACATCAAATAAAGGGTTTATATAGCTATATATATCAATTTGCATCTGAAATAAACAAGAGAAACACTTATTCGAAGCTGTTTTCAAAAGTTATGTTTAACCTGAAATATTGTCTCAAACTGATGTTCTCAGACTGAGAGAATGACGTTTTCTAAGATTCTGCTGGAGCTCTGAATAGCAGTTTTCAAACATCAAATAAAGGGTTTATATAGCTATATATATCATTTTCCATCTGAAATAAACAAGAGAAACACTTATTCGAAGCTGTTTTCAAAAGTTATGGTTAACCTGAAATATTGTCTCAAACTGATGTTCTCAGACTGAGAGAATGACGTTTTCTAAGATTCTGCTGGAGCTCTGAATAGCAGTTTTCAAACATCAAATAAAGGGTTTATATAGCTATATATATCAATTTGCATCTGAAATAAACAAGAGAAACACTTATTCGAAGCTGTTTTCAAAAGTTATGTTTAACCTGAAATATTGTCTCAAACTGATGTTCCCAGACTGAGAGAATGACGTTTTCCAAGATTCTGCTGGAGCTCTGAATAGCAGTTTTCAAACATCAAATAAAGGGTTTATATAGCTATATATATCAATTTGCATCTGAAATAAACAAGAGAAACACTTATTCGAAGCTGTTTTCAAAAGTTATGTTTAACCTGAAATATTGTCTCAAACTGATGTTCTCAGACTGAGAGAATGACGTTTTCCAAGATTCTGCTGGAGCTCTGAATAGCAGTTTTCAAACATCAAATAAAGGGTTTATATAGCTATTATATCATTTTCCATCTGAAATAAACAAGAGAAACACTTATTCGAAGCTGTTTTCAAAAGTTATGGTTAACCTGAAATATTGTCTCAAACTGATGTTCTCAGACTGAGAGAATGACGTTTTCTAAGATTCTGCTGGAGCTCTGAATAGCAGTTTTCAAACATCAAATAAAGGGTTTATATAGCTATATATATCAATTTGCATCTGAAATAAACAAGAGAAACACTTATTCGAAGCTGTTTTCAAAGGATATGTTTAAGTGAGACCTTCTCTAAATGTGATGTATTCAGACTGAGATGTATTTGATGTCCAATCCCGCCACCTTGTGGTTCTTTTTTTTTATCAACATTTCTCTTTTTTTTTCCACAATGCAATTCCCCCAAGCACCCTACCTGGTGCACAAACCAAACACCACCATGTCTTCTCCTTTGAATTTGATTGACAGGTCCACCAGAACGGTCTTGTAGATACAGCATTGCGTTGTCTAGTCCGAGCGAGTCTCAGAATGTTTTCACAGTCTTGGAAGTAGTGAACGCGGGCTAAGATGCTGCTGGAGCTCTGAATAACAGTTTTCAAACATCAAATAAAGGGTTTATATAGCTATATATATCAATTTGCATCTGAAATAAACAAGAGAAACACTTATTCAAAGCTGTTTTCAAAGGATATGTTTAAGTGAGACCTTCTCTAAATGTGATGTATTCAGACTGAGATGTATTTGATGTCCAATCCCGCCACCTTGTGGTTCTTTTTTTTTATCAACATTTCTCTTTTTTTTTCCACAATGCAATTCCCCCAAGCACCCTACCTGGTGCACAAACCAAACACCACCATGTCTTCTCCTTTGAATTTGATTGACAGGTCCACCAGAACGGTCTTGTAGATACAGCATTGCGTTGTCTAGTCCGAGCGAGTCTCAGAATGTTTTCACAGTCTTGGAAGTAGTGAACGCGGGCTAAGATGCTGCTGGAGCTCTGAATAACAGTTTTCAAACATCAAATAAAGGGTTTATATAGCTATATATATCAATTTGCATCTGAAATAAACAAGAGAAAAACATATTCAAAGCTGTTTTCAAAAGTTATGTTTAACCTGAAATATTGTCTCAAACTGATGTTCTCAGACTGAGAGAATGACGTTTTCTAAGATTCTGCTGGAGCTCTGAATAGCAGTTTTCAAACATCAAATAAAGGGTTTATATAGCTATATATATCAACTTGCATCTGAAATAAACAAGAGAAACATTTATTCCAAGCTGTTTACAAAAGTTATGTTTAACCTGAAATATTGTCTCAAATTGATGTTCTGAGACTGAGAGAATGACGTTTTCTAAGATTCTGCTGGAGCTCTGTATAGCAGTTTTCAAACATCAAATAAAGGGTTTATATAGCTATATATATCAATTTGCATCTGAAATAAACAAGAAAAAAACTTATTCAAAGCTGTTTTCATAAGTTATGTTTAACCTGAAATATTGTCTCAAACTGATGTTCTCAGACTGAGAGAATGACGTTTTCTAAGATTCTGCTGGAGCTCTGAATAGCAGTTTTCAAACATCAAATAAAGGGTTTGTATAGCTATATATATCAATTTGCATCTGAACTAAACAAGAGAAACACTTATTCGAAGCTGTTTTCAAAAGTTATGTTTAACCTGAAACATTGTCTCAAACTGATGTTCTCAGACTGAGAGAATGACGTTTTCTAAGATTCTGCTGGAGCTCTGAATAGCAGTTTTCAAACATCAAATAAAGGGTTTATATAGCTATATATATCAATTTGCATCCGAAATAAACAAGAGAAACACTTATTCAAAGCTGTTTTCAAAAGTTATGTTTAACCTGAAATATTGTCTCAAACTGATGTTCTCAGACTGAGAGAATGACGTTTTCCAAGATTCTGCTGGAGCTCTGAATAGCAGTTTTCAAACATCAAATAAAGGGTTTATATAGCTATATATATCAATTTGCATCTGAAATAAACAAGAGAAACATTTATTCGAAGCTGTTTTCAAAAGTTATGTTTAACCTGAAATATTGTCTCAAACTGATCTTCTCAGACTGAGAGAATGAAGTTTTCCAAGATTCTGCTGGAGCTCTGAATAACAGTTTTAAAACATCAAATAAAGGGTTTATATAGCTATATATATCAATTTGCATCTGAAATAAACAAGAGAAACACTTATTCGAAGCTGTTTTCAAAAGTTATGTTTAACCTGAAATATTGTCTCAAACTGATGTTCTCAGACTGAGAGAATGACGTTTTCTAAGATTCTGCTGGAGCTCTGAATAGCAGTTTTCAAACATCAAATAAAGGGTTTATATAGCTATATATATCACTTTGCATCCGAAATAAACAAGAGAAACACTTATTCAAAGCTGTTTTCAAAAGTTATGTTTAACCTGAAATATTGTCTCAAACTGATGTTCTCAGACTGAGAGAATGACGTTTTCTAAGATTCTGCTGGAGCTCTGAATAGCAGTTTTCAAACATCAAATAAATGGTTTATATAGCTATATATATCAATTTGCATCTGAAATAAACAAGAGAAACATTTATTCGAAGCTGTTTTCAAAAGTTATGTTTAACCTGAAATATTGTCTCAAACTGATCTTCTCAGACTGAGAGAATGACGTTTTCCAAGATTCTGCTGGAGCTCTGAATAACAGTTTTAAAACATCAAATAAAGGGTTTATATAGCTATATATATCAATTTGCATCTGAAATAAACAAGAGAAAAACTTATTCAAAGCTGTTTTCAAAAGTTATGTTTAACCTGAAATATTGTCTCAAACTGATGTTCTCAGACTGAGAGAATGACGTTTTCTAAGATTCTGCTGGAGCTCTGAATAGCAGTTTTCAAACATCAAATAAAGGGTTTATATAGCTATATATATCAACTTGCATCTGAAATAAACAAGAGAAACATTTATTCCAAGCTGTTTTCAAAAGTTATGTTTAACCTGAAATATTGTCTCAAATTGATGTTCTGAGACTGAGAGAATGACGTTTTCCAAGATTCTGCTGGAGCTCTGAATAGCAGTTTTCAAACATCAAATAAAGGGTTTATAAAGCTATATATATCATTTTCCATCTGAAATAAACAAGAGAAACACTTATTCGAAGCTGTTTTCAAAAGTTATGGTTAACCTGAAATATTGTCTCAAACTGATGTTCTCAGACTGAGAGAATGACGTTTTCTAAGATTCTGCTGGAGCTCTGAATAGCAGTTTTCAAACATCAAATAAAGGGTTTATATAGCTATATATATCAAATTGCATCTGAAATAAACAAGAGAAACACTTATTCGAAGCTGTTTTCAAAAGTTATGTTTAACCTGAAATATTGTCTCAAACTGATGTTCTCAGACTGAGAGAATGACGTTTTCTAAGATTCTGCTGGAGCTCTGAATAGCAGTTTTCAAACATCAAATAAAGGGTTTATATAGCTATATATATCAATTTGCATCTGAAATAAACAAGAGAAACATTTATTCGAAGCTGTTTTCAAAAGTTATGTTTAACCTGAAATATTGTCTCAAACTGATCTTCTCAGACTGAGAGAATGACGTTTTCCAAGATTCTGCTGGAGCTCTGAATAACAGTTTTAAAACATCAAATAAAGGGTTTATATAGCTATATATATCAATTTGCATCTGAAATAAAGAAGAGAAACACTTATTCGAAGCTGTTTTCAAAAGTTATGTTTAACCTGAAATATTGTCTCAAACTGATGTTCTCAGACTGAGAGAATGACGTTTTCTAAGATTCTGCTGGAGCTCTGAATAGCAGTTTTCAAACATCAAATAAAGGGTTTATATAGCTATATATATCAAATTGCATCTGAAATAAACAAGAGAAACACTTATTCGAAGCTGTTTTCAAAAGTTATGTTTAACCTGAAATATTGTCTCAAACTGATGTTCTCAGACTGAGAGAATGACGTTTTCTAAGATTCTGCTGGAGCTCTGAATAGCAGTTTTCAAACATCAAATAAAGGGTTTATATAGCTATATATAACAATTTGCATCTGAAATAAACAAGAGAAACATTTATTCGAAGCTGTTTTCAAAAGTTATGTTTAACCTGAAATATTGTCTCAAACTGATCTTCTCAGACTGAGAGAATGACGTTTTCTAAGATTCTGCTGGAGCTCTGAATAGCAGTTTTCAAACATCAAATAAAGGGTTTATATAGCTATATATATCATTTTCCATCTGAAATAAACAAGAGAAACACTTATTCGAAGCTGTTTTCAAAAGTTATGGTTAACCTGAAATATTGTCTCAAACTGATGTTCTCAGACTGAGAGAATGACGTTTTCTAAGATTCTGCTGGAGCTCTGAATAGCAGTTTTCAAACATCAAATAAAGGGTTTATATAGCTATATATATCAATTTGCATCTGAAATAAACAAGAGAAACACTTATTCGAAGCTGTTTTCAAAGGATATGTTTAAGTGAGACCTTCTCTAAATGTGATGTATTCAGACTGAGATGTATTTGATGTCCAATCCCGCCACCTTGTGGTTCTTCTTTTTTATCAACATTTCTCTTTTTTTTTCCACAATGCAATTCCCCCAAGCACCCTACCTGGTGCACAAACCAAACACCACCATGTCTTCTCCTTTGAATTTGATTGACAGGTCCACCAGAACGGTCTTGTAGATACAGCATTGCGTTGTCTAGTCCGAGCGAGTCTCAGAATGTTTTCACAGTCTTGGAATTAGTGAACGCAGGCTAAGATGCTGCTGGAGCTCTGAATAACAGTTTTCAAACATCAAATAAAGGGTTTATATAGCTATATATATCAATTTGCATCTGAAATAAACAAGAGAAACACTTATTCGAAGCTGGTTTCAAAAGTTATGTTTAACCTGAAATATTGTCTCAAACTGATGTTCTCAGACTAAGAGAATGAAGTTTTCCAAGATTCTGCTGGAGCTCTGAATAGCAGTTTTCAAACATCAAATAAAGGGTTTATATAGCTATATATATCAATTTGCATCTGAAATAAACAAGAGAAACACTTATTCGAAGCTGTTTTCAAAAGTTATATTTAACCTGAAATATTGTCTCAAACTGATGTTCTCAGACCGAGAGAATGACGTTTTCTAAGATTCTGCTGGAGCTCTGAATAGCAGTTTTCAAACATCAAATAAAGGGTTTATATAGCTATATATATCAATTTGCATCTGAAATAAACAAGAGAAACATTTATTCGAAGCTGTTTTCAAAAGTTATGTTTAACCTGAAATATTGTCTCAAACTGATCTTCTCAGACTGAGAGAATGACGTTTTCCAAGATTCTGCTGGAGCTCTGAATAACAGTTTTAAAACATCAAATAAAGGGTTTATATAGCTATATATATCAATTTGCATCTGAAATAAACAAGAGAAACACTTATTCGAAACTGTTTTCAAAAGTTATGTTTAACCTGAAATATTGTCTCAAACTGATGTTCTCAGACTGAGAGAATGACGTTTTCTAAGATTCTGCTGGAGCTCTGAATAGCAGTTTTCAAACATCAAATAAAGGGTTTATATAGCTATATATATCAATTTGCATCTGAAATAAACAAGAGAAACACTTATTCGAAGCTGTTTTCAAAAGTTATGTTTAACCTGAAATATTGTCTCAAACTGATGTTCTCAGACTGAGAGAATGACGTTTTCTAAGATTCTGCTGGAGCTCTGAATAGCAGTTTTCAAACATCAAATAAAGGGTTTATATAGCTATATATATCAATTTGCATCTGAAATAAACAAAAGAAAAACTTATTCAAAGCTGTTTTCAAAAGTTATGTTTAACCTGAAATATTGTCTCAAACTGATGTTCTCAGACTGAGAGAATGACGTTTTCTAAGATTCTGCTGGAGCTCTGAATAG
Source organism: Callionymus lyra (assembly GCF_982586985.1). Classification (NCBI taxonomy): domain Eukaryota; kingdom Metazoa; phylum Chordata; class Actinopteri; order Syngnathiformes; family Callionymidae; genus Callionymus; species Callionymus lyra. The sequence goes on from NW_028258551.1 coordinate 339,630, forward strand.
CAGTTTTCAAACATCAAATAAAGGGTTTATATAGCTATATATATCAACTTGCATCTGAAATAAACAAGAGAAACATTTATTCCAAGCTGTTTTCAAAAGTTATGTTTAACCTGAAATATTGTCTCAAATTGATGTTCTGAGACTGAGAGAATGACGTTTTCCAAGATTCTGCTGGAGCTCTGAATAGCAGTTTTCAAACATCAAATAAAGGGTTTATAAAGCTATATATATCATTTTCCATCTGAAATAAACAAGAGAAACACTTATTCGAAGCTGTTTTCAAAAGTTATGGTTAACCTGAAATATTGTCTCAAACTGATGTTCTCAGACTGAGAGAATGACGTTTTCTAAGATTCTGCTGGAGCTCTGAATAGCAGTTTTCAAACATCAAATAAAGGGTTTATATAGCTATATATATCAAATTGCATCTGAAATAAACAAGAGAAACACTTATTCGAAGCTGTTTTCAAAAGTTATGTTTAACCTGAAATATTGTCTCAAACTGATGTTCTCAGACTGAGAGAATGACGTTTTCTAAGATTCTGCTGGAGCTCTGAATAGCAGTTTTCAAACATCAAATAAAGGGTTTATATAGCTATATATATCAATTTGCATCTGAAATAAACAAGCTGCTGGAGCTCTGAATAACACAATAAGACAAGTCCTTTTTAATTTATTGTTGATTGCATTTAAGTTTATGTTACATTTTAGTATTATTATTATTTTTGTTTTATTAAATTTTTATTTTAGTGCAAAAAAACATTTAACAACCAAGCATTTAGTCACACTTTATTTGTTTATTGGACAGGCTGGAAACGCACACACAGTGTTTTTAAAAGTAACAGAATCTCTACTACATTTGCATTTGCGTTTGTTTGTAAACGTATATACACAACGAGAGTTTGTCACATTAGGCTGCTACCGATGCGCGAGACACAGATTCGTTCAGTGAACGAGGATTCACATCCCGTTATTCGCGACACACAGATTCGTTCAATGAACGAGGATTCACATCCGGGGATTCGCGAGACACGGATTCCTTCAGTGAACGAGGATTCATGTTCAGCTGTGAACACACCTCAAGATCCTCTCTATTTGCTGAATTTCTCACGAATGTCTGTGTACTGCTCCTTGTCCGTGAACGCACCGGGCGTCCTTTTTTTTTTTTTTGCATTGTCCCTGAAGTGCATTGAATGTTAACCTTAGGTCTGAATCCTTTAAGTTAGTAACGGATTGTTTGGCTGCGTTCAGGAAGTGATATTGCAGTCTGGGCTCCATAAGCACTGAGTTAGTGAATTAGTGAACGAACGAACTGAAAGAATATTTTGAACGAATCCTTTTAATGAACTGATTCTAGTTATTCAGTACAGTCAAAATAACTGCCGATCCCATCACTAATACAAACTGCATCACCCCAGGTAAGTCATATTTGTGTTTTCTTTGGTACTTTTCACTTAATGTACATCACTAGCTTGCGTAAGCTAGTGCTAGCCACCATAGCGCATATTACATCAAAATTTGCATTGCATGCTAAATATAAGTTATTTAAAGCCATTTATTAGGTTGTTTGCAGTTATGTTTATGTCATGCTTTTTCATTGATCTTACCAGAACTGTAATAACTTTTAGTAAAGTGTAGTTTATGTTGATGAAATAGAAAATGTTTTCATAACTGTGAATTATTTTGAATCCATCTTCATTCTGATGGAATAATCACAACCTCTTTTTTTAATTGATATGTATATTTTGTCAAAGGGTATGCCAACACAAGTGGTGCCCCATCTTGCCCATTCTGTGCCATCACAACGTCCACAACTACCATCGGTAAGTTGTTAGACATAATTTAGGACTCCAGTTCCACCTCTTTCCATTTTGTGAGTGACGTTGAAGATAAATATCCTCTACCTGATTACGACAAATATTGTCCAAATTGTTATCAATTAATTGTTTTTTGTTATTTTGTTATTTGTTTATTTGACAATAAAATAACTTAACTTGACTTGATATGGAAATGTCTGATTCAAGTGACTGAAAGTTCAGTGAGACAACGGAGAAGAGGTGAGTAAAGTTTAATATATGTAACATTAATGTCATAATGCTTTTAGGGTGTGACTAGATGTTGAGGATAATTCAACCATATGAAGACTATCAAGGCCACTATTTATAATAATATTAATTTAGGCCATATTGTGATAAGGTCATTCTACTAAAAACACCCACATAAGGGCCAATAGGGGGTAAAAAAAGGTTTTTTTGTAACCTTTATTCTGTATAAAAATATACTTTATTCTGTATATTTAATTCATTATTTAATTCCAGCATAAAGAGGTAAACAAGATGGGAAACACTATAAAACAGTGGATGAAGGAAACATGGAGAGCTTATCTCTGAACGCATGATCAGTGCATTTATTTATTTATTTGTATTGTATTACATTTCTCCGATCCTTGTTATTCTAGTCAGGCTCTGACTGATCACTGACTTCCATCAGTGATCTGATCCAGCCTAACACCCCAGCTCGTGCTCTGAGGTCTGTGGATCAGAATCTACTTGTGGTTCCTCGCACACGGTTCAGGACCAGAGGAGAGAAACCCTTCCAGGCAGTTGCTCCTAAGCTTTGGAACGATCTAAAACATTTTAATTTGTGCAGGCCTTTCCTTGATTTTCTGTAACTCCTGTGTTATCTTGATCTTTTATATATTTTATTGAGTTTTGTTTTTGATTGTTTAAGCACTTACCCTTACCCTTAACCTAACTCCTAAACTTTAATCCCTTTTGAATTTCTTTTACAGGTAGGGAGGGTTCATCAACGGGTTTGCACTGGCCCGTGCCCTCGACAGGGACCCTCCCTGTCACCCCCCTTCAACCCTAACGCCTAACCCTAATAAACAGGGACATCTATACACTGTACTAAATTGACAATAAATCCATATTTCTACAGTAAAAATACATAAAACTTTGTTCACTTATACTTCAAAACCTGCTGAACATGAAAATAAAGTCAGATCTTTGTCAACTATTAAGGTTTATTTTTTATAATAAAATACGTTGTGCACAAACAGCTTTCTAAGCAAAAATAACGTCGTAAGTCAGTAATTAAATTATTTAAACAACCGTAATTGAATTATTTTGCAAGAAAACAAAAAAATAAACAGGAAATTATAACAGATTAGCAGAAAATAAATATTTCCTATTTTGGCTGCTTTTCTTCCAACAGTCTCACACATGTTTGGAGACTCTGGTCTCATCACGCAAATGTCTCTTCAAATCTTACTTTAATGTCACCATATCAGAGTATTTTTGAGAATATATCAGTAATAGTGTCATAGAACCTTCCGCATATGACTTCTCTCCCACTACTGTAACACCTTCACAAAAACGCAAGTGTTTTAAGGTTGCGGCTAGATCGCGGCTCACTTGACCGCAGTGTGGGGGACCATGCCGCCTAGCCTGGATCTTTTTTTTTAATCACAATTTTTTAGCCACAATACAATCCCCTCAAGCCCCCTACCTTGTGCAGGAACCAAACACCACCATGTCTTCTCCTTTGAATTTGACTGACAGGTCCACCAGCACGGTTGTGTAGATGCAGCCATGAGCGAAGCCCCTCTCCCACGACGACTTCCTGACTATCTGTTCAAAAAAAGGGAAATTTAAATAAATAAATAAATAATGTGGGGAGTAAAAAAGTTTTGAATAAAACCAGAGGATGAACTGAATCAGGTTTTCTAACATGCTGCTGTAAACCTGCAGAACAGTTTCCAAACTTCAAATAAAGGGTTTATTTAGCTATAAACATCAATGATAATTTATAATAACAAACAAAAGAAAACACTTCTTGTACGTGATTCTGAAGCGGGCAGGATAAGCAAATCCGAACCAAACCCCGTCCACTCCCCAAAACCGACTCTTTACGTCATTGAACGCTGCGCGTGCTTTGGCAACACTTGTCGGGTAGTCAGGAAACACTGAGGTGCTGACTCCGTCCACACTGATGCGTTGTCTAGTCTGAGCGAGTCTCAGAATGTTTTCACAGTCTTGGAAATAGTGAACGCGGGCTATGATCGTGTTTGACCGGCGTCCCTCTGTAGATCCAGGCGGGGAGAGACGGTGAGCTCTGTCCAGGAGCGGCGCGTCTTTCAGATCAAAGGCCCGCTGCAGAAGCGCGGACACAGACTCGGTGTTGCATTCAAGGGTCTCCGGTATTTCGACATAAGGATCTTATGTTGTTTGTCCGCGACCTCGCCTCCAAGTCCTCGCATTTATTCTGAAGTTGGTCCATGACCCCCGTGAGCCGCTTCACCTCCTTCTTGAGTGAAACAACATCATCTGTACACGTTGACAAACTTACTTTCACATTCTTCACCGTAGATTTCATGGCGGAGAGTTCAGAGGCGATCGTCAACCTGTATTCTTTGAGCTCCGCTCTAGCTGCAACAATATCCGCTCGAATCACCGCCATCTCACTTTCCAACATTGCGCAAACTTCTGTTTGAATAATTTCAGCTAAATCCTTGCGCACCGAAGATAGCAGTTCCATCATGTATTTTAGGTTTTCTTTTGATAAGGATCAAAATATATAGTGCTTGAATAACAGTGACATCAATACACTGTACTAAATTGACAATAAATCAATGTTTCTACAGTAAAAATACATAACTTATTTCACTTATACTTCAAAACCTGTTGAACATGAAATAAAGTCAGATCTTTGTCAACTATTGAGTTTTTTTTATAAGAATTAAAATACATTGTGCATGATTAACAGGGACATCAATACACTGTACTAAATTGACAATAAATCCATATTTCTACAGTAAAAATGCATGGAACTTTGTTCACTTATACTTCAAAACCTGCTGAACATGAAAATAAAGTCAGATCTTTGTCAACTAATAAGGTTTATTTTTTATAATAAAAAAGGGTTGTGCACAAACAGCTTTCTAAGCAAAAATAACGCCATAAGTCAGTAATTAAATTATTTAAACAACCGTAATTGAATTATTTTGTAAGAAAACAAAAAAATAAACAGGAAATTATAGCAGATTAGCAGAAAATAAATATTTCCTATTTCGGCTGCTTTTCTTCCAACAGTCTCACACATGTTTGGAGACTCTGGTCTCATCACGCAAATGTCTCTTCAAATCTTACTTTAATGTCACCATATCAGAGTATTTTTGAGAATATATCAGTAATAGTGTCGTAGATCCTTCCGCGTATGACTTCTCTCCCACTACTGTAACACCTTCACAAAAACGCAAGTGTTTTAAGGTTGCGGCTAGATCGCGGCTCACTTGACCGCAGTGTGGGGGACCATGCCGCCTAGCCTGGATCTTTTTTTTTAATCACAATTTTTTAGCCACAATACAATCCCCTCAAGCCCCCTACCTTGTGCAGGAACCAAACACCACCATGTCTTCTCCTTTGAATTTGACTGACAGGTCCACCAGCACGGTTGTGTAGATGCAGCCATGAGCGAAGCCCCTCTCCCACGACGACTTCCTGACTATCTGTTCAAAAAAAGGGAAATTTAAATAAATAAATAAATAATGTGGGGAGTAAAAAAGTTTTGAATAAAACCAGAGGATGAACTGAATCAGGTTTTCTAACATGCTGCTGTAAACCTGCAGAACAGTTTCCAAACTTCAAATAAAGGGTTTATTTAGCTATAAACATCAATAATAATTTATAATAACAAACAAAAGAAAACACTTCTTGTACGTGATTCTGAAGCGGGCAGGATAAGCAAATCCGAACCGAACCCCGTCCACTCCCCAAAACCGACTCTTTACGTCATTGAACGCTGCGCGTGCTTTGGCAACACTTGTCGGGTAGTCAGGAAACACTGAGGTGCTGACTCCGTCCACACTGATGCGTTGTCTAGTCTGAGCGAGTCTCAGAATGTTTTCACAGTCTTGGAAGTAGTGAACGCGGGCTATGATCGTGTTTGACCGGCGTCCCTCTGTAGATCCAGGCGGGGAGAGACGGTGAGCTCTGTCCAGGAGCGGCGCGTCTTTCAGATCAAAGGCCCGCTGCAGAAGCGCGGACACAGACTCGGTGTTGCATTCAAGGGTCTCCGGTATTTCGACATAAGGATCTTATGTTGTTTGTCCGCGACCTCGCCTCCAAGTCCTCGCATTTATTCTGAAGTTGGTCCATGACCCCCGTGAGCCGCTTCACCTCCTTCTTGAGTGAAACAACATCATCTGTACACGTTGACAAACTTACTTTCACATTCTTCACCGTAGATTTCATGGCGGAGAGTTCAGAGGCGATCGTCAACCTGTATTCTTTGAGCTCCGCTCTAGCTGCAACAATATCCGCTCGAATCACCGCCATCTCACTTTCCAACATTGCGCAAACTTCTGTTTGAATAATTTCAGCTAAATCCTTGCGCACCGAAGATAGCAGTTCCATCATGTATTTTAGGTTTTCTTTTGATAAGGATCAAAATATATAGTGCTTGAATAACAGTGACATCAATACACTGTACTAAATTGACAATAAATCAATGTTTCTACAGTAAAAATACATAACTTATTTCACTTATACTTCAAAACCTGTTGAACATGAAATAAAGTCAGATCTTTGTCAACTATTGAGTTTTTTTTATAAGAATTAAAATATATTGTGCATGATTAACAGGGACATCAATACACTGTACTAAATTGACAATAAATCCATATTTCTACAGTAAAAATGCATGAAACTTTGTTCACTTATACTTCAAAACCTGCTGAACATGAAAATAAAGTCAGATCTTTGTCAACTAATAAGGTTTATTTTTTATAATAAAAAAGGGTTGTGCACAAACAGCTTTCTAAGCAAAAATAACGCCATAAGTCAGTAATTAAATTATTTAAACAACCGTAATTGAATTATTTTGTAAGAAAACAAAAAAATAAACAGGAAATTATAGCAGATTAGCAGAAAATAAATATTTCCTATTTCGGCTGCTTTTCTTCCAACAGTCTCACACATGTTTGGAGACTCTGGTCTCATCACGCAAATGTCTCTTCAAATCTTACTTTAATGTCACCATATCAGAGTATTTTTGAGAATATATCAGTAATAGTGTCGTAGATCCTTCCGCGTATGACTTCTCTCCCACTACTGTAACACCTTCACAAAAACGCAAGTGTTTTAAGGTTGCGGCTAGATCGCGGCTCACTTGACCGCAGTGTGGGGGACCATGCCGCCTAGCCTGGATCTTTTTTTTTAATCACAATTTTTTAGCCACAATACAATCCCCTCAAGCCCCCTACCTTGTGCAGGAACCAAACACCACCATGTCTTCTCCTTTGAATTTGACTGACAGGTCCACCAGCACGGTTGTGTAGATGCAGCCATGAGCGAAGCCCCTCTCCCACGACGACTTCCTGACTATCTGTTCAAAAAAAGGGAAATTTAAATAAATAAATAAATAATGTGGGGAGTAAAAAAGTTTTGAATAAAACCAGAGGATGAACTGAATCAGGTTTTCTAACATGCTGCTGTAAACCTGCAGAACAGTTTCCAAACTTCAAATAAAGGGTTTATTTAGCTATAAACATCAATAATAATTTATAATAACAAACAAAAGAAAACACTTCTTGTACGTGATTCTGAAGCGGGCAGGATAAGCAAATCCGAACCGAACCCCGTCCACTCCCCAAAACCGACTCTTTACGTCATTGAACGCTGCGCGTGCTTTGGCAACACTTGTCGGGTAGTCAGGAAACACTGAGGTGCTGACTCCGTCCACACTGATGCGTTGTCTAGTCTGAGCGAGTCTCAGAATGTTTTCACAGTCTTGGAAGTAGTGAACGCGGGCTATGATCGTGTTTGACCGGCGTCCCTCTGTAGATCCAGGCGGGGAGAGACGGTGAGCTCTGTCCAGGAGCGGCGCGTCTTTCAGATCAAAGGCCCGCTGCAGAAGCGCGGACACAGACTCGGTGTTGCATTCAAGGGTTTCCGGTATTTCGACATAAGGATCTTATGTTGTTTGTCCGCGACCTCGCCTCCAAGTCCTCGCATTTATTCTGAAGTTGGTCCATGACCCCCGTGAGCCGCTTCACCTCCTTCTTGAGTGAAACAACATCATCTGTACACGTTGACAAACTTACTTTCACATTCTTCACCGTAGATTTCATGGCGGAGAGTTCAGAGGCGATCGTCAACCTGTATTCTTTGAGCTCCGCTCTAGCTGCAACAATATCCGCTCGAATCACCGCCACCTCACTTTCCAACATTGCGCAAACTTCTGTTTGAATAATTTCAGCTAAATCCTTGCGCACCGAAGATAGCAGTTCCATCATGTATTTTAGGTTTTCTTTTGATAAGGATCAAAATATATAGTGCTTGAATAACAGTGACATCAATACACTGTACTAAATTGACAATAAATCAATGTTTCTACAGTAAAAATACATAACTTATTTCACTTATACTTCAAAACCTGTTGAACATGAAATAAAGTCAGATCTTTGTCAACTATTGAGTTTTTTTTATAAGAATTAAAATACATTGTGCATGATTAACAGGGACATCAATACACTGTACTAAATTGACAATAAATCCATATTTCTACAGTAAAAATGCATGGAACTTTGTTCACTTATACTTCAAAACCTGCTGAACATGAAAATAAAGTCAGATCTTTGTCAACTAATAAGGTTTATTTTTTATAATAAAAAAGGGTTGTGCACAAACAGCTTTCTAAGCAAAAATAACGCCATAAGTCAGTAATTAAATTATTTAAACAACCGTAATTGAATTATTTTGTAAGAAAACAAAAAAATAAACAGGAAATTATAGCAGATTAGCAGAAAATAAATATTTCCTATTTCGGCTGCTTTTCTTCCAACAGTCTCACACATGTTTGGAGACTCTGGTCTCATCACGCAAATGTCTCTTCAAATCTTACTTTAATGTCACCATATCAGAGTATTTTTGAGAATATATCAGTAATAGTGTCGTAGATCCTTCCGCGTATGACTTCTCTCCCACTACTGTAACACCTTCACAAAAACGCAAGTGTTTTAAGGTTGCGGCTAGATCGCGGCTCACTTGACCGCAGTGTGGGGGACCATGCCGCCTAGCCTGGATCTTTTTTTTTAATCACAATTTTTTAGCCACAATACAATCCCCTCAAGCCCCCTACCTTGTGCAGGAACCAAACACCACCATGTCTTCTCCTTTGAATTTGACTGACAGGTCCACCAGCACGGTTGTGTAGATGCAGCCATGAGCGAAGCCCCTCTCCCACGACGACTTCCTGACTATCTGTTCAAAAAAAGGGAAATTTAAATAAATAAATAAATAATGTGGGGAGTAAAAAAGTTTTGAATAAAACCAGAGGATGAACTGAATCAGGTTTTCTAACATGCTGCTGTAAACCTGCAGAACAGTTTCCAAACTTCAAATAAAGGGTTTATTTAGCTATAAACATCAATAATAATTTATAATAACAAACAAAAGAAAACACTTCTTGTACGTGATTCTGAAGCGGGCAGGATAAGCAAATCCGAACCGAACCCCGTCCACTCCCCAAAACCGACTCTTGACGTCATTGAACGCTGCGCGTGCTTTGGCAACACTTGTCGGGTAGTCAGGAAACACTGAGGTTCTGACTCCGTCCACACCGATGCGTTGTCTAGTCCGAGCGAGTCTCAGAATGTTTTCACAGTCTTGGAAGTAGTGAACGCAGGCTATGATCGTGTTTGACCGGCGTCCCTCTGTAGATCCAGGCGGGGAGAGACGGTGAGCTCTGTCCAGGAGCGGCGCGTCTTTCAGATCAAAGGCCCGCTGCAGAAGCGCGGACACAGACTCGGTGTTGCATTCAAGGGTCTCCGGTATTTCGACATAAGGATCTTATGTTGTTTGTCCGCGACCTCGCCTCCAAGTCCTCGCATTTATTCTGAAGTTGGTCCATGACCCCCGTTAGCCGCTTCACCTCCTTCTTGAGTGAAACAACATCATCTGTCCACGTTGACAAACTTTCTTCCACATCCTTCACCGTAGATTTCATGGCGGAGAGTTCAGAGGCGATCGTCAACCTGTATTCTTTGAGCTCCGCTCTAGCTGCAACAATATCCGCTCGAATCACCGCCATCTCACTTTCCAACATTGCGCAAACTTCTGTTTGAATAATTTCAGCTAAATCCTTGCGCACCGAAGATAGCAGTTCCATCATGTATTTTAGGTTTTCTTTTGATAAGGATTAAAATATATAGTGCTTCAATAACAGTGACATCAATACACTGTACTAAATTGACAATAAATCAATGTTTCTACAGTAAAAATACATAACTTATTTCACTTATACTTCAAAACCTGTTGAACATGAAAATAAAGTCAGATCTTTGTCAACTATTGAGTTTTTTTTATAAGAATTAAAATATATTGTGCATGATTAACAGGGACATCAATACACTGTACTAAATTGACAATAAATCCATATTTCTACAGTAAAAATACATGAAACGTTGTTCACTTATACTTCAAAACCTGCTGAACATGAAAATAAAGTCAGATCTTTGTCAACTAATAAGGTTTATTTTTTATAATAAAAAAGGTTGTGCACAAACAGCTTTCTAAGCAAAAATAACGCCATAAGTCAGTAATTAAATTATTTAAACAACCATAATTGAATTATTTTGTAAGAAAACAAAAAAATAAACAGGAAATTATAACAGATTAGCAGAAAATAAATATTTCCTATTTCGGCTGCTTTTCTTCCAAAAGTCTCACACATGTTTGGAGACTCTGGTCTCATCACGCAAATGTCTCTTCAAATCTTACCTTAATGTCACCATATCAGAGTATTTTTGAGAATATATCAGTAATAGTGTCGTAGATCCTTCCGCGTATGACTTCTCTCCCACTACTGTAACACCTTCACAAAAACGCAAGTGTTTTAAGGTTGCGGCTAGATCGCAGCTCACTTGACCGCAGTGTGTGGGACCATGCCGCCTAGCCTGGATCTTTTTTTTTTATCACAATTTTTTAGCCACAATACAAGCCCCTCAAGCCCCCTACCTTGTGCAGGAACCAAACACCACCATGTCTTCTCCTTTGAATTTGACTGACAGGTCCACCAGCACGGTTGTGTAGATGCAGCCATGAGCGAAGCCCCTCTCCCACGACGACTTCCTGACTATCTGTTCAAAAAAAGGGAAATTTAAATAAATAAATAAATAATGTGGGGAGTAAAAAAGTTTTGAATAAAACCAGAGGATGAACTGAATCAGGTTTTCTAACATGCTGCTGTAAACCTGCAGAACAGTTTCCAAACTTCAAATAAAGGGTTTATTTAGCTATAAACATCAATAATAATTTATAAAAACAAACATAAGAAAACACTTATTTGAAGTTGTTTTAAAAAGTTAGGTTTAAAGTGAAATCTTATCTGAAAATGATGTTTTCTTTACAATATTATTTTCAGTGAACTGTCCTTAGTAGCCATAGATGTTTTAGCATTTTAGCATAAGACATTTTAATGAGGTAGTGCCACCATTTGCGCTATATTAAATGTAATATTTAAATGTGTCAACATAATTTAATATTTAGGTAACACCTCACTATATGAACACAACTTTAAGAAATATAACTTACTTGAGGCTGTGTATTTCTTTCGTCGTTTTTTTTGCACCATTTTCTCTGAATCTTTCTGCTGAAGATGCGGCAAGACCCGCCCTTCTTCCCTCGGGTAGCTCCCTATGATTGGTGGAGAAGTCCAGCCAATGACAGCAGAAGGATTCAAGCCGCTGGTCTCTGAATGGCTACCCTCGTGGGCAGGGTGTGCGAGGAGTTGTGAGCAAGCTTCTATAGGGCAATGAATGTACAATTAATTACTTGTTTATTCGCTGATTTAGAAGCATTATTTTGCTATGTTTTCCGACATTTAGACAATATTTCTCACATTTATGAAATATAAAATCTAAATGTCAAATTTAAATGTAAATGTTAAATACATATCTAAATGTTAAATCTAAATCTTAAATCTAAATATAAATATAAATATAAATTTAAATCTATATTTAAATGTTAAATCTATATCTAAATGTTAAATCTAAATGTTAAATCTAAATCTAAAAACAAGTAAAATGTTTTACTTAGACAAGACCTTTTTAATTTATTGTTGATTGCATTTAAGTTTATGTTACATTTTAGTATTATTATTATTTTTGTTTTATTTAATTTTTATTTTAGTGCAAAAAAACATTTAACAACCAAGCATTTAGTCACACTTTAATTGTTTATTGGACAGGCTGGAAACGCACACACAGTGTTTTTAAAAGTAACAGAATCTCTACTACATTTGCATTTGCGTTTGTTTGTAAACGTATATACACAACGAGAGTTTGTCACATTAGGCTGCTACCGATGCGCGAGACACAGATTCGTTCAGTGAACGAGGATTCACATCCCGTTATTCGCGACACACAGATTCGTTCAATGAACGAGGATTCACATCCGGGGATTCGCGAGACACGGATTCCTTCAGTGAACGAGGATTCATGTTCAGCTGTGAACACACCTCAAGATCCTCTCTATTTGCTGAATTTCTCACGAATGTCTGTGTACTGCTCCTTATCCGTGAACGCACCGGGCGTCCTTTTTTTTTTTTTTTGCATTGTCCCTGAAGTGCATTGAATGTTAACCTCGGGTCTGAATCCTTTAAGTTAGTAACGGATTGTTTGGCTGCGTTCAGGAAGTAGGTGATATTGCAGTCTGGGCTCCATAAGCACTGAGTTAGTGATTTAGTGAACGAACGAACTGAAAGAATATTTTGAACGAATCCTTTTAATGAACTGATTCTAGTTATTCAGTACAGTCAAAAGAACTGCCGATCCCATCACTAATACAAACTGCATCACCCCAGGTAAGTCATATTTGTGTTTTCTTTGGTACTTTTCACTTAATGTAAAACACTAGCTTGCGTAAGCTAGTGCTAGCCACCATAGCGCATATTACATCAAAATTTGCATTGCATGCTAAATATAAGTTATTTAAAGCCATTTATTAGGTTGTTTGCAGTTATGTTTATGTCATGCTTTTTCATTGATCTTACCAGAACTGTAATAACTTTTAGTAAAGTGTAGTTTATGTTGATGAAATAGAAAATGTTTTCATAACTGTGAATTATTTTGAATCCATCTTCATTCTGATGGAATAATCACAACCTCTTTTTTTAATTGATATGTATATTTTGTCAAAGGGTATGTCAACACAAGTGGTGCCCCATCTTGCCCATTCTGTGCCATCACAACGTCCACAACTACCATCGGTAAGTTGTTAGACATAATTTAGGACTCCAGTTCCACCTCTTTCCATTTTGTGAGTGACCTTGAAGATAAATATCCTCTACCTGATTAAGACAAATATTGTCCAAATTGTTATCAATTAATTGTTTTTTGTTATTTTGTTATTTGTTTATTTGACAATAAAATAACTTAACTTGACTTGATATTGAAATGTCTGATTCAAGTGACTGAAAGTTCAGTGAGACAACGGAGAAGAGGTGAGTAAAGTTTAATATATGTAACATTAATGTCATAATGCTTTTAGGGTGTGACTAGATGTTGAGGATAATTCAACCATATGAAGACTATCAAGGCCACTATTTATAATAATATTAATTTAGGCCATATTGTGATAAGGTCATTCTACTAAAAACACCCACATAAGGGCCAATAGGGGGTAAAAAAAAGTTTTTTCTACACCAGGCCTGGCCAACCCGCGGCTCCCGAGCCGCATGCGGCTCTTTGCCTGGTTTCATGCGGCTCTAACGTTCTAGTGTTGTGTGGTTCTCGAACGATTTGTTGGAACGAACGATCTTTTGAGTGAACGTACTGAACTTCATTCCTTTCTCAGTTCAGTTGAACTCAGCTGCGACCGTGCCGGTGGGAGGGATTCTATAATAGACTTTGCTACAGAACATTTAGTTTTTATGTTGGCACTAAGTGCCAAAGTACAGTCAAAAGAACTGTCGATCCCATCACTCTAATGTTCATATCGAGGTTTGGGTTTGTGTTTTCTAAATGTGTGTGTTCGCTTCACTTGAGTTCAATACATGCGCGTTGGATGAAAATACCGCAAAGTTTCTCAGTAGGGAAAAGATCTTTTGAGTAAACAATTTGTGTCAAGTTCGCTTTCAAAATGGCAGGGAAAAAATTCACAGCCAAATGAAAATATATATATATATATATATCAATTTGCATCTGAAATAAAAAAGAGAAACACTTATTCAAAGCTGTTTTCAAAAGTTATGTTTAACCTTAAATATTGTCTCAAACTGATGTTCTCAGACTGAGAGAATGACGTTTTCTAAGATTCTGCTGGAGCTCTGAATAACAGTTTTCAAACATCAAATAAATGGTTTATATAGATATATATATCAATTTGCATCTGAAATAAACAAGAGAAACACTTATTCGAAGCTGTTTTCAAAAGTTATGTTTAACCTGAAATATTGTCTCAATTTGATGTTCTCAGACTGAGAGAATGACGTTTTCCAAGATTCTGCTGGAGCTCTGAATAACAGTTTTCAAACATCAAATAAAGGGTTTATAAAGCTATATATATCAATTTGCATCTGAAATAAACAAGAGAAACACTTATTTGAAGCTGTTTTCAAAAGTTATGTTTAACCTGAAATATTGTCTCAAACTGATCTTCACAGGCTGAGAGAAAGATGTTTTCCAAGATTCTGCTGAAGCTCTGAATAGCAGTTTTCAAACATCAAATAAAGGGTTTATATAGCTATATATATCAATTTGCATCTGAAATAAACAAGAGAAACACTTATTCGAAGCTATTTTCAAAAATTATGTTTAACCTGAAATATTGTCTCAAACTGATGTTCTCAGACTGAGAGAATGACGTTTTCTAAGATTCTGCTGGAGCTCTGAATAGCAGTTTTCAAACATCAAATAAAGGGTTTATATAGCTATATATATCAATTTGCATCTGAAATAAACAAGAGAAACACTTATTCGAAGCTGTTTTCAAAAGTTATGTTTAACCTGAAATATTGTCTCAAACTGATGTTCTCAGACTGAGAGAATGACGTTTTCTAAGATTCTGCTGGAGCTCTGAATAGCAGTTTTCAAACATCAAATAAAGGGTTTATATAGCTATATATATCAATTTGCATCTGAAATAAACAAAAGAAAAACTTATTCAAAGCTGTTTTCAAAAGTTATGTTTAACCTGAAATATTGTCTCAAACTGATGTTCTCAGACCGAGAGAATGACGTTTTCTAAGATTCTGCTGGAGTTCTGAATAGCAGTTTTCAAACATCAAATAAAGGGTTTATATAGCTATATATATCAATTTGCATCCGAAATAAACAAGAGAAACACTTATTCGAATCTGTTTTCAAAAGTTATGTTTAACCTGAAATATTGTCTCAAACTGATCTTCTCAGACCGAGAGAATGACGTTTTCTAAGATTCTGCTGGAGCTCTGAATAGCAGTTTTCAAACATCAAATAAAGGGTTTATATAGCTATATATAACAATTTGCATCTGAAATAAACAAGAGAAACATTTATTCGAAGCTGTTTTCAAAAGTTATGTTTAACCTGAAATATTGTCTCAAACTGATCTTAACAGGCTGAGAGAATGACGTTTTCCAAGATTCTGCTGAAGCTCTGAATAGCAGTTTTCAAACATCAAATAAAGGGTTTATATAGCTATATATATCAATTTGCATCTGAAATAAACAAGAGAAACACTTATTCGAAGCTGTTTTCAAAAGTTATGTTTAACCTGAAATATTGTCTCAAACTGATCTTCTCAGACTGAGAGAATGACGTTTTCCAAGATTCTGCTGGAGCTCTGAATAACAGTTTTAAAACATCAAATAAAGGGTTTATATAGCTATATATATCAATTTGCATCTGAAATAAACAAGAGAAACACTTATTCGAAGCTGTTTTCAAAAGTTATGTTTAACATGAAATACTGTCTCAAACTGATGTTCTCAGACTGAGAGAATGACGTTTTCCAAGATTCTGCTGGAGCTCTGAATAACAGTTTTCAAACATCAAATAAAGGGTTTATATAGCTATATATATCAATTTGCATCTGAAATAAACAAGAGAAACACTTATTCGAAGCTGTTTTCAAAAGTTATGTTTAACCTGAACTATTGTCTCAAACTGATGTTCTCAGACTGAGAGAATGACGTTTTCTAAGATTCTGCTGGAGCTCTGAATAGCAGTTTTCAAACATCAAATAAAGGGTTTATATAGCTATATATAACAATTTGCATCTGAAATAAACAAGAGAAACATTTATTCGAAGCTGTTTTCAAAAGTTATGTTTAACCTGAAATATTGTCTCAAACTGATCTTCTCAGACTGAGAGAATGACGTTTTCCAAGATTCTGCTGGAGCTCTGAATAACCGTTTTCAAACATCAAATAAAGGGTTGATATAGCTATATATATCAATTTGCATCTGAAATAAACAAGAGAAACACTTATTCGAAGCTGTTTTCAAAAGTTATGTTTAACCTGAAATATTGTCTCAAACTGATGTTCTCAGACTGAGAGAATGACGTTTTCCAAGATTCTGCTGGAGCTCTGAATAGCAGTTTTTAAACATCAAATAAAGGGTTTATATAGCTATATATATCAATTTGCATCTGAAATAAACAAGAGAAACACTTATTCGAAGCTGTTTTCAAAAGTTATGTTTAACCTGAAATATTGTCTCAAACTGATGTTCTCAGACTGAGAGAATGACGTTTTCCAAGATTCTGCTGGAGCTCTGAATAGCAGTTTTCAAACATCAAATAAAGGGTTTATATAGCTATATATATCATTTTCCATCTGAAATAAACAAGAGAAACACTTATTCGAAGCTGTTTTCAAAAGTTATGGTTAACCTGAAATATTGTCTCAAACTGATGTTCTCAGACTGAGAGAATGACGTTTTCTAAGATTCTGCTGGAGCTCTGAATAGCAGTTTTCAAACATCAAATAAAGGGTTTATATAGCTATATATATCAATTTGCATCTGAAATAAACAAGAGAAACACTTATTCGAAGCTGTTTTCAAAGGATATGTTTAAGTGAGACCTTCTCTAAATGTGATGTATTCAGACTGAGATGTATTTGATGTCCAATCCCGCCACCTTGTGGTTCTTTTTTTTTATCAACATTTCTCTTTTTTTTTCCACAATGCAATTCCCCCAAGCACCCTACCTGGTGCACAAACCAAACACCACCATGTCTTCTCCTTTGAATTTGATTGACAGGTCCACCAGAACGGTCTTGTAGATACAGCATTGCGTTGTCTAGTCCGAGCGAGTCTCAGAATGTTTTCACAGTCTTGGAAGTAGTGAACGCGGGCTAAGATGCTGCTGGAGCTCTGAATAACAGTTTTCAAACATCAAATAAAGGGTTTATATAGCTATATATATCAATTTGCATCTGAAATAAACAAGAGAAAAACATATTCAAAGCTGTTTTCAAAAGTTATGTTTAACCTGAAATATTGTCTCAAACTGATGTTCTCAGACTGAGAGAATGACGTTTTCTAAGATTCTGCTGGAGCTCTGAATAACAGTTTTCAAACATCAAATAAAGGGTTTATATAGCTATATCTATCAAATTGCATTGAAATAAACAAGAGAAACACTTATTCGAAACTGTTTTCAAAAGTTATGTTTAACATGAAATATTGTCTCAAACTGATGTTCTAAGACTGAGAGAATGACGTTTTCTAAGATTCTGCTGGAGCTCTGAATAGCAGTTTTCAAACCTCAAATAAAGGGTTTATATATATATATCAATTTGCATCTGAAATAAACAAGCTGCTGGAGCTCTGAATAACACAATAAGACAAGTCCTTTTTAATTTATTGTTGATTGCATTTAAGTTTATGTTACATTTTAGTATTATTATTATTTTTGTTTTATTAAATTTTTATTTTAGTGCAAAAAAACATTTAACAACCAAGCATTTAGTCACACTTTATTTGTTTATTGGACAGGCTGGAAACGCACACACAGTGTTTTTAAAAGTAACAGAATCTCTACTACATTTGCATTTGCGTTTGTTTGTAAACGTATATACACAACGAGAGTTTGTCACATTAGGCTGCTACCGATGCGCGAGACACAGATTCGTTCAGTGAACGAGGATTCACATCCCGTTATTCGCGACACACAGATTCGTTCAATGAACGAGGATTCACATCCGGGGATTCGCGAGACACGGATTCCTTCAGTGAACGAGGATTCATGTTCAGCTGTGAACACACCTCAAGATCCTCTCTATTTGCTGAATTTCTCACGAATGTCTGTGTACTGCTCCTTGTCCGTGAACGCACCGGGCGTCCTTTTTTTTTTTTTTGCATTGTCCCTGAAGTGCATTGAATGTTAACCTCAGGTCTGAATCCTTTAAGTTAGTAACGGATTGTTTGGCTGCGTTCAGGAAGTAGGTGATATTGCAGTCTGGGCTCCATAAGCACTGAGTTAGTGATTTAGTGAACGAACGAACTGAAAGAATATTTTGAACGAATCCTTTTAATGAACTGATTCTAGTTATTCAGTACAGTCAAAAGAACTGCCGATCCCATCACTAATACAAACTGCATCACCCCAGGTAAGTCATATTTGTGTTTTCTTTGGTACTTTTCACTTAATGTACATCACTAGCTTGCGTAAGCTAGTGCTAGCCACCATAGCGCATATTACATCAAAATTTGCATTGCATGCTAAATATAAGTTATTTAAAGCCATTTATTAGGTTGTTTGCAGTTATGTTTATGTCATGCTTTTTCATTGATCTTACCAGAACTGTAATAACTTTTAGTAAAGTGTAGTTTATGTTGATGAAATAGAAAATGTTTTCATAACTGTGAATTATTTTGAATCCATCTTCATTCTGATGGAATAATCACAACCTCTTTTTTTAATTGATATGTATATTTTGTCAAAGGGTATGCCAACACAAGTGGTGCCCCATCTTGCCCATTCTGTGCCATCACAACGTCCACAACTACCATCGGTAAGTTGTTAGACATAATTTAGGACTCCAGTTCCACCTCTTTCCATTTTGTGAGTGACGTTGAAGATAAATATCCTCTACCTGATTACGACAAATATTGTCCAAATTGTTATCAATTAATTGTTTTTTGTTATTTTGTTATTTGTTTATTTGACAATAAAATAACTTAACTTGACTTGATATGGAAATGTCTGATTCAAGTGACTGAAAGTTCAGTGAGACAACGGAGAAGAGGTGAGTAAAGTTTAATATATGTAACATTAATGTCATAATGCTTTTAGGGTGTGACTAGATGTTGAGGATAATTCAACCATATGAAGACTATCAAGGCCACTATTTATAATAATATTAATTTAGGCCATATTGTGATAAGGTCATTCTACTAAAAACACCCACATAAGGGCCAATAGGGGGTAAAAAAAGGTTTTTTTGTAACCTTTATTCTGTATAAAAATATACTTTATTCTGTATATTTAATTCATTATTTAATTCCAGCATAAAGAGGTAAACAAGATGGGAAACACTATAAAACAGTGGATGAAGGAAACATGGAGAGCTTATCTCTGAACGCATGATCAGTGCATTTATTTATTTATTTGTATTGTATTACATTTCTCCGATCCTTGTTATTCTAGTCAGGCTCTGACTGATCACTGACTTCCATCAGTGATCTGATCCAGCCTAACACCCCAGCTCGTGCTCTGAGGTCTGTGGATCAGAATCTACTTGTGGTTCCTCGCACACGGTTCAGGACCAGAGGAGAGAAACCCTTCCAGGCAGTTGCTCCTAAGCTTTGGAACGATCTAAAACATTTTAATTTGTGCAGGCCTTTCCTTGATTTTCTGTAACTCCTGTGTTATCTTGATCTTTTATATATTTTATTGAGTTTTGTTTTTGATTGTTTAAGCACTTACCCTTACCCTTAACCTAACTCCTAAACTTTAATCCCTTTTGAATTTCTTTTACAGGTAGGGAGGGTTCATCAACGGGTTTGCACTGGCCCGTGCCCTCGACAGGGACCCTCCCTGTCACCCCCCTTCAACCCTAACGCCTAACCCTAATAAACAGGGACATCTATACACTGTACTAAATTGACAATAAATCCATATTTCTACAGTAAAAATACATAAAACTTTGTTCACTTATACTTCAAAACCTGCTGAACATGAAAATAAAGTCAGATCTTTGTCAACTATTAAGGTTTATTTTTTATAATAAAATACGTTGTGCACAAACAGCTTTCTAAGCAAAAATAACGTCGTAAGTCAGTAATTAAATTATTTAAACAACCGTAATTGAATTATTTTGCAAGAAAACAAAAAAATAAACAGGAAATTATAACAGATTAGCAGAAAATAAATATTTCCTATTTTGGCTGCTTTTCTTCCAACAGTCTCACACATGTTTGGAGACTCTGGTCTCATCACGCAAATGTCTCTTCAAATCTTACTTTAATGTCACCATATCAGAGTATTTTTGAGAATATATCAGTAATAGTGTCATAGAACCTTCCGCATATGACTTCTCTCCCACTACTGTAACACCTTCACAAAAACGCAAGTGTTTTAAGGTTGCGGCTAGATCGCGGCTCACTTGACCGCAGTGTGGGGGACCATGCCGCCTAGCCTGGATCTTTTTTTTTAATCACAATTTTTTAGCCACAATACAATCCCCTCAAGCCCCCTACCTTGTGCAGGAACCAAACACCACCATGTCTTCTCCTTTGAATTTGACTGACAGGTCCACCAGCACGGTTGTGTAGATGCAGCCATGAGCGAAGCCCCTCTCCCACGACGACTTCCTGACTATCTGTTCAAAAAAAGGGAAATTTAAATAAATAAATAAATAATGTGGGGAGTAAAAAAGTTTTGAATAAAACCAGAGGATGAACTGAATCAGGTTTTCTAACATGCTGCTGTAAACCTGCAGAACAGTTTCCAAACTTCAAATAAAGGGTTTATTTAGCTATAAACATCAATGATAATTTATAATAACAAACAAAAGAAAACACTTCTTGTACGTGATTCTGAAGCGGGCAGGATAAGCAAATCCGAACCAAACCCCGTCCACTCCCCAAAACCGACTCTTTACGTCATTGAACGCTGCGCGTGCTTTGGCAACACTTGTCGGGTAGTCAGGAAACACTGAGGTGCTGACTCCGTCCACACTGATGCGTTGTCTAGTCTGAGCGAGTCTCAGAATGTTTTCACAGTCTTGGAAGTAGTGAACGCGGGCTATGATCGTGTTTGACCGGCGTCCCTCTGTAGATCCAGGCGGGGAGAGACGGTGAGCTCTGTCCAGGAGCGGCGCGTCTTTCAGATCAAAGGCCCGCTGCAGAAGCGCGGACACAGACTCGGTGTTGCATTCAAGGGTCTCCGGTATTTCGACATAAGGATCTTATGTTGTTTGTCCGCAACCTCGCCTCCAAGTCCTCGCATTTATTCTGAAGTTGGTCCATGACCCCCGTGAGCCGCTTCACCTCCTTCTTGAGTGAAACAACATCATCTGTACACGTTGACAAACTTACTTTCACATTCTTCACCGTAGATTTCATGGCGGAGAGTTCAGAGGCGATCGTCAACCTGTATTCTTTGAGCTCCGCTCTAGCTGCAACAATATCCGCTCGAATCACCGCCATCTCACTTTCCAACATTGCGCAAACTTCTGTTTGAATAATTTCAGCTAAATCCTTGCGCACCGAAGATAGCAGTTCCATCATGTATTTTAGGTTTTCTTTTGATAAGGATCAAAATATATAGTGCTTGAATAACAGTGACATCAATACACTGTACTAAATTGACAATAAATCAATGTTTCTACAGTAAAAATACATAACTTATTTCACTTATACTTCAAAACCTGTTGAACATGAAATAAAGTCAGATCTTTGTCAACTATTGAGTTTTTTTTATAAGAATTAAAATATATTGTGCATGATTAACAGGGACATCAATACACTGTACTAAATTGACAATAAATCCATATTTCTACAGTAAAAATGCATGAAACTTTGTTCACTTATACTTCAAAACCTGCTGAACATGAAAATAAAGTCAGATCTTTGTCAACTAATAAGGTTTATTTTTTATAATAAAAAAGGGTTGTGCACAAACAGCTTTCTAAGCAAAAATAACGCCATAAGTCAGTAATTAAATTATTTAAACAACCGTAATTGAATTATTTTGTAAGAAAACAAAAAAATAAACAGGAAATTATAGCAGATTAGCAGAAAATAAATATTTCCTATTTCGGCTGCTTTTCTTCCAACAGTCTCACACATGTTTGGAGACTCTGGTCTCATCACGCAAATGTCTCTTCAAATCTTACTTTAATGTCACCATATCAGAGTATTTTTGAGAATATATCAGTAATAGTGTCGTAGATCCTTCCGCGTATGACTTCTCTCCCACTACTGTAACACCTTCACAAAAACGCAAGTGTTTTAAGGTTGCGGCTAGATCGCGGCTCACTTGACCGCAGTGTGGGGGACCATGCCGCCTAGCCTGGATCTTTTTTTTTAATCACAATTTTTTAGCCACAATACAATCCCCTCAAGCCCCCTACCTTGTGCAGGAACCAAACACCACCATGTCTTCTCCTTTGAATTTGACTGACAGGTCCACCAGCACGGTTGTGTAGATGCAGCCATGAGCGAAGCCCCTCTCCCACGACGACTTCCTGACTATCTGTTCAAAAAAAGGGAAATTTAAATAAATAAATAAATAATGTGGGGAGTAAAAAAGTTTTGAATAAAACCAGAGGATGAACTGAATCAGGTTTTCTAACATGCTGCTGTAAACCTGCAGAACAGTTTCCAAACTTCAAATAAAGGGTTTATTTAGCTATAAACATCAATAATAATTTATAATAACAAACAAAAGAAAACACTTCTTGTACGTGATTCTGAAGCGGGCAGGATAAGCAAATCCGAACCGAACCCCGTCCACTCCCCAAAACCGACTCTTTACGTCATTGAACGCTGCGCGTGCTTTGGCAACACTTGTCGGGTAGTCAGGAAACACTGAGGTGCTGACTCCGTCCACACTGATGCGTTGTCTAGTCTGAGCGAGTCTCAGAATGTTTTCACAGTCTTGGAAGTAGTGAACGCGGGCTATGATCGTGTTTGACCGGCGTCCCTCTGTAGATCCAGGCGGGGAGAGACGGTGAGCTCTGTCCAGGAGCGGCGCGTCTTTCAGATCAAAGGCCCGCTGCAGAAGCGCGGACACAGACTCGGTGTTGCATTCAAGGGTTTCCGGTATTTCGACATAAGGATCTTATGTTGTTTGTCCGCGACCTCGCCTCCAAGTCCTCGCATTTATTCTGAAGTTGGTCCATGACCCCCGTGAGCCGCTTCACCTCCTTCTTGAGTGAAACAACATCATCTGTACACGTTGACAAACTTACTTTCACATTCTTCACCGTAGATTTCATGGCGGAGAGTTCAGAGGCGATCGTCAACCTGTATTCTTTGAGCTCCGCTCTAGCTGCAACAATATCCGCTCGAATCACCGCCATCTCACTTTCCAACATTGCGCAAACTTCTGTTTGAATAATTTCAGCTAAATCCTTGCGCACCGAAGATAGCAGTTCCATCATGTATTTTAGGTTTTCTTTTGATAAGGATCAAAATATATAGTGCTTGAATAACAGTGACATCAATACACTGTACTAAATTGACAATAAATCAATGTTTCTACAGTAAAAATACATAACTTATTTCACTTATACTTCAAAACCTGTTGAACATGAAATAAAGTCAGATCTTTGTCAACTATTGAGTTTTTTTTATAAGAATTAAAATACATTGTGCATGATTAACAGGGACATCAATACACTGTACTAAATTGACAATAAATCCATATTTCTACAGTAAAAATGCATGAAACTTTGTTCACTTATACTTCAAAACCTGCTGAACATGAAAATAAAGTCAGATCTTTGTCAACTAATAAGGTTTATTTTTTATAATAAAAAAGGGTTGTGCACAAACAGCTTTCTAAGCAAAAATAACGCCATAAGTCAGTAATTAAATTATTTAAACAACCGTAATTGAATTATTTTGTAAGAAAACAAAAAAATAAACAGGAAATTATAACAGATTAGCAGAAAATAAATATTTCCTATTTCGGCTGCTTTTCTTCCAACAGTCTCACACATGTTTGGAGACTCTGGTCTCATCACGCAAATGTCTCTTCAAATCTTACTTTAATGTCACCATATCAGAGTATTTTTGAGAATATATCAGTAATAGTGTCGTAGATCCTTCCGCGTATGACTTCTCTCCCACTACTGTAACACCTTCACAAAAACGCAAGTGTTTTAAGGTTGCGGCTAGATCGCGGCTCACTTGACCGCAGTGTGGGGGACCATGCCGCCTAGCCTGGATCTTTTTTTTTAATCACAATTTTTTAGCCACAATACAATCCCCTCAAGCCCCCTACCTTGTGCAGGAACCAAACACCACCATGTCTTCTCCTTTGAATTTGACTGACAGGTCCACCAGCACGGTTGTGTAGATGCAGCCATGAGCGAAGCCCCTCTCCCACGACGACTTCCTGACTATCTGTTCAAAAAAAGGGAAATTTAAATAAATAAATAAATAATGTGGGGAGTAAAAAAGTTTTGAATAAAACCAGAGGATGAACTGAATCAGGTTTTCTAACATGCTGCTGTAAACCTGCAGAACAGTTTCCAAACTTCAAATAAAGGGTTTATTTAGCTATAAACATCAATAATAATTTATAATAACAAACAAAAGAAAACACTTCTTGTACGTGATTCTGAAGCGGGCAGGATAAGCAAATCCGAACCGAACCCCGTCCACTCCCCAAAACCGACTCTTGACGTCATTGAACGCTGCGCGTGCTTTGGCAACACTTGTCGGGTAGTCAGGAAACACTGAGGTGCTGACTCCGTCCACACCGATGCGTTGTCTAGTCCGAGCGAGTCTCAGAATGTTTTCACAGTCTTGGAAGTAGTGAACGCAGGCTATGATCGTGTTTGACCGGCGTCCCTCTGTAGATCCAGGCGGGGAGAGACGGTGAGCTCTGTCCAGGAGCGGCGCGTCTTTCAGATCAAAGGCCCGCTGCAGAAGCGCGGACACAGACTCGGTGTTGCATTCAAGGGTCTCCGGTATTTCGACATAAGGATCTTATGTTGTTTGTCCGCGACCTCGCCTCCAAGTCCTCGCATTTATTCTGAAGTTGGTCCATGACCCCCGTTAGCCGCTTCACCTCATTCTTGAGTGAAACAACATCATCTGTCCACGTTGACAAACTTTCTTCCACATCCTTCACCGTAGATTTCATGGCGGAGAGTTCAGAGGCGATCGTCAACCTGTATTCTTTGAGCTCCGCTCTAGCTGCAACAATATCCGCTCGAATCACCGCCATCTCACTTTCCAACATTGCGCAAACTTCTGTTTGAATAATTTCAGCTAAATCCTTGCGCACCGAAGATAGCAGTTCCATCATGTATTTTAGGTTTTCTTTTGATAAGGATTAAAATATATAGTGCTTCAATAACAGTGACATCAATACACTGTACTAAATTGACAATAAATCAATGTTTCTACAGTAAAAATACATAACTTATTTCACTTATACTTCAAAACCTGTTGAACATGAAAATAAAGTCAGATCTTTGTCAACTATTGAGTTTTTTTTATAAGATTTAAAATATATTGTGCATGATTAACAGGGACATCAATACACTGTACTAAATTGACAATAAATCCATATTTCTACAGTAAAAATACATGAAACGTTGTTCACTTATACTTCAAAACCTGCTGAACATGAAAATAAAGTCAGATCTTTGTCAACTAATAAGGTTTATTTTTTATAATAAAAAAGGTTGTGCACAAACAGCTTTCTAAGCAAAAATAACGCCATAAGTCAGTAATTAAATTATTTAAACAACCATAATTGAATTATTTTGTAAGAAAACAAAAAAATAAACAGGAAATTATAACAGATTAGCAGAAAATAAATATTTCCTATTTCGGCTGCTTTTCTTCCAAAAGTCTCACACATGTTTGGAGACTCTGGTCTCATCACGCAAATGTCTCTTCAAATCTTACCTTAATGTCACCATATCAGAGTATTTTTGAGAATATATCAGTAATAGTGTCGTAGATCCTTCCGCGTATGACTTCTCTCCCACTACTGTAACACCTTCACAAAAACGCAAGTGTTTTAAGGTTGCGGCTAGATCGCAGCTCACTTGACCGCAGTGTGTGGGACCATGCCGCCTAGCCTGGATCTTTTTTTTTTATCACAATTTTTTAGCCACAATACAAGCCCCTCAAGCCCCCTACCTTGCGCAGGAACCAAACACCACCATGTCTTCTCCTTTGAATTTGACTGACAGGTCCACCAGCACGGTTGTGTAGATGCAGCCATGAGCGAAGCCCCTCTCCCACGACGACTTCCTGACTATCTGTTCAAAAAAAGGGAAATTTAAATAAATAAATAAATAATGTGGGGAGTAAAAAAGTTTTGAATAAAACCAGAGGATGAACTGAATCAGGTTTTCTAACATGCTGCTGTAAACCTGCAGAACAGTTTCCAAACTTCAAATAAAGGGTTTATTTAGCTATAAACATCAATAATAATTTATAAAAACAAACATAAGAAAACACTTATTTGAAGTTGTTTTAAAAAGTTAGGTTTAAAGTGAAATCTTATCTGAAAATGATGTTTTCTTTACAATATTATTTTCAGTGAACTGTCCTTAGTAGCCATAGATGTTTTAGCATTTTAGCATAAGACATTTTAATGAGGTAGTGCCACCATTTGCGCTATATTAAATGTAATATTTAAATGTGTCAACATAATTTAATATTTAGGTAACACCTCACTATATGAACACAACTTTAAGAAATATAACTTACTTGAGGCTGTGTATTTCTTTCGTCGTTTTTTTTGCACCATTTTCTCTGAATCTTTCTGCTGAAGATGCGGCAAGACCCGCCCTTCTTCCCTCGGGTAGCTCCCTATGATTGGTGGAGAAGTCCAGCCAATGACAGCAGAAGGATTCAAGCCGCTGGTCTCTGAATGGCTACCCTCGTGGGCAGGGTGTGCGAGGAGTTGTGAGCAAGCTTCTATAGGGCAATGAATGTACAATTAATTACTTGTTTATTCGCTGATTTAGAAGCATTATTTTGCTATGTTTTCCGACATTTAGACAATATTTCTCACATTTATGAAATATAAAATCTAAATGTCAAATTTAAATGTAAATGTTAAATACATATCTAAATGTTAAATCTAAATCTTAAATCTAAATATAAATATAAATATAAATTTAAATCTATATTTAAATGTTAAATCTATATCTAAATGTTAAATCTAAATCTAAAAACAAGTAAAATGTTTTACTTAGACAAGGCCTTTTTAATTTATTGTTGATTGCATTTAAGTTTATGTTACATTTTAGTATTATTATTATTTTTGTTTTATTTAATTTTTATTTTAGTGCAAAAAAACATTTAACAACCAAGCATTTAGTCACACTTTAATTGTTTATTGGACAGGCTGGAAACGCACACACAGTGTTTTTAAAAGTAACAGAATCTCTACTACATTTGCATTTGCGTTTGTTTGTAAACGTATATACACAACGAGAGTTTGTCACATTAGGCTGCTACCGATGCGCGAGACACAGATTCGTTCAGTGAACGAGGATTCACATCCCGTTATTCGCGACACACAGATTCGTTCAATGAACGAGGATTCACATCCGGGGATTCGCGAGACACGGATTCCTTCAGTGAACGAGGATTCATGTTCAGCTGTGAACACACCTCAAGATCCTCTCTATTTGCTGAATTTCTCACGAATGTCTGTGTACTGCTCCTTATCCGTGAACGCACCGGGCGTCCTTTTTTTTTTTTTTGCATTGTCCCTGAAGTGCATTGAATGTTAACCTCGGGTCTGAATCCTTTAAGTTAGTAACGGATTGTTTGGCTGCGTTCAGGAAGTAGGTGATATTGCAGTCTGGGCTCCATAAGCACTGAGTTAGTGATTTAGTGAACGAACGAACTGAAAGAATATTTTGAACGAATCCTTTTAATGAACTGATTCTAGTTATTCAGTACAGTCAAAAGAACTGCCGATCCCATCACTAATACAAACTGCATCACCCCAGGTAAGTCATATTTGTGTTTTCTTTGGTACTTTTCACTTAATGTAAAACACTAGCTTGCGTAAGCTAGTGCTAGCCACCATAGCGCATATTACATCAAAATTTGCATTGCATGCTAAATATAAGTTATTTAAAGCCATTTATTAGGTTGTTTGCAGTTATGTTTATGTCATGCTTTTTCATTGATCTTACCAGAACTGTAATAACTTTTAGTAAAGTGTAGTTTATGTTGATGAAATAGAAAATGTTTTCATAACTGTGAATTATTTTGAATCCATCTTCATTCTGATGGAATAATCACAACCTCTTTTTTTAATTGATATGTATATTTTGTCAAAGGGTATGTCAACACAAGTGGTGCCCCATCTTGCCCATTCTGTGCCATCACAACGTCCACAACTACCATCGGTAAGTTGTTAGACATAATTTAGGACTCCAGTTCCACCTCTTTCCATTTTGTGAGTGACGTTGAAGATAAATATCCTCTACCTGATTAAGACAAATATTGTCCAAATTGTTATCAATTAATTGTTTTTTGTTATTTTGTTATTTGTTTATTTGACAATAAAATAACTTAACTTGACTTGATATTGAAATGTCTGATTCAAGTGACTGAAAGTTCAGTGAGACAACGGAGAAGAGGTGAGTAAAGTTTAATATATGTAACATTAATGTCATAATGCTTTTAGGGTGTGACTAGATGTTGAGGATAATTCAACCATATGAAGACTATCAAGGCCACTATTTATAATAATATTAATTTAGGCCATATTGTGATAAGGTCATTCTACTAAAAACACCCACATAAGGGCCAATAGGGGGTAAAAAAAAGTTTTTTCTACACCAGGCCTGGCCAACCCGCGGCTCCCGAGCCGCATGCGGCTCTTTGCCTGGTTTCATGCGGCTCTAACGTTCTAGTGTTGTGTGGTTCTCGAACGATTTGTTGGAACGAACGATCTTTTGAGTGAACGTACTGAACTTCATTCCTTTCTCAGTTCAGTTGAACTCAGCTGCGACCGTGCCGGTGGGAGGGATTCTATAATAGACTTTGCTACAGAACATTTAGTTTTTATGTTGGCACTAAGTGCCAAAGTACAGTCAAAAGAACTGTCGATCCCATCACTCTAATGTTCATATCGAGGTTTGGGTTTGTGTTTTCTAAATGTGTGTGTTCGCTTCACTTGAGTTCAATACATGCGCGTTGGATGAAAATACCGCAAAGTTTCTCAGTAGGGAAAAGATCTTTTGAGTAAACAATTTGTGTCAAGTTCGCTTTCAAAATGGCAGGGAAAAAATTCACAGCCAAATGAAAAAATATATATATATATATATCAATTTGCATCTGAAATAAAAAAGAGAAACACTTATTCAAAGCTGTTTTCAAAAGTTATGTTTAACCTTAAATATTGTCTCAAACTGATGTTCTCAGACTGAGAGAATGACATTTTCTAAGATTCTGCTGGAGCTCTGAATAACAGTTTTCAAACATCAAATAAATGGTTTATATAGATATATATATCAATTTGCATCTGAAATAAACAAGAGAAACACTTATTCGAAGCTGTTTTCAAAAGTTATGTTTAACCTGAAATATTGTCTCAATTTGATGTTCTCAGACTGAGAGAATGACGTTTTCCAAGATTCTGCTGGAGCTCTGAATAACAGTTTTCAAACATCAAATAAAGGGTTTATAAAGCTATATATATCAATTTGCATCTGAAATAAACAAGAGAAACACTTATTTGAAGCTGTTTTCAAAAGTTATGTTTAACCTGAAATATTGTCTCAAACTGATCTTCACAGGCTGAGAGAAAGATGTTTTCCAAGATTCTGCTGAAGCTCTGAATAGCAGTTTTCAAACATCAAATAAAGGGTTTATATAGCTATATATATCAATTTGCATCTGAAATAAACAAGAGAAACACTTATTCGAAGCTATTTTCAAAAATTATGTTTAACCTGAAATATTGTCTCAAACTGATGTTCTCAGACTGAGAGAATGACGTTTTCTAAGATTCTGCTGGAGCTCTGAATAGCAGTTTTCAAACATCAAATAAAGGGTTTATATAGCTATATATATCAATTTGCATCTGAAATAAACAAAAGAAAAACTTATTCAAAGCTGTTTTCAAAAGTTATGTTTAACCTGAAATATTGTCTCAAACTGATGTTCTCAGACCGAGAGAATGACGTTTTCTAAGATTCTGCTGGAGTTCTGAATAGCAGTTTTCAAACATCAAATAAAGGGTTTATATAGCTATATATATCAATTTTCATCCGAAATAAACAAGAGAAACACTTATTCGAATCTGTTTTCAAAAGTTATGTTTAACCTGAAATATTGTCTCAAACTGATGTTCTCAGACCGAGAGAATGACGTTTTCTAAGATTCTGCTGGAGCTCTGAATAGCAGTTTTCAAACATCAAATAAAGGGTTTATATAGCTATATATAACAATTTGCATCTGAAATAAACAAGAGAAACATTTATTCGAAGCTGTTTTCAAAAGTTATGTTTAACCTGAAATATTGTCTCAAACTGATCTTAACAGGCTGAGAGAATGACGTTTTCCAAGATTCTGCTGAAGCTCTGAATAGCAGTTTTCAAACATCAAATAAAGGGTTTATATAGCTATATATATCAATTTGCATCTGAAATAAACAAGAGAAACATTTATTCGAAGCTGTTTTCAAAAGTTATGTTTAACCTGAAATATTGTCTCAAACTGATCTTCTCAGACTGAGAGAATGACGTTTTCCAAGATTCTGCTGGAGCTCTGAATAACAGTTTTAAAACATCAAATAAAGGGTTTATATAGCTATATATATCAATTTGCATCTGAAATAAACAAGAGAAACACTTATTCGAAGCTGTTTTCAAAAGTTATGTTTAACATGAAATACTGTCTCAAACTGATGTTCTCAGACTGAGAGAATGACGTTTTCCAAGATTCTGCTGGAGCTCTGAATAACAGTTTTCAAACATCAAATAAAGGGTTTATATAGCTATATATATCAATTTGCATCTGAAATAAACAAGAGAAACACTTATTCGAAGCTGTTTTCAAAAGTTATGTTTAACCTGAACTATTGTCTCAAACTGATGTTCTCAGACTGAGAGAATGACGTTTTCTAAGATTCTGCTGGAGCTCTGAATAGCAGTTTTCAAACATCAAATAAAGGGTTTATATAGCTATATATAACAATTTGCATCTGAAATAAACAAGAGAAACATTTATTCGAAGCTGTTTTCAAAAGTTATGTTTAACCTGAAATATTGTCTCAAACTGATCTTCTCAGACTGAGAGAATGACGTTTTCCAAGATTCTGCTGGAGCTCTGAATAACCGTTTTCAAACATCAAATAAAGGGTTGATATAGCTATATATATCAATTTGCATCTGAAATAAACAAGAGAAACACTTATTCGAAGCTGTTTTCAAAAGTTATGTTTAACCTGAAATATTGTCTCAAACTGATGTTCTCAGACTGAGAGAATGACGTTTTCCAAGATTCTGCTGGAGCTCTGAATAGCAGTTTTTAAACATCAAATAAAGGGTTTATATAGCTATATATATCAATTTGCATCTGAAATAAACAAGAGAAACACTTATTCGAAGCTGTTTTCAAAAGTTATGTTTAACCTGAAATATTGTCTCAAACTGATGTTCTCAGACTGAGAGAATGACGTTTTCCAAGATTCTGCTGGAGCTCTGAATAGCAGTTTTCAAAATCAAATAAAGGGTTTATATAGCTATATATATAATTTTCCATCTGAAATAAACAAGAGAAACACTTATTCGAAGCTGTTTTCAAAAGTTATGGTTAACCTGAAATATTGTCTCAAACTGATGTTCTCAGACTGAGAGAATGACGTTTTCTAAGATTCTGCCGGAGCTCTGAATAGCAGTTTTCAAACATCAAATAAAGGGTTTATATAGCTATATATATCAATTTGCATCTGAAATAAACAAGAGAAACACTTATTCGAAGCTGTTTTCAAAGGATATGTTTAAGTGAGACCTTCTCTAAATGTGATGTATTCAGACTGAGATGTATTTGATGTCCAATCCCGCCACCTTGTGGTTCTTTTTTTTTATCAACATTTCTCTTTTTTTTTCCACAATGCAATTCCCCCAAGCACCCTACCTGGTGCACAAACCAAACACCACCATGTCTTCTCCTTTGAATTTGATTGACAGGTCCACCAGAACGGTCTTGTAGATACAGCATTGCGTTGTCTAGTCCGAGCGAGTCTCAGAATGTTTTCACAGTCTTGGTTCATCAACGGGTTTGCACTGGCCCGTGCCCTCGACAGGGACCCTCCCTGTCACCCCCCTTCAACCCTAACGCCTAACCCTAATAAACAGGGACATCTATACACTGTACTAAATTGACAATAAATCCATATTTCTACAGTAAAAATACATAAAACTTTGTTCACTTATACTTCAAAACCTGCTGAACATGAAAATAAAGTCAGATCTTTGTCAACTATTAAGGTTTATTTTTTATAATAAAATACGTTGTGCACAAACAGCTTTCTAAGCAAAAATAACGTCGTAAGTCAGTAATTAAATTATTTAAACAACCGTAATTGAATTATTTTGCAAGAAAACAAAAAAATAAACAGGAAATTATAACAGATTAGCAGAAAATAAATATTTCCTATTTTGGCTGCTTTTCTTCCAACAGTCTCACACATGTTTGGAGACTCTGGTCTCATCACGCAAATGTCTCTTCAAATCTTACTT
The DNA here is from genome assembly GCF_982586985.1 of Callionymus lyra. Taxonomy (NCBI): domain Eukaryota; kingdom Metazoa; phylum Chordata; class Actinopteri; order Syngnathiformes; family Callionymidae; genus Callionymus; species Callionymus lyra. Next base: position 372,534 of record NW_028258551.1, read on the forward strand.
TAATGTCACCATATCAGAGTATTTTTGAGAATATATCAGTAATAGTGTCATAGAACCTTCCGCATATGACTTCTCTCCCACTACTGTAACACCTTCACAAGAACGCAAGTGTTTTAAGGTTGCGGCTAGATCGCGGCTCACTTGACCGCAGTGTGGGGGACCATGCCGCCTAGCCTGGATCTTTTTTTTTAATCACAATTTTTTAGCCACAATACAATCCCCTCAAGCCCCCTACCTTGTGCAGGAACCAAACACCACCATGTCTTCTCCTTTGAATTTGACTGACAGGTCCACCAGCACGGTTGTGTAGATGCAGCCATGAGCGAAGCCCCTCTCCCACGACGACTTCCTGACTATCTGTTCAAAAAAAGGGAAATTTAAATAAATAAATAAATAATGTGGGGAGTAAAAAAGTTTTGAATAAAACCAGAGGATGAACTGAATCAGGTTTTCTAACATGCTGCTGTAAACCTGCAGAACAGTTTCCAAACTTCAAATAAAGGGTTTATTTAGCTATAAACATCAATGATAATTTATAATAACAAACAAAAGAAAACACTTCTTGTACGTGATTCTGAAGCGGGCAGGATAAGCAAATCCGAACCAAACCCCGTCCACTCCCCAAAACCGACTCTTTACGTCATTGAACGCTGCGCGTGCTTTGGCAACACTTGTCGGGTAGTCAGGAAACACTGAGGTGCTGACTCCGTCCACACTGATGCGTTGTCTAGTCTGAGCGAGTCTCAGAATGTTTTCACAGTCTTGGAAGTAGTGAACGCGGGCTATGATCGTGTTTGACCGGCGTCCCTCTGTAGATCCAGGCGGGGAGAGACGGTGAGCTCTGTCCAGGAGCGGCGCGTCTTTCAGATCAAAGGCCCGCTGCAGAAGCGCGGACACAGACTCGGTGTTGCATTCAAGGGTCTCCGGTATTTCGACATAAGGATCTTATGTTGTTTGTCCGCGACCTCGCCTCCAAGTCCTCGCATTTATTCTGAAGTTGGTCCATGACCCCCGTGAGCCGCTTCACCTCCTTCTTGAGTGAAACAACATCATCTGTACACGTTGACAAACTTACTTTCACATTCTTCACCGTAGATTTCATGGCGGAGAGTTCAGAGGCGATCGTCAACCTGTATTCTTTGAGCTCCGCTCTAGCTGCAACAATATCCGCTCGAATCACCGCCATCTCACTTTCCAACATTGCGCAAACTTCTGTTTGAATAATTTCAGCTAAATCCTTGCGCACCGAAGATAGCAGTTCCATCATGTATTTTAGGTTTTCTTTTGATAAGGATCAAAATATATAGTGCTTGAATAACAGTGACATCAATACACTGTACTAAATTGACAATAAATCAATGTTTCTACAGTAAAAATACATAACTTATTTCACTTATACTTCAAAACCTGTTGAACATGAAATAAAGTCAGATCTTTGTCAACTATTGAGTTTTTTTTATAAGAATTAAAATATATTGTGCATGATTAACAGGGACATCAATACACTGTACTAAATTGACAATAAATCCATATTTCTACAGTAAAAATGCATGAAACTTTGTTCACTTATACTTCAAAACCTGCTGAACATGAAAATAAAGTCAGATCTTTGTCAACTAATAAGGTTTATTTTTTATAATAAAAAAGGGTTGTGCACAAACAGCTTTCTAAGCAAAAATAACGCCATAAGTCAGTAATTAAATTATTTAAACAACCGTAATTGAATTATTTTGTAAGAAAACAAAAAAATAAACAGGAAATTATAGCAGATTAGCAGAAAATAAATATTTCCTATTTCGGCTGCTTTTCTTCCAACAGTCTCACACATGTTTGGAGACTCTGGTCTCATCACGCAAATGTCTCTTCAAATCTTACTTTAATGTCACCATATCAGAGTATTTTTGAGAATATATCAGTAATAGTGTCGTAGATCCTTCCGCGTATGACTTCTCTCCCACTACTGTAACACCTTCACAAAAACGCAAGTGTTTTAAGGTTGCGGCTAGATCGCGGCTCACTTGACCGCAGTGTGGGGGACCATGCCGCCTAGCCTGGATCTTTTTTTTTAATCACAATTTTTTAGCCACAATACAATCCCCTCAAGCCCCCTACCTTGTGCAGGAACCAAACACCACCATGTCTTCTCCTTTGAATTTGACTGACAGGTCCACCAGCACGGTTGTGTAGATGCAGCCATGAGCGAAGCCCCTCTCCCACGACGACTTCCTGACTATCTGTTCAAAAAAAGGGAAATTTAAATAAATAAATAAATAATGTGGGGAGTAAAAAAGTTTTGAATAAAACCAGAGGATGAACTGAATCAGGTTTTCTAACATGCTGCTGTAAACCTGCAGAACAGTTTCCAAACTTCAAATAAAGGGTTTATTTAGCTATAAACATCAATAATAATTTATAATAACAAACAAAAGAAAACACTTCTTGTACGTGATTCTGAAGCGGGCAGGATAAGCAAATCCGAACCGAACCCCGTCCACTCCCCAAAACCGACTCTTTACGTCATTGAACGCTGCGCGTGCTTTGGCAACACTTGTCGGGTAGTCAGGAAACACTGAGGTGCTGACTCCGTCCACACTGATGCGTTGTCTAGTCTGAGCGAGTCTCAGAATGTTTTCACAGTCTTGGAAGTAGTGAACGCGGGCTATGATCGTGTTTGACCGGCGTCCCTCTGTAGATCCAGGCGGGGAGAGACGGTGAGCTCTGTCCAGGAGCGGCGCGTCTTTCAGATCAAAGGCCCGCTGCAGAAGCGCGGACACAGACTCGGTGTTGCATTCAAGGGTTTCCGGTATTTCGACATAAGGATCTTATGTTGTTTGTCCGCGACCTCGCCTCCAAGTCCTCGCATTTATTCTGAAGTTGGTCCATGACCCCCGTGAGCCGCTTCACCTCCTTCTTGAGTGAAACAACATCATCTGTACACGTTGACAAACTTACTTTCACATTCTTCACCGTAGATTTCATGGCGGAGAGTTCAGAGGCGATCGTCAACCTGTATTCTTTGAGCTCCGCTCTAGCTGCAACAATATCCGCTCGAATCACCGCCATCTCACTTTCCAACATTGCGCAAACTTCTGTTTGAATAATTTCAGCTAAATCCTTGCGCACCGAAGATAGCAGTTCCATCATGTATTTTAGGTTTTCTTTTGATAAGGATCAAAATATATAGTGCTTGAATAACAGTGACATCAATACACTGTACTAAATTGACAATAAATCAATGTTTCTACAGTAAAAATACATAACTTATTTCACTTATACTTCAAAACCTGTTGAACATGAAATAAAGTCAGATCTTTGTCAACTATTGAGTTTTTTTTATAAGAATTAAAATATATTGTGCATGATTAACAGGGACATCAATACACTGTACTAAATTGACAATAAATCCATATTTCTACAGTAAAAATGCATGAAACTTTGTTCACTTATACTTCAAAACCTGCTGAACATGAAAATAAAGTCAGATCTTTGTCAACTAATAAGGTTTATTTTTTATAATAAAAAAGGGTTGTGCACAAACAGCTTTCTAAGCAAAAATAACGCCATAAGTCAGTAATTAAATTATTTAAACAACCGTAATTGAATTATTTTGTAAGAAAACAAAAAAATAAACAGGAAATTATAGCAGATTAGCAGAAAATAAATATTTCCTATTTCGGCTGCTTTTCTTCCAACAGTCTCACACATGTTTGGAGACTCTGGTCTCATCACGCAAATGTCTCTTCAAATCTTACTTTAATGTCACCATATCAGAGTATTTTTGAGAATATATCAGTAATAGTGTCGTAGATCCTTCCGCGTATGACTTCTCTCCCACTACTGTAACACCTTCACAAAAACGCAAGTGTTTTAAGGTTGCGGCTAGATCGCGGCTCACTTGACCGCAGTGTGGGGGACCATGCCGCCTAGCCTGGATCTTTTTTTTTAATCACAATTTTTTAGCCACAATACAATCCCCTCAAGCCCCCTACCTTGTGCAGGAACCAAACACCACCATGTCTTCTCCTTTGAATTTGACTGACAGGTCCACCAGCACGGTTGTGTAGATGCAGCCATGAGCGAAGCCCCTCTCCCACGACGACTTCCTGACTATCTGTTCAAAAAAAGGGAAATTTAAATAAATAAATAAATAATGTGGGGAGTAAAAAAGTTTTGAATAAAACCAGAGGATGAACTGAATCAGGTTTTCTAACATGCTGCTGTAAACCTGCAGAACAGTTTCCAAACTTCAAATAAAGGGTTTATTTAGCTATAAACATCAATAATAATTTATAATAACAAACAAAAGAAAACACTTCTTGTACGTGATTCTGAAGCGGGCAGGATAAGCAAATCCGAACCGAACCCCGTCCACTCCCCAAAACCGACTCTTTACGTCATTGAACGCTGCGCGTGCTTTGGCAACACTTGTCGGGTAGTCAGGAAACACTGAGGTGCTGACTCCGTCCACACTGATGCGTTGTCTAGTCTGAGCGAGTCTCAGAATGTTTTCACAGTCTTGGAAGTAGTGAACGCGGGCTATGATCGTGTTTGACCGGCGTCCCTCTGTAGATCCAGGCGGGGAGAGACGGTGAGCTCTGTCCAGGAGCGGCGCGTCTTTCAGATCAAAGGCCCGCTGCAGAAGCGCGGACACAGACTCGGTGTTGCATTCAAGGGTTTCCGGTATTTCGACATAAGGATCTTATGTTGTTTGTCCGCGACCTCGCCTCCAAGTCCTCGCATTTATTCTGAAGTTGGTCCATGACCCCCGTGAGCCGCTTCACCTCCTTCTTGAGTGAAACAACATCATCTGTACACGTTGACAAACTTACTTTCACATTCTTCACCGTAGATTTCATGGCGGAGAGTTCAGAGGCGATCGTCAACCTGTATTCTTTGAGCTCCGCTCTAGCTGCAACAATATCCGCTCGAATCACCGCCATCTCACTTTCCAACATTGCGCAAACTTCTGTTTGAATAATTTCAGCTAAATCCTTGCGCACCGAAGATAGCAGTTCCATCATGTATTTTAGGTTTTCTTTTGATAAGGATCAAAATATATAGTGCTTGAATAACAGTGACATCAATACACTGTACTAAATTGACAATAAATCAATGTTTCTACAGTAAAAATACATAACTTATTTCACTTATACTTCAAAACCTGTTGAACATGAAATAAAGTCAGATCTTTGTCAACTATTGAGTTTTTTTTATAAGAATTAAAATATATTGTGCATGATTAACAGGGACATCAATACACTGTACTAAATTGACAATAAATCCATATTTCTACAGTAAAAATGCATGAAACTTTGTTCACTTATACTTCAAAACCTGCTGAACATGAAAATAAAGTCAGATCTTTGTCAACTAATAAGGTTTATTTTTTATAATAAAAAAGGGTTGTGCACAAACAGCTTTCTAAGCAAAAATAACGCCATAAGTCAGTAATTAAATTATTTAAACAACCGTAATTGAATTATTTTGTAAGAAAACAAAAAAATAAACAGGAAATTATAACAGATTAGCAGAAAATAAATATTTCCTATTTCGGCTGCTTTTCTTCCAAAAGTCTCACACATGTTTGGAGACTCTGGTCTCATCACGCAAATGTCACTTCAAATCTTACCTTAATGTCACCATATCAGAGTATTTTTGAGAATATATCAGTAATAGTGTCGTAGATCCTTCCGCGTATGACTTCTCTCCCACTACTGTAACACCTTCACAAAAACGCAAGTGTTTTAAGGTTGCGGCTAGATCGCGGCTCACTTGACCGCAGTGTGGGGGACCATGCCGCCTAGCCTGGATCTTTTTTTTTAATCACAATTTTTTAGCCACAATACAATCCCCTCAAGCCCCCTACCTTGTGCAGGAACCAAACACCACCATGTCTTCTCCTTTGAATTTGACTGACAGGTCCACCAGCACGGTTGTGTAGATGCAGCCATGAGCGAAGCCCCTCTCCCACGACGACTTCCTGACTATCTGTTCAAAAAAAGGGAAATTTAAATAAATAAATAAATAATGTGGGGAGTAAAAAAGTTTTGAATAAAACCAGAGGATGAACTGAATCAGGTTTTCTAACATGCTGCTGTAAACCTGCAGAACAGTTTCCAAACTTCAAATAAAGGGTTTATTTAGCTATAAACATCAATAATAATTTATAATAACAAACAAAAGAAAACACTTCTTGTACGTGATTCTGAAGCGGGCAGGATAAGCAAATCCGAACCGAACCCCGTCCACTCCCCAAAACCGACTCTTTACGTCATTGAACGCTGCGCGTGCTTTGGCAACACTTGTCGGGTAGTCAGGAAACACTGAGGTGCTGACTCCGTCCACACTGATGCGTTGTCTAGTCTGAGCGAGTCTCAGAATGTTTTCACAGTCTTGGAAGTAGTGGACGCGGGCTATGATCGTGTTTGACCGGCGTCCCTCTGTAGATCCAGGCGGGGAGAGACGGTGAGCTCTGTCCAGGAGCGGCGCGTCTTTCAGATCAAAGGCCCGCTGCAGAAGCGCGGACACAGACTCGGTGTTGCATTCAAGGGTTTCCGGTATTTCGACATAAGGATCTTATGTTGTTTGTCCGCGACCTCGCCTCCAAGTCCTCGCATTTATTCTGAAGTTGGTCCATGACCCCCGTGAGCCGCTTCACCTCCTTCTTGAGTGAAACAACATCATCTGTACACGTTGACAAACTTACTTTCACATTCTTCACCGTAGATTTCATGGCGGAGAGTTCAGAGGCGATCGTCAACCTGTATTCTTTGAGCTCCGCTCTAGCTGCAACAATATCCGCTCGAATCACCGCCATCTCACTTTCCAACATTGCGCAAACTTCTGTTTGAATAATTTCAGCTAAATCCTTGCGCACCGAAGATAGCAGTTCCATCATGTATTTTAGGTTTTCTTTTGATAAGGATCAAAATATATAGTGCTTGAATAACAGTGACATCAATACACTGTACTAAATTGACAATAAATCAATGTTTCTACAGTAAAAATACATAACTTATTTCACTTATACTTCAAAACCTGTTGAACATGAAATAAAGTCAGATCTTTGTCAACTATTGAGTTTTTTTTATAAGAATTAAAATATATTGTGCATGATTAACAGGGACATCAATACACTGTACTAAATTGACAATAAATCCATATTTCTACAGTAAAAATGCATGAAACTTTGTTCACTTATACTTCAAAACCTGCTGAACATGAAAATAAAGTCAGATCTTTGTCAACTAATAAGGTTTATTTTTTATAATAAAAAAGGGTTGTGCACAAACAGCTTTCTAAGCAAAAATAACGCCATAAGTCAGTAATTAAATTATTTAAACAACCGTAATTGAATTATTTTGTAAGAAAACAAAAAAATAAACAGGAAATTATAGCAGATTAGCAGAAAATAAATATTTCCTATTTCGGCTGCTTTTCTTCCAACAGTCTCACACATGTTTGGAGACTCTGGTCTCATCACGCAAATGTCTCTTCAAATCTTACTTTAATGTCACCATATCAGAGTATTTTTGAGAATATATCAGTAATAGTGTCGTAGATCCTTCCGCGTATGACTTCTCTCCCACTACTGTAACACCTTCACAAAAACGCAAGTGTTTTAAGGTTGCGGCTAGATCGCGGCTCACTTGACCGCAGTGTGGGGGACCATGCCGCCTAGCCTGGATCTTTTTTTTTAATCACAATTTTTTAGCCACAATACAATCCCCTCAAGCCCCCTACCTTGTGCAGGAACCAAACACCACCATGTCTTCTCCTTTGAATTTGACTGACAGGTCCACCAGCACGGTTGTGTAGATGCAGCCATGAGCGAAGCCCCTCTCCCACGACGACTTCCTGACTATCTGTTCAAAAAAAGGGAAATTTAAATAAATAAATAAATAATGTGGGGAGTAAAAAAGTTTTGAATAAAACCAGAGGATGAACTGAATCAGGTTTTCTAACATGCTGCTGTAAACCTGCAGAACAGTTTCCAAACTTCAAATAAAGGGTTTATTTAGCTATAAACATCAATAATAATTTATAATAACAAACAAAAGAAAACACTTCTTGTACGTGATTCTGAAGCGGGCAGGATAAGCAAATCCGAACCGAACCCCGTCCACTCCCCAAAACCGACTCTTTACGTCATTGAACGCTGCGCGTGCTTTGGCAACACTTGTCGGGTAGTCAGGAAACACTGAGGTGCTGACTCCGTCCACACTGATGCGTTGTCTAGTCTGAGCGAGTCTCAGAATGTTTTCACAGTCTTGGAAGTAGTGAACGCGGGCTATGATCGTGTTTGACCGGCGTCCCTCTGTAGATCCAGGCGGGGAGAGACGGTGAGCTCTGTCCAGGAGCGGCGCGTCTTTCAGATCAAAGGCCCGCTGCAGAAGCGCGGACACAGACTCGGTGTTGCATTCAAGGGTTTCCGGTATTTCGACATAAGGATCTTATGTTGTTTGTCCGCGACCTCGCCTCCAAGTCCTCGCATTTATTCTGAAGTTGGTCCATGACCCCCGTGAGCCGCTTCACCTCCTTCTTGAGTGAAACAACATCATCTGTACACGTTGACAAACTTACTTTCACATTCTTCACCGTAGATTTCATGGCGGAGAGTTCAGAGGCGATCGTCAACCTGTATTCTTTGAGCTCCGCTCTAGCTGCAACAATATCCGCTCGAATCACCGCCATCTCACTTTCCAACATTGCGCAAACTTCTGTTTGAATAATTTCAGCTAAATCCTTGCGCACCGAAGATAGCAGTTCCATCATGTATTTTAGGTTTTCTTTTGATAAGGATCAAAATATATAGTGCTTGAATAACAGTGACATCAATACACTGTACTAAATTGACAATAAATCAATGTTTCTACAGTAAAAATACATAACTTATTTCACTTATACTTCAAAACCTGTTGAACATGAAATAAAGTCAGATCTTTGTCAACTATTGAGTTTTTTTTATAAGAATTAAAATACATTGTGCATGATTAACAGGGACATCAATACACTGTACTAAATTGACAATAAATCCATATTTCTACAGTAAAAATGCATGAAACTTTGTTCACTTATACTTCAAAACCTGCTGAACATGAAAATAAAGTCAGATCTTTGTCAACTAATAAGGTTTATTTTTTATAATAAAAAAGGGTTGTGCACAAACAGCTTTCTAAGCAAAAATAACGCCATAAGTCAGTAATTAAATTATTTAAACAACCGTAATTGAATTATTTTGTAAGAAAACAAAAAAATAAACAGGAAATTATAACAGATTAGCAGAAAATAAATATTTCCTATTTCGGCTGCTTTTCTTCCAACAGTCTCACACATGTTTGGAGACTCTGGTCTCATCACGCAAATGTCTCTTCAAATCTTACTTTAATGTCACCATATCAGAGTATTTTTGAGAATATATCAGTAATAGTGTCGTAGATCCTTCCGCGTATGACTTCTCTCCCACTACTGTAACACCTTCACAAAAACGCAAGTGTTTTAAGGTTGCAGCTAGATCGCGGCTCACTTGACCGCAGTGTGGGGGACCATGCCGCCTAGCCTGGATCTTTTTTTTTAATCACAATTTTTTAGCCACAATACAATCCCCTCAAGCCCCCTACCTTGTGCAGGAACCAAACACCACCATGTCTTCTCCTTTGAATTTGACTGACAGGTCCACCAGCACGGTTGTGTAGATGCAGCCATGAGCGAAGCCCCTCTCCCACGACGACTTCCTGACTATCTGTTCAAAAAAAGGGAAATTTAAATAAATAAATAAATAATGTGGGGAGTAAAAAAGTTTTGAATAAAACCAGAGGATGAACTGAATCAGGTTTTCTAACATGCTGCTGTAAACCTGCAGAACAGTTTCCAAACTTCAAATAAAGGGTTTATTTAGCTATAAACATCAATAATAATTTATAATAACAAACAAAAGAAAACACTTCTTGTACGTGATTCTGAAGCGGGCAGGATAAGCAAATCCGAACCGAACCCCGTCCACTCCCCAAAACCGACTCTTGACGTCATTGAACGCTGCGCGTGCTTTGGCAACACTTGTCGGGTAGTCAGGAAACACTGAGGTGCTGACTCCGTCCACACCGATGCGTTGTCTAGTCCGAGCGAGTCTCAGAATGTTTTCACAGTCTTGGAAGTAGTGAACGCAGGCTATGATCGTGTTTGACCGGCGTCCCTCTGTAGATCCAGGCGGGGAGAGACGGTGAGCTCTGTCCAGGAGCGGCGCGTCTTTCAGATCAAAGGCCCGCTGCAGAAGCGCGGACACAGACTCGGTGTTGCATTCAAGGGTCTCCGGTATTTCGACATAAGGATCTTATGTTGTTTGTCCGCGACCTCGCCTCCAAGTCCTCGCATTTATTCTGAAGTTGGTCCATGACCCCCGTTAGCCGCTTCACCTCATTCTTGAGTGAAACAACATCATCTGTCCACGTTGACAAACTTTCTTCCACATCCTTCACCGTAGATTTCATGGCGGAGAGTTCAGAGGCGATCGTCAACCTGTATTCTTTGAGCTCCGCTCTAGCTGCAACAATATCCGCTCGAATCACCGCCATCTCACTTTCCAACATTGCGCAAACTTCTGTTTGAATAATTTCAGCTAAATCCTTGCGCACCGAAGATAGCAGTTCCATCATGTATTTTAGGTTTTCTTTTGATAAGGATTAAAATATATAGTGCTTCAATAACAGTGACATCAATACACTGTACTAAATTGACAATAAATCAATGTTTCTACAGTAAAAATACATAACTTATTTCACTTATACTTCAAAACCTGTTGAACATGAAAATAAAGTCAGATCTTTGTCAACTATTGAGTTTTTTTTATAAGAATTAAAATATATTGTGCATGATTAACAGGGACATCAATACACTGTACTAAATTGACAATAAATCCATATTTCTACAGTAAAAATACATGAAACGTTGTTCACTTATACTTCAAAACCTGCTGAACATGAAAATAAAGTCAGATCTTTGTCAACTAATAAGGTTTATTTTTTATAATAAAAAAGGTTGTGCACAAACAGCTTTCTAAGCAAAAATAACGCCATAAGTCAGTAATTAAATTATTTAAACAACCATAATTGAATTATTTTGTAAGAAAACAAAAAAATAAACAGGAAATTATAACAGATTAGCAGAAAATAAATATTTCCTATTTCGGCTGCTTTTCTTCCAAAAGTCTCACACATGTTTGGAGACTCTGGTCTCATCACGCAAATGTCTCTTCAAATCTTACCTTAATGTCACCATATCAGAGTATTTTTGAGAATATATCAGTAATAGTGTCGTAGATCCTTCCGCGTATGACTTCTCTCCCACTACTGTAACACCTTCACAAAAACGCAAGTGTTTTAAGGTTGCGGCTAGATCGCAGCTCACTTGACCGCAGTGTGTGGGACCATGCCGCCTAGCCTGGATCTTTTTTTTTTATCACAATTTTTTAGCCACAATACAAGCCCCTCAAGCCCCCTACCTTGCGCAGGAACCAAACACCACCATGTCTTCTCCTTTGAATTTGACTGACAGGTCCACCAGCACGGTTGTGTAGATGCAGCCATGAGCGAAGCCCCTCTCCCACGACGACTTCCTGACTATCTGTTCAAAAAAAGGGAAATTTAAATAAATAAATAAATAATGTGGGGAGTAAAAAAGTTTTGAATAAAACCAGAGGATGAACTGAATCAGGTTTTCTAACATGCTGCTGTAAACCTGCAGAACAGTTTCCAAACTTCAAATAAAGGGTTTATTTAGCTATAAACATCAATAATAATTTATAAAAACAAACATAAGAAAACACTTATTTGAAGTTGTTTTAAAAAGTTAGGTTTAAAGTGAAATCTTATCTGAAAATGATGTTTTCTTTACAATATTATTTTCAGTGAACTGTCCTTAGTAGCCATAGATGTTTTAGCATTTTAGCATAAGACATTTTAATGAGGTAGTGCCACCATTTGCGCTATATTAAATGTAATATTTAAATGTGTCAACATAATTTAATATTTAGGTAACACCTCACTATATGAACACAACTTTAAGAAATATAACTTACTTGAGGCTGTGTATTTCTTTCGTCGTTTTTTTTGCACCATTTTCTCTGAATCTTTCTGCTGAAGATGCGGCAAGACCCGCCCTTCTTCCCTCGGGTAGCTCCCTATGATTGGTGGAGAAGTCCAGCCAATGACAGCAGAAGGATTCAAGCCGCTGGTCTCTGAATGGCTACCCTCGTGGGCAGGGTGTGCGAGGAGTTGTGAGCAAGCTTCTATAGGGCAATGAATGTACAATTAATTACTTGTTTATTCGCTGATTTAGAAGCATTATTTTGCTATGTTTTCCGACATTTAGACAATATTTCTCACATTTATGAAATATAAAATCTAAATGTCAAATTTAAATGTAAATGTTAAATACATATCTAAATGTTAAATCTAAATCTTAAATCTAAATATAAATATAAATATAAATTTAAATCTATATTTAAATGTTAAATCTATATCTAAATGTTAAATCTAAATGTTAAATCTAAATCTAAAAACAAGTAAAATGTTTTACTTAGACAAGGCCTTTTTAATTTATTGTTGATTGCATTTAAGTTTATGTTACATTTTAGTATTATTATTATTTTTGTTTTATTTAATTTTTATTTTAGTGCAAAAAAACATTTAACAACCAAGCATTTAGTCACACTTTAATTGTTTATTGGACAGGCTGGAAACGCACACAGTGTTTTTAAAAGTAACAGAATCTCTACTACATTTGCATTTGCGTTTGTTTGTAAACGTATATACACAACGAGAGTTTGTCACATTAGGCTGCTACCGATGCGCGAGACACAGATTCGTTCAGTGAACGAGGATTCACATCCCGTTATTCGCGACACACAGATTCGTTCAATGAACGAGGATTCACATCCGGGGATTCGCGAGACACGGATTCCTTCAGTGAACGAGGATTCATGTTCAGCTGTGAACACACCTCAAGATCCTCTCTATTTGCTGAATTTCTCACGAATGTCTGTGTACTGCTCCTTATCCGTGAACGCACCGGGCGTCCTTTTTTTTTTTTTTGCATTGTCCCTGAAGTGCATTGAATGTTAACCTCGGGTCTGAATCCTTTAAGTTAGTAACGGATTGTTTGGCTGCGTTCAGGAAGTAGGTGATATTGCAGTCTGGGCTCCATAAGCACTGAGTTAGTGATTTAGTGAACGAACGAACTGAAAGAATATTTTGAACGAATCCTTTTAATGAACTGATTCTAGTTATTCAGTACAGTCAAAAGAACTGCCGATCCCATCACTAATACAAACTGCATCACCCCAGGTAAGTCATATTTGTGTTTTCTTTGGTACTTTTCACTTAATGTAAAACACTAGCTTGCGTAAGCTAGTGCTAGCCACCATAGCGCATATTACATCAAAATTTGCATTGCATGCTAAATATAAGTTATTTAAAGCCATTTATTAGGTTGTTTGCAGTTATGTTTATGTCATGCTTTTTCATTGATCTTACCAGAACTGTAATAACTTTTAGTAAAGTGTAGTTTATGTTGATGAAATAGAAAATGTTTTCATAACTGTGAATTATTTTGAATCCATCTTCATTCTGATGGAATAATCACAACCTCTTTTTTTAATTGATATGTATATTTTGTCAAAGGGTATGTCAACACAAGTGGTGCCCCATCTTGCCCATTCTGTGCCATCACAACGTCCACAACTACCATCGGTAAGTTGTTAGACATAATTTAGGACTCCAGTTCCACCTCTTTCCATTTTGTGAGTGACGTTGAAGATAAATATCCTCTACCTGATTAAGACAAATATTGTCCAAATTGTTATCAATTAATTGTTTTTTGTTATTTTGTTATTTGTTTATTTGACAATAAAATAACTTAACTTGACTTGATATTGAAATGTCTTATTCAAGTGACTGAAAGTTCAGTGAGACAACGGAGAAGAGGTGAGTAAAGTTTAATATATGTAACATTAATGTCATAATGCTTTTAGGGTGTGACTAGATGTTGAGGATAATTCAACCATATGAAGACTATCAAGGCCACTATTTATAATAATATTAATTTAGGCCATATTGTGATAAGGTCATTCTACTAAAAACACCCACATAAGGGCCAATAGGGGGTAAAAAAAAGTTTTTTCTACACCAGGCCTGGCCAACCCGCGGCTCCCGAGCCGCATGCGGCTCTTTGCCTGGTTTCATGCGGCTCTAACGTTCTAGTGTTGTGTGGTTCTCGAACGATTTGTTGGAACGAACGATCTTTTGAGTGAACGTACTGAACTTCATTCCTTTCTCAGTTCAGTTGAACTCAGCTGCGACCGTGCCGGTGGGAGGGATTCTATAATAGACTTTGCTACAGAACATTTAGTTTTTATGTTGGCACTAAGTGCCAAAGTACAGTCAAAAGAACTGTCGATCCCATCACTCTAATGTTCATATCGAGGTTTGGGTTTGTGTTTTCTAAATGTGTGTGTTCGCTTCACTTGAGTTCAATACATGCGCGTTGGATGAAAATACCGCAAAGTTTCTCAGTAGGGAAAAGATCTTTTGAGTAAACAATTTGTGTCAAGTTCGCTTTCAAAATGGCAGGGAAAAAATTCACAGCCAAATGAAAAAATATATATATATATATATCAATTTGCATCTGAAATAAAAAAGAGAAACACTTATTCAAAGCTGTTTTCAAAAGTTATGTTTAACCTTAAATATTGTCTCAAACTGATGTTCTCAGACTGAGAGAATGACATTTTCTAAGATTCTGCTGGAGCTCTGAATAACAGTTTTCAAACATCAAATAAATGGTTTATATAGATATATATATCAATTTGCATCTGAAATAAACAAGAGAAACACTTATTCGAAGCTGTTTTCAAAAGTTATGTTTAACCTGAAATATTGTCTCAATTTGATGTTCTCAGACTGAGAGAATGACGTTTTCCAAGATTCTGCTGGAGCTCTGAATAACAGTTTTCAAACATCAAATAAAGGGTTTATAAAGCTATATATATCAATTTGCATCTGAAATAAACAAGAGAAACACTTATTTGAAGCTGTTTTCAAAAGTTATGTTTAACCTGAAATATTGTCTCAAACTGATCTTCACAGGCTGAGAGAAAGATGTTTTCCAAGATTCTGCTGAAGCTCTGAATAGCAGTTTTCAAACATCAAATAAAGGGTTTATATAGCTATATATATCAATTTGCATCTGAAATAAACAAGAGAAACACTTATTCGAAGCTATTTTCAAAAATTATGTTTAACCTGAAATATTGTCTCAAACTGATGTTCTCAGACTGAGAGAATGACGTTTTCTAAGATTCTGCTGGAGCTCTGAATAGCAGTTTTCAAACATCAAATAAAGGGTTTATATAGCTATATATATCAATTTGCATCTGAAATAAACAAAAGAAAAACTTATTCAAAGCTGTTTTCAAAAGTTATGTTTAACCTGAAATATTGTCTCAAACTGATGTTCTCAGACCGAGAGAATGACGTTTTCTAAGATTCTGCTGGAGTTCTGAATAGCAGTTTTCAAACATCAAATAAAGGGTTTATATAGCTATATATATCAATTTTCATCCGAAATAAACAAGAGAAACACTTATTCGAATCTGTTTTCAAAAGTTATGTTTAACCTGAAATATTGTCTCAAACTGATGTTCTCAGACCGAGAGAATGACGTTTTCTAAGATTCTGCTGGAGCTCTGAATAGCAGTTTTCAAACATCAAATAAAGGGTTTATATAGCTATATATAACAATTTGCATCTGAAATAAACAAGAGAAACATTTATTTGAAGCTGTTTTCAAAAGTTATGTTTAACCTGAAATATTGTCTCAAACTGATCTTAACAGGCTGAGAGAATGACGTTTTCCAAGATTCTGCTGAAGCTCTGAATAGCAGTTTTCAAACATCAAATAAAGGGTTTATATAGCTATATATATCAATTTGCATCTGAAATAAACAAGAGAAACATTTATTCGAAGCTGTTTTCAAAAGTTATGTTTAACCTGAAATATTGTCTCAAACTGATCTTCTCAGACTGAGAGAATGACGTTTTCCAAGATTCTGCTGGAGCTCTGAATAACAGTTTTAAAACATCAAATAAAGGGTTTATATAGCTATATATATCAATTTGCATCTGAAATAAACAAGAGAAACACTTATTCGAAGCTGTTTTCAAAAGTTATGTTTAACATGAAATACTGTCTCAAACTGATGTTCTCAGACTGAGAGAATGACGTTTTCCAAGATTCTGCTGGAGCTCTGAATAACAGTTTTCAAACATCAAATAAAGGGTTTATATAGCTATATATATCAATTTGCATCTGAAATAAACAAGAGAAACACTTATTCGAAGCTGTTTTCAAAAGTTATGTTTAACCTGAACTATTGTCTCAAACTGATGTTCTCAGACTGAGAGAATGACGTTTTCTAAGATTCTGCTGGAGCTCTGAATAGCAGTTTTCAAACATCAAATAAAGGGTTTATATAGCTATATATAACAATTTGCATCTGAAATAAACAAGAGAAACATTTATTCGAAGCTGTTTTCAAAAGTTATGTTTAACCTGAAATATTGTCTCAAACTGATCTTCTCAGACTGAGAGAATGACGTTTTCCAAGATTCTGCTGGAGCTCTGAATAACCGTTTTCAAACATCAAATAAAGGGTTGATATAGCTATATATATCAATTTGCATCTGAAATAAACAAGAGAAACACTTATTCGAAGCTGTTTTCAAAAGTTATGTTTAACCTGAAATATTGTCTCAAACTGATGTTCTCAGACTGAGAGAATGACGTTTTCCAAGATTCTGCTGGAGCTCTGAATAGCAGTTTTTAAACATCAAATAAAGGGTTTATATAGCTATATATATCAATTTGCATCTGAAATAAACAAGAGAAACACTTATTCGAAGCTGTTTTCAAAAGTTATGTTTAACCTGAAATATTGTCTCAAACTGATGTTCTCAGACTGAGAGAATGACGTTTTCCAAGATTCTGCTGGAGCTCTGAATAGCAGTTTTCAAAATCAAATAAAGGGTTTATATAGCTATATATATAATTTTCCATCTGAAATAAACAAGAGAAACACTTATTCGAAGCTGTTTTCAAAAGTTATGGTTAACCTGAAATATTGTCTCAAACTGATGTTCTCAGACTGAGAGAATGACGTTTTCTAAGATTCTGCCGGAGCTCTGAATAGCAGTTTTCAAACATCAAATAAAGGGTTTATATAGCTATATATATCAATTTGCATCTGAAATAAACAAGAGAAACACTTATTCGAAGCTGTTTTCAAAGGATATGTTTAAGTGAGACCTTCTCTAAATGTGATGTATTCAGACTGAGATGTATTTGATGTCCAATCCCGCCACCTTGTGGTTCTTTTTTTTTATCAACATTTCTCTTTTTTTTTCCACAATGCAATTCCCCCAAGCACCCTACCTGGTGCACAAACCAAACACCACCATGTCTTCTCCTTTGAATTTGATTGACAGGTCCACCAGAACGGTCTTGTAGATACAGCATTGCGTTGTCTAGTCCGAGCGAGTCTCAGAATGTTTTCACAGTCTTGGTTCATCAACGGGTTTGCACTGGCCCGTGCCCTCGACAGGGACCCTCCCTGTCACCCCCCTTCAACCCTAACGCCTAACCCTAATAAACAGGGACATCTATACACTGTACTAAATTGACAATAAATCCATATTTCTACAGTAAAAATACATAAAACTTTGTTCACTTATACTTCAAAACCTGCTGAACATGAAAATAAAGTCAGATCTTTGTCAACTATTAAGGTTTATTTTTTATAATAAAATACGTTGTGCACAAACAGCTTTCTAAGCAAAAATAACGTCGTAAGTCAGTAATTAAATTATTTAAACAACCGTAATTGAATTATTTTGCAAGAAAACAAAAAAATAAACAGGAAATTATAACAGATTAGCAGAAAATAAATATTTCCTATTTTGGCTGCTTTTCTTCCAACAGTCTCACACATGTTTGGAGACTCTGGTCTCATCACGCAAATGTCTCTTCAAATCTTACTTTAATGTCACCATATCAGAGTATTTTTGAGAATATATCAGTAATAGTGTCATAGAACCTTCCGCATATGACTTCTCTCCCACTACTGTAACACCTTCACAAGAACGCAAGTGTTTTAAGGTTGCGGCTAGATCGCGGCTCACTTGACCGCAGTGTGGGGGACCATGCCGCCTAGCCTGGATCTTTTTTTTTAATCACAATTTTTTAGCCACAATACAATCCCCTCAAGCCCCCTACCTTGTGCAGGAACCAAACACCACCATGTCTTCTCCTTTGAATTTGACTGACAGGTCCACCAGCACGGTTGTGTAGATGCAGCCATGAGCGAAGCCCCTCTCCCACGACGACTTCCTGACTATCTGTTCAAAAAAAGGGAAATTTAAATAAATAAATAAATAATGTGGGGAGTAAAAAAGTTTTGAATAAAACCAGAGGATGAACTGAATCAGGTTTTCTAACATGCTGCTGTAAACCTGCAGAACAGTTTCCAAACTTCAAATAAAGGGTTTATTTAGCTATAAACATCAATGATAATTTATAATAACAAACAAAAGAAAACACTTCTTGTACGTGATTCTGAAGCGGGCAGGATAAGCAAATCCGAACCAAACCCCGTCCACTCCCCAAAACCGACTCTTTACGTCATTGAACGCTGCGCGTGCTTTGGCAACACTTGTCGGGTAGTCAGGAAACACTGAGGTGCTGACTCCGTCCACACTGATGCGTTGTCTAGTCTGAGCGAGTCTCAGAATGTTTTCACAGTCTTGGAAGTAGTGAACGCGGGCTATGATCGTGTTTGACCGGCGTCCCTCTGTAGATCCAGGCGGGGAGAGACGGTGAGCTCTGTCCAGGAGCGGCGCGTCTTTCAGATCAAAGGCCCGCTGCAGAAGCGCGGACACAGACTCGGTGTTGCATTCAAGGGTCTCCGGTATTTCGACATAAGGATCTTATGTTGTTTGTCCGCGACCTCGCCTCCAAGTCCTCGCATTTATTCTGAAGTTGGTCCATGACCCCCGTGAGCCGCTTCACCTCCTTCTTGAGTGAAACAACATCATCTGTACACGTTGACAAACTTACTTTCACATTCTTCACCGTAGATTTCATGGCGGAGAGTTCAGAGGCGATCGTCAACCTGTATTCTTTGAGCTCCGCTCTAGCTGCAACAATATCCGCTCGAATCACCGCCATCTCACTTTCCAACATTGCGCAAACTTCTGTTTGAATAATTTCAGCTAAATCCTTGCGCACCGAAGATAGCAGTTCCATCATGTATTTTAGGTTTTCTTTTGATAAGGATCAAAATATATAGTGCTTGAATAACAGTGACATCAATACACTGTACTAAATTGACAATAAATCAATGTTTCTACAGTAAAAATACATAACTTATTTCACTTATACTTCAAAACCTGTTGAACATGAAATAAAGTCAGATCTTTGTCAACTATTGAGTTTTTTTTATAAGAATTAAAATATATTGTGCATGATTAACAGGGACATCAATACACTGTACTAAATTGACAATAAATCCATATTTCTACAGTAAAAATGCATGAAACTTTGTTCACTTATACTTCAAAACCTGCTGAACATGAAAATAAAGTCAGATCTTTGTCAACTAATAAGGTTTATTTTTTATAATAAAAAAGGGTTGTGCACAAACAGCTTTCTAAGCAAAAATAACGCCATAAGTCAGTAATTAAATTATTTAAACAACCGTAATTGAATTATTTTGTAAGAAAACAAAAAAATAAACAGGAAATTATAGCAGATTAGCAGAAAATAAATATTTCCTATTTCGGCTGCTTTTCTTCCAACAGTCTCACACATGTTTGGAGACTCTGGTCTCATCACGCAAATGTCTCTTCAAATCTTACT
The DNA here is from genome assembly GCF_982586985.1 of Callionymus lyra. Taxonomy (NCBI): domain Eukaryota; kingdom Metazoa; phylum Chordata; class Actinopteri; order Syngnathiformes; family Callionymidae; genus Callionymus; species Callionymus lyra. Next base: position 392,499 of record NW_028258551.1, read on the forward strand.
TTAATGTCACCATATCAGAGTATTTTTGAGAATATATCAGTAATAGTGTCGTAGATCCTTCCGCGTATGACTTCTCTCCCACTACTGTAACACCTTCACAAAAACGCAAGTGTTTTAAGGTTGCGGCTAGATCGCGGCTCACTTGACCGCAGTGTGGGGGACCATGCCGCCTAGCCTGGATCTTTTTTTTTAATCACAATTTTTTAGCCACAATACAATCCCCTCAAGCCCCCTACCTTGTGCAGGAACCAAACACCACCATGTCTTCTCCTTTGAATTTGACTGACAGGTCCACCAGCACGGTTGTGTAGATGCAGCCATGAGCGAAGCCCCTCTCCCACGACGACTTCCTGACTATCTGTTCAAAAAAAGGGAAATTTAAATAAATAAATAAATAATGTGGGGAGTAAAAAAGTTTTGAATAAAACCAGAGGATGAACTGAATCAGGTTTTCTAACATGCTGCTGTAAACCTGCAGAACAGTTTCCAAACTTCAAATAAAGGGTTTATTTAGCTATAAACATCAATAATAATTTATAATAACAAACAAAAGAAAACACTTCTTGTACGTGATTCTGAAGCGGGCAGGATAAGCAAATCCGAACCGAACCCCGTCCACTCCCCAAAACCGACTCTTTACGTCATTGAACGCTGCGCGTGCTTTGGCAACACTTGTCGGGTAGTCAGGAAACACTGAGGTGCTGACTCCGTCCACACTGATGCGTTGTCTAGTCTGAGCGAGTCTCAGAATGTTTTCACAGTCTTGGAAGTAGTGAACGCGGGCTATGATCGTGTTTGACCGGCGTCCCTCTGTAGATCCAGGCGGGGAGAGACGGTGAGCTCTGTCCAGGAGCGGCGCGTCTTTCAGATCAAAGGCCCGCTGCAGAAGCGCGGACACAGACTCGGTGTTGCATTCAAGGGTCTCCGGTATTTCGACATAAGGATCTTATGTTGTTTGTCCGCGACCTCGCCTCCAAGTCCTCGCATTTATTCTGAAGTTGGTCCATGACCCCCGTGAGCCGCTTCACCTCCTTCTTGAGTGAAACAACATCATCTGTACACGTTGACAAACTTACTTTCACATTCTTCACCGTAGATTTCATGGCGGAGAGTTCAGAGGCGATCGTCAACCTGTATTCTTTGAGCTCCGCTCTAGCTGCAACAATATCCGCTCGAATCACCGCCATCTCACTTTCCAACATTGCGCAAACTTCTGTTTGAATAATTTCAGCTAAATCCTTGCGCACCGAAGATAGCAGTTCCATCATGTATTTTAGGTTTTCTTTTGATAAGGATCAAAATATATAGTGCTTGAATAACAGTGACATCAATACACTGTACTAAATTGACAATAAATCAATGTTTCTACAGTAAAAATACATAACTTATTTCACTTATACTTCAAAACCTGTTGAACATGAAATAAAGTCAGATCTTTGTCAACTATTGAGTTTTTTTTATAAGAATTAAAATATATTGTGCATGATTAACAGGGACATCAATACACTGTACTAAATTGACAATAAATCCATATTTCTACAGTAAAAATGCATGAAACTTTGTTCACTTATACTTCAAAACCTGCTGAACATGAAAATAAAGTCAGATCTTTGTCAACTAATAAGGTTTATTTTTTATAATAAAAAAGGGTTGTGCACAAACAGCTTTCTAAGCAAAAATAACGCCATAAGTCAGTAATTAAATTATTTAAACAACCGTAATTGAATTATTTTGTAAGAAAACAAAAAAATAAACAGGAAATTATAGCAGATTAGCAGAAAATAAATATTTCCTATTTCGGCTGCTTTTCTTCCAACAGTCTCACACATGTTTGGAGACTCTGGTCTCATCACGCAAATGTCTCTTCAAATCTTACTTTAATGTCACCATATCAGAGTATTTTTGAGAATATATCAGTAATAGTGTCGTAGATCCTTCCGCGTATGACTTCTCTCCCACTACTGTAACACCTTCACAAAAACGCAAGTGTTTTAAGGTTGCGGCTAGATCGCGGCTCACTTGACCGCAGTGTGGGGGACCATGCCGCCTAGCCTGGATCTTTTTTTTTAATCACAATTTTTTAGCCACAATACAATCCCCTCAAGCCCCCTACCTTGTGCAGGAACCAAACACCACCATGTCTTCTCCTTTGAATTTGACTGACAGGTCCACCAGCACGGTTGTGTAGATGCAGCCATGAGCGAAGCCCCTCTCCCACGACGACTTCCTGACTATCTGTTCAAAAAAAGGGAAATTTAAATAAATAAATAAATAATGTGGGGAGTAAAAAAGTTTTGAATAAAACCAGAGGATGAACTGAATCAGGTTTTCTAACATGCTGCTGTAAACCTGCAGAACAGTTTCCAAACTTCAAATAAAGGGTTTATTTAGCTATAAACATCAATAATAATTTATAATAACAAACAAAAGAAAACACTTCTTGTACGTGATTCTGAAGCGGGCAGGATAAGCAAATCCGAACCGAACCCCGTCCACTCCCCAAAACCGACTCTTTACGTCATTGAACGCTGCGCGTGCTTTGGCAACACTTGTCGGGTAGTCAGGAAACACTGAGGTGCTGACTCCGTCCACACTGATGCGTTGTCTAGTCTGAGCGAGTCTCAGAATGTTTTCACAGTCTTGGAAGTAGTGAACGCGGGCTATGATCGTGTTTGACCGGCGTCCCTCTGTAGATCCAGGCGGGGAGAGACGGTGAGCTCTGTCCAGGAGCGGCGCGTCTTTCAGATCAAAGGCCCGCTGCAGAAGCGCGGACACAGACTCGGTGTTGCATTCAAGGGTTTCCGGTATTTCGACATAAGGATCTTATGTTGTTTGTCCGCGACCTCGCCTCCAAGTCCTCGCATTTATTCTGAAGTTGGTCCATGACCCCCGTGAGCCGCTTCACCTCCTTCTTGAGTGAAACAACATCATCTGTACACGTTGACAAACTTACTTTCACATTCTTCACCGTAGATTTCATGGCGGAGAGTTCAGAGGCGATCGTCAACCTGTATTCTTTGAGCTCCGCTCTAGCTGCAACAATATCCGCTCGAATCACCGCCATCTCACTTTCCAACATTGCGCAAACTTCTGTTTGAATAATTTCAGCTAAATCCTTGCGCACCGAAGATAGCAGTTCCATCATGTATTTTAGGTTTTCTTTTGATAAGGATCAAAATATATAGTGCTTGAATAACAGTGACATCAATACACTGTACTAAATTGACAATAAATCAATGTTTCTACAGTAAAAATACATAACTTATTTCACTTATACTTCAAAACCTGTTGAACATGAAATAAAGTCAGATCTTTGTCAACTATTGAGTTTTTTTTATAAGAATTAAAATATATTGTGCATGATTAACAGGGACATCAATACACTGTACTAAATTGACAATAAATCCATATTTCTACAGTAAAAATGCATGAAACTTTGTTCACTTATACTTCAAAACCTGCTGAACATGAAAATAAAGTCAGATCTTTGTCAACTAATAAGGTTTATTTTTTATAATAAAAAAGGGTTGTGCACAAACAGCTTTCTAAGCAAAAATAACGCCATAAGTCAGTAATTAAATTATTTAAACAACCGTAATTGAATTATTTTGTAAGAAAACAAAAAAATAAACAGGAAATTATAGCAGATTAGCAGAAAATAAATATTTCCTATTTCGGCTGCTTTTCTTCCAACAGTCTCACACATGTTTGGAGACTCTGGTCTCATCACGCAAATGTCTCTTCAAATCTTACTTTAATGTCACCATATCAGAGTATTTTTGAGAATATATCAGTAATAGTGTCGTAGATCCTTCCGCGTATGACTTCTCTCCCACTACTGTAACACCTTCACAAAAACGCAAGTGTTTTAAGGTTGCGGCTAGATCGCGGCTCACTTGACCGCAGTGTGGGGGACCATGCCGCCTAGCCTGGATCTTTTTTTTTAATCACAATTTTTTAGCCACAATACAATCCCCTCAAGCCCCCTACCTTGTGCAGGAACCAAACACCACCATGTCTTCTCCTTTGAATTTGACTGACAGGTCCACCAGCACGGTTGTGTAGATGCAGCCATGAGCGAAGCCCCTCTCCCACGACGACTTCCTGACTATCTGTTCAAAAAAAGGGAAATTTAAATAAATAAATAAATAATGTGGGGAGTAAAAAAGTTTTGAATAAAACCAGAGGATGAACTGAATCAGGTTTTCTAACATGCTGCTGTAAACCTGCAGAACAGTTTCCAAACTTCAAATAAAGGGTTTATTTAGCTATAAACATCAATAATAATTTATAATAACAAACAAAAGAAAACACTTCTTGTACGTGATTCTGAAGCGGGCAGGATAAGCAAATCCGAACCGAACCCCGTCCACTCCCCAAAACCGACTCTTGACGTCATTGAACGCTGCGCGTGCTTTGGCAACACTTGTCGGGTAGTCAGGAAACACTGAGGTGCTGACTCCGTCCACACCGATGCGTTGTCTAGTCCGAGCGAGTCTCAGAATGTTTTCACAGTCTTGGAAGTAGTGAACGCAGGCTATGATCGTGTTTGACCGGCGTCCCTCTGTAGATCCAGGCGGGGAGAGACGGTGAGCTCTGTCCAGGAGCGGCGCGTCTTTCAGATCAAAGGCCCGCTGCAGAAGCGCGGACACAGACTCGGTGTTGCATTCAAGGGTCTCCGGTATTTCGACATAAGGATCTTATGTTGTTTGTCCGCGACCTCGCCTCCAAGTCCTCGCATTTATTCTGAAGTTGGTCCATGACCCCCGTTAGCCGCTTCACCTCCTTCTTGAGTGAAACAACATCATCTGTCCACGTTGACAAACTTTCTTCCACATCCTTCACCGTAGATTTCATGGCGGAGAGTTCAGATGCGATCGTCAACCTGTATTCTTTGAGCTCCGCTCTAGCTGCAACAATATCCGCTCGAATCACCGCCATCTCACTTTCCAACATTGCGCAAACTTCTGTTTGAATAATTTCAGCTAAATCCTTGCGCACCGAAGATAGCAGTTCCATCATGTATTTTAGGTTTTCTTTTGATAAGGATTAAAATATATAGTGCTTCAATAACAGTGACATCAATACACTGTACTAAATTGACAATAAATCAATGTTTCTACAGTAAAAATACATAACTTATTTCACTTATACTTCAAAACCTGTTGAACATGAAAATAAAGTCAGATCTTTGTCAACTATTGAGTTTTTTTTATAAGAATTAAAATATATTGTGCATGATTAACAGGGACATCAATACACTGTACTAAATTGACAATAAATCCATATTTCTACAGTAAAAATACATGAAACGTTGTTCACTTATACTTCAAAACCTGCTGAACATGAAAATAAAGTCAGATCTTTGTCAACTAATAAGGTTTATTTTTTATAATAAAAAAGGTTGTGCACAAACAGCTTTCTAAGCAAAAATAACGCCATAAGTCAGTAATTAAATTATTTAAACAACCATAATTGAATTATTTTGTAAGAAAACAAAAAAATAAACAGGAAATTATAACAGATTAGCAGAAAATAAATATTTCCTATTTCGGCTGCTTTTCTTCCAAAAGTCTCACACATGTTTGGAGACTCTGGTCTCATCACGCAAATGTCTCTTCAAATCTTACCTTAATGTCACCATATCAGAGTATTTTTGAGAATATATCAGTAATAGTGTCGTAGATCCTTCCGCGTATGACTTCTCTCCCACTACTGTAACACCTTCACAAAAACGCAAGTGTTTTAAGGTTGCGGCTAGATCGCAGCTCACTTGACCGCAGTGTGTGGGACCATGCCGCCTAGCCTGGATCTTTTTTTTTTATCACAATTTTTTAGCCACAATACAAGCCCCTCAAGCCCCCTACCTTGTGCAGGAACCAAACACCACCATGTCTTCTCCTTTGAATTTGACTGACAGGTCCACCAGCACGGTTGTGTAGATGCAGCCATGAGCGAAGCCCCTCTCCCACGACAACTTCCTGACTATCTGTTCAAAAAAAGGGAAATTTAAATAAATAAATAAATAATGTGGGGAGTAAAAAAGTTTTGAATAAAACCAGAGGATGAACTGAATCAGGTTTTCTAACATGCTGCTGTAAACCTGCAGAACAGTTTCCAAACTTCAAATAAAGGGTTTATTTAGCTATAAACATCAATAATAATTTATAAAAACAAACATAAGAAAACACTTATTTGAAGTTGTTTTAAAAAGTTAGGTTTAAAGTGAAATCTTATCTGAAAATGATGTTTTCTTTACAATATTATTTTCAGTGAACTGTCCTTAGTAGCCATAGATGTTTTAGCATTTTAGCATAAGACATTTTAATGAGGTAGTGCCACCATTTGCGCTATATTAAATGTAATATTTAAATGTGTCAACATAATTTAATATTTAGGTAACACCTCACTATATGAACACAACTTTAAGAAATATAACTTACTTGAGGCTGTGTATTTCTTTCGTCGTTTTTTTTGCACCATTTTCTCTGAATCTTTCTGCTGAAGATGCGGCAAGACCCGCCCTTCTTCCCTCGGGTAGCTCCCTATGATTGGTGGAGAAGTCCAGCCAATGACAGCAGAAGGATTCAAGCCGCTGGTCTCTGAATGGCTACCCTCGTGGGCAGGGTGTGCGAGGAGTTGTGAGCAAGCTTCTATAGGGCAATGAATGTACAATTAATTACTTGTTTATTCGCTGATTTAGAAGCATTATTTTGCTATGTTTTCCGACATTTAGACAATATTTCTCACATTTATGAAATATAAAATCTAAATGTCAAATTTAAATGTAAATGTTAAATACATATCTAAATGTTAAATCTAAATCTTAAATATAAATATAAATATAAATATAAATTTAAATCTATATTTAAATGTTAAATCTATATCTAAATGTTAAATCTAAATGTTAAATCTAAATCTAAAAACAAGTAAAATGTTTTACTTAGACAAGGCCTTTTTAATTTATTGTTGATTGCATTTAAGTTTATGTTACATTTTAGTATTATTATTATTTTTGTTTTATTTAATTTTTATTTTAGTGCAAAAAAACATTTAACAACCAAGCATTTAGTCACACTTTAATTGTTTATTGGACAGGCTGGAAACGCACACACAGTGTTTTTAAAAGTAACAGAATCTCTACTACATTTGCATTTGCGTTTGTTTGTAAACGTATATACACAACGAGAGTTTGTCACATTAGGCTGCTACCGATGCGCGAGACACAGATTCGTTCAGTGAACGAGGATTCACATCCCGTTATTTGCGACACACAGATTCGTTCAATGAACGAGGATTCACATCCGGGGATTCGCGAGACACGGATTCCTTCAGTGAACGAGGATTCATGTTCAGCTGTGAACACACCTCAAGATCCTCTCTATTTGCTGAATTTCTCACGAATGTCTGTGTACTGCTCCTTATCCGTGAACGCACCGGGCGTCCTTTTTTTTTTTTTTGCATTGTCCCTGAAGTGCATTGAATGTTAACCTCGGGTCTGAATCCTTTAAGTTAGTAACGGATTGTTTGGCTGCGTTCAGGAAGTAGGTGATATTGCAGTCTGGGCTCCATAAGCACTGAGTTAGTGATTTAGTGAACGAACGAACTGAAAGAATATTTTGAACGAATCCTTTTAATGAACTGATTCTAGTTATTCAGTACAGTCAAAAGAACTGCCGATCCCATCACTAATACAAACTGCATCACCCCAGGTAAGTCATATTTGTGTTTTCTTTGGTACTTTTCACTTAATGTAAAACACTAGCTTGCGTAAGCTAGTGCTAGCCACCATAGCGCATATTACATCAAAATTTGCATTGCATGCTAAATATAAGTTATTTAAAGCCATTTATTAGGTTGTTTGCAGTTATGTTTATGTCATGCTTTTTCATTGATCTTACCAGAACTGTAATAACTTTTAGTAAAGTGTAGTTTATGTTGATGAAATAGAAAATGTTTTCATAACTGTGAATTATTTTGAATCCATCTTCATTCTGATGGAATAATCACAACCTCTTTTTTTAATTGATATGTATATTTTGTCAAAGGGTATGTCAACACAAGTGGTGCCCCATCTTGCCCATTCTGTGCCATCACAACGTCCACAACTACCATCGGTAAGTTGTTAGACATAATTTAGGACTCCAGTTCCACCTCTTTCCATTTTGTGAGTGACGTTGAAGATAAATATCCTCTACCTGATTAAGACAAATATTGTCCAAATTGTTATCAATTAATTGTTTTTTGTTATTTTGTTATTTGTTTATTTGACAATAAAATAACTTAACTTGACTTGATATTGAAATGTCTGATTCAAGTGACTGAAAGTTCAGTGAGACAACGGAGAAGAGGTGAGTAAAGTTTAATATATGTAACATTAATGTCATAATGCTTTTAGGGTGTGACTAGATGTTGAGGATAATTCAACCATATGAAGACTATCAAAAGGCCACTATTTATAATAATATTAATTTAGGCCATATTGTGATAAGGTCATTCTACTAAAAACACCCACATAAGGGCCAATAGGGGGTAAAAAAAAGTTTTTTCTACACCAGGCCTGGCCAACCCGCGGCTCCCGAGCCGCATGCGGCTCTTTGCCTGGTTTCATGCGGCTCTAACGTTCTAGTGTTGTGTGGTTCTCGAACGATTTGTTGGAACGAACGATCTTTTGAGTGAACGTACTGAACTTCATTCCTTTCTCAGTTCAGTTGAACTCAGCTGCGACCGTGCCGGTGGGAGGGATTCTATAATAGACTTTGCTACAGAACATTTAGTTTTTATGTTGGCACTAAGTGCCAAAGTACAGTCAAAAGAACTGTCGATCCCATCACTCTAATGTTCATATCGAGGTTTGGGTTTGTGTTTTCTAAATGTGTGTGTTCGCTTCACTTGAGTTCAATACATGCGCGTTGGATGAAAATACCGCAAAGTTTCTCAGTAGGGAAAAGATCTTTTGAGTAAACAATTTGTGTCAAGTTCGCTTTCAAAATGGCAGGGAAAAAATTCACAGCCAAATGAAAATATATATATATATATATATCAATTTGCATCTGAAATAAAAAAGAGAAACACTTATTCAAAGCTGTTTTCAAAAGTTATGTTTAACCTTAAATATTGTCTCAAACTGATGTTCTCAGACTGAGAGAATGACATTTTCTAAGATTCTGCTGGAGCTCTGAATAACAGTTTTCAAACATCAAATAAATGGTTTATATAGATATATATATCAATTTGCATCTGAAATAAACAAGAGAAACACTTATTCGAAGCTGTTTTCAAAAGTTATGTTTAACCTGAAATATTGTCTCAATTTGATGTTCTCAGACTGAGAGAATGACGTTTTCCAAGATTCTGCTGGAGCTCTGAATAACAGTTTTCAAACATCAAATAAAGGGTTTATAAAGCTATATATATCAATTTGCATCTGAAATAAACAAGAGAAACACTTATTTGAAGCTGTTTTCAAAAGTTATGTTTAACCTGAAATATTGTCTCAAACTGATCTTCACAGGCTGAGAGAAAGATGTTTTCCAAGATTCTGCTGAAGCTCTGAATAGCAGTTTTCAAACATCAAATAAAGGGTTTATATAGCTATATATATCAATTTGCATCTGAAATAAACAAGAGAAACACTTATTCGAAGCTATTTTCAAAAATTATGTTTAACCTGAAATATTGTCTCAAACTGATGTTCTCAGACTGAGAGAATGACGTTTTCTAAGATTCTGCTGGAGCTCTGAATAGCAGTTTTCAAACATCAAATAAAGGGTTTATATAGCTATATATATCAATTTGCATCTGAAATAAAAAAGAGAAACACTTATTCAAAGCTGTTTTCAAAAGTTATGTTTAACCTTAAATATTGTCTCAAACTGATGTTCTCAGACTGAGAGAATGACATTTTCTAAGATTCTGCTGGAGCTCTGAATAACAGTTTTCAAACATCAAATAAATGGTTTATATAGATATATATATCAATTTGCATCTGAAATAAACAAGAGAAACACTTATTCGAAGCTGTTTTCAAAAGTTATGTTTAACCTGAAATATTGTCTCAATTTGATGTTCTCAGACTGAGAGAATGACGTTTTCCAAGATTCTGCTGGAGCTCTGAATAACAGTTTTCAAACATCAAATAAAGGGTTTATAAAGCTATATATATCAATTTGCATCTGAAATAAACAAGAGAAACACTTATTTGAAGCTGTTTTCAAAAGTTATGTTTAACCTGAAATATTGTCTCAAACTGATCTTCACAGGCTGAGAGAAAGATGTTTTCCAAGATTCTGCTGAAGCTCTGAATAGCAGTTTTCAAACATCAAATAAAGGGTTTATATAGCTATATATATCAATTTGCATCTGAAATAAACAAGAGAAACACTTATTCGAAGCTATTTTCAAAAATTATGTTTAACCTGAAATATTGTCTCAAACTGATGTTCTCAGACTGAGAGAATGACGTTTTCTAAGATTCTGCTGGAGCTCTGAATAGCAGTTTTCAAACATCAAATAAAGGGTTTATATAGCTATATATATCAATTTGCATCTGAAATAAACAAGAGAAACACTTATTCGAAGCTGTTTTCAAAAGTTATGTTTAACCTGAAATATTGTCTCAAACTGATGTTCTCAGACTGAGAGAATGACGTTTTCTAAGATTCTGCTGGAGCTCTGAATAGCAGTTTTCAAACATCAAATAAAGGGTTTATATAGCTATATATATCAATTTGCATCTGAAATAAACAAAAGAAAAACTTATTCAAAGCTGTTTTCAAAAGTTATGTTTAACCTGAAATATTGTCTCAAACTGATGTTCTCAGACCGAGAGAATGACGTTTTCTAAGATTCTGCTGGAGTTCTGAATAGCAGTTTTCAAACATCAAATAAAGGGTTTATATAGCTATATATATCAATTTGCATCCGAAATAAACAAGAGAAACACTTATTCGAATCTATTTTCAAAAGTTATGTTTAACCTGAAATATTGTCTCAAACTGATGTTCTCAGACCGAGAGAATGACGTTTTCTAAGATTCTGCTGGAGCTCTGAATAGCAGTTTTCAAACATCAAATAAAGGGTTTATATAGCTATATATAACAATTTGCATCTGAAATAAACAAGAGAAACATTTATTCGAAGCTGTTTTCAAAAGTTATGTTTAACCTGAAATATTGTCTCAAACTGATCTTAACAGGCTGAGAGAATGACGTTTTCCAAGATTCTGCTGAAGCTCTGAATAGCAGTTTTCAAACATCAAATAAAGGGTTTATATAGCTATATATATCAATTTGCATCTGAAATAAACAAGAGAAACACTTATTCGAAGCTGTTTTCAAAAGTTATGTTTAACCTGAAATATTGTCTCAAACTGATCTTCTCAGACTGAGAGAATGACGTTTTCCAAGATTCTGCTGGAGCTCTGAATAACAGTTTTAAAACATCAAATAAAGGGTTTATATAGCTATATATATCAATTTGCATCTGAAATAAACAAGAGAAACACTTATTTGAAGCTGTTTTCAAAAGTTATGTTTAACATGAAATACTGTCTCAAACTGATGTTCTCAGACTGAGAGAATGACGTTTTCCAAGATTCTGCTGGAGCTCTGAATAACAGTTTTCAAACATCAAATAAAGGGTTTATATAGCTATATATATCAATTTGCATCTGAAATAAACAAGAGAAACACTTATTCAAAGCTGTTTTCAAAAGTTATGTTTAACCTGAACTATTGTCTCAAACTGATGTTCTCAGACTGAGAGAATGACGTTTTCTAAGATTCTGCTGGAGCTCTGAATAGCAGTTTTCAAACATCAAATAAAGGGTTTATATAGCTATATATAACAATTTGCATCTGAAATAAACAAGAGAAACATTTATTCGAAGCTGTTTTCAAAAGTTATGTTTAACCTGAAATATTGTCTCAAACTGATCTTCTCAGACTGAGAGAATGACGTTTTCCAAGATTCTGCTGGAGCTCTGAATAACCGTTTTCAAACATCAAATAAAGGGTTGATATAGCTATATATATCAATTTGCATCTGAAATAAACAAGAGAAACACTTATTCGAAGCTGTTTTCAAAAGTTATGTTTAACCTGAAATATTGTCTCAAACTGATGTTCTCAGACTGAGAGAATGACGTTTTCCAAGATTCTACTGGAGCTCTGAATAGCAGTTTTTAAACATCAAATAAAGGGTTTATATAGCTATATATATCAATTTGCATCTGAAATAAACAAGAGAAACACTTATTCGAAGCTGTTTTCAAAAGTTATGTTTAACCTGAAATATTGTCTCAAACTGATGTTCTCAGACTGAGAGAATGACGGTTTCCAAGATTCTGCTGGAGCTCTGAATAGCAGTTTTCAAACATCAAATAAAGGGTTTATATAGCTATATATATCATTTTCCATCTGAAATAAACAAGAGAAACACTTATTCGAAGCTGTTTTCAAAAGTTATGGTTAACCTGAAATATTGTCTCAAACTGATGTTCTCAGACTGAGAGAATGACGTTTTCTAAGATTCTGCTGGAGCTCTGAATAGCAGTTTTCAAACATCAAATAAAGGGTTTATATAGCTATATATATCAATTTGCATCTGAAATAAACAAGAGAAACACTTATTCGAAGCTGTTTTCAAAGGATATGTTTAAGTGAGACCTTCTCTAAATGTGATGTATTCAGACTGAGATGTATTTGATGTCCAATCCCGCCACCTTGTGGTTCTTTTTTTTTATCAACATTTCTCTTTTTTTTTCCACAATGCAATTCCCCCAAGCACCCTACCTGGTGCACAAACCAAACACCACCATGTCTTCTCCTTTGAATTTGATTGACAGGTCCACCAGAACGGTCTTGTAGATACAGCATTGCGTTGTCTAGTCCGAGCGAGTCTCAGAATGTTTTCACAGTCTTGGAAGTAGTGAACGCGGGCTAAGATGCTGCTGGAGCTCTGAATAACAGTTTTCAAACATCAAATAAAGGGTTTATATAGCTATATATATCAATTTGCATCTGAAATAAACAAGAGAAAAACATATTCAAAGCTGTTTTCAAAAGTTATGTTTAACCTGAAATATTGTCTCAAACTGATGTTCTCAGACTGAGAGAATGACGTTTTCTAAGATTCTGCTGGAGCTCTGAATAACAGTTTTCAAACATCAAATAAAGGGTTTATATAGCTATATCTATCAAATTGCATTGAAATAAACAAGAGAAACACTTATTCGAAACTGTTTTCAAAAGTTATGTTTAACATGAAATATTGTCTCAAACTGATGTTCTAAGACTGAGAGAATGACGTTTTCTAAGATTCTGCTGGAGCTCTGAATAGCAGTTTTCAAACCTCAAATAAAGGGTTTATATATATATATCAATTTGCATCTGAAATAAACAAGCTGCTGGAGCTCTGAATAACACAATAAGACAAGTCCTTTTTAATTTATTGTTGATTGCATTTAAGTTTATGTTACATTTTAGTATTATTATTATTTTTGTTTTATTAAATTTTTATTTTAGTGCAAAAAAACATTTAACAACCAAGCATTTAGTCACACTTTATTTGTTTATTGGACAGGCTGGAAACGCACACACAGTGTTTTATATATAACTTACTTGAGGCTGTGTATTTCTTTCGTCGTTTTTTTTGCACCATTTTCTCTGAATCTTTCTGCTGAAGATGCGGCAAGACCCGCCCTTCTTCCCTCGGGTAGCTCCCTATGATTGGTGGAGAAGTCCAGCCAATGACAGCAGAAGGATTCAAGCCGCTGGTCTCTGAATGGCTACCCTCGTGGGCAGGGTGTGCGAGGAGTTGTGAGCAAGCTTCTATAGGGCAATGAATGTACAATTAATTACTTGTTTATTCGCTGATTTAGAAGCATTATTTTGCTATGTTTTCCGACATTTAGACAATATTTCTCACATTTATGAAATATAAAATCTAAATGTCAAATTTAAATGTAAATGTTAAATACATATCTAAATGTTAAATCTAAATCTTAAATCTAAATATAAATATAAATATAAATTTAAATCTATATTTAAATGTTAAATCTATATCTAAATGTTAAATCTAAATGTTAAATCTAAATCTAAAAACAAGTAAAATGTTTTACTTAGACAAGGCCTTTTTAATTTATTGTTGATTGCATTTAAGTTTATGTTACATTTTAGTATTATTATTATTTTTGTTTTATTTAATTTTTATTTTAGTGCAAAAAAACATTTAACAACCAAGCATTTAGTCACACTTTAATTGTTTATTGGACAGGCTGGAAACGCACACACAGTGTTTTTAAAAGTAACAGAATCTCTACTACATTTGCATTTGCGTTTGTTTGTAAACGTATATACACAACGAGAGTTTGTCACATTAGGCTGCTACCGATGCGCGAGACACAGATTCGTTCAGTGAACGAGGATTCACATCCCGTTATTCGCGACACACAGATTCGTTCAATGAACGAGGATTCACATCCGGGGATTCGCGAGACACGGATTCCTTCAGTGAACGAGGATTCATGTTCAGCTGTGAACACACCTCAAGATCCTCTCTATTTGCTGAATTTCTCACGAATGTCTGTGTACTGCTCCTTGTCCGTGAACGCACCGGGCGTCCTTTTTTTTTTTTTTGCATTGTCCCTGAAGTGCATTGAATGTTAACCTCAGGTCTGAATCCTTTAAGTTAGTAACGGATTGTTTGGCTGCGTTCAGGAAGTAGGTGATATTGCAGTCTGGGCTCCATAAGCACTGAGTTAGTGATTTAGTGAACGAACGAACTGAAAGAATATTTTGAACGAATCCTTTTAATGAACTGATTCTAGTTATTCAGTACAGTCAAAAGAACTGCCGATCCCATCACTAATACAAACTGCATCACCCCAGGTAAGTCATATTTGTGTTTTCTTTGGTACTTTTCACTTAATGTACATCACTAGCTTGCGTAAGCTAGTGCTAGCCACCATAGCGCATATTACATCAAAATTTGCATTGCATGCTAAATATAAGTTATTTAAAGCCATTTATTAGGTTGTTTGCAGTTATGTTTATGTCATGCTTTTTCATTGATCTTACCAGAACTGTAATAACTTTTAGTAAAGTGTAGTTTATGTTGATGAAATAGAAAATGTTTTCATAACTGTGAATTATTTTGAATCCATCTTCATTCTGATGGAATAATCACAACCTCTTTTTTTAATTGATATGTATATTTTGTCAAAGGGTATGCCAACACAAGTGGTGCCCCATCTTGCCCATTCTGTGCCATCACAACGTCCACAACTACCATCGGTAAGTTGTTAGACATAATTTAGGACTCCAGTTCCACCTCTTTCCATTTTGTGAGTGACGTTGAAGATAAATATCCTCTACCTGATTACGACAAATATTGTCCAAATTGTTATCAATTAATTGTTTTTTGTTATTTTGTTATTTGTTTATTTGACAATAAAATAACTTAACTTGACTTGATATGGAAATGTCTGATTCAAGTGACTGAAAGTTCAGTGAGACAACGGAGAAGAGGTGAGTAAAGTTTAATATATGTAACATTAATGTCATAATGCTTTTAGGGTGTGACTAGATGTTGAGGATAATTCAACCATATGAAGACTATCAAGGCCACTATTTATAATAATATTAATTTAGGCCATATTGTGATAAGGTCATTCTACTAAAAACACCCACATAAGGGCCAATAGGGGGTAAAAAAAGGTTTTTTTGTAACCTTTATTCTGTATAAAAATATACTTTATTCTGTATATTTAATTCATTATTTAATTCCAGCATAAAGAGGTAAACAAGATGGGAAACACTATAAAACAGTGGATGAAGGAAACATGGAGAGCTTATCTCTGAACGCATGATCAGTGCATTTATTTATTTATTTGTATTGTATTACATTTCTCCGATCCTTGTTATTCTAGTCAGGCTCTGACTGATCACTGACTTCCATCAGTGATCTGATCCAGCCTAACACCCCAGCTCGTGCTCTGAGGTCTGTGGATCAGAATCTACTTGTGGTTCCTCGCACACGGTTCAGGACCAGAGGAGAGAAACCCTTCCAGGCAGTTGCTCCTAAGCTTTGGAACGATCTAAAACATTTTAATCTGTGCAGGCCTTTCCTTGATTTTCTGTAACTCCTGTGTTATCTTGATCTTTTATATATTTTATTGAGTTTTGTTTTTGATTGTTTAAGCACTTACCCTTACCCTTAACCTAACTCCTAAACTTTAATCCCTTTTGAATTTCTTTTACAGGTAGGGAGGGTTCATCAACGGGTTTGCACTGGCCCGTGCCCTCGACAGGGACCCTCCCTGTCACCCCCCTTCAACCCTTACGCCTAACCCTAATAAACAGGGACATCTATACACTGTACTAAATTGACAATAAATCCATATTTCTACAGTAAAAATACATAAAACTTTGTTCACTTATACTTCAAAACCTGCTGAACATGAAAATAAAGTCAGATCTTTGTCAACTATTAAGGTTTATTTTTTATAATAAAATACGTTGTGCACAAACAGCTTTCTAAGCAAAAATAACGTCGTAAGTCAGTAATTAAATTATTTAAACAACCGTAATTGAATTATTTTGCAAGAAAACAAAAAAATAAACAGGAAATTATAACAGATTAGCAGAAAATAAATATTTCCTATTTTGGCTGCTTTTCTTCCAACAGTCTCACACATGTTTGGAGACTCTGGTCTCATCATGCAAATGTCTCTTCAAATCTTACTTTAATGTCACCATATCAGAGTATTTTTGAGAATATATCAGTAATAGTGTCATAGAACCTTCCGCATATGACTTCTCTCCCACTACTGTAACACCTTCACAAAAACGCAAGTGTTTTAAGGTTGCGGCTAGATCGCGGCTCACTTGACCGCAGTGTGGGGGACCATGCCGCCTAGCCTGGATCTTTTTTTTTAATCACAATTTTTTAGCCACAATACAATCCCCTCAAGCCCCCTACCTTGTGCAGGAACCAAACACCACCATGTCTTCTCCTTTGAATTTGACTGACAGGTCCACCAGCACGGTTGTGTAGATGCAGCCATGAGCGAAGCCCCTCTCCCACGACGACTTCCTGACTATCTGTTCAAAAAAAGGGAAATTTAAATAAATAAATAAATAATGTGGGGAGTAAAAAAGTTTTGAATAAAACCAGAGGATGAACTGAATCAGGTTTTCTAACATGCTGCTGTAAACCTGCAGAACAGTTTCCAAACTTCAAATAAAGGGTTTATTTAGCTATAAACATCAATAATAATTTATAATAACAAACAAAAGAAAACACTTCTTGTACGTGATTCTGAAGCGGGCAGGATAAGCAAATCCGAACCGAACCCCGTCCACTCCCCAAAACCGACTCTTTACGTCATTGAACGCTGCGCGTGCTTTGGCAACACTTGTCGGGTAGTCAGGAAACACTGAGGTGCTGACTCCGTCCACACTGATGCGTTGTCTAGTCTGAGCGAGTCTCAGAATGTTTTCACAGTCTTGGAAGTAGTGAACGCGGGCTATGATCGTGTTTGACCGGCGTCCCTCTGTAGATCCAGGCGGGGAGAGACGGTGAGCTCTGTCCAGGAGCGGCGCGTCTTTCAGATCAAAGGCCCGCTGCAGAAGCGCGGACACAGACTCGGTGTTGCATTCAAGGGTTTCCGGTATTTCGACATAAGGATCTTATGTTGTTTGTCCGCGACCTCGCCTCCAAGTCCTCGCATTTATTCTGAAGTTGGTCCATGACCCCCGTGAGCCGCTTCACCTCCTTCTTGAGTGAAACAACATCATCTGTACACGTTGACAAACTTACTTTCACATTCTTCACCGTAGATTTCATGGTGGAGAGTTCAGAGGCGATCGTCAACCTGTATTCTTTGAGCTCCGCTCTAGCTGCAACAATATCCGCTCGAATCACCGCCATCTCACTTTCCAACATTGCGCAAACTTCTGTTTGAATAATTTCAGCTAAATCCTTGCGCACCGAAGATAGCAGTTCCATCATGTATTTTAGGTTTTCTTTTGATAAGGATCAAAATATATAGTGCTTGAATAACAGTGACATCAATACACTGTACTAAATTGACAATAAATCAATGTTTCTACAGTAAAAATACATAACTTATTTCACTTATACTTCAAAACCTGTTGAACATGAAATAAAGTCAGATCTTTGTCAACTATTGAGTTTTTTTTATAAGAATTAAAATATATTGTGCATGATTAACAGGGACATCAATACACTGTACTAAATTGACAATAAATCCATATTTCTACAGTAAAAATGCATGAAACTTTGTTCACTTATACTTCAAAACCTGCTGAACATGAAAATAAAGTCAGATCTTTGTCAACTAATAAGGTTTATTTTTTATAATAAAAAAGGGTTGTGCACAAACA
The DNA here is from genome assembly GCF_982586985.1 of Callionymus lyra. Classification (NCBI taxonomy): domain Eukaryota; kingdom Metazoa; phylum Chordata; class Actinopteri; order Syngnathiformes; family Callionymidae; genus Callionymus; species Callionymus lyra. The sequence goes on from NW_028258551.1 coordinate 410,909, forward strand.
GCTTTCTAAGCAAAAATAACGCCATAAGTCAGTAATTAAATTATTTAAACAACCGTAATTGAATTATTTTGTAAGAAAACAAAAAAATAAACAGGAAATTATAGCAGATTAGCAGAAAATAAATATTTCCTATTTCGGCTGCTTTTCTTCCAACAGTCTCACACATGTTTGGAGACTCTGGTCTCATCACGCAAATGTCTCTTCAAATCTTACTTTAATGTCACCATATCAGAGTATTTTTGAGAATATATCAGTAATAGCGTCGTAGATCCTTCCGCGTATGACTTCTCTCCCACTACTGTAACACCTTCACAAAAACGCAAGTGTTTTAAGGTTGCGGCTAGATCGCGGCTCACTTGACCGCAGTGTGGGGGACCATGCCGCCTAGCCTGGATCTTTTTTTTTAATCACAATTTTTTAGCCACAATACAATCCCCTCAAGCCCCCTACCTTGTGCAGGAACCAAACACCACCATGTCTTCTCCTTTGAATTTGACTGACAGGTCCACCAGCACGGTTGTGTAGATGCAGCCATGAGCGAAGCCCCTCTCCCATGACGACTTCCTGACTATCTGTTCAAAAAAAGGGAAATTTAAATAAATAAATAAATAATGTGGGGAGTAAAAAAGTTTTGAATAAAACCAGAGGATGAACTGAATCAGGTTTTCTAACATGCTGCTGTAAACCTGCAGAACAGTTTCCAAACTTCAAATAAAGGGTTTATTTAGCTATAAACATCAATAATAATTTATAATAACAAACAAAAGAAAACACTTCTTGTACGTGATTCTGAAGCGGGCAGGATAAGCAAATCCGAACCGAACCCCGTCCACTCCCCAAAACCGACTCTTTACGTCATTGAACGCTGCGCGTGCTTTGGCAACACTTGTCGGGTAGTCAGGAAACACTGAGGTGCTGACTCCGTCCACACTGATGCGTTGTCTAGTCTGAGCGAGTCTCAGAATGTTTTCACAGTCTTGGAAGTAGTGAACGCGGGCTATGATCGTGTTTGACCGGCGTCCCTCTGTAGATCCAGGCGGGGAGAGACGGTGAGCTCTGTCCAGGAGCGGCGCGTCTTTCAGATCAAAGGCCCGCTGCAGAAGCGCGGACACAGACTCGGTGTTGCATTCAAGGGTTTCCGGTATTTCGACATAAGGATCTTATGTTGTTTGTCCGCGACCTCGCCTCCAAGTCCTCGCATTTATTCTGAAGTTGGTCCATGACCCCCGTGAGCCGCTTCACCTCCTTCTTGAGTGAAACAACATCATCTGTACACGTTGACAAACTTACTTTCACATTCTTCACCGTAGATTTCATGGCGGAGAGTTCAGAGGCGATCGTCAACCTGTATTCTTTGAGCTCCGCTCTAGCTGCAACAATATCCGCTCGAATCACCGCCATCTCACTTTCCAACATTGCGCAAACTTCTGTTTGAATAATTTCAGCTAAATCCTTGCGCACCGAAGATAGCAGTTCCATCATGTATTTTAGGTTTTCTTTTGATAAGGATCAAAATATATAGTGCTTGAATAACAGTGACATCAATACACTGTACTAAATTGACAATAAATCAATGTTTCTACAGTAAAAATACATAACTTATTTCACTTATACTTCAAAACCTGTTGAACATGAAATAAAGTCAGATCTTTGTCAACTATTGAGTTTTTTTTATAAGAATTAAAATATATTGTGCATGATTAACAGGGACATCAATACACTGTACTAAATTGACAATAAATCCATATTTCTACAGTAAAAATGCATGAAACTTTGTTCACTTATACTTCAAAACCTGCTGAACATGAAAATAAAGTCAGATCTTTGTCAACTAATAAGGTTTATTTTTTATAATAAAAAAGGGTTGTGCACAAACAGCTTTCTAAGCAAAAATAACGCCATAAGTCAGTAATTAAATTATTTAAACAACCGTAATTGAATTATTTTGTAAGAAAACAAAAAAATAAACAGGAAATTATAACAGATTAGCAGAAAATAAATATTTCCTATTTCGGCTGCTTTTCTTCCAACAGTCTCACACATGTTTGGAGACTCTGGTCTCATCACGCAAATGTCTCTTCAAATCTTACTTTAATGTCACCATATCAGAGTATTTTTGAGAATATATCAGTAATAGTGTCGTAGATCCTTCCGCGTATGACTTCTCTCCCACTACTGTAACACCTTCACAAAAACGCAAGTGTTTTAAGGTTGCGGCTAGATCGCGGCTCACTTGACCGCAGTGTGGGGGACCATGCCGCCTAGCCTGGATATTTTTTTTTAATCACAATTTTTTAGCCACAATACAATCCCCTCAAGCCCCCTACCTTGTGCAGGAACCAAACACCACCATGTCTTCTCCTTTGAATTTGACTGACAGGTCCACCAGCACGGTTGTGTAGATGCAGCCATGAGCGAAGCCCCTCTCCCACGACGACTTCCTGACTATCTGTTCAAAAAAAGGGAAATTTAAATAAATAAAGAAATAATGTGGGGAGTAAAAAAGTTTTGAATAAAACCAGAGGATGAACTGAATCAGGTTTTCTAACATGCTGCTGTAAACCTGCAGAACAGTTTCCAAACTTCAAATAAAGGGTTTATTTAGCTATAAACATCAATAATAATTAATAATAACAAACAAAAGAAAACACTTCTTGTACGTGATTCTGAAGCGGGCAGGATAAGCAAATCCGAACCGAACCCCGTCCACTCCCCAAAACCGACTCTTGACGTCATTGAACGCTGCGCGTGCTTTGGCAACACTTGTCGGGTAGTCAGGAAACACTGAGGTGCTGACTCCGTCCACACCGATGCGTTGTCTAGTCCGAGCGAGTCTCAGAATGTTTTCACAGTCTTGGAAGTAGTGAACGCAGGCTATGATCGTGTTTGACCGGCGTCCCTCTGTAGATCCAGGCGGGGAGAGACGGTGAGCTCTGTCCAGGAGCGGCGCGTCTTTCAGATCAAAGGCCCGCTGCAGAAGCGCGGACACAGACTCGGTGTTGCATTCAAGGGTCTCCGGTATTTCGACATAAGGATCTTATGTTGTTTGTCCGCGACCTCGCCTCCAAGTCCTCGCATTTATTCTGAAGTTGGTCCATGACCCCCGTTAGCCGCTTCACCTCCTTCTTGAGTGAAACAACATCATCTGTCCACGTTGACAAACTTTCTTCCACATCCTTCACCGTAGATTTCATGGCGGAGAGTTCAGAGGCGATCGTCAACCTGTATTCTTTGAGCTCCGCTCTAGCTGCAACAATATCCGCTCGAATCACCGCCATCTCACTTTCCAACATTGCGCAAACTTCTGTTTGAATAATTTCAGCTAAATCCTTGCGCACCGAAGATAGCAGTTCCATCATGTATTTTAGGTTTTCTTTTGATAAGGATTAAAATATATAGTGCTTCAATAACAGTGACATCAATACACTGTACTAAATTGACAATAAATCAATGTTTCTACAGTAAAAATACATAACTTATTTCACTTATACTTCAAAACCTGTTGAACATGAAAATAAAGTCAGATCTTTGTCAACTATTGAGTTTTTTTTATAAGAATTAAAATATATTGTGCATGATTAACAGGGACATCAATACACTGTACTAAATTGACAATAAATCCATATTTCTACAGTAAAAATACATGAAACGTTGTTCACTTATACTTCAAAACCTGCTGAACATGAAAATAAAGTCAGATCTTTGTCAACTAATAAGGTTTATTTTTTATAATAAAAAAGGTTGTGCACAAACAGCTTTCTAAGCAAAAATAACGCCATAAGTCAGTAATTAAATTATTTAAACAACCATAATTGAATTATTTTGTAAGAAAACAAAAAAATAAACAGGAAATTATAACAGATTAGCAGAAAATAAATATTTCCTATTTCGGCTGCTTTTCTTCCAAAAGTCTCACACATGTTTGGAGACTCTGGTCTCATCACGCAAATGTCTCTTCAAATCTTACCTTAATGTCACCATATCAGAGTATTTTTGAGAATATATCAGTAATAGTGTCGTAGATCCTTCCGCGTATGACTTCTCTCCCACTACTGTAACACCTTCACAAAAACGCAAGTGTTTTAAGGTTGCGGCTAGATCGCAGCTCACTTGACCGCAGTGTGTGGGACCATGCCGCCTAGCCTGGATCTTTTTTTTTTTATCACAATTTTTTAGCCACAATACAAGCCCCTCAAGCCCCCTACCTTGTGCAGGAACCAAACACCACCATGTCTTCTCCTTTGAATTTGACTGACAGGTCCACCAGCACGGTTGTGTAGATGCAGCCATGAGCGAAGCCCCTCTCCCACGACGACTTCCTGACTATCTGTTCAAAAAAAGGGAAATTTAAATAAATAAATAAATAATGTGGGGAGTAAAAAAGTTTTGAATAAAACCAGAGGATGAACTGAATCAGGTTTTCTAACATGCTGCTGTAAACCTGCAGAACAGTTTCCAAACTTCAAATAAAGGGTTTATTTAGCTATAAACATCAATAATAATTTATAAAAACAAACATAAGAAAACACTTATTTGAAGTTGTTTTAAAAAGTTAGGTTTAAAGTGAAATCTTATCTGAAAATGATGTTTTCTTTACAATATTATTTTCAGTGAACTGTCCTTAGTAGCCATAGATGTTTTAGCATTTTAGCATAAGACATTTTAATGAGGTAGTGCCACCATTTGCGCTATATTAAATGTAATATTTAAATGTGTCAACATAATTTAATATTTAGGTAACACCTCACTATATGAACACAACTTTAAGAAATATAACTTACTTGAGGCTGTGTATTTCTTTCGTCGTTTTTTTTGCACCATTTTCTCTGAATCTTTCTGCTGAAGATGCGGCAAGACCCGCCCTTCTTCCCTCGGGTAGCTCCCTATGATTGGTGGAGAAGTCCAGCCAATGACAGCAGAAGGATTCAAGCCGCTGGTCTCTGAATGGCTACCCTCGTGGGCAGGGTGTGCGAGGAGTTGTGAGCAAGCTTCTATAGGGCAATGAATGTACAATTAATTACTTGTTTATTCGCTGATTTAGAAGCATTATTTTGCTATGTTTTCCGACATTTAGACAATATTTCTCACATTTATGAAATATAAAATCTAAATGTCAAATTTAAATGTAAATGTTAAATACATATCTAAATGTTAAATCTAAATCTTAAATCTAAATCTAAATATAAATATAAATTTAAATCTATATTTAAATGTTAAATCTATATCTAAATGTTAAATCTAAATCTTAAATCTAAATCTAAAAACAAGTAAAATGTTTAACTTAGACAAGGCCTTTTTAATTTATTGTTGATTGCATTTAAGTTTATGTTACATTTTAGTATTATTATTATTTTTGTTTTATTTAATTTTTATTTTAGTGCAAAAAAACATTTAACAACCAAGCATTTAGTCACACTTTAATTGTTTATTGGACAGGCTGGAAACGCACACACAGTGTTTTTAAAAGTAACAGAATCTCTACTACATTTGCATTTGCGTTTGTTTGTAAACGTATATACACAACGAGAGTTTGTCACATTAGGCTGCTACCGATGCGCGAGACACAGATTCGTTCAGTGAACGAGGATTCACATCCCGTTATTCGCGACACACAGATTCGTTCAATGAACGAGGATTCACATCCGGGGATTCGCGAGACACGGATTCCTTCAGTGAACGAGGATTCATGTTCAGCTGTGAACACACCTCAAGATCCTCTCTATTTGCTGAATTTCTCACGAATGTCTGTGTACTGCTCCTTATCCGTGAACGCACCGGGCGTCCTTTTTTTTTTTTTTGCATTGTCCCTGAAGTGCATTGAATGTTAACCTCGGGTCTGAATCCTTTAAGTTAGTAACGGATTGTTTGGCTGCGTTCAGGAAGTAGGTGATATTGCAGTCTGGGCTCCATAAGCACTGAGTTAGTGATTTAGTGAACGAACGAACTGAAAGAATATTTTGAACGAATCCTTTTAATGAACTGATTCTAGTTATTCAGTACAGTCAAAAGAACTGCCGATCCCATCACTAATACAAACTGCATCACCCCAGGTAAGTCATATTTGTGTTTTCTTTGGTACTTTTCACTTAATGTAAAACACTAGCTTGCGTAAGCTAGTGCTAGCCACCATAGCGCATATTACATCAAAATTTGCATTGCATGCTAAATATAAGTTATTTAAAGCCATTTATTAGGTTGTTTGCAGTTATGTTTATGTCATGCTTTTTCATTGATCTTACCAGAACTGTAATAACTTTTAGTAAAGTGTAGTTTATGTTGATGAAATAGAAAATGTTTTCATAACTGTGAATTATTTTGAATCCATCTTCATTCTGATGGAATAATCACAACCTCTTTTTTTAATTGATATGTATATTTTGTCAAAGGGTATGTCAACACAAGTGGTGCCCCATCTTGCCCATTCTGTGCCATCACAACGTCCACAACTACCATCGGTAAGTTGTTAGACATAATTTAGGACTCCAGTTCCACCTCTTTCCATTTTGTGAGTGACCTTGAAGATAAATATCCTCTACCTGATTAAGACAAATATTGTCCAAATTGTTATCAATTAATTGTTTTTTGTTATTTTGTTATTTGTTTATTTGACAATAAAATAACTTAACTTGACTTGATATTGAAATGTCTGATTCAAGTGACTGAAAGTTCAGTGAGACAACGGAGAAGAGGTGAGTAAAGTTTAATATATGTAACATTAATGTCATAATGCTTTTAGGGTGTGACTAGATGTTGAGGATAATTCAACCATATGAAGACTATCAAGGCCACTATTTATAATAATATTAATTTAGGCCATATTGTGATAAGGTCATTCTACTAAAAACACCCACATAAGGGCCAATAGGGGGTAAAAAAAAGTTTTTTCTACACCAGGCCTGGCCAACCCGCGGCTCCCGAGCCGCATGCGGCTCTTTGCCTGGTTTCATGCGGCTCTAACGTTCTAGTGTTGTGTGGTTCTCGAACGATTTGTTGGAACGAACGATCTTTTGAGTGAACGTACTGAACTTCATTCCTTTCTCAGTTCAGTTGAACTCAGCTGCGACCGTGCCGGTGGGAGGGATTCTATAATAGACTTTGCTACAGAACATTTAGTTTTTATGTTGGCACTAAGTGCCAAAGTACAGTCAAAAGAACTGTCGATCCCATCACTCTAATGTTCATATCGAGGTTTGGGTTTGTGTTTTCTAAATGTGTGTGTTCGCTTCACTTGAGTTCAATACATGCGCGTTGGATGAAAATACCGCAAAGTTTCTCAGTAGGGAAAAGATCTTTTGAGTAAACAATTTGTGTCAAGTTCGCTTTCAAAATGGCAGGGAAAAAATTCACAGCCAAATGAAAATATATATATATATATATATCAATTTGCATCTGAAATAAAAAAGAGAAACACTTATTCAAAGCTGTTTTCAAAAGTTATGTTTAACCTTAAATATTGTCTCAAACTGATGTTCTCAGACTGAGAGAATGACATTTTCTAAGATTCTGCTGGAGCTCTGAATAACAGTTTTCAAACATCAAATAAATGGTTTATATAGATATATATATCAATTTGCATCTGAAATAAACAAGAGAAACACTTATTCGAAGCTGTTTTCAAAAGTTATGTTTAACCTGAAATATTGTCTCAATTTGATGTTCTCAGACTGAGAGAATGACGTTTTCCAAGATTCTGCTGGAGCTCTGAATAACAGTTTTCAAACATCAAATAAAGGGTTTATAAAGCTATATATATCAATTTGCATCTGAAATAAACAAGAGAAACACTTATTTGAAGCTGTTTTCAAAAGTTATGTTTAACCTGAAATATTGTCTCAAACTGATCTTCACAGGCTGAGAGAAAGATGTTTTCCAAGATTCTGCTGAAGCTCTGAATAGCAGTTTTCAAACATCAAATAAAGGGTTTATATAGCTATATATATCAATTTGCATCTGAAATAAACAAGAGAAACACTTATTCGAAGCTATTTTCAAAAATTATGTTTAACCTGAAATATTGTCTCAAACTGATGTTCTCAGACTGAGAGAATGACGTTTTCTAAGATTCTGCTGGAGCTCTGAATAGCAGTTTTCAAACATCAAATAAAGGGTTTATATAGCTATATATATCAATTTGCATCTGAAATAAACAAGAGAAACACTTATTCGAAGCTGTTTTCAAAAGTTATGTTTAACCTGAAATATTGTCTCAAACTGATGTTCTCAGACTGAGAGAATGACGTTTTCTAAGATTCTGCTGGAGCTCTGAATAGCAGTTTTCAAACATCAAATAAAGGGTTTATATAGCTATATATATCAATTTGCATCTGAAATAAACAAAAGAAAAACTTATTCAAAGCTGTTTTCAAAAGTTATGTTTAACCTGAAATATTGTCTCAAACTGATGTTCTCAGACCGAGAGAATGACGTTTTCTAAGATTCTGCTGGAGTTCTGAATAGCAGTTTTCAAACATCAAATAAAGGGTTTATATAGCTATATATATCAATTTGCATCCGAAATAAACAAGAGAAACACTTATTCGAATCTGTTTTCAAAAGTTATGTTTAACCTGAAATATTGTCTCAAACTGATATTCTCAGACCGAGAGAATGACGTTTTCTAAGATTCTGCTGGAGCTCTGAATAGCAGTTTTCAAACATCAAATAAAGGGTTTATATAGCTATATATAACAATTTGCATCTGAAATAAACAAGAGAAACATTTATTCGAAGCTGTTTTCAAAAGTTATGTTTAACCTGAAATATTGTCTCAAACTGATCTTAACAGGCTGAGAGAATGACGTTTTCCAAGATTCTGCTGAAGCTCTGAATAGCAGTTTTCAAACATCAAATAAAGGGTTTATATAGCTATATATATCAATTTGCATCTGAAATAAACAAGAGAAACACTTATTCGAAGCTGTTTTCAAAAGTTATGTTTAACCTGAAATATTGTCTCAAACTGATCTTCTCAGACTGAGAGAATGACGTTTTCCAAGATTCTGCTGGAGCTCTGAATAACAGTTTTAAAACATCAAATAAAGGGTTTATATAGCTATATATATCAATTTGCATCTGAAATAAACAAGAGAAACACTTATTCGAAGCTGTTTTCAAAAGTTATGTTTAACATGAAATACTGTCTCAAACTGATGTTCTCAGACTGAGAGAATGACGTTTTCCAAGATTCTGCTGGAGCTCTGAATAACAGTTTTCAAACATCAAATAAAGGGTTTATATAGCTATATATATCAATTTGCATCTGAAATAAACAAGAGAAACACTTATTCGAAGCTGTTTTCAAAAGTTATGTTTAACCTGAACTATTGTCTCAAACTGATGTTCTCAGACTGAGAGAATGACGTTTTCTAAGATTCTGCTGGAGCTCTGAATAGCAGTTTTCAAACATCAAATAAAGGGTTTATATAGCTATATATAACAATTTGCATCTGAAATAAACAAGAGAAACATTTATTCGAAGCTGTTTTCAAAAGTTATGTTTAACCTGAAATATTGTCTCAAACTGATCTTCTCAGACTGAGAGAATGACGTTTTCCAAGATTCTGCTGGAGCTCTGAATAACCGTTTTCAAACATCAAATAAAGGGTTGATATAGCTATATATATCAATTTGCATCTGAAATAAACAAGAGAAACACTTATTCGAAGCTGTTTTCAAAAGTTATGTTTAACCTGAAATATTGTCTCAAACTGATGTTCTCAGACTGAGAGAATGACGTTTTCCAAGATTCTGCTGGAGCTCTGAATAGCAGTTTTTAAACATCAAATAAAGGGTTTATATAGCTATATATATCAATTTGCATCTGAAATAAACAAGAGAAACACTTATTCGAAGCTGTTTTCAAAAGTTATGTTTCACCTGAAATATTGTCTCAAACTGATGTTCTCAGACTGAGAGAATGACGTTTTCCAAGATTCTGCTGGAGCTCTGAATAGCAGTTTTCAAACATCAAATAAAGGGTTTATATAGCTATATATATCATTTTCCATCTGAAATAAACAAGAGAAACACTTATTCGAAGCTGTTTTCAAAAGTTATGGTTAACCTGAAATATTGTCTCAAACTGATGTTCTCAGACTGAGAGAATGACGTTTTCTAAGATTCTGCTGGAGCTCTGAATAGCAGTTTTCAAACATCAAATAAAGGGTTTATATAGCTATATATATCAATTTGCATCTGAAATAAACAAGAGAAACACTTATTCGAAGCTGTTTTCAAAGGATATGTTTAAGTGAGACCTTCTCTAAATGTGATGTATTCAGACTGAGATGTATTTGATGTCCAATCCCGCCACCTTGTGGTTCTTTTTTTTTATCAACATTTCTCTTTTTTTTTCCACAATGCAATTCCCCCAAGCACCCTACCTGGTGCACAAACCAAACACCACCATGTCTTCTCCTTTGAATTTGATTGACAGGTCCACCAGAACGGTCTTGTAGATACAGCATTGCATTGTCTAGTCCGAGCGAGTCTCAGAATGTTTTCACAGTCTTGGAAGTAGTGAACGCGGGCTAAGATGCTGCTGGAGCTCTGAATAACAGTTTTCAAACATCAAATAAAGGGTTTATATAGCTATATATATCAATTTGCATCTGAAATAAACAAGAGAAAAACATATTCAAAGCTGTTTTCAAAAGTTATGTTTAACCTGAAATATTGTCTCAAACTGATGTTCTCAGACTGAGAGAATGACGTTTTCTAAGATTCTGCTGGAGCTCTGAATAACAGTTTTCAAACATCAAATAAAGGGTTTATATAGCTATATCTATCAAATTGCATTGAAATAAACAAGAGAAACACTTATTCGAAACTGTTTTCAAAAGTTATGTTTAACATGAAATATTGTCTCAAACTGATGTTCTAAGACTGAGAGAATGACGTTTTCTAAGATTCTGCTGGAGCTCTGAATAGCAGTTTTCAAACCTCAAATAAAGGGTTTATATAGCTATATAAATCAATTTGCATCTGAAATAAACAAGCTGCTGGAGCTCTGAATAACACAATAAGACAAGTCCTTTTTAATTTATTGTTGATTGCATTTAAGTTTATGTTACATTTTAGTATTATTATTATTTTTGTCTTATTAAATTTTTATTTTAGTGCAAAAAAACATTTAACAACCAAGCATTTAGTCACACTTTATTTGTTTATTGGACAGGCTGGAAACGCACACACAGTGTTTTTAAAAGTAACAGAATCTCTACTACATTTGCATTTGCGTTTGTTTGTAAACGTATATACACAACGAGAGTTTGTCACATTAGGCTGCTACCGATGCGCGAGACACAGATTCGTTCAGTGAACGAGGATTCACATCCCGTTATTCGCGACACACAGATTCGTTCAATGAACGAGGATTCACATCCGGGGATTCGCGAGACACGGATTCCTTCAGTGAACGAGGATTCATGTTCAGCTGTGAACACACCTCAAGATCCTCTCTATTTGCTGAATTTCTCACGAATGTCTGTGTACTGCTCCTTGTCCGTGAACGCACCGGGCGTCCTTTTTTTTTTTTTTGCATTGTCCCTGAAGTGCATTGAATGTTAACCTCAGGTCTGAATCCTTTAAGTTAGTAACGGATTGTTTGGCTGCGTTCAGGAAGTAGGTGATATTGCAGTCTGGGCTCCATAAGCACTGAGTTAGTGATTTAGTGAACGAACGAACTGAAAGAATATTTTGAACGAATCCTTTTAATGAACTGATTCTAGTTATTCAGTACAGTCAAAAGAACTGCCGATCCCATCACTAATACAAACTGCATCACCCCAGGTAAGTCATATTTGTGTTTTCTTTGGTACTTTTCACTTAATGTACATCACTAGCTTGCGTAAGCTAGTGCTAGCCACCATAGCGCATATTACATCAAAATTTGCATTGCATGCTAAATATAAGTTATTTAAAGCCATTTATTAGGTTGTTTGCAGTTATGTTTATGTCATGCTTTTTCATTGATCTTACCAGAACTGTAATAACTTTTAGTAAAGTGTAGTTTATGTTGATGAAATAGAAAATGTTTTCATAACTGTGAATTATTTTGAATCCATCTTCATTCTGATGGAATAATCACAACCTCTTTTTTTAATTGATATGTATATTTTGTCAAAGGGTATGCCAACACAAGTGGTGCCCCATCTTGCCCATTCTGTGCCATCACAACGTCCACAACTACCATCGGTAAGTTGTTAGACATAATTTAGGACTCCAGTTCCACCTCTTTCCATTTTGTGAGTGACGTTGAAGATAAATATCCTCTACCTGATTACGACAAATATTGTCCAAATTGTTATCAATTAATTGTTTTTTGTTTTTTTGTTATTTGTTTATTTGACAATAAAATAACTTAACTTGACTTGATATGGAAATGTCTGATTCAAGTGACTGAAAGTTCAGTGAGACAACGGAGAAGAGGTGAGTAAAGTTTAATATATGTAACATTAATGTCATAATGCTTTTAGGGTGTGACTAGATGTTGAGGATAATTCAACCATATGAAGACTATCAAGGCCACTATTTATAATAATATTAATTTAGGCCATATTGTGATAAGGTCATTCTACTAAAAACACCCACATAAGGGCCAATAGGGGGTAAAAAAAGGTTTTTTTGTAACCTTTATTCTGTATAAAAATATACTTTATTCTGTATATTTAATTCATTATTTAATTCCAGCATAAAGAGGTAAACAAGATGGGAAACACTATAAAACAGTGGATGAAGGAAACATGGAGAGCTTATCTCTGAACGCATGATCAGTGCATTTATTTATTTATTTGTATTGTATTACATTTCTCCGATCCTTGTTATTCTAGTCAGGCTCTGACTGATCACTGACTTCCATCAGTGATCTGATCCAGCCTAACACCCCAGCTCGTGCTCTGAGGTCTGTGGATCAGAATCTACTTGTGGTTCCTCGCACACGGTTCAGGACCAGAGGAGAGAAACCCTTCCAGGCAGTTGCTCCTAAGCTTTGGAACGATCTAAAACATTTTAATTTGTGCAGGCCTTTCCTTGATTTTCTGTAACTCCTGTGTTATCTTGATCTTTTATATATTTTATTGAGTTTTGTTTTTGATTGTTTAAGCACTTACCCTTACCCTTAACCTAACTCCTAAACTTTAATCCCTTTTGAATTTCTTTTACAGGTAGGGAGGGTTCATCAACGGGTTTGCACTGGCCCGTGCCCCTGACAGGGACCCTCCCTGTCACCCCCCTTCAACCCTAACGCCTAACCCTAATGAACAGGGACATCTATACACTGTACTAAATTGACAATAAATCCATATTTCTACAGTAAAAATACATAAAACTTTGTTCACTTATACTTCAAAACCTGCTGAACATGAAAATAAAGTCAGATCTTTGTCAACTATTAAGGTTTATTTTTTATAATAAAATACGTTGTGCACAAACAGCTTTCTAAGCAAAAATAACGTCGTAAGTCAGTAATTAAATTATTTAAACAACCGTAATTGAATTATTTTGCAAGAAAACAAAAAAATAAACAGGAAATTATAACAGATTAGCAGAAAATAAATATTTCCTATTTTGGCTGCTTTTCTTCCAACAGTCTCACACATGTTTGGAGACTCTGGTCTCATCACGCAAATGTCTCTTCAAATCTTACTTTAATGTCACCATATCAGAGTATTTTTGAGAATATATCAGTAATAGTGTCATAGAACCTTCCGCATATGACTTCTCTCCCACTACTGTAACACCTTCACAAAAACGCAAGTGTTTTAAGGTTGCGGCTAGATCGCGGCTCACTTGACCGCAGTGTGGGGGACCATGCCGCCTAGCCTGGATCTTTTTTTTTAATCACAATTTTTTAGCCACAATACAATCCCCTCAAGCCCCCTACCTTGTGCAGGAACCAAACACCACCATGTCTTCTCCTTTGAATTTGACTGACAGGTCCACCAGCACGGTTGTGTAGATGCAGCCATGAGCGAAGCCCCTCTCCCACGACGACTTCCTGACTATCTGTTCAAAAAAAGGGAAATTTAAATAAATAAATAAATAATGTGGGGAGTAAAAAAGTTTTGAATAAAACCAGAGGATGAACTGAATCAGGTTTTCTAACATGCTGCTGTAAACCTGCAGAACAGTTTCCAAACTTCAAATAAAGGGTTTATTTAGCTATAAACATCAATGATAATTTATAATAACAAACAAAAGAAAACACTTCTTGTACGTGATTCTGAAGCGGGCAGGATAAGCAAATCCGAACCAAACCCCGTCCACTCCCCAAAACCGACTCTTTACGTCATTGAACGCTGCGCGTGCTTTGGCAACACTTGTCGGGTAGTCAGGAAACACTGAGGTGCTGACTCCGTCCACACTGATGCGTTGTCTAGTCTGAGCGAGTCTCAGAATGTTTTCACAGTCTTGGAAATAGTGAACGCGGGCTATGATCGTGTTTGACCGGCGTCCCTCTGTAGATCCAGGCGGGGAGAGACGGTGAGCTCTGTCCAGGAGCGGCGCGTCTTTCAGATCAAAGGCCCGCTGCAGAAGCGCGGACACAGACTCGGTGTTGCATTCAAGGGTCTCCGGTATTTCGACATAAGGATCTTATGTTGTTTGTCCGCGACCTCGCCTCCAAGTCCTCGCATTTATTCTGAAGTTGGTCCATGACCCCCGTGAGCCGCTTCACCTCCTTCTTGAGTGAAACAACATCATCTGTACACGTTGACAAACTTACTTTCACATTCTTCACCGTAGATTTCATGGCGGAGAGTTCAGAGGCGATCGTCAACCTGTATTCTTTGAGCTCCGCTCTAGCTGCAACAATATCCGCTCGAATCACCGCCATCTCACTTTCCAACATTGCGCAAACTTCTGTTTGAATAATTTCAGCTAAATCCTTGCGCACCGAAGATAGCAGTTCCATCATGTATTTTAGGTTTTCTTTTGATAAGGATCAAAATATATAGTGCTTGAATAACAGTGACATCAATACACTGTACTAAATTGACAATAAATCAATGTTTCTACAGTAAAAATACATAACTTATTTCACTTATACTTCAAAACCTGTTGAACATGAAATAAAGTCAGATCTTTGTCAACTATTGAGTTTTTTTTATAAGAATTAAAATACATTGTGCATGATTAACAGGGACATCAATACACTGTACTAAATTGACAATAAATGCATATTTCTACAGTAAAAATGCATGAAACTTTGTTCACTTATACTTCAAAACCTGCTGAACATGAAAATAAAGTCAGATCTTTGTCAACTAATAAGGTTTATTTTTTATAATAAAAAAGGGTTGTGCACAAACAGCTTTCTAAGCAAAAATAACACCATAAGTCAGTAATTAAATTATTTAAACAACCGTAATTGAATTATTTTGTAAGAAAACAAAAAAATAAACAGGAAATTATAGCAGATTAGCAGAAAATAAATATTTCCTATTTCGGCTGCTTTTCTTCCAACAGTCTCACACATGTTTGGAGACTCTGGTCTCATCACGCAAATGTCTCTTCAAATCTTACTTTAATGTCACCATATCAGAGTATTTTTGAGAATATATCAGTAATAGTGTCGTAGATCCTTCCGCGTATGACTTCTCTCCCACTACTGTAACACCTTCACAAAAACGCAAGTGTTTTAAGGTTGCGGCTAGATCGCGGCTCACTTGACCGCAGTGTGGGGGACCATGCCGCCTAGCCTGGATCTTTTTTTTTAATCACAATTTTTTAGCCACAATACAATCCCCTCAAGCCCCCTACCTTGTGCAGGAACCAAACACCACCATGTCTTCTCCTTTGAATTTGACTGACAGGTCCACCAGCACGGTTGTGTAGATGCAGCCATGAGCGAAGCCCCTCTCCCACGACGACTTCCTGACTATCTGTTCAAAAAAAGGGAAATTTAAATAAATAAATAAATAATGTGGGGAGTAAAAAAGTTTTGAATAAAACCAGAGGATGAACTGAATCAGGTTTTCTAACATGCTGCTGTAAACCTGCAGAACAGTTTCCAAACTTCAAATAAAGGGTTTATTTAGCTATAAACATCAATAATAATTTATAATAACAAACAAAAGAAAACACTTCTTGTACGTGATTCTGAAGCGGGCAGGATAAGCAAATCCGAACCGAACCCCGTCCACTCCCCAAAACCGACTCTTTACGTCATTGAACGCTGCGCGTGCTTTGGCAACACTTGTCGGGTAGTCAGGAAACACTGAGGTGCTGACTCCGTCCACACTGATGCGTTGTCTAGTCTGAGCGAGTCTCAGAATGTTTTCACAGTCTTGGAAGTAGTGAACGCGGGCTATGATCGTGTTTGACCGGCGTCCCTCTGTAGATCCAGGCGGGGAGAGACGGTGAGCTCTGTCCAGGAGCGGCGCGTCTTTCAGATCAAAGGCCCGCTGCAGAAGCGCGGACACAGACTCGGTGTTGCATTCAAGGGTCTCCGGTATTTCGACATAAGGATCTTATGTTGTTTGTCCGCGACCTCGCCTCCAAGTCCTCGCATTTATTCTGAAGTTGGTCCATGACCCCCGTGAGCCGCTTCACCTCCTTCTTGAGTGAAACAACATCATCTGTACACGTTGACAAACTTACTTTCACATTCTTCACCGTAGATTTCATGGCGGAGAGTTCAGAGGCGATCGTCAACCTGTATTCTTTGAGCTCCGCTCTAGCTGCAACAATATCCGCTCGAATCACCGCCATCTCACTTTCCAACATTGCGCAAACTTCTGTTTGAATAATTTCAGCTAAATCCTTGCGCACCGAAGATAGCAGTTCCATCATGTATTTTAGGTTTTCTTTTGATAAGGATCAAAATATATAGTGCTTGAATAACAGTGACATCAATACACTGTACTAAATTGACAATAAATCAATGTTTCTACAGTAAAAATACATAACTTATTTCACTTATACTTCAAAACCTGTTGAACATGAAATAAAGTCAGATCTTTGTCAACTATTGAGTTTTTTTTATAAGAATTAAAATATATTGTGCATGATTAACAGGGACATCAATACACTGTACTAAATTGACAATAAATCCATATTTCTACAGTAAAAATGCATGAAACTTTGTTCACTTATACTTCAAAACCTGCTGAACATGAAAATAAAGTCAGATCTTTGTCAACTAATAAGGTTTATTTTTTATAATAAAAAAGGGTTGTGCACAAACAGCTTTCTAAGCAAAAATAACGCCATAAGTCAGTAATTAAATTATTTAAACAACCGTAATTGAATTATTTTGTAAGAAAACAAAAAAATAAACAGGAAATTATAGCAGATTAGCAGAAAATAAATATTTCCTATTTCGGCTGCTTTTCTTCCAACAGTCTCACACATGTTTGGAGACTCTGGTCTCATCACGCAAATGTCTCTTCAAATCTTACTTTAATGTCACCATATCAGAGTATTTTTGAGAATATATCAGTAATAGTGTCGTAGATCCTTCCGCGTATGACTTCTCTCCCACTACTGTAACACCTTCACAAAAACGCAAGTGTTTTAAGGTTGCGGCTAGATCGCGGCTCACTTGACCGCAGTGTGGGGGACCATGCCGCCTAGCCTGGATCTTTTTTTTTAATCACAATTTTTTAGCCACAATACAATCCCCTCAAGCCCCCTACCTTGTGCAGGAACCAAACACCACCATGTCTTCTCCTTTGAATTTGACTGACAGGTCCACCAGCACGGTTGTGTAGATGCAGCCATGAGCGAAGCCCCTCTCCCACGACGACTTCCTGACTATCTGTTCAAAAAAAGGGAAATTTAAATAAATAAATAAATAATGTGGGGAGTAAAAAAGTTTTGAATAAAACCAGAGGATGAACTGAATCAGGTTTTCTAACATGCTGCTGTAAACCTGCAGAACAGTTTCCAAACTTCAAATAAAGGGTTTATTTAGCTATAAACATCAATAATAATTTATAATAACAAACAAAAGAAAACACTTCTTGTACGTGATTCTGAAGCGGGCAGGATAAGCAAATCCGAACCGAACCCCGTCCACTCCCCAAAACCGACTCTTTACGTCATTGAACGCTGCGCGTGCTTTGGCAACACTTGTCGGGTAGTCAGGAAACACTGACGTGCTGACTCCGTCCACACTGATGCGTTGTCTAGTCTGAGCGAGTCTCAGAATGTTTTCACAGTCTTGGAAGTAGTGAACGCGGGCTATGATCGTGTTTGACCGGCGTCCCTCTGTAGATCCAGGCGGGGAGAGACGGTGAGCTCTGTCCAGGAGCGGCGCGTCTTTCAGATCAAAGGCCCGCTGCAGAAGCGCGGACACAGACTCGGTGTTGCATTCAAGGGTTTCCGGTATTTCGACATAAGGATCTTATGTTGTTTGTCCGCGACCTCGCCTCCAAGTCCTCGCATTTATTCTGAAGTTGGTCCATGACCCCCGTGAGCCGCTTCACCTCCTTCTTGAGTGAAACAACATCATCTGTACACGTTGACAAACTTACTTTCACATTCTTCACCGTAGATTTCATGGCGGAGAGTTCAGAGGCGATCGTCAACCTGTATTCTTTGAGCTCCGCTCTAGCTGCAACAATATCCGCTCGAATCACCGCCATCTCACTTTCCAACATTGCGCAAACTTCTGTTTGAATAATTTCAGCTAAATCCTTGCGCACCGAAGATAGCAGTTCCATCATGTATTTTAGGTTTTCTTTTGATAAGGATCAAAATATATAGTGCTTGAATAACAGTGACATCAATACACTGTACTAAATTGACAATAAATCAATGTTTCTACAGTAAAAATACATAACTTATTTCACTTATACTTCAAAACCTGTTGAACATGAAATAAAGTCAGATCTTTGTCAACTATTGAGTTTTTTTTATAAGAATTAAAATACATTGTGCATGATTAACAGGGACATCAATACACTGTACTAAATTGACAATAAATCCATATTTCTACAGTAAAAATGCATGAAACTTTGTTCACTTATACTTCAAAACCTGCTGAACATGAAAATAAAGTCAGATCTTTGTCAACTAATAAGGTTTATTTTTTATAATAAAAAAGGGTTGTGCACAAACAGCTTTCTAAGCAAAAATAACGCCATAAGTCAGTAATTAAATTATTTAAACAACCGTAATTGAATTATTTTGTAAGAAAACAAAAAAATAAACAGGAAATTATAGCAGATTAGCAGAAAATAAATATTTCCTATTTCGGCTGCTTTTCTTCCAACAGTCTCACACATGTTTGGAGACTCTGGTCTCATCACGCAAATGTCTCTTCAAATCTTACTTTAATGTCACCATATCAGAGTATTTTTGAGAATATATCAGTAATAGTGTCGTAGATCCTTCCGCGTATGACTTCTCTCCCACTACTGTAACACCTTCACAAAAACGCAAGTGTTTTAAGGTTGCGGCTAGATCGCGGCTCACTTGACCGCAGTGTGGGGGACCATGCCGCCTAGCCTGGATCTTTTTTTTTAATCACAATTTTTTAGCCACAATACAATCCCCTCAAGCCCCCTACCTTGTGCAGGAACCAAACACCACCATGTCTTCTCCTTTGAATTTGACTGACAGGTCCACCAGCACGGTTGTGTAGATGCAGCCATGAGCGAAGCCCCTCTCCCACGACGACTTCCTGACTATCTGTTCAAAAAAAGGGAAATTTAAATAAATAAATAAATAATGTGGGGAGTAAAAAAGTTTTGAATAAAACCAGAGGATGAACTGAATCAGGTTTTCTAACATGCTGCTGTAAACCTGCAGAACAGTTTCCAAACTTCAAATAAAGGGTTTATTTAGCTATAAACATCAATAATAATTTATAATAACAAACAAAAGAAAACACTTCTTGTACGTGATTCTGAAGCGGGCAGGATAAGCAAATCCGAACCGAACCCCGTCCACTCCCCAAAACCGACTCTTGACGTCATTGAACGCTGCGCGTGCTTTGGCAACACTTGTCGGGTAGTCAGGAAACACTGAGGTTCTGACTCCGTCCACACCGATGCGTTGTCTAGTCCGAGCGAGTCTCAGAATGTTTTCACAGTCTTGGAAGTAGTGAACGCAGGCTATGATCGTGTTTGACCGGCGTCCCTCTGTAGATCCAGGCGGGGAGAGACGGTGAGCTCTGTCCAGGAGCGGCGCGTCTTTCAGATCAAAGGCCCGCTGCAGAAGCGCGGACACAGACTCGGTGTTGCATTCAAGGGTCTCCGGTATTTCGACATAAGGATCTTATGTTGTTTGTCCGCGACCTCGCCTCCAAGTCCTCGCATTTATTCTGAAGTTGGTCCATGACCCCCGTTAGCCGCTTCACCTCCTTCTTGAGTGAAACAACATCATCTGTCCACGTTGACAAACTTTCTTCCACATCCTTCACCGTAGATTTCATGGCGGAGAGTTCAGAGGCGATCGTCAACCTGTATTCTTTGAGCTCCGCTCTAGCTGCAACAATATCCGCTCGAATCACCGCCATCTCACTTTCCAACATTGCGCAAACTTCTGTTTGAATAATTTCAGCTAAATCCTTGCGCACCGAAGATAGCAGTTCCATCATGTATTTTAGGTTTTCTTTTGATAAGGATTAAAATATATAGTGCTTCAATAACAGTGACATCAATACACTGTACTAAATTGACAATAAATCAATGTTTCTACAGTAAAAATACATAACTTATTTCACTTATACTTCAAAACCTGTTGAACATGAAAATAAAGTCAGATCTTTGTCAACTATTGAGTTTTTTTTATAAGAATTAAAATATATTGTGCATGATTAACAGGGACATCAATACACTGTACTAAATTGACAATAAATCCATATTTCTACAGTAAAAATACATGAAACGTTGTTCACTTATACTTCAAAACCTGCTGAACATGAAAATAAAGTCAGATCTTTGTCAACTAATAAGGTTTATTTTTTATAATAAAAAAGGTTGTGCACAAACAGCTTTCTAAGCAAAAATAACGCCATAAGTCAGTAATTAAATTATTTAAACAACCATAATTGAATTATTTTGTAAGAAAACAAAAAAATAAACAGGAAATTATAACAGATTAGCAGAAAATAAATATTTCCTATTTCGGCTGCTTTTCTTCCAAAAGTCTCACACATGTTTGGAGACTCTGGTCTCATCACGCAAATGTCTCTTCAAATCTTACCTTAATGTCACCATATCAGAGTATTTTTGAGAATATATCAGTAATAGTGTCGTAGATCCTTCCGCGTATGACTTCTCTCCCACTACTGTAACACCTTCACAAAAACGCAAGTGTTTTAAGGTTGCGGCTAGATCGCAGCTCACTTGACCGCAGTGTGTGGGACCATGCCGCCTAGCCTGGATCTTTTTTTTTTATCACAATTTTTTAGCCACAATACAAGCCCCTCAAGCCCCCTACCTTGTGCAGGAACCAAACACCACCATGTCTTCTCCTTTGAATTTGACTGACAGGTCCACCAGCACGGTTGTGTAGATGCAGCCATGAGCGAAGCCCCTCTCCCACGACGACTTCCTGACTATCTGTTCAAAAAAAGGGAAATTTAAATAAATAAATAAATAATGTGGGGAGTAAAAAAGTTTTGAATAAAACCAGAGGATGAACTGAATCAGGTTTTCTAACATGCTGCTGTAAACCTGCAGAACAGTTTCCAAACTTCAAATAAAGGGTTTATTTAGCTATAAACATCAATAATAATTTATAAAAACAAACATAAGAAAACACTTATTTGAAGTTGTTTTAAAAAGTTAGGTTTAAAGTGAAATCTTATCTGAAAATGATGTTTTCTTTACAATATTATTTTCAGTGAACTGTCCTTAGTAGCCATAGATGTTTTAGCATTTTAGCATAAGACATTTTAATGAGGTAGTGCCACCATTTGCGCTATATTAAATGTAATATTTAAATGTGTCAACATAATTTAATATTTAGGTAACACCTCACTATATGAACACAACTTTAAGAAATATAACTTACTTGAGGCTGTGTATTTCTTTCGTCGTTTTTTTTGCACCATTTTCTCTGAATCTTTCTGCTGAAGATGCGGCAAGACCCGCCCTTCTTCCCTCGGGTAGCTCCCTATGATTGGTGGAGAAGTCCAGCCAATGACAGCAGAAGGATTCAAGCCG
Organism: Callionymus lyra; assembly: GCF_982586985.1. Classification (NCBI taxonomy): domain Eukaryota; kingdom Metazoa; phylum Chordata; class Actinopteri; order Syngnathiformes; family Callionymidae; genus Callionymus; species Callionymus lyra. The sequence continues at coordinate 433,027 of NW_028258551.1, forward strand.
CTGGTCTCTGAATGGCTACCCTCGTGGGCAGGGTGTGCGAGGAGTTGTGAGCAAGCTTCTATAGGGCAATGAATGTACAATTAATTACTTGTTTATTCGCTGATTTAGAAGCATTATTTTGCTATGTTTTCCGACATTTAGACAATATTTCTCACATTTATGAAATATAAAATCTAAATGTCAAATTTAAATGTAAATGTTAAATACATATCTAAATGTTAAATCTAAATCTTAAATCTAAATATAAATATAAATATAAATTTAAATCTATATTTAAATGTTAAATCTATATCTAAATGTTAAATCTAAATGTTAAATCTAAATCTAAAAACAAGTAAAATGTTTTACTTAGACAAGACCTTTTTAATTTATTGTTGATTGCATTTAAGTTTATGTTACATTTTAGTATTATTATTATTTTTGTTTTATTTAATTTTTATTTTAGTGCAAAAAAACATTTAACAACCAAGCATTTAGTCACACTTTAATTGTTTATTGGACAGGCTGGAAACGCACACACAGTGTTTTTAAAAGTAACAGAATCTCTACTACATTTGCATTTGCGTTTGTTTGTAAACGTATATACACAACGAGAGTTTGTCACATTAGGCTGCTACCGATGCGTGAGACACAGATTCGTTCAGTGAACGAGGATTCACATCCCGTTATTCGCGACACACAGATTCGTTCAATGAACGAGGATTCACATCCGGGGATTCGCGAGACACGGATTCCTTCAGTGAACGAGGATTCATGTTCAGCTGTGAACACACCTCAAGATCCTCTCTATTTGCTGAATTTCTCACGAATGTCTGTGTACTGCTCCTTATCCGTGAACGCACCGGGCGTCCTTTTTTTTTTTTTTGCATTGTCCCTGAAGTGCATTGAATGTTAACCTCGGGTCTGAATCCTTTAAGTTAGTAACGGATTGTTTGGCTGCGTTCAGGAAGTAGGTGATATTGCAGTCTGGGCTCCATAAGCACTGAGTTAGTGATTTAGTGAACGAACGAACTGAAAGAATATTTTGAACGAATCCTTTTAATGAACTGATTCTAGTTATTCAGTACAGTCAAAAGAACTGCCGATCCCATCACTAATACAAACTGCATCACCCCAGGTAAGTCATATTTGTGTTTTCTTTGGTACTTTTCACTTAATGTAAAACACTAGCTTGCGTAAGCTAGTGCTAGCCACCATAGCGCATATTACATCAAAATTTGCATTGCATGCTAAATATAAGTTATTTAAAGCCATTTATTAGGTTGTTTGCAGTTATGTTTATGTCATGCTTTTTCATTGATCTTACCAGAACTGTAATAACTTTTAGTAAAGTGTAGTTTATGTTGATGAAATAGAAAATGTTTTCATAACTGTGAATTATTTTGAATCCATCTTCATTCTGATGGAATAATCACAACCTCTTTTTTTAATTGATATGTATATTTTGTCAAAGGGTATGTCAACACAAGTGGTGCCCCATCTTGCCCATTCTGTGCCATCACAACGTCCACAACTACCATCGGTAAGTTGTTAGACATAATTTAGGACTCCAGTTCCACCTCTTTCCATTTTGTGAGTGACGTTGAAGATAAATATCCTCTACCTGATTAAGACAAATATTGTCCAAATTGTTATCAATTAATTGTTTTTTGTTATTTTGTTATTTGTTTATTTGACAATAAAATAACTTAACTTGACTTGATATTGAAATGTCTGATTCAAGTGACTGAAAGTTCAGTGAGACAACGGAGAAGAGGTGAGTAAAGTTTAATATATGTAACATTAATGTCATAATGCTTTTAGGGTGTGACTAGATGTTGAGGATAATTCAACCATATGAAGACTATCAAGGCCACTATTTATAATAATATTAATTTAGGCCATATTGTGATAAGGTCATTCTACTAAAAACACCCACATAAGGGCCAATAGGGGGTAAAAAAAAGTTTTTTCTACACCAGGCCTGGCCAACCCGCGGCTCCCGAGCCGCATGCGGCTCTTTGCCTGGTTTCATGCGGCTCTAACGTTCTAGTGTTGTGTGGTTCTCGAACGATTTGTTGGAACGAACGATCTTTTGAGTGAACGTACTGAACTTCATTCCTTTCTCAGTTCAGTTGAACTCAGCTGCGACCGTGCCGGTGGGAGGGATTCTATAATAGACTTTGCTACAGAACATTTAGTTTTTATGTTGGCACTAAGTGCCAAAGTACAGTCAAAAGAACTGTCGATCCCATCACTCTAATGTTCATATCGAGGTTTGGGTTTGTGTTTTCTAAATGTGTGTGTTCGCTTCACTTGAGTTCAATACATGCGCGTTGGATGAAAATACCGCAAAGTTTCTCAGTAGGGAAAAGATCTTTTGAGTAAACAATTTGTGTCAAGTTCGCTTTCAAAATGGCAGGGAAAAAATTCACAGCCAAATGAAAATATATATATATATATATATCAATTTGCATCTGAAATAAAAAAGAGAAACACTTATTCAAAGCTGTTTTCAAAAGTTATGTTTAACCTTAAATATTGTCTCAAACTGATGTTCTCAGACTGAGAGAATGACATTTTCTAAGATTCTGCTGGAGCTCTGAATAACAGTTTTCAAACATCAAATAAATGGTTTATATAGATATATATATCAATTTGCATCTGAAATAAACAAGAGAAACACTTATTCGAAGCTGTTTTCAAAAGTTATGTTTAACCTGAAATATTGTCTCAATTTGATGTTCTCAGACTGAGAGAATGACGTTTTCCAAGATTCTGCTGGAGCTCTGAATAACAGTTTTCAAACATCAAATAAAGGGTTTATAAAGCTATATATATCAATTTGCATCTGAAATAAACAAGAGAAACACTTATTTGAAGCTGTTTTCAAAAGTTATGTTTAACCTGAAATATTGTCTCAAACTGATCTTCACAGGCTGAGAGAAAGATGTTTTCCAAGATTCTGCTGAAGCTCTGAATAGCAGTTTTCAAACATCAAATAAAGGGTTTATATAGCTATATATATCAATTTGCATCTGAAATAAACAAGAGAAACACTTATTCGAAGCTATTTTCAAAAATTATGTTTAACCTGAAATATTGTCTCAAACTGATGTTCTCAGACTGAGAGAATGACGTTTTCTAAGATTCTGCTGGAGCTCTGAATAGCAGTTTTCAAACATCAAATAAAGGGTTTATATAGCTATATATATCAATTTGCATCTGAAATAAACAAGAGAAACACTTATTCGAAGCTGTTTTCAAAAGTTATGTTTAACCTGAAATATTGTCTCAAACTGATGTTCTCAGACTGAGAGAATGACGTTTTCTAAGATTCTGCTGGAGCTCTGAATAGCAGTTTTCAAACATCAAATAAAGGGTTTATATAGCTATATATATCAATTTGCATCTGAAATAAACAAAAGAAAAACTTATTCAAAGCTGTTTTCAAAAGTTATGTTTAACCTGAAATATTGTCTCAAACTGATGTTCTCAGACCGAGAGAATGACGTTTTCTAAGATTCTGCTGGAGTTCTGAATAGCAGTTTTCAAACATCAAATAAAGGGTTTATATAGCTATATATATCAATTTGCATCCGAAATAAACAAGAGAAACACTTATTCGAATCTGTTTTCAAAAGTTATGTTTAACCTGAAATATTGTCTCAAACTGATGTTCTCAGACCGAGAGAATGACGTTTTCTAAGATTCTGCTGGAGCTCTGAATAGCAGTTTTCAAACATCAAATAAAGGGTTTATATAGCTATATATAACAATTTGCATCTGAAATAAACAAGAGAAACATTTATTCGAAGCTGTTTTCAAAAGTTATGTTTAACCTGAAATATTGTCTCAAACTGATCTTAACAGGCTGAGAGAATGACGTTTTCCAAGATTCTGCTGAAGCTCTGAATAGCAGTTTTCAAACATCAAATAAAGGGTTTATATAGCTATATATATCAATTTGCATCTGAAATAAACAAGAGAAACACTTATTCGAAGCTGTTTTCAAAAGTTATGTTTAACCTGAAATATTGTCTCAAACTGATCTTCTCAGACTGAGAGAATGACGTTTTCCAAGATTCTGCTGGAGCTCTGAATAACAGTTTTAAAACATCAAATAAAGGGTTTATATAGCTATATATATCAATTTGCATCTGAAATAAACAAGAGAAACACTTATTCGAAGCTGTTTTCAAAAGTTATGTTTAACATGAAATACTGTCTCAAACTGATGTTCTCAGACTGAGAGAATGACGTTTTCCAAGATTCTGCTGGAGCTCTGAATAACAGTTTTCAAACATCAAATAAAGGGTTTATATAGCTATATATATCAATTTGCATCTGAAATAAACAAGAGAAACACTTATTCGAAGCTGTTTTCAAAAGTTATGTTTAACCTGAACTATTGTCTCAAACTGATGTTCTCAGACTGAGAGAATGACGTTTTCTAAGATTCTGCTGGAGCTCTGAATAGCAGTTTTCAAACATCAAATAAAGGGTTTATATAGCTATATATAACAATTTGCATCTGAAATAAACAAGAGAAACATTTATTCGAAGCTGTTTTCAAAAGTTATGTTTAACCTGAAATATTGTCTCAAACTGATCTTCTCAGACTGAGAGAATGACGTTTTCCAAGATTCTGCTGGAGCTCTGAATAACCGTTTTCAAACATCAAATAAAGGGTTGATATAGCTATATATATCAATTTGCATCTGAAATAAACAAGAGAAACACTTATTCGAAGCTGTTTTCAAAAGTTATGTTTAACCTGAAATATTGTCTCAAACTGATGTTCTCAGACTGAGAGAATGACGTTTTCCAAGATTCTGCTGGAGCTCTGAATAGCAGTTTTTAAACATCAAATAAAGGGTTTATATAGCTATATATATCAATTTGCATCTGAAATAAACAAGAGAAACACTTATTCGAAGCTGTTTTCAAAAGTTATGTTTAACCTGAAATATTGTCTCAAACTGATGTTCTCAGACTGAGAGAATGACGTTTTCCAAGATTCTGCTGGAGCTCTGAATAGCAGTTTTCAAACATCAAATAAAGGGTTTATATAGCTATATATATCATTTTCCATCTGAAATAAACAAGAGAAACACTTATTCGAAGCTGTTTTCAAAAGTTATGGTTAACCTGAAATATTGTCTCAAACTGATGTTCTCAGACTGAGAGAATGACGTTTTCTAAGATTCTGCTGGAGCTCTGAATAGCAGTTTTCAAACATCAAATAAAGGGTTTATATAGCTATATATATCAATTTGCATCTGAAATAAACAAGAGAAACACTTATTCGAAGCTGTTTTCAAAGGATATGTTTAAGTGAGACCTTCTCTAAATGTGATGTATTCAGACTGAGATGTATTTGATGTCCAATCCCGCCACCTTGTGGTTCTTTTTTTTTATCAACATTTCTCTTTTTTTTTCCACAATGCAATTCCCCCAAGCACCCTACCTGGTGCACAAACCAAACACCACCATGTCTTCTCCTTTGAATTTGATTGACAGGTCCACCAGAACGGTCTTGTAGATACAGCATTGCGTTGTCTAGTCCGAGCGAGTCTCAGAATGTTTTCACAGTCTTGGAAGTAGTGAACGCGGGCTAAGATGCTGCTGGAGCTCTGAATAACAGTTTTCAAACATCAAATAAAGGGTTTATATAGCTATATATATCAATTTGCATCTGAAATAAACAAGAGAAAAACATATTCAAAGCTGTTTTCAAAAGTTATGTTTAACCTGAAATATTGTCTCAAACTGATGTTCTCAGACTGAGAGAATGACGTTTTCTAAGATTCTGCTGGAGCTCTGAATAACAGTTTTCAAACATCAAATAAAGGGTTTATATAGCTATATCTATCAAATTGCATTGAAATAAACAAGAGAAACACTTATTCGAAACTGTTTTCAAAAGTTATGTTTAACATGAAATATTGTCTCAAACTGATGTTCTAAGACTGAGAGAATGACGTTTTCTAAGATTCTGCTGGAGCTCTGAATAGCAGTTTTCAAACCTCAAATAAAGGGTTTATATATATATATCAATTTGCATCTGAAATAAACAAGCTGCTGGAGCTCTGAATAACACAATAAGACAAGTCCTTTTTAATTTATTGTTGATTGCATTTAAGTTTATGTTACATTTTAGTATTATTATTATTTTTGTTTTATTAAATTTTTATTTTAGTGCAAAAAAACATTTAACAACCAAGCATTTAGTCACACTTTATTTGTTTATTGGACAGGCTGGAAACGCACACACAGTGTTTTTAAAAGTAACAGAATCTCTACTACATTTGCATTTGCGTTTGTTTGTAAACGTATATACACAACGAGAGTTTGTCACATTAGGCTGCTACCGATGCGCGAGACACAGATTCGTTCAGTGAACGAGGATTCACATCCCGTTATTCGCGACACACAGATTCGTTCAATGAACGAGGATTCACATCCGGGGATTCGCGAGACACGGATTCCTTCAGTGAACGAGGATTCATGTTCAGCTGTGAACACACCTCAAGATCCTCTCTATTTGCTGAATTTCTCACGAATGTCTGTGTACTGCTCCTTGTCCGTGAACGCACCGGGCGTCCTTTTTTTTTTTTTTGCATTGTCCCTGAAGTGCATTGAATGTTAACATCAGGTCTGAATCCTTTAAGTTAGTAACGGATTGTTTGGCTGCGTTCAGGAAGTAGGTGATATTGCAGTCTGGGCTCCATAAGCACTGAGTTAGTGATTTAGTGAACGAACGAACTGAAAGAATATTTTGAACGAATCCTTTTAATGAACTGATTCTAGTTATTCAGTACAGTCAAAAGAACTGCCGATCCCATCACTAATACAAACTGCATCACCCCAGGTAAGTCATATTTGTGTTTTCTTTGGTACTTTTCACTTAATGTACATCACTAGCTTGCGTAAGCTAGTGCTAGCCACCATAGCGCATATTACATCAAAATTTGCATTGCATGCTAAATATAAGTTATTTAAAGCCATTTATTAGGTTGTTTGCAGTTATGTTTATGTCATGCTTTTTCATTGATCTTACCAGAACTGTAATAACTTTTAGTAAAGTGTAGTTTATGTTGATGAAATAGAAAATGTTTTCATAACTGTGAATTATTTTGAATCCATCTTCATTCTGATGGAATAATCACAACCTCTTTTTTTAATTGATATGTATATTTTGTCAAAGGGTATGCCAACACAAGTGGTGCCCCATCTTGCCCATTCTGTGCCATCACAACGTCCACAACTACCATCGGTAAGTTGTTAGACATAATTTAGGACTCCAGTTCCACCTCTTTCCATTTTGTGAGTGACGTTGAAGATAAATATCCTCTACCTGATTACGACAAATATTGTCCAAATTGTTATCAATTAATTGTTTTTTGTTATTTTGTTATTTGTTTATTTGACAATAAAATAACTTAACTTGACTTGATATGGAAATGTCTGATTCAAGTGACTGAAAGTTCAGTGAGACAACGGAGAAGAGGTGAGTAAAGTTTAATATATGTAACATTAATGTCATAATGCTTTTAGGGTGTGACTAGATGTTGAGGATAATTCAACCATATGAAGACTATCAAGGCCACTATTTATAATAATATTAATTTAGGCCATATTGTGATAAGGTCATTCTACTAAAAACACCCACATAAGGGCCAATAGGGGGTAAAAAAAGGTTTTTTTGTAACCTTTATTCTGTATAAAAATATACTTTATTCTGTATATTTAATTCATTATTTAATTCCAGCATAAAGAGGTAAACAAGATGGGAAACACTATAAAACAGTGGATGTAGGAAACATGGAGAGCTTATCTCTGAACGCATGATCAGTGCATTTATTTATTTATTTGTATTGTATTACATTTCTCCGATCCTTGTTATTCTAGTCAGGCTCTGACTGATCACTGACTTCCATCAGTGATCTGATCCAGCCTAACACCCCAGCTCGTGCTCTGAGGTCTGTGGATCAGAATCTACTTGTGGTTCCTCGCACACGGTTCAGGACCAGAGGAGAGAAACCCTTCCAGGCAGTTGCTCCTAAGCTTTGGAACGATCTAAAACATTTTAATTTGTGCAGGCCTTTCCTTGATTTTCTGTAACTCCTGTGTTATCTTGATCTTTTATATATTTTATTGAGTTTTGTTTTTGATTGTTTAAGCACTTACCCTTACCCTTAACCTAACTCCTAAACTTTAATCCCTTTTGAATTTCTTTTACAGGTAGGGAGGGTTCATCAACGGGTTTGCACTGGCCCGTGCCCTCGACAGGGACCCTCCCTGTCACCCCCCTTCAACCCTAACGCCTAACCCTAATAAACAGGGACATCTATACACTGTACTAAATTGACAATAAATCCATATTTCTACAGTAAAAATACATAAAACTTTGTTCACTTATACTTCAAAACCTGCTGAACATGAAAATAAAGTCAGATATTTGTCAACTATTAAGGTTTATTTTTTATAATAAAATACGTTGTGCACAAACAGCTTTCTAAGAAAAAATAACGTCGTAAGTCAGTAATTAAATTATTTAAACAACCGTAATTGAATTATTTTGCAAGAAAACAAAAAAATAAACAGGAAATTATAACAGATTAGCAGAAAATAAATATTTCCTATTTTGGCTGCTTTTCTTCCAACAGTCTCACACATGTTTGGAGACTCTGGTCTCATCACGCAAATGTCTCTTCAAATCTTACTTTAATGTCACCATATCAGAGTATTTTTGAGAATATATCAGTAATAGTGTCATAGAACCTTCCGCATATGACTTCTCTCCCACTACTGTAACACCTTCACAAAAACGCAAGTGTTTTAAGGTTGCGGCTAGATCGCGGCTCACTTGACCGCAGTGTGGGGGACCATGCCGCCTAGCCTGGATCTTTTTTTTTAATCACAATTTTTTAGCCACAATACAATCCCCTCAAGCCCCCTACCTTGTGCAGGAACCAAACACCACCATGTCTTCTCCTTTGAATTTGACTGACAGGTCCACCAGCACGGTTGTGTAGATGCAGCCATGAGCGAAGCCCCTCTCCCACGACGACTTCCTGACTATCTGTTCAAAAAAAGGGAAATTTAAATAAATAAATAAATAATGTGGGGAGTAAAAAAGTTTTGAATAAAACCAGAGGATGAACTGAATCAGGTTTTCTAACATGCTGCTGTAAACCTGCAGAACAGTTTCCAAACTTCAAATAAAGGGTTTATTTAGCTATAAACATCAATGATAATTTATAATAACAAACAAAAGAAAACACTTCTTGTACGTGATTCTGAAGCGGGCAGGATAAGCAAATCCGAACCAAACCCCGTCCACTCCCCAAAACCGACTCTTTACGTCATTGAACGCTGCGCGTGCTTTGGCAACACTTGTCGGGTAGTCAGGAAACACTGAGGTGCTGACTCCGTCCACACTGATGCGTTGTCTAGTCTGAGCGAGTCTCAGAATGTTTTCACAGTCTTGGAAGTAGTGAACGCGGGCTATGATCGTGTTTGACCGGCGTCCCTCTGTAGATCCAGGCGGGGAGAGACGGTGAGCTCTGTCCAGGAGCGGCGCGTCTTTCAGATCAAAGGCCCGCTGCAGAAGCGCGGACACAGACTCGGTGTTGCATTCAAGGGTCTCCGGTATTTCGACATAAGGATCTTATGTTGTTTGTCCGCGACCTCGCCTCCAAGTCCTCGCATTTATTCTGAAGTTGGTCCATGACCCCCGTGAGCCGCTTCACCTCCTTCTTGAGTGAAACAACATCATCTGTACACGTTGACAAACTTACTTTCACATTCTTCACCGTAGATTTCATGGCGGAGAGTTCAGAGGCGATCGTCAACCTGTATTCTTTGAGCTCCGCTCTAGCTGCAACAATATCCGCTCGAATCACCGCCATCTCACTTTCCAACATTGCGCAAACTTCTGTTTGAATAATTTCAGCTAAATCCTTGCGCACCGAAGATAGCAGTTCCATCATGTATTTTAGGTTTTCTTTTGATAAGGATCAAAATATATAGTGCTTGAATAACAGTGACATCAATACACTGTACTAAATTGACAATAAATCAATGTTTCTACAGTAAAAATACATAACTTATTTCACTTATACTTCAAAACCTGTTGAACATGAAATAAAGTCAGATCTTTGTCAACTATTGAGTTTTTTTTATAAGAATTAAAATATATTGTGCATGATTAACAGGGACATCAATACACTGTACTAAATTGACAATAAATCCATATTTCTACAGTAAAAATGCATGAAACTTTGTTCACTTATACTTCAAAACCTGCTGAACATGAAAATAAAGTCAGATCTTTGTCAACTAATAAGGTTTATTTTTTATAATAAAAAAGGGTTGTGCACAAACAGCTTTCTAAGCAAAAATAACGCCATAAGTCAGTAATTAAATTATTTAAACAACCGTAATTGAATTATTTTGTAAGAAAACAAAAAAATAAACAGGAAATTATAGCAGATTAGCAGAAAATAAATATTTCCTATTCCGGCTGCTTTTCTTCCAACAGTCTCACACATGTTTGGAGACTCTGGTCTCATCACGCAAATGTCTCTTCAAATCTTACTTTAATGTCACCATATCAGAGTATTTTTGAGAATATATCAGTAATAGTGTCGTAGATCCTTCCGCGTATGACTTCTCTCCCACTACTGTAACACCTTCACAAAAACGCAAGTGTTTTAAGGTTGCGGCTAGATCGCGGCTCACTTGACCGCAGTGTGGGGGACCATGCCGCCTAGCCTGGATCTTTTTTTTTAATCACAATTTTTTAGCCACAATACAATCCCCTCAAGCCCCCTACCTTGTGCAGGAACCAAACACCACCATGTCTTCTCCTTTGAATTTGACTGACAGGTCCACCAGCACGGTTGTGTAGATGCAGCCATGAGCGAAGCCCCTCTCCCACGACGACTTCCTGACTATCTGTTCAAAAAAAGGGAAATTTAAATAAATAAATAAATAATGTGGGGAGTAAAAAAGTTTTGAATAAAACCAGAGGATGAACTGAATCAGGTTTTCTAACATGCTGCTGTAAACCTGCAGAACAGTTTCCAAACTTCAAATAAAGGGTTTATTTAGCTATAAACATCAATAATAATTTATAATAACAAACAAAAGAAAACACTTCTTGTACGTGATTCTGAAGCGGGCAGGATAAGCAAATCCGAACCGAACCCCGTCCACTCCCCAAAACCGACTCTTTACGTCATTGAACGCTGCGCGTGCTTTGGCAACACTTGTCGGGTAGTCAGGAAACACTGAGGTGCTGACTCCGTCCACACTGATGCGTTGTCTAGTCTGAGCGAGTCTCAGAATGTTTTCACAGTCTTGGAAGTAGTGAACGCGGGCTATGATCGTGTTTGACCGGCGTCCCTCTGTAGATCCAGGCGGGGAGAGACGGTGAGCTCTGTCCAGGAGCGGCGCGTCTTTCAGATCAAAGGCCCGCTGCAGAAGCGCGGACACAGACTCGGTGTTGCATTCAAGGGTTTCCGGTATTTCGACATAAGGATCTTATGTTGTTTGTCCGCGACCTCGCCTCCAAGTCCTCGCATTTATTCTGAAGTTGGTCCATGACCCCCGTGAGCCGCTTCACCTCCTTCTTGAGTGAAACAACATCATCTGTACACGTTGACAAACTTACTTTCACATTCTTCACCGTAGATTTCATGGCGGAGAGTTCAGAGGCGATCGTCAACCTGTATTCTTTGAGCTCCGCTCTAGCTGCAACAATATCCGCTCGAATCACCGCCATCTCACTTTCCAACATTGCGCAAACTTCTGTTTGAATAATTTCAGCTAAATCCTTGCGCACCGAAGATAGCAGTTCCATCATGTATTTTAGGTTTTCTTTTGATAAGGATCAAAATATATAGTGCTTGAATAACAGTGACATCAATACACTGTACTAAATTGACAATAAATCAATGTTTCTACAGTAAAAATACATAACTTATTTCACTTATACTTCAAAACCTGTTGAACATGAAATAAAGTCAGATCTTTGTCAACTATTGAGTTTTTTTTATAAGAATTAAAATACATTGTGCATGATTAACAGGGACATCAATACACTGTACTAAATTGACAATAAATCCATATTTCTACAGTAAAAATGCATGAAACTTTGTTCACTTATACTTCAAAACCTGCTGAACATGAAAATAAAGTCAGATCTTTGTCAACTAATAAGGTTTATTTTTTATAATAAAAAAGGGTTGTGCACAAACAGCTTTCTAAGCAAAAATAACGCCATAAGTCAGTAATTAAATTATTTAAACAACCGTAATTGAATTATTTTGTAAGAAAACAAAAAAATAAACAGGAAATTATAACAGATTAGCAGAAAATAAATATTTCCTATTTCGGCTGCTTTTCTTCCAACAGTCTCACACATGTTTGGAGACTCTGGTCTCATCACGCAAATGTCTCTTCAAATCTTACTTTAATGTCACCATATCAGAGTATTTTTGAGAATATATCAGTAATAGTGTCGTAGATCCTTCCGCGTATGACTTCTCTCCCACTACTGTAACACCTTCACAAAAACGCAAGTGTTTTAAGGTTGCGGCTAGATCGCGGCTCACTTGACCGCAGTGTGGGGGACCATGCCGCCTAGCCTGGATCTTTTTTTTTAATCACAATTTTTTAGCCACAATACAATCCCCTCAAGCCCCCTACCTTGTGCAGGAACCAAACACCACCATGTCTTCTCCTTTGAATTTGACTGACAGGTCCACCAGCACGGTTGTGTAGATGCAGCCATGAGCGAAGCCCCTCTCCCACGACGACTTCCTGACTATCTGTTCAAAAAAAGGGAAATTTAAATAAATAAATAAATAATGTGGGGAGTAAAAAAGTTTTGAATAAAACCAGAGGATGAACTGAATCAGGTTTTCTAACATGCTGCTGTAAACCTGCAGAACAGTTTCCAAACTTCAAATAAAGGGTTTATTTAGCTATAAACATCAATAATAATTTATAATAACAAACAAAAGAAAACACTTCTTGTACGTGATTCTGAAGCGGGCAGGATAAGCAAATCCGAACCGAACCCCATCCACTCCCCAAAACCGACTCTTGACGTCATTGAACGCTGCGCGTGCTTTGGCAACACTTGTCGGGTAGTCAGGAAACACTGAGGTGCTGACTCCGTCCACACTGATGCGTTGTCTAGTCCGAGCGAGTCTCAGAATGTTTTCACAGTCTTGGAAGTAGTGAACGCAGGCTATGATCGTGTTTGACCGGCGTCCCTCTGTAGATCCAGGCGGGGAGAGACGGTGAGCTCTGTCCAGGAGCGGCGCGTCTTTCAGATCAAAGGCCCGCTGCAGAAGCGCGGACACAGACTCGGTGTTGCATTCAAGGGTCTCCGGTATTTCGACATAAGGATCTTATGTTGTTTGTCCGCGACCTCGCCTCCAAGTCCTCGCATTTATTCTGAAGTTGGTCCATGACCCCCGTTAGCCGCTTCACCTCCTTCTTGAGTGAAACAACATCATCTGTCCACGTTGACAAACTTTCTTCCACATCCTTCACCGTAGATTTCATGGCGGAGAGTTCAGAGGCGATCGTCAACCTGTATTCTTTGAGCTCCGCTCTAGCTGCAACAATATCCGCTCGAATCACCGCCATCTCACTTTCCAACATTGCGCAAACTTCTGTTTGAATAATTTCAGCTAAATCCTTGCGCACCGAAGATAGCAGTTCCATCATGTATTTTAGGTTTTCTTTTGATAAGGATTAAAATATATAGTGCTTCAATAACAGTGACATCAATACACTGTACTAAATTGACAATAAATCAATGTTTCTACAGTAAAAATACATAACTTATTTCACTTATACTTCAAAACCTGTTGAACATGAAAATAAAGTCAGATCTTTGTCAACTATTGAGGTTTTTTTATAAGAATTAAAATATATTGTGCATGATTAACAGGGACATCAATACACTGTACTAAATTGACAATAAATCCATATTTCTACAGTAAAAATACATGAAACGTTGTTCACTTATACTTCAAAACCTGCTGAACATGAAAATAAAGTCAGATCTTTGTCAACTAATAAGGTTTATTTTTTATAATAAAAAAGGTTGTGCACAAACAGCTTTCTAAGCAAAAATAACGCCATAAGTCAGTAATTAAATTATTTAAACAACCATAATTGAATTATTTTGTAAGAAAACAAAAAAATAAACAGGAAATTATAACAGATTAGCAGAAAATAAATATTTCCTATTTCGGCTGCTTTTCTTCCAAAAGTCTCACACATGTTTGGAGACTCATGCTGCTGTAAACCTGCAGAACAGTTTCCAAACTTCAAATAAAGGGTTTATTTAGCTATAAACATCAATAATAATTTATAAAAACAAACATAAGAAAACACTTATTTGAAGTTGTTTTAAAAAGTTAGGTTTAAAGTGAAATCTTATCTGAAAATGATGTTTTCTTTACAATATTATTTTCAGTGAACTGTCCTTAGTAGCCATAGATGTTTTAGCATTTTAGCATAAGACATTTTAATGAGGTAGTGCCACCATTTGCGCTATATTAAATGTAATATTTAAATGTGTCAACATAATTTAATATTTAGGTAACACCTCACTATATGAACACAACTTTAAGAAATATAACTTACTTGAGGCTGTGTATTTCTTTCGTCGTTTTTTTTGCACCATTTTCTCTGAATCTTTCTGCTGAAGATGCGGCAAGACCCGCCCTTCTTCCCTCGGGTAGCTCCCTATGATTGGTGGAGAAGTCCAGCCAATGACAGCAGAAGGATTCAAGCCGCTGGTCTCTGAATGGCTACCCTCGTGGGCAGGGTGTGCGAGGAGTTGTGAGCAAGCTTCTATAGGGCAATGAATGTACAATTAATTACTTGTTTATTCGCTGATTTAGAAGCATTATTTTGCTATGTTTTCCGACATTTAGACAATATTTCTCACATTTATGAAATATAAAATCTAAATGTCAAATTTAAATGTAAATGTTAAATACATATCTAAATGTTAAATCTAAATCTTAAATCTAAATATAAATATAAATATAAATTTAAATCTATATTTAAATGTTAAATCTATATCTAAATGTTAAATCTAAATGTTAAATCTAAATCTAAAAACAAGTAAAATGTTTTACTTAGACAAGGCCTTTTTAATTTATTGTTGATTGCATTTAAGTTTATGTTACATTTTAGTATTATTATTATTTTTGTTTTATTTAATTTTTATTTTAGTGCAAAAAAACATTTAACAACCAAGCATTTAGTCACACTTTAATTGTTTATTGGACAGGCTGGAAACGCACACACAGTGTTTTTAAAAGTAACAGAATCTCTACTACATTTGCATTTGCGTTTGTTTGTAAACGTATATACACAACGAGAGTTTGTCACATTAGGCTGCTACCGATGCGCGAGACACAGATTCGTTCAGTGAACGAGGATTCACATCCCGTTATTCGCGACACACAGATTCGTTCAATGAACGAGGATTCACATCCGGGGATTCGCGAGACACGGATTCCTTCAGTGAACGAGGATTCATGTTCAGCTGTGAACACACCTCAAGATCCTCTCTATTTGCTGAATTTCTCACGAATGTCTGTGTACTGCTCCTTATCCGTGAACGCACCGGGCGTCCTTTTTTTTTTTTTTGCATTGTCCCTGAAGTGCATTGAATGTTAACCTCGGGTCTGAATCCTTTAAGTTAGTAACGGATTGTTTGGCTGCGTTCAGGAAGTAGGTGATATTGCAGTCTGGGCTCCATAAGCACTGAGTTAGTGATTTAGTGAACGAACGAACTGAAAGAATATTTTGAACGAATCCTTTTAATGAACTGATTCTAGTTATTCAGTACAGTCAAAAGAACTGCCGATCCCATCACTAATACAAACTGCATCACCCCAGGTAAGTCATATTTGTGTTTTCTTTGGTACTTTTCACTTAATGTAAAACACTAGCTTGCGTAAGCTAGTGCTAGCCACCATAGCGCATATTACATCAAAATTTGCATTGCATGCTAAATATAAGTTATTTAAAGCCATTTATTAGGTTGTTTGCAGTTATGTTTATGTCATGCTTTTTCATTGATCTTACCAGAACTGTAATAACTTTTAGTAAAGTGTAGTTTATGTTGATGAAATAGAAAATGTTTTCATAACTGTGAATTATTTTGAATCCATCTTCATTCTGATGGAATAATCACAACCTCTTTTTTTAATTGATATGTATATTTTGTCAAAGGGTATGTCAACACAAGTGGTGCCCCATCTTGCCCATTCTGTGCCATCACAACGTCCACAACTACCATCGGTAAGTTGTTAGACATAATTTAGGACTCCAGTTCCACCTCTTTCCATTTTGTGAGTGACGTTGAAGATAAATATCCTCTACCTGATTAAGACAAATATTGTCCAAATTGTTATCAATTAATTGTTTTTTGTTATTTTGTTATTTGTTTATTTGACAATAAAATAACTTAACTTGACTTGATATTGAAATGTCTGATTCAAGTGACTGAAAGTTCAGTGAGACAACGGAGAAGAGGTGAGTAAAGTTTAATATATGTAACAATAATGTCATAATGCTTTTAGGGTGTGACGTAGATGTTGAGGATAATTCAACCATATGAAGACTATCAAGGCCACTATTTATAATAATATTAATTTAGGCCATATTGTGATAAGGTCATTCTACTAAAAACACCCACATAAGGGCCAATAGGGGGTAAAAAAAAGTTTTTTCTACACCAGGCCTGGCCAACCCGCGGCTCCCGAGCCGCATGCGGCTCTTTGCCTGGTTTCATGCGGCTCTAACGTTCTAGTGTTGTGTGGTTCTCGAACGATTTGTTGGAACGAACGATCTTTTGAGTGAACGTACTGAACTTCATTCCTTTCTCAGTTCAGTTGAACTCAGCTGCGACCGTGCCGGTGGGAGGGATTCTATAATAGACTTTGCTACAGAACATTTAGTTTTTATGTTGGCACTAAGTGCCAAAGTACAGTCAAAAGAACTGTCGATCCCATCACTCTAATGTTCATATCGAGGTTTGGGTTTGTGTTTTCTAAATGTGTGTGTTCGCTTCACTTGAGTTCAATACATGCGCGTTGGATGAAAATACCGCAAAGTTTCTCAGTAGGGAAAAGATCTTTTGAGTAAACAATTTGTGTCAAGTTCGCTTTCAAAATGGCAGGGAAAAAATTCACAGCCAAATGAAAAAATATATATATATATATATCAATTTGCATCTGAAATAAAAAAGAGAAACACTTATTCAAAGCTGTTTTCAAAAGTTATGTTTAACCTTAAATATTGTCTCAAACTGATGTTCTCAGACTGAGAGAATGACATTTTCTAAGATTCTGCTGGAGCTCTGAATAACAGTTTTCAAACATCAAATAAATGGTTTATATAGATATATATATCAATTTGCATCTGAAATAAACAAGAGAAACACTTATTCGAAGCTGTTTTCAAAAGTTATGTTTAACCTGAAATATTGTCTCAATTTGATGTTCTCAGACTGAGAGAATGACGTTTTCCAAGATTCTGCTGGAGCTCTGAATAACAGTTTTCAAACATCAAATAAAGGGTTTATAAAGCTATATATATCAATTTGCATCTGAAATAAACAAGAGAAACACTTATTTGAAGCTGTTTTCAAAAGTTATGTTTAACCTGAAATATTGTCTCAAACTGATCTTCACAGGCTGAGAGAAAGATGTTTTCCAAGATTCTGCTGAAGCTCTGAATAGCAGTTTTCAAACATCAAATAAAGGGTTTATATAGCTATATATATCAATTTGCATCTGAAATAAACAAGAGAAACACTTATTCGAAGCTATTTTCAAAAATTATGTTTAACCTGAAATATTGTCTCAAACTGATGTTCTCAGACTGAGAGAATGACGTTTTCTAAGATTCTGCTGGAGCTCTGAATAGCAGTTTTCAAACATCAAATAAAGGGTTTATATAGCTATATATATCAATTTGCATCTGAAATAAAAAAGAGAAACACTTATTCAAAGCTGTTTTCAAAAGTTATGTTTAACCTTAAATATTGTCTCAAACTGATGTTCTCAGACTGAGAGAATGACATTTTCTAAGATTCTGCTGGAGCTCTGAATAACAGTTTTCAAACATCAAATAAATGGTTTATATAGATATATATATCAATTTGCATCTGAAATAAACAAGAGAAACACTTATTCGAAGCTGTTTTCAAAAGTTATGTTTAACCTGAAATATTGTCTCAATTTGATGTTCTCAGACTGAGAGAATGACGTTTTCCAAGATTCTGCTGGAGCTCTGAATAACAGTTTTCAAACATCAAATAAAGGGTTTATAAAGCTATATATATCAATTTGCATCTGAAATAAACAAGAGAAACACTTATTTGAAGCTGTTTTCAAAAGTTATGTTTAACCTGAAATATTGTCTCAAACTGATCTTCACAGGCTGAGAGAAAGATGTTTTCCAAGATTCTGCTGAAGCTCTGAATAGCAGTTTTCAAACATCAAATAAAGGGTTTATATAGCTATATATATCAATTTGCATCTGAAATAAACAAGAGAAACACTTATTCGAAGCTATTTTCAAAAATTATGTTTAACCTGAAATATTGTCTCAAACTGATGTTCTCAGACTGAGAGAATGACGTTTTCTAAGATTCTGCTGGAGCTCTGAATAGCAGTTTTCAAACATCAAATAAAGGGTTTATATAGCTATATATATCAATTTGCATCTGAAATAAACAAGAGAAACACTTATTCGAAGCTGTTTTCAAAAGTTATGTTTAACCTGAAATATTGTCTCAAACTGATGTTCTCAGACTGAGAGAATGACGTTTTCTAAGATTCTGCTGGAGCTCTGAATAGCAGTTTTCAAACATCAAATAAAGGGTTTATATAGCTATATATATCAATTTGCATCTGAAATAAACAAAAGAAAAACTTATTCAAAGCTGTTTTCAAAAGTTATGTTTAACCTGAAATATTGTCTCAAACTGATGTTCTCAGACCGAGAGAATGACGTTTTCTAAGATTCTGCTGGAGTTCTGAATAGCAGTTTTCAAACATCAAATAAAGGGTTTATATAGCTATATATATCAATTTTCATCCGAAATAAACAAGAGAAACACTTATTCGAATCTGTTTTCAAAAGTTATGTTTAACCTGAAATATTGTCTCAAACTGATGTTCTCAGACCGAGAGAATGACGTTTTCTAAGATTCTGCTGGAGCTCTGAATAGCAGTTTTCAAACATCAAATAAAGGGTTTATATAGCTATATATAACAATTTGCATCTGAAATAAACAAGAGAAACATTTATTCGAAGCTGTTTTCAAAAGTTATGTTTAACCTGAAATATTGTCTCAAACTGATCTTAACAGGCTGAGAGAATGACGTTTTCCAAGATTCTGCTGAAGCTCTGAATAGCAGTTTTCAAACATCAAATAAAGGGTTTATATAGCTATATATATCAATTTGCATCTGAAATAAACAAGAGAAACACTTATTCGAAGCTGTTTTCAAAAGTTATGTTTAACCTGAAATATTGTCTCAAACTGATCTTCTCAGACTGAGAGAATGACGTTTTCCAAGATTCTGCTGGAGCTCTGAATAACAGTTTTAAAACATCAAATAAAGGGTTTATATAGCTATATATATCAATTTGCATCTGAAATAAACAAGAGAAACACTTATTCGAAGCTGTTTTCAAAAGTTATGTTTAACATGAAATACTGTCTCAAACTGATGTTCTCAGACTGAGAGAATGACGTTTTCCAAGATTCTGCTGGAGCTCTGAATAACAGTTTTCAAACATCAAATAAAGGGTTTATATAGCTATATATATCAATTTGCATCTGAAATAAACAAGAGAAACACTTATTCGAAGCTGTTTTCAAAAGTTATGTTTAACCTGAACTATTGTCTCAAACTGATGTTCTCAGACTGAGAGAATGACGTTTTCTAAGATTCTGCTGGAGCTCTGAATAGCAGTTTTCAAACATCAAATAAAGGGTTTATATAGCTATATATAACAATTTGCATCTGAAATAAACAAGAGAAACATTTATTCGAAGCTGTTTTCAAAAGTTATGTTTAACCTGAAATATTGTCTCAAACTGATCTTCTCAGACTGAGAGAATGACGTTTTCCAAGATTCTGCTGGAGCTCTGAATAACCGTTTTCAAACATCAAATAAAGGGTTGATATAGCTATATATATCAATTTGCATCTGAAATAAACAAGAGAAACACTTATTCGAAGCTGTTTTCAAAAGTTATGTTTAACCTGAAATATTGTCTCAAACTGATGTTCTCAGACTGAGAGAATGACGTTTTCCAAGATTCTGCTGGAGCTCTGAATAGCAGTTTTTAAACATCAAATAAAGGGTTTATATAGCTATATATATCAATTTGCATCTGAAATAAACAAGAGAAACACTTATTCGAAGCTGTTTTCAAAAGTTATGTTTAACCTGAAATATTGTCTCAAACTGATGTTCTCAGACTGAGAGAATGACGTTTTCCAAGATTCTGCTGGAGCTCTGAATAGCAGTTTTCAAAATCAAATAAAGGGTTTATATAGCTATATATATAATTTTCCATCTGAAATAAACAAGAGAAACACTTATTCGAAGCTGTTTTCAAAAGTTATGGTTAACCTGAAATATTGTCTCAAACTGATGTTCTCAGACTGAGAGAATGACGTTTTCTAAGATTCTGCCGGAGCTCTGAATAGCAGTTTTCAAACATCAAATAAAGGGTTTATATAGCTATATATATCAATTTGCATCTCAAATAAACAAGAGAAACACTTATTCGAAGCTGTTTTCAAAGGATATGTTTAAGTGAGACCTTCTCTAAATGTGATGTATTCAGACTGAGATGTATTTGATGTCCAATCCCGCCACCTTGTGGTTCTTTTTTTTTATCAACATTTCTCTTTTTTTTTCCACAATGCAATTCCCCCAAGCACCCTACCTGGTGCACAAACCAAACACCACCATGTCTTCTCCTTTGAATTTGATTGACAGGTCCACCAGAACGGTCTTGTAGATACAGCATTGCGTTGTCTAGTCCGAGCGAGTCTCAGAATGTTTTCACAGTCTTGGAAGTAGTGAACGTGGGCTAAGATGCTGCTGGAGCTCTGAATAACAGTTTTCAAACATCAAATAAAGGGTTTATATAGCTATATATATCAATTTGCATCTGAAATAAACAAGAGAAAAACATATTCAAAGCTGTTTTCAAAAGTTATGTTTAACCTGAAATATTGTCTCAAACTGATGTTCTCAGACTGAGAGAATGACGTTTTCTAAGATTCTGCTGGAGCTCTGAATAACAGTTTTCAAACATCAAATAAAGGGTTTATATAGCTATATCTATAAAATTGCATTGAAATAAACAAGAGAAACACTTATTCGAAACTGTTTTCAAAAGTTATGTTTAACATGAAATATTGTCTCAAACTGATGTTCTAAGACTGAGAGAATGACGTTTTCTAAGATTCTGCTGGAGCTCTGAATAGCAGTTTTCAAACCTCAAATAAAGGGTTTATATAGCTATATATATCAATTTGCATCTGAAATAAACAAGCTGCTGGAGCTCTGAATAACACAATAAGACAAGGCCTTTTTAATTTATTGTTGATTGCATTTAAGTTTATGTTACATTTTAGTATTATTATTATTTTTGTTTTATTAAATTTTTATTTTAGTGCAAAAAAACATTTAACAACCAAGCATTTAGTCACACTTTATTTGTTTATTGGACAGGCTGGAAACGCACACACAGTGTTTTTAAAAGTAACAGAATCTCTACTACATTTGCATTTGCGTTTGTTTGTAAACGTATATACACAACGAGAGTTTGTCACATTAGGCTGCTACCGATGCGCGAGACACAGATTCGTTCAGTGAACGAGGATTCACATCCGGGGATTCGCGAGACACGGATTCCTTCAGTGAACGAGGATTCATGTTCAGCTGTGAACACACCTCAAGATCCTCTCTATTTGCTGAATTTCTCACGAATGTCTGTGTACTGCTCCTTGTCCTTGAACGCACCGGGCGTCCTTTTTTTTTTTTTTGCATTGTCCCTGAAGTGCATTGAATGTTAACCTCAGGTCTGAATCCTTTAAGTTAGTAACGGATTGTTTGGCTGCGTTCAGGAAGTAGGTGATATTGCAGTCTGGGCTCCATAAGCACTGAGTTAGTGATTTAGTGAACGAACGAACTGAAAGAATATTTTGAACGAATCCTTTTAATGAACTGATTCTAGTTATTCAGTACAGTCAAAAGAACTGCCGATCCCATCACTAATACAAACTGCATCACCCCAGGTAAGTCATATTTGTGTTTTCTTTGGTACTTTTCACTTAATGTACATCACTAGCTTGCGTAAGCTAGTGCTAGCCACCATAGCGCATATTACATCAAAATTTGCATTGCATGCTAAATATAAGTTATTTAAAGCCATTTATTAGGTTGTTTGCAGTTATGTTTATGTCATGCTTTTTCATTGATCTTACCAGAACTGTAATAACTTTTAGTAAAGTGTAGTTTATGTTGATGAAATAGAAAATGTTTTCATAACTGTGAATTATTTTGAATCCATCTTCATTCTGATGGAATAATCACAACCTCTTTTTTTAATTGATATGTATATTTTGTCAAAGGGTATGCCAACACAAGTGGTGCCCCATCTTGCCCATTCTGTGCCATCACAACGTCCACAACTACCATCGGTAAGTTGTTAGACATAATTTAGGACTCCAGTTCCACCTCTTTCCATTTTGTGAGTGACGTTGAAGATAAATATCCTCTACCTGATTACGACAAATATTGTCCAAATTGTTATCAATTAATTGTTTTTTGTTATTTTGTTATTTGTTTATTTGACAATAAAATAACTTAACTTGACTTGATATGGAAATGTCTGATTCAAGTGACTGAAAGTTCAGTGAGACAACGGAGAAGAGGTGAGTAAAGTTTAATATATGTAACATTAATGTCATAATGCTTTTAGGGTGTGACTAGATGTTGAGGATAATTCAACCATATGAAGACTATCAAGGCCACTATTTATAATAATATTAATTTAGGCCATATTGTGATAAGGTCATTCTACTAAAAACACCCACATAAGGGCCAATAGGGGGTAAAAAAAGGTTTTTTTGTAACCTTTATTCTGTATAAAAATATACTTTATTCTGTATATTTAATTCATTATTTAATTCCAGCATAAAGAGGTAAACAAGATGGGAAACACTATAAAACAGTGGATGAAGGAAACATGGAGAGCTTATCTCTGAACGCATGATCAGTGCATTTATTTATTTATTTGTATTGTATTACATTTCTCCGATCCTTGTTATTCTAGTCAGGCTCTGACTGATCACTGACTTCCATCAGTGATCTGATCCAGCCTAACACCCCAGCTCGTGCTCTGAGGTCTGTGGATCAGAATCTACTTGTGGTTCCTCGCACACGGTTCAGGACCAGAGGAGAGAAACCCTTCCAGGCAGTTGCTCCTAAGCTTTGGAACGATCTAAAACATTTTAATTTGTGCAGGCCTTTCCTTGATTTTCTGTAACTCCTGTGTTATCTTGATCTTTTATATATTTTATTGAGTTTTGTTTTTGATTGTTTAAGCACTTACCCTTACCCTTAACCTAACTCCTAAACTTTAATCCCTTTTGAATTTCTTTTACAGGTAGGGAGGGTTCATCAACGGGTTTGCACTGGCCCGTGCCCTCGACAGGGACCCTCCCTGTCACCCCCCTTCAACCCTAACGCCTAACCCTAATAAACAGGGACATCTATACACTGTACTAAATTGACAATAAATCCATATTTCTACAGTAAAAATACATAAAACTTTGTTCACTTATACTTCAAAACCTGCTGAACATGAAAATAAAGTCAGATCTTTGTCAACTATTAAGGTTTATTTTTTATAATAAAATACGTTGTGCACAAACAGCTTTCTAAGCAAAAATAACGTCGTAAGTCAGTAATTAAATTATTTAAACAACCGTAATTGAATTATTTTGCAAGAAAACAAAAAAATAAACAGGAAATTATAACAGATTAGCAGAAAATAAATATTTCCTATTTTGGCTGCTTTTCTTCCAACAGTCTCACACATGTTTGGAGACTCTGGTCTCATCACGCAAATGTCTCTTCAAATCTTACTTTAATGTCACCATATCAGAGTATTTTTGAGAATATATCAGTAATAGTGTCATAGAACCTTCCGCATATGACTTCTCTCCCACTACTGTAACACCTTCACAAAAACGCAAGTGTTTTAAGGTTGCGGCTAGATCGCGGCTCACTTGACCGCAGTGTGGGGGACCATGCCGCCTAGCCTGGATCTTTTTTTTTAATCACAATTTTTTAGCCACAATACAATCCCCTCAAGCCCCCTACCTTGTGCAGGAACCAAACACCACCATGTCTTCTCCTTTGAATTTGACTGACAGGTCCACCAGCACGGTTGTGTAGATGCAGCCATGAGCGAAGCCCCTCTCCCACGACGACTTCCTGACTATCTGTTCAAAAAAAGGGAAATTTAAATAAATAAATAAATAATGTGGGGAGTAAAAAAGTTTTGAATAAAACCAGAGGATGAACTGAATCAGGTTTTCTAACATGCTGCTGTAAACCTGCAGAACAGTTTCCAAACTTCAAATAAAGGGTTTATTTAGCTATAAACATCAATGATAATTTATAATAACAAACAAAAGAAAACACTTCTTGTACGTGATTCTGAAGCGGGCAGGATAAGCAAATCCGAACCAAACCCCGTCCACTCCCCAAAACCGACTCTTTACGTCATTGAACGCTGCGCGTGCTTTGGCAACACTTGTCGGGTAGTCAGGAAACACTGAGGTGCTGACTCCGTCCACACTGATGCGTTGTCTAGTCTGAGCGAGTCTCAGAATGTTTTCACAGTCTTGGAAGTAGTGAACGCGGGCTATGATCGTGTTTGACCGGCGTCCCTCTGTAGATCCAGGCGGGGAGAGACGGTGAGCTCTGTCCAGGAGCGGCGCGTCTTTCAGATCAAAGGCCCGCTGCAGAAGCGCGGACACAGACTCGGTGTTGCATTCAAGGGTCTCCGGTATTTCGACATAAGGATCTTATGTTGTTTGTCCGCGACCTCGCCTCCAAGTCCTCGCATTTATTCTGAAGTTGGTCCATGACCCCCGTGAGCCGCTTCACCTCCTTCTTGAGTGAAACAACATCATCTGTACACGTTGACAAACTTACTTTCACATTCTTCACCGTAGATTTCATGGCGGAGAGTTCAGAGGCGATCGTCAACCTGTATTCTTTGAGCTCCGCTCTAGCTGCAACAATATCCGCTCGAATCACCGCCATCTCACTTTCCAACATTGCGCAAACTTCTGTTTGAATAATTTCAGCTAAATCCTTGCGCACCGAAGATAGCAGTTCCATCATGTATTTTAGGTTTTCTTTTGATAAGGATCAAAATATATAGTGCTTGAATAACAGTGACATCAATACACTGTACTAAATTGACAATAAATCAATGTTTCTACAGTAAAAATACATAACTTATTTCACTTATACTTCAAAACCTGTTGAACATGAAATAAAGTCAGATCTTTGTCAACTATTGAGTTTTTTTTATAAGAATTAAAATATATTGTGCATGATTAACAGGGACATCAATACACTGTACTAAATTGACAATAAATCCATATTTCTACAGTAAAAATGCATGAAACTTTGTTCACTTATACTTCAAAACCTGCTGAACATGAAAATAAAGTCAGATCTTTGTCAACTAATAAGGTTTATTTTTTATAATAAAAAAGGGTTGTGCACAAACAGCTTTCTAAGCAAAAATAACGCCATAAGTCAGTAATTAAATTATTTAAACAACCGTAATTGAATTATTTTGTAAGAAAACAAAAAAATAAACAGGAAATTATAGCAGATTAGCAGAAAATAAATATTTCCTATTTCGGCTGCTTTTCTTCCAACAGTCTCACACATGTTTGGAGACTCTGGTCTCATCACGCAAATGTCTCTTCAAATCTTACTTTAATGTCACCATATCAGAGTATTTTTGAGAATATATCAGTAATAGTGTCGTAGATCCTTCCGCGTATGACTTCTCTCCCACTACTGTAACACCTTCACAAAAACGCAAGTGTTTTAAGGTTGCGGCTAGATCGCGGCTCACTTGACCGCAGTGTGGGGGACCATGCCGCCTAGCCTGGATCTTTTTTTTTAATCACAATTTTTTAGCCACAATACAATCCCCTCAAGCCCCCTACCTTGTGCAGGAACCAAACACCACCATGTCTTCTCCTTTGAATTTGACTGACAGGTCCACCAGCACGGTTGTGTAGATGCAGCCATGAGCGAAGCCCCTCTCCCACGACGACTTCCTGACTATCTGTTCAAAAAAAGGGAAATTTAAATAAATAAATAAATAATGTGGGGAGTAAAAAAGTTTTGAATAAAACCAGAGGATGAACTGAATCAGGTTTTCTAACATGCTGCTGTAAACCTGCAGAACAGTTTCCAAACTTCAAATAAAGGGTTTATTTAGCTATAAACATCAATAATAATTTATAATAACAAACAAAAGAAAACACTTCTTGTACGTGATTCTGAAGCGGGCAGGATAAGCAAATCCGAACCGAACCCCGTCCACTCCCCAAAACCGACTCTTTACGTCATTGAACGCTGCGCGTGCTTTGGCAACACTTGTCGGGTAGTCAGGAAACACTGACGTGCTGACTCCGTCCACACTGATGCGTTGTCTAGTCTGAGCGAGTCTCAGAATGTTTTCACAGTCTTGGAAGTAGTGAACGCGGGCTATGATCGTGTTTGACCGGCGTCCCTCTGTAGATCCAGGCGGGGAGAGACGGTGAGCTCTGTCCAGGAGCGGCGCGTCTTTCAGATCAAAGGCCCGCTGCAGAAGCGCGGACACAGACTCGGTGTTGCATTCAAGGGTTTCCGGTATTTCGACATAAGGATCTTATGTTGTTTGTCCGCGACCTCGCCTCCAAGTCCTCGCATTTATTCTGAAGTTGGTCCATGACCCCCGTGAGCCGCTTCACCTCCTTCTTGAGTGAAACAACATCATCTGTACACGTTGACAAACTTACTTTCACATTCTTCACCGTAGATTTCATGGCGGAGAGTTCAGAGGCGATCGTCAACCTGTATTCTTTGAGCTCCGCTCTAGCTGCAACAATATCCGCTCGAATCACCGCCATCTCACTTTCCAACATTGCGCAAACTTCTGTTTGAATAATTTCAGCTAAATCCTTGCGCACCGAAGATAGCAGTTCCATCATGTATTTTAGGTTTTCTTTTGATAAGGATCAAAATATATAGTGCTTGAATAACAGTGACATCAATACACTGTACTAAATTGACAATAAATCAATGTTTCTACAGTAAAAATACATAACTTATTTCACTTATACTTCAAAACCTGTTGAACATGAAATAAAGTCAGATCTTTGTCAACTATTGAGTTTTTTTTATAAGAATTAAAATACATTGTGCATGATTAACAGGGACATCAATACACTGTACTAAATTGACAATAAATCCATATTTCTACAGTAAAAATGCATGAAACTTTGTTCACTTATACTTCAAAACCTGCTGAACATGAAAATAAAGTCAGATCTTTGTCAACTAATAAGGTTTATTTTTTATAATAAAAAAGGGTTGTGCACAAACAGCTTTCTAAGCAAAAATAACGCCATAAGTCAGTAATTAAATTATTTAAACAACCGTAATTGAATTATTTTGTAAGAAAACAAAAAAATAAACAGGAAATTATAGCAGATTAGCAGAAAATAAATATTTCCTATTTCGGCTGCTTTTCTTCCAACAGTCTCACACATGTTTGGAGACTCTGGTCTCATCACGCAAATGTCTCTTCAAATCTTACTTTAATGTCACCATATCAGAGTATTTTTGAGAATATATCAGTAATAGTGTCGTAGATCCTTCCGCGTATGACTTCTCTCCCACTACTGTAACACCTTCACAAAAACGCAAGTGTTTTAAGGTTGCGGCTAGATCGCGGCTCACTTGACCGCAGTGTGGGGGACCATGCCGCCTAGCCTGGATCTTTTTTTTTAATCACAATTTTTTAGCCACAATACAATCCCCTCAAGCCCCCTACCTTGTGCAGGAACCAAACACCACCATGTCTTCTCCTTTGAATTTGACTGACAGGTCCACCAGCACGGTTGTGTAGATGCAGCCATGAGCGAAGCCCCTCTCCCACGACGACTTCCTGACTATCTGTTCAAAAAAAGGGAAATTTAAATAAATAAATAAATAATGTGGGGAGTAAAAAAGTTTTGAATAAAACCAGAGGATGAACTGAATCAGGTTTTCTAACATGCTGCTGTAAACCTGCAGAACAGTTTCCAAACTTCAAATAAAGGGTTTATTTAGCTATAAACATCAATAATAATTTATAATAACAAACAAAAGAAAACACTTCTTGTACGTGATTCTGAAGCGGGCAGGATAAGCAAATCCGAACCGAACCCCGTCCACTCCCCAAAACCGACTCTTGACGTCATTGAACGCTGCGCGTGCTTTGGCAACACTTGTCGGGTAGTCAGGAAACACTGAGGTTCTGACTCCGTCCACACCGATGCGTTGTCTAGTCCGAGCGAGTCTCAGAATGTTTTCACAGTCTTGGAAGTAGTGAACGCAGGCTATGATCGTGTTTGACCGGCGTCCCTCTGTAGATCCAGGCGGGGAGAGACGGTGAGCTCTGTCCAGGAGCGGCGCGTCTTTCAGATCAAAGGCCCGCTGCAGAAGCGCGGACACAGACTCGGTGTTGCATTCAAGGGTCTCCGGTATTTCGACATAAGGATCTTATGTTGTTTGTCCGCGACCTCGCCTCCAAGTCCTCGCATTTATTCTGAAGTTGGTCCATGACCCCCGTTAGCCGCTTCACCTCCTTCTTGAGTGAAACAACATCATCTGTCCACGTTGACAAACTTTCTTCCACATCCTTCACCGTAGATTTCATGGCGGAGAGTTCAGAGGCGATCGTCAACCTGTATTCTTTGAGCTCCGCTCTAGCTGCAACAATATCCGCTCGAATCACCGCCATCTCACTTTCCAACATTGCGCAAACTTCTGTTTGAATAATTTCAGCTAAATCCTTGCGCACCGAAGATAGCAGTTCCATCATGTATTTTAGGTTTTCTTTTGATAAGGATTAAAATATATAGTGCTTCAATAACAGTGACATCAATACACTGTACTAAATTGACAATAAATCAATGTTTCTACAGTAAAAATACATAACTTATTTCACTTATACTTCAAAACCTGTTGAACATGAAAATAAAGTCAGATCTTTGTCAACTATTGAGTTTTTTTTATAAGAATTAAAATATATTGTGCATGATTAACAGGGACATCAATACACTGTACTAAATTGACAATAAATCCATATTTCTACAGTAAAAATACATGAAACGTTGTTCACTTATACTTCAAAACCTGCTGAACATGAAAATAAAGTCAGATCTTTGTCAACTAATAAGGTTTATTTTTTATAATAAAAAAGGTTGTGCACAAACAGCTTTCTAAGCAAAAATAACGCCATAAGTCAGTAATTAAATTATTTAAACAACCATAATTGAATTATTTTGTAAGAAAACAAAAAAATAAACAGGAAATTATAACAGATTAGCAGAAAATAAATATTTCCTATTTCGGCTGCTTTTCTTCCAAAAGTCTCACACATGTTTGGAGACTCTGGTCTCATCACGCAAATGTCTCTTCAAATCTTACCTTAATGTCACCATATCAGAGTATTTTTGAGAATATATCAGTAATAGTGTCGTAGATCCTTCCGCGTATGACTTCTCTCCCACTACTGTAACACCTTCACAAAAACGCAAGTGTTTTAAGGTTGCGGCTAGATCGCAGCTCACTTGACCGCAGTGTGTGGGACCATGCCGCCTAGCCTGGATCTTTTTTTTTTATCACAATTTTTTAGCCACAATACAAGCCCCTCAAGCCCCCTACCTTGTGCAGGAACCAAACACCACCATGTCTTCTCCTTTGAATTTGACTGACAGGTCCACCAGCACGGTTGTGTAGATGCAGCCATGAGCGAAGCCCCTCTCCCACGACGACTTCCTGACTATCTGTTCAAAAAAAGGGAAATTTAAATAAATAAATAAATAATGTGGGGAGTAAAAAAGTTTTGAATAAAACCAGAGGATGAACTGAATCAGGTTTTCTAACATGCTGCTGTAAACCTGCAGAACAGTTTCCAAACTTCAAATAAAGGGTTTATTTAGCTATAAACATCAATAATAATTTATAAAAACAAACATAAGAAAACACTTATTTGAAGTTGTTTTAAAAAGTTAGGTTTAAAGTGAAATCTTATCTGAAAATGATGTTTTCTTTACAATATTATTTTCAGTGAACTGTCCTTAGTAGCCATAGATGTTTTAGCATTTTAGCATAAGACATTTTAATGAGGTAGTGCCACCATTTGCGCTATATTAAATGTAATATTTAAATGTGTCAACATAATTTAATATTTAGGTAACACCTCACTATATGAACACAACTTTAAGAAATATAACTTACTTGAGGCTGTGTATTTCTTTCGTCGTTTTTTTTGCACCATTTTCTCTGAATCTTTCTGCTGAAGATGCGGCAAGACCCGCCCTTCTTCCCTCGGGTAGCTCCCTATGATTGGTGGAGAAGTCCAGCCAATGACAGCAGAAGGATTCAAGCCGCTGGTCTCTGAATGGCTACCCTCGTGGGCAGGGTGTGCGAGGAGTTGTGAGCAAGCTTCTATAGGGCAATGAATGTACAATTAATTACTTGTTTATTCGCTGATTTAGAAGCATTATTTTGCTATGTTTTCCGACATTTAGACAATATTTCTCACATTTATGAAATATAAAATCTAAATGTCAAATTTAAATGTAAATGTTAAATACATATCTAAATGTTAAATCTAAATCTTAAATCTAAATATAAATATAAATATAAATTTAAATCTATATTTAAATGTTAAATCTATATCTAAATGTTAAATCTAAATGTTAAATCTAAATCTAAAAACAAGTAAAATGTTTTACTTAGACAAGACCTTTTTAATTTATTGTTGATTGCATTTAAGTTTATGTTACATTTTAGTATTATTATTATTTTTGTTTTATTTAATTTTTATTTTAGTGCAAAAAAACATTTAACAACCAAGCATTTAGTCACACTTTAATTGTTTATTGGACAGGCTGGAAACGCACACACAGTGTTTTTAAAAGTAACAGAATCTCTACTACATTTGCATTTGCGTTTGTTTGTAAACGTATATACACAACGAGAGTTTGTCACATTAGGCTGCTACCGATGCGTGAGACACAGATTCGTTCAGTGAACGAGGATTCACATCCCGTTATTCGCGACACACAGATTCGTTCAATGAACGAGGATTCACATCCGGGGATTCGCGAGACACGGATTCCTTCAGTGAACGAGGATTCATGTTCAGCTGTGAACACACCTCAAGATCCTCTCTATTTGCTGAATTTCTCACGAATGTCTGTGTACTGCTCCTTATCCGTGAACGCACCGGGCGTCCTTTTTTTTTTTTTTGCATTGTCCCTGAAGTGCATTGAATGTTAACCTCGGGTCTGAATCCTTTAAGTTAGTAACGGATTGTTTGGCTGCGTTCAGGAAGTAGGTGATATTGCAGTCTGGGCTCCATAAGCACTGAGTTAGTGATTTAGTGAACGAACGAACTGAAAGAATATTTTGAACGAATCCTTTTAATGAACTGATTCTAGTTATTCAGTACAGTCAAAAGAACTGCCGATCCCATCACTAATACAAACTGCATCACCCCAGGTAAGTCATATTTGTGTTTTCTTTGGTACTTTTCACTTAATGTAAAACACTAGCTTGCGTAAGCTAGTGCTAGCCACCATAGCGCATATTACATCAAAATTTGCATTGCATGCTAAATATAAGTTATTTAAAGCCATTTATTAGGTTGTTTGCAGTTATGTTTATGTCATGCTTTTTCATTGATCTTACCAGAACTGTAATAACTTTTAGTAAAGTGTAGTTTATGTTGATGAAATAGAAAATGTTTTCATAACTGTGAATTATTTTGAATCCATCTTCATTCTGATGGAATAATCACAACCTCTTTTTTTAATTGATATGTATATTTTGTCAAAGGGTATGTCAACACAAGTGGTGCCCCATCTTGCCCATTCTGTGCCATCACAACGTCCACAACTACCATCGGTAAGTTGTTAGACATAATTTAGGACTCCAGTTCCACCTCTTTCCATTTTGTGAGTGACGTTGAAGATAAATATCCTCTACCTGATTAAGACAAATATTGTCCAAATTGTTATCAATTAATTGTTTTTTGTTATTTTGTTATTTGTTTATTTGACAATAAAATAACTTAACTTGACTTGATATTGAAATGTCTGATTCAAGTGACTGAAAGTTCAGTGAGACAACGGAGAAGAGGTGAGTAAAGTTTAATATATGTAACATTAATGTCATAATGCTTTTAGGGTGTGACTAGATGTTGAGGATAATTCAACCATATGAAGACTATCAAGGCCACTATTTATAATAATATTAATTTAGGCCATATTGTGATAAGGTCATTCTACTAAAAACACCCACATAAGGGCCAATAGGGGGTAAAAAAAAGTTTTTTCTACACCAGGCCTGGCCAACCCGCGGCTCCCGAGCCGCATGCGGCTCTTTGCCTGGTTTCATGCGGCTCTAACGTTCTAGTGTTGTGTGGTTCTCGAACGATTTGTTGGAACGAACGATCTTTTGAGTGAACGTACTGAACTTCATTCCTTTCTCAGTTCAGTTGAACTCAGCTGCGACCGTGCCGGTGGGAGGGATTCTATAATAGACTTTGCTACAGAACATTTAGTTTTTATGTTGGCACTAAGTGCCAAAGTACAGTCAAAAGAACTGTCGATCCCATCACTCTAATGTTCATATCGAGGTTTGGGTTTGTGTTTTCTAAATGTGTGTGTTCGCTTCACTTGAGTTCAATACATGCGCGTTGGATGAAAATACCGCAAAGTTTCTCAGTAGGGAAAAGATCTTTTGAGTAAACAATTTGTGTCAAGTTCGCTTTCAAAATGGCAGGGAAAAAATTCACAGCCAAATGAAAATATATATATATATATATATCAATTTGCATCTGAAATAAAAAAGAGAAACACTTATTCAAAGCTGTTTTCAAAAGTTATGTTTAACCTTAAATATTGTCTCAAACTGATGTTCTCAGACTGAGAGAATGACATTTTCTAAGATTCTGCTGGAGCTCTGAATAACAGTTTTCAAACATCAAATAAATGGTTTATATAGATATATATATCAATTTGCATCTGAAATAAACAAGAGAAACACTTATTCGAAGCTGTTTTCAAAAGTTATGTTTAACCTGAAATATTGTCTCAATTTGATGTTCTCAGACTGAGAGAATGACGTTTTCCAAGATTCTGCTGGAGCTCTGAATAACAGTTTTCAAACATCAAATAAAGGGTTTATAAAGCTATATATATCAATTTGCATCTGAAATAAACAAGAGAAACACTTATTTGAAGCTGTTTTCAAAAGTTATGTTTAACCTGAAATATTGTCTCAAACTGATCTTCACAGGCTGAGAGAAAGATGTTTTCCAAGATTCTGCTGAAGCTCTGAATAGCAGTTTTCAAACATCAAATAAAGGGTTTATATAGCTATATATATCAATTTGCATCTGAAATAAACAAGAGAAACACTTATTCGAAGCTATTTTCAAAAATTATGTTTAACCTGAAATATTGTCTCAAACTGATGTTCTCAGACTGAGAGAATGACGTTTTCTAAGATTCTGCTGGAGCTCTGAATAGCAGTTTTCAAACATCAAATAAAGGGTTTATATAGCTATATATATCAATTTGCATCTGAAATAAACAAGAGAAACACTTATTCGAAGCTGTTTTCAAAAGTTATGTTTAACCTGAAATATTGTCTCAAACTGATGTTCTCAGACTGAGAGAATGACGTTTTCTAAGATTCTGCTGGAGCTCTGAATAGCAGTTTTCAAACATCAAATAAAGGGTTTATATAGCTATATATATCAATTTGCATCTGAAATAAACAAAAGAAAAACTTATTCAAAGCTGTTTTCAAAAGTTATGTTTAACCTGAAATATTGTCTCAAACTGATGTTCTCAGACCGAGAGAATGACGTTTTCTAAGATTCTGCTGGAGTTCTGAATAGCAGTTTTCAAACATCAAATAAAGGGTTTATATAGCTATATATATCAATTTGCATCCGAAATAAACAAGAGAAACACTTATTCGAATCTGTTTTCAAAAGTTATGTTTAACCTGAAATATTGTCTCAAACTGATGTTCTCAGACCGAGAGAATGACGTTTTCTAAGATTCTGCTGGAGCTCTGAATAGCAGTTTTCAAACATCAAATAAAGGGTTTATATAGCTATATATAACAATTTGCATCTGAAATAAACAAGAGAAACATTTATTCGAAGCTGTTTTCAAAAGTTATGTTTAACCTGAAATATTGTCTCAAACTGATCTTAACAGGCTGAGAGAATGACGTTTTCCAAGATTCTGCTGAAGCTCTGAATAGCAGTTTTCAAACATCAAATAAAGGGTTTATATAGCTATATATATCAATTTGCATCTGAAATAAACAAGAGAAACACTTATTCGAAGCTGTTTTCAAAAGTTATGTTTAACCTGAAATATTGTCTCAAACTGATCTTCTCAGACTGAGAGAATGACGTTTTCCAAGATTCTGCTGGAGCTCTGAATAACAGTTTTAAAACATCAAATAAAGGGTTTATATAGCTATATATATCAATTTGCATCTGAAATAAACAAGAGAAACACTTATTCGAAGCTGTTTTCAAAAGTTATGTTTAACATGAAATACTGTCTCAAACTGATGTTCTCAGACTGAGAGAATGACGTTTTCCAAGATTCTGCTGGAGCTCTGAATAACAGTTTTCAAACATCAAATAAAGGGTTTATATAGCTATATATATCAATTTGCATCTGAAATAAACAAGAGAAACACTTATTCGAAGCTGTTTTCAAAAGTTATGTTTAACCTGAACTATTGTCTCAAACTGATGTTCTCAGACTGAGAGAATGACGTTTTCTAAGATTCTGCTGGAGCTCTGAATAGCAGTTTTCAAACATCAAATAAAGGGTTTATATAGCTATATATAACAATTTGCATCTGAAATAAACAAGAGAAACATTTATTCGAAGCTGTTTTCAAAAGTTATGTTTAACCTGAAATATTGTCTCAAACTGATCTTCTCAGACTGAGAGAATGACGTTTTCCAAGATTCTGCTGGAGCTCTGAATAACCGTTTTCAAACATCAAATAAAGGGTTGATATAGCTATATATATCAATTTGCATCTGAAATAAACAAGAGAAACACTTATTCGAAGCTGTTTTCAAAAGTTATGTTTAACCTGAAATATTGTCTCAAACTGATGTTCTCAGACTGAGAGAATGACGTTTTCCAAGATTCTGCTGGAGCTCTGAATAGCAGTTTTTAAACATCAAATAAAGGGTTTATATAGCTATATATATCAATTTGCATCTGAAATAAACAAGAGAAACACTTATTCGAAGCTGTTTTCAAAAGTTATGTTTAACCTGAAATATTGTCTCAAACTGATGTTCTCAGACTGAGAGAATGACGTTTTCCAAGATTCTGCTGGAGCTCTGAATAGCAGTTTTCAAACATCAAATAAAGGGTTTATATAGCTATATATATCATTTTCCATCTGAAATAAACAAGAGAAACACTTATTCGAAGCTGTTTTCAAAAGTTATGGTTAACCTGAAATATTGTCTCAAACTGATGTTCTCAGACTGAGAGAATGACGTTTTCTAAGATTCTGCTGGAGCTCTGAATAGCAGTTTTCAAACATCAAATAAAGGGTTTATATAGCTATATATATCAATTTGCATCTGAAATAAACAAGAGAAACACTTATTCGAAGCTGTTTTCAAAGGATATGTTTAAGTGAGACCTTCTCTAAATGTGATGTATTCAGACTGAGATGTATTTGATGTCCAATCCCGCCACCTTGTGGTTCTTTTTTTTTATCAACATTTCTCTTTTTTTTTCCACAATGCAATTCCCCCAAGCACCCTACCTGGTGCACAAACCAAACACCACCATGTCTTCTCCTTTGAATTTGATTGACAGGTCCACCAGAACGGTCTTGTAGATACAGCATTGCGTTGTCTAGTCCGAGCGAGTCTCAGAATGTTTTCACAGTCTTGGAAGTAGTGAACGCGGGCTAAGATGCTGCTGGAGCTCTGAATAACAGTTTTCAAACATCAAATAAAGGGTTTATATAGCTATATATATCAATTTGCATCTGAAATAAACAAGAGAAAAACATATTCAAAGCTGTTTTCAAAAGTTATGTTTAACCTGAAATATTGTCTCAAACTGATGTTCTCAGACTGAGAGAATGACGTTTTCTAAGATTCTGCTGGAGCTCTGAATAACAGTTTTCAAACATCAAATAAAGGGTTTATATAGCTATATCTATCAAATTGCATTGAAATAAACAAGAGAAACACTTATTCGAAACTGTTTTCAAAAGTTATGTTTAACATGAAATATTGTCTCAAACTGATGTTCTAAGACTGAGAGAATGACGTTTTCTAAGATTCTGCTGGAGCTCTGAATAGCAGTTTTCAAACCTCAAATAAAGGGTTTATATATATATATCAATTTGCATCTGAAATAAACAAGCTGCTGGAGCTCTGAATAACACAATAAGACAAGTCCTTTTTAATTTATTGTTGATTGCATTTAAGTTTATGTTACATTTTAGTATTATTATTATTTTTGTTTTATTAAATTTTTATTTTAGTGCAAAAAAACATTTAACAACCAAGCATTTAGTCACACTTTATTTGTTTATTGGACAGGCTGGAAACGCACACACAGTGTTTTTAAAAGTAACAGAATCTCTACTACATTTGCATTTGCGTTTGTTTGTAAACGTATATACACAACGAGAGTTTGTCACATTAGGCTGCTACCGATGCGCGAGACACAGATTCGTTCAGTGAACGAGGATTCACATCCCGTTATTCGCGACACACAGATTCGTTCAATGAACGAGGATTCACATCCGGGGATTCGCGAGACACGGATTCCTTCAGTGAACGAGGATTCATGTTCAGCTGTGAACACACCTCAAGATCCTCTCTATTTGCTGAATTTCTCACGAATGTCTGTGTACTGCTCCTTGTCCGTGAACGCACCGGGCGTCCTTTTTTTTTTTTTTGCATTGTCCCTGAAGTGCATTGAATGTTAACATCAGGTCTGAATCCTTTAAGTTAGTAACGGATTGTTTGGCTGCGTTCAGGAAGTAGGTGATATTGCAGTCTGGGCTCCATAAGCACTGAGTTAGTGATTTAGTGAACGAACGAACTGAAAGAATATTTTGAACGAATCCTTTTAATGAACTGATTCTAGTTATTCAGTACAGTCAAAAGAACTGCCGATCCCATCACTAATACAAACTGCATCACCCCAGGTAAGTCATATTTGTGTTTTCTTTGGTACTTTTCACTTAATGTACATCACTAGCTTGCGTAAGCTAGTGCTAGCCACCATAGCGCATATTACATCAAAATTTGCATTGCATGCTAAATATAAGTTATTTAAAGCCATTTATTAGGTTGTTTGCAGTTATGTTTATGTCATGCTTTTTCATTGATCTTACCAGAACTGTAATAACTTTTAGTAAAGTGTAGTTTATGTTGATGAAATAGAAAATGTTTTCATAACTGTGAATTATTTTGAATCCATCTTCATTCTGATGGAATAATCACAACCTCTTTTTTTAATTGATATGTATATTTTGTCAAAGGGTATGCCAACACAAGTGGTGCCCCATCTTGCCCATTCTGTGCCATCACAACGTCCACAACTACCATCGGTAAGTTGTTAGACATAATTTAGGACTCCAGTTCCACCTCTTTCCATTTTGTGAGTGACGTTGAAGATAAATATCCTCTACCTGATTACGACAAATATTGTCCAAATTGTTATCAATTAATTGTTTTTTGTTATTTTGTTATTTGTTTATTTGACAATAAAATAACTTAACTTGACTTGATATGGAAATGTCTGATTCAAGTGACTGAAAGTTCAGTGAGACAACGGAGAAGAGGTGAGTAAAGTTTAATATATGTAACATTAATGTCATAATGCTTTTAGGGTGTGACTAGATGTTGAGGATAATTCAACCATATGAAGACTATCAAGGCCACTATTTATAATAATATTAATTTAGGCCATATTGTGATAAGGTCATTCTACTAAAAACACCCACATAAGGGCCAATAGGGGGTAAAAAAAGGTTTTTTTGTAACCTTTATTCTGTATAAAAATATACTTTATTCTGTATATTTAATTCATTATTTAATTCCAGCATAAAGAGGTAAACAAGATGGGAAACACTATAAAACAGTGGATGTAGGAAACATGGAGAGCTTATCTCTGAACGCATGATCAGTGCATTTATTTATTTATTTGTATTGTATTACATTTCTCCGATCCTTGTTATTCTAGTCAGGCTCTGACTGATCACTGACTTCCATCAGTGATCTGATCCAGCCTAACACCCCAGCTCGTGCTCTGAGGTCTGTGGATCAGAATCTACTTGTGGTTCCTCGCACACGGTTCAGGACCAGAGGAGAGAAACCCTTCCAGGCAGTTGCTCCTAAGCTTTGGAACGATCTAAAACATTTTAATTTGTGCAGGCCTTTCCTTGATTTTCTGTAACTCCTGTGTTATCTTGATCTTTTATATATTTTATTGAGTTTTGTTTTTGATTGTTTAAGCACTTACCCTTACCCTTAACCTAACTCCTAAACTTTAATCCCTTTTGAATTTCTTTTACAGGTAGGGAGGGTTCATCAACGGGTTTGCACTGGCCCGTGCCCTCGACAGGGACCCTCCCTGTCACCCCCCTTCAACCCTAACGCCTAACCCTAATAAACAGGGACATCTATACACTGTACTAAATTGACAATAAATCCATATTTCTACAGTAAAAATACATAAAACTTTGTTCACTTATACTTCAAAACCTGCTGAACATGAAAATAAAGTCAGATATTTGTCAACTATTAAGGTTTATTTTTTATAATAAAATACGTTGTGCACAAACAGCTTTCTAAGAAAAAATAACGTCGTAAGTCAGTAATTAAATTATTTAAACAACCGTAATTGAATTATTTTGCAAGAAAACAAAAAAATAAACAGGAAATTATAACAGATTAGCAGAAAATAAATATTTCCTATTTTGGCTGCTTTTCTTCCAACAGTCTCACACATGTTTGGAGACTCTGGTCTCATCACGCAAATGTCTCTTCAAATCTTACTTTAATGTCACCATATCAGAGTATTTTTGAGAATATATCAGTAATAGTGTCATAGAACCTTCCGCATATGACTTCTCTCCCACTACTGTAACACCTTCACAAAAACGCAAGTGTTTTAAGGTTGCGGCTAGATCGCGGCTCACTTGACCGCAGTGTGGGGGACCATGCCGCCTAGCCTGGATCTTTTTTTTTAATCACAATTTTTTAGCCACAATACAATCCCCTCAAGCCCCCTACCTTGTGCAGGAACCAAACACCACCATGTCTTCTCCTTTGAATTTGACTGACAGGTCCACCAGCACGGTTGTGTAGATGCAGCCATGAGCGAAGCCCCTCTCCCACGACGACTTCCTGACTATCTGTTCAAAAAAAGGGAAATTTAAATAAATAAATAAATAATGTGGGGAGTAAAAAAGTTTTGAATAAAACCAGAGGATGAACTGAATCAGGTTTTCTAACATGCTGCTGTAAACCTGCAGAACAGTTTCCAAACTTCAAATAAAGGGTTTATTTAGCTATAAACATCAATGATAATTTATAATAACAAACAAAAGAAAACACTTCTTGTACGTGATTCTGAAGCGGGCAGGATAAGCAAATCCGAACCAAACCCCGTCCACTCCCCAAAACCGACTCTTTACGTCATTGAACGCTGCGCGTGCTTTGGCAACACTTGTCGGGTAGTCAGGAAACACTGAGGTGCTGACTCCGTCCACACTGATGCGTTGTCTAGTCTGAGCGAGTCTCAGAATGTTTTCACAGTCTTGGAAGTAGTGAACGCGGGCTATGATCGTGTTTGACCGGCGTCCCTCTGTAGATCCAGGCGGGGAGAGACGGTGAGCTCTGTCCAGGAGCGGCGCGTCTTTCAGATCAAAGGCCCGCTGCAGAAGCGCGGACACAGACTCGGTGTTGCATTCAAGGGTCTCCGGTATTTCGACATAAGGATCTTATGTTGTTTGTCCGCGACCTCGCCTCCAAGTCCTCGCATTTATTCTGAAGTTGGTCCATGACCCCCGTGAGCCGCTTCACCTCCTTCTTGAGTGAAACAACATCATCTGTACACGTTGACAAACTTACTTTCACATTCTTCACCGTAGATTTCATGGCGGAGAGTTCAGAGGCGATCGTCAACCTGTATTCTTTGAGCTCCGCTCTAGCTGCAACAATATCCGCTCGAATCACCGCCATCTCACTTTCCAACATTGCGCAAACTTCTGTTTGAATAATTTCAGCTAAATCCTTGCGCACCGAAGATAGCAGTTCCATCATGTATTTTAGGTTTTCTTTTGATAAGGATCAAAATATATAGTGCTTGAATAACAGTGACATCAATACACTGTACTAAATTGACAATAAATCAATGTTTCTACAGTAAAAATACATAACTTATTTCACTTATACTTCAAAACCTGTTGAACATGAAATAAAGTCAGATCTTTGTCAACTATTGAGTTTTTTTTATAAGAATTAAAATATATTGTGCATGATTAACAGGGACATCAATACACTGTACTAAATTGACAATAAATCCATATTTCTACAGTAAAAATGCATGAAACTTTGTTCACTTATACTTCAAAACCTGCTGAACATGAAAATAAAGTCAGATCTTTGTCAACTAATAAGGTTTATTTTTTATAATAAAAAAGGGTTGTGCACAAACAGCTTTCTAAGCAAAAATAACGCCATAAGTCAGTAATTAAATTATTTAAACAACCGTAATTGAATTATTTTGTAAGAAAACAAAAAAATAAACAGGAAATTATAGCAGATTAGCAGAAAATAAATATTTCCTATTCCGGCTGCTTTTCTTCCAACAGTCTCACACATGTTTGGAGACTCTGGTCTCATCACGCAAATGTCTCTTCAAATCTTACTTTAATGTCACCATATCAGAGTATTTTTGAGAATATATCAGTAATAGTGTCGTAGATCCTTCCGCGTATGACTTCTCTCCCACTACTGTAACACCTTCACAAAAACGCAAGTGTTTTAAGGTTGCGGCTAGATCGCGGCTCACTTGACCGCAGTGTGGGGGACCATGCCGCCTAGCCTGGATCTTTTTTTTTAATCACAATTTTTTAGCCACAATACAATCCCCTCAAGCCCCCTACCTTGTGCAGGAACCAAACACCACCATGTCTTCTCCTTTGAATTTGACTGACAGGTCCACCAGCACGGTTGTGTAGATGCAGCCATGAGCGAAGCCCCTCTCCCACGACGACTTCCTGACTATCTGTTCAAAAAAAGGGAAATTTAAATAAATAAATAAATAATGTGGGGAGTAAAAAAGTTTTGAATAAAACCAGAGGATGAACTGAATCAGGTTTTCTAACATGCTGCTGTAAACCTGCAGAACAGTTTCCAAACTTCAAATAAAGGGTTTATTTAGCTATAAACATCAATAATAATTTATAATAACAAACAAAAGAAAACACTTCTTGTACGTGATTCTGAAGCGGGCAGGATAAGCAAATCCGAACCGAACCCCGTCCACTCCCCAAAACCGACTCTTTACGTCATTGAACGCTGCGCGTGCTTTGGCAACACTTGTCGGGTAGTCAGGAAACACTGAGGTGCTGACTCCGTCCACACTGATGCGTTGTCTAGTCTGAGCGAGTCTCAGAATGTTTTCACAGTCTTGGAAGTAGTGAACGCGGGCTATGATCGTGTTTGACCGGCGTCCCTCTGTAGATCCAGGCGGGGAGAGACGGTGAGCTCTGTCCAGGAGCGGCGCGTCTTTCAGATCAAAGGCCCGCTGCAGAAGCGCGGACACAGACTCGGTGTTGCATTCAAGGGTTTCCGGTATTTCGACATAAGGATCTTATGTTGTTTGTCCGCGACCTCGCCTCCAAGTCCTCGCATTTATTCTGAAGTTGGTCCATGACCCCCGTGAGCCGCTTCACCTCCTTCTTGAGTGAAACAACATCATCTGTACACGTTGACAAACTTACTTTCACATTCTTCACCGTAGATTTCATGGCGGAGAGTTCAGAGGCGATCGTCAACCTGTATTCTTTGAGCTCCGCTCTAGCTGCAACAATATCCGCTCGAATCACCGCCATCTCACTTTCCAACATTGCGCAAACTTCTGTTTGAATAATTTCAGCTAAATCCTTGCGCACCGAAGATAGCAGTTCCATCATGTATTTTAGGTTTTCTTTTGATAAGGATCAAAATATATAGTGCTTGAATAACAGTGACATCAATACACTGTACTAAATTGACAATAAATCAATGTTTCTACAGTAAAAATACATAACTTATTTCACTTATACTTCAAAACCTGTTGAACATGAAATAAAGTCAGATCTTTGTCAACTATTGAGTTTTTTTTATAAGAATTAAAATACATTGTGCATGATTAACAGGGACATCAATACACTGTACTAAATTGACAATAAATCCATATTTCTACAGTAAAAATGCATGAAACTTTGTTCACTTATACTTCAAAACCTGCTGAACATGAAAATAAAGTCAGATCTTTGTCAACTAATAAGGTTTATTTTTTATAATAAAAAAGGGTTGTGCACAAACAGCTTTCTAAGCAAAAATAACGCCATAAGTCAGTAATTAAATTATTTAAACAACCGTAATTGAATTATTTTGTAAGAAAACAAAAAAATAAACAGGAAATTATAACAGATTAGCAGAAAATAAATATTTCCTATTTCGGCTGCTTTTCTTCCAACAGTCTCACACATGTTTGGAGACTCTGGTCTCATCACGCAAATGTCTCTTCAAATCTTACTTTAATGTCACCATATCAGAGTATTTTTGAGAATATATCAGTAATAGTGTCGTAGATCCTTCCGCGTATGACTTCTCTCCCACTACTGTAACACCTTCACAAAAACGCAAGTGTTTTAAGGTTGCGGCTAGATCGCGGCTCACTTGACCGCAGTGTGGGGGACCATGCCGCCTAGCCTGGATCTTTTTTTTTAATCACAATTTTTTAGCCACAATACAATCCCCTCAAGCCCCCTACCTTGTGCAGGAACCAAACACCACCATGTCTTCTCCTTTGAATTTGACTGACAGGTCCACCAGCACGGTTGTGTAGATGCAGCCATGAGCGAAGCCCCTCTCCCACGACGACTTCCTGACTATCTGTTCAAAAAAAGGGAAATTTAAATAAATAAATAAATAATGTGGGGAGTAAAAAAGTTTTGAATAAAACCAGAGGATGAACTGAATCAGGTTTTCTAACATGCTGCTGTAAACCTGCAGAACAGTTTCCAAACTTCAAATAAAGGGTTTATTTAGCTATAAACATCAATAATAATTTATAATAACAAACAAAAGAAAACACTTCTTGTACGTGATTCTGAAGCGGGCAGGATAAGCAAATCCGAACCGAACCCCATCCACTCCCCAAAACCGACTCTTGACGTCATTGAACGCTGCGCGTGCTTTGGCAACACTTGTCGGGTAGTCAGGAAACACTGAGGTGCTGACTCCGTCCACACTGATGCGTTGTCTAGTCCGAGCGAGTCTCAGAATGTTTTCACAGTCTTGGAAGTAGTGAACGCAGGCTATGATCGTGTTTGACCGGCGTCCCTCTGTAGATCCAGGCGGGGAGAGACGGTGAGCTCTGTCCAGGAGCGGCGCGTCTTTCAGATCAAAGGCCCGCTGCAGAAGCGCGGACACAGACTCGGTGTTGCATTCAAGGGTCTCCGGTATTTCGACATAAGGATCTTATGTTGTTTGTCCGCGACCTCGCCTCCAAGTCCTCGCATTTATTCTGAAGTTGGTCCATGACCCCCGTTAGCCGCTTCACCTCCTTCTTGAGTGAAACAACATCATCTGTCCACGTTGACAAACTTTCTTCCACATCCTTCACCGTAGATTTCATGGCGGAGAGTTCA
Organism: Callionymus lyra; assembly: GCF_982586985.1. Taxonomy (NCBI): domain Eukaryota; kingdom Metazoa; phylum Chordata; class Actinopteri; order Syngnathiformes; family Callionymidae; genus Callionymus; species Callionymus lyra. The sequence goes on from NW_028258551.1 coordinate 477,424, forward strand.
GAGGCGATCGTCAACCTGTATTCTTTGAGCTCCGCTCTAGCTGCAACAATATCCGCTCGAATCACCGCCATCTCACTTTCCAACATTGCGCAAACTTCTGTTTGAATAATTTCAGCTAAATCCTTGCGCACCGAAGATAGCAGTTCCATCATGTATTTTAGGTTTTCTTTTGATAAGGATTAAAATATATAGTGCTTCAATAACAGTGACATCAATACACTGTACTAAATTGACAATAAATCAATGTTTCTACAGTAAAAATACATAACTTATTTCACTTATACTTCAAAACCTGTTGAACATGAAAATAAAGTCAGATCTTTGTCAACTATTGAGGTTTTTTTATAAGAATTAAAATATATTGTGCATGATTAACAGGGACATCAATACACTGTACTAAATTGACAATAAATCCATATTTCTACAGTAAAAATACATGAAACGTTGTTCACTTATACTTCAAAACCTGCTGAACATGAAAATAAAGTCAGATCTTTGTCAACTAATAAGGTTTATTTTTTATAATAAAAAAGGTTGTGCACAAACAGCTTTCTAAGCAAAAATAACGCCATAAGTCAGTAATTAAATTATTTAAACAACCATAATTGAATTATTTTGTAAGAAAACAAAAAAATAAACAGGAAATTATAACAGATTAGCAGAAAATAAATATTTCCTATTTCGGCTGCTTTTCTTCCAAAAGTCTCACACATGTTTGGAGACTCATGCTGCTGTAAACCTGCAGAACAGTTTCCAAACTTCAAATAAAGGGTTTATTTAGCTATAAACATCAATAATAATTTATAAAAACAAACATAAGAAAACACTTATTTGAAGTTGTTTTAAAAAGTTAGGTTTAAAGTGAAATCTTATCTGAAAATGATGTTTTCTTTACAATATTATTTTCAGTGAACTGTCCTTAGTAGCCATAGATGTTTTAGCATTTTAGCATAAGACATTTTAATGAGGTAGTGCCACCATTTGCGCTATATTAAATGTAATATTTAAATGTGTCAACATAATTTAATATTTAGGTAACACCTCACTATATGAACACAACTTTAAGAAATATAACTTACTTGAGGCTGTGTATTTCTTTCGTCGTTTTTTTTGCACCATTTTCTCTGAATCTTTCTGCTGAAGATGCGGCAAGACCCGCCCTTCTTCCCTCGGGTAGCTCCCTATGATTGGTGGAGAAGTCCAGCCAATGACAGCAGAAGGATTCAAGCCGCTGGTCTCTGAATGGCTACCCTCGTGGGCAGGGTGTGCGAGGAGTTGTGAGCAAGCTTCTATAGGGCAATGAATGTACAATTAATTACTTGTTTATTCGCTGATTTAGAAGCATTATTTTGCTATGTTTTCCGACATTTAGACAATATTTCTCACATTTATGAAATATAAAATCTAAATGTCAAATTTAAATGTAAATGTTAAATACATATCTAAATGTTAAATCTAAATCTTAAATCTAAATATAAATATAAATATAAATTTAAATCTATATTTAAATGTTAAATCTATATCTAAATGTTAAATCTAAATGTTAAATCTAAATCTAAAAACAAGTAAAATGTTTTACTTAGACAAGGCCTTTTTAATTTATTGTTGATTGCATTTAAGTTTATGTTACATTTTAGTATTATTATTATTTTTGTTTTATTTAATTTTTATTTTAGTGCAAAAAAACATTTAACAACCAAGCATTTAGTCACACTTTAATTGTTTATTGGACAGGCTGGAAACGCACACACAGTGTTTTTAAAAGTAACAGAATCTCTACTACATTTGCATTTGCGTTTGTTTGTAAACGTATATACACAACGAGAGTTTGTCACATTAGGCTGCTACCGATGCGCGAGACACAGATTCGTTCAGTGAACGAGGATTCACATCCCGTTATTCGCGACACACAGATTCGTTCAATGAACGAGGATTCACATCCGGGGATTCGCGAGACACGGATTCCTTCAGTGAACGAGGATTCATGTTCAGCTGTGAACACACCTCAAGATCCTCTCTATTTGCTGAATTTCTCACGAATGTCTGTGTACTGCTCCTTATCCGTGAACGCACCGGGCGTCCTTTTTTTTTTTTTTGCATTGTCCCTGAAGTGCATTGAATGTTAACCTCGGGTCTGAATCCTTTAAGTTAGTAACGGATTGTTTGGCTGCGTTCAGGAAGTAGGTGATATTGCAGTCTGGGCTCCATAAGCACTGAGTTAGTGATTTAGTGAACGAACGAACTGAAAGAATATTTTGAACGAATCCTTTTAATGAACTGATTCTAGTTATTCAGTACAGTCAAAAGAACTGCCGATCCCATCACTAATACAAACTGCATCACCCCAGGTAAGTCATATTTGTGTTTTCTTTGGTACTTTTCACTTAATGTAAAACACTAGCTTGCGTAAGCTAGTGCTAGCCACCATAGCGCATATTACATCAAAATTTGCATTGCATGCTAAATATAAGTTATTTAAAGCCATTTATTAGGTTGTTTGCAGTTATGTTTATGTCATGCTTTTTCATTGATCTTACCAGAACTGTAATAACTTTTAGTAAAGTGTAGTTTATGTTGATGAAATAGAAAATGTTTTCATAACTGTGAATTATTTTGAATCCATCTTCATTCTGATGGAATAATCACAACCTCTTTTTTTAATTGATATGTATATTTTGTCAAAGGGTATGTCAACACAAGTGGTGCCCCATCTTGCCCATTCTGTGCCATCACAACGTCCACAACTACCATCGGTAAGTTGTTAGACATAATTTAGGACTCCAGTTCCACCTCTTTCCATTTTGTGAGTGACGTTGAAGATAAATATCCTCTACCTGATTAAGACAAATATTGTCCAAATTGTTATCAATTAATTGTTTTTTGTTATTTTGTTATTTGTTTATTTGACAATAAAATAACTTAACTTGACTTGATATTGAAATGTCTGATTCAAGTGACTGAAAGTTCAGTGAGACAACGGAGAAGAGGTGAGTAAAGTTTAATATATGTAACAATAATGTCATAATGCTTTTAGGGTGTGACGTAGATGTTGAGGATAATTCAACCATATGAAGACTATCAAGGCCACTATTTATAATAATATTAATTTAGGCCATATTGTGATAAGGTCATTCTACTAAAAACACCCACATAAGGGCCAATAGGGGGTAAAAAAAAGTTTTTTCTACACCAGGCCTGGCCAACCCGCGGCTCCCGAGCCGCATGCGGCTCTTTGCCTGGTTTCATGCGGCTCTAACGTTCTAGTGTTGTGTGGTTCTCGAACGATTTGTTGGAACGAACGATCTTTTGAGTGAACGTACTGAACTTCATTCCTTTCTCAGTTCAGTTGAACTCAGCTGCGACCGTGCCGGTGGGAGGGATTCTATAATAGACTTTGCTACAGAACATTTAGTTTTTATGTTGGCACTAAGTGCCAAAGTACAGTCAAAAGAACTGTCGATCCCATCACTCTAATGTTCATATCGAGGTTTGGGTTTGTGTTTTCTAAATGTGTGTGTTCGCTTCACTTGAGTTCAATACATGCGCGTTGGATGAAAATACCGCAAAGTTTCTCAGTAGGGAAAAGATCTTTTGAGTAAACAATTTGTGTCAAGTTCGCTTTCAAAATGGCAGGGAAAAAATTCACAGCCAAATGAAAAAATATATATATATATATATCAATTTGCATCTGAAATAAAAAAGAGAAACACTTATTCAAAGCTGTTTTCAAAAGTTATGTTTAACCTTAAATATTGTCTCAAACTGATGTTCTCAGACTGAGAGAATGACATTTTCTAAGATTCTGCTGGAGCTCTGAATAACAGTTTTCAAACATCAAATAAATGGTTTATATAGATATATATATCAATTTGCATCTGAAATAAACAAGAGAAACACTTATTCGAAGCTGTTTTCAAAAGTTATGTTTAACCTGAAATATTGTCTCAATTTGATGTTCTCAGACTGAGAGAATGACGTTTTCCAAGATTCTGCTGGAGCTCTGAATAACAGTTTTCAAACATCAAATAAAGGGTTTATAAAGCTATATATATCAATTTGCATCTGAAATAAACAAGAGAAACACTTATTTGAAGCTGTTTTCAAAAGTTATGTTTAACCTGAAATATTGTCTCAAACTGATCTTCACAGGCTGAGAGAAAGATGTTTTCCAAGATTCTGCTGAAGCTCTGAATAGCAGTTTTCAAACATCAAATAAAGGGTTTATATAGCTATATATATCAATTTGCATCTGAAATAAACAAGAGAAACACTTATTCGAAGCTATTTTCAAAAATTATGTTTAACCTGAAATATTGTCTCAAACTGATGTTCTCAGACTGAGAGAATGACGTTTTCTAAGATTCTGCTGGAGCTCTGAATAGCAGTTTTCAAACATCAAATAAAGGGTTTATATAGCTATATATATCAATTTGCATCTGAAATAAAAAAGAGAAACACTTATTCAAAGCTGTTTTCAAAAGTTATGTTTAACCTTAAATATTGTCTCAAACTGATGTTCTCAGACTGAGAGAATGACATTTTCTAAGATTCTGCTGGAGCTCTGAATAACAGTTTTCAAACATCAAATAAATGGTTTATATAGATATATATATCAATTTGCATCTGAAATAAACAAGAGAAACACTTATTCGAAGCTGTTTTCAAAAGTTATGTTTAACCTGAAATATTGTCTCAATTTGATGTTCTCAGACTGAGAGAATGACGTTTTCCAAGATTCTGCTGGAGCTCTGAATAACAGTTTTCAAACATCAAATAAAGGGTTTATAAAGCTATATATATCAATTTGCATCTGAAATAAACAAGAGAAACACTTATTTGAAGCTGTTTTCAAAAGTTATGTTTAACCTGAAATATTGTCTCAAACTGATCTTCACAGGCTGAGAGAAAGATGTTTTCCAAGATTCTGCTGAAGCTCTGAATAGCAGTTTTCAAACATCAAATAAAGGGTTTATATAGCTATATATATCAATTTGCATCTGAAATAAACAAGAGAAACACTTATTCGAAGCTATTTTCAAAAATTATGTTTAACCTGAAATATTGTCTCAAACTGATGTTCTCAGACTGAGAGAATGACGTTTTCTAAGATTCTGCTGGAGCTCTGAATAGCAGTTTTCAAACATCAAATAAAGGGTTTATATAGCTATATATATCAATTTGCATCTGAAATAAACAAGAGAAACACTTATTCGAAGCTGTTTTCAAAAGTTATGTTTAACCTGAAATATTGTCTCAAACTGATGTTCTCAGACTGAGAGAATGACGTTTTCTAAGATTCTGCTGGAGCTCTGAATAGCAGTTTTCAAACATCAAATAAAGGGTTTATATAGCTATATATATCAATTTGCATCTGAAATAAACAAAAGAAAAACTTATTCAAAGCTGTTTTCAAAAGTTATGTTTAACCTGAAATATTGTCTCAAACTGATGTTCTCAGACCGAGAGAATGACGTTTTCTAAGATTCTGCTGGAGTTCTGAATAGCAGTTTTCAAACATCAAATAAAGGGTTTATATAGCTATATATATCAATTTTCATCCGAAATAAACAAGAGAAACACTTATTCGAATCTGTTTTCAAAAGTTATGTTTAACCTGAAATATTGTCTCAAACTGATGTTCTCAGACCGAGAGAATGACGTTTTCTAAGATTCTGCTGGAGCTCTGAATAGCAGTTTTCAAACATCAAATAAAGGGTTTATATAGCTATATATAACAATTTGCATCTGAAATAAACAAGAGAAACATTTATTCGAAGCTGTTTTCAAAAGTTATGTTTAACCTGAAATATTGTCTCAAACTGATCTTAACAGGCTGAGAGAATGACGTTTTCCAAGATTCTGCTGAAGCTCTGAATAGCAGTTTTCAAACATCAAATAAAGGGTTTATATAGCTATATATATCAATTTGCATCTGAAATAAACAAGAGAAACACTTATTCGAAGCTGTTTTCAAAAGTTATGTTTAACCTGAAATATTGTCTCAAACTGATCTTCTCAGACTGAGAGAATGACGTTTTCCAAGATTCTGCTGGAGCTCTGAATAACAGTTTTAAAACATCAAATAAAGGGTTTATATAGCTATATATATCAATTTGCATCTGAAATAAACAAGAGAAACACTTATTCGAAGCTGTTTTCAAAAGTTATGTTTAACATGAAATACTGTCTCAAACTGATGTTCTCAGACTGAGAGAATGACGTTTTCCAAGATTCTGCTGGAGCTCTGAATAACAGTTTTCAAACATCAAATAAAGGGTTTATATAGCTATATATATCAATTTGCATCTGAAATAAACAAGAGAAACACTTATTCGAAGCTGTTTTCAAAAGTTATGTTTAACCTGAACTATTGTCTCAAACTGATGTTCTCAGACTGAGAGAATGACGTTTTCTAAGATTCTGCTGGAGCTCTGAATAGCAGTTTTCAAACATCAAATAAAGGGTTTATATAGCTATATATAACAATTTGCATCTGAAATAAACAAGAGAAACATTTATTCGAAGCTGTTTTCAAAAGTTATGTTTAACCTGAAATATTGTCTCAAACTGATCTTCTCAGACTGAGAGAATGACGTTTTCCAAGATTCTGCTGGAGCTCTGAATAACCGTTTTCAAACATCAAATAAAGGGTTGATATAGCTATATATATCAATTTGCATCTGAAATAAACAAGAGAAACACTTATTCGAAGCTGTTTTCAAAAGTTATGTTTAACCTGAAATATTGTCTCAAACTGATGTTCTCAGACTGAGAGAATGACGTTTTCCAAGATTCTGCTGGAGCTCTGAATAGCAGTTTTTAAACATCAAATAAAGGGTTTATATAGCTATATATATCAATTTGCATCTGAAATAAACAAGAGAAACACTTATTCGAAGCTGTTTTCAAAAGTTATGTTTAACCTGAAATATTGTCTCAAACTGATGTTCTCAGACTGAGAGAATGACGTTTTCCAAGATTCTGCTGGAGCTCTGAATAGCAGTTTTCAAAATCAAATAAAGGGTTTATATAGCTATATATATAATTTTCCATCTGAAATAAACAAGAGAAACACTTATTCGAAGCTGTTTTCAAAAGTTATGGTTAACCTGAAATATTGTCTCAAACTGATGTTCTCAGACTGAGAGAATGACGTTTTCTAAGATTCTGCCGGAGCTCTGAATAGCAGTTTTCAAACATCAAATAAAGGGTTTATATAGCTATATATATCAATTTGCATCTCAAATAAACAAGAGAAACACTTATTCGAAGCTGTTTTCAAAGGATATGTTTAAGTGAGACCTTCTCTAAATGTGATGTATTCAGACTGAGATGTATTTGATGTCCAATCCCGCCACCTTGTGGTTCTTTTTTTTTATCAACATTTCTCTTTTTTTTTCCACAATGCAATTCCCCCAAGCACCCTACCTGGTGCACAAACCAAACACCACCATGTCTTCTCCTTTGAATTTGATTGACAGGTCCACCAGAACGGTCTTGTAGATACAGCATTGCGTTGTCTAGTCCGAGCGAGTCTCAGAATGTTTTCACAGTCTTGGAAGTAGTGAACGTGGGCTAAGATGCTGCTGGAGCTCTGAATAACAGTTTTCAAACATCAAATAAAGGGTTTATATAGCTATATATATCAATTTGCATCTGAAATAAACAAGAGAAAAACATATTCAAAGCTGTTTTCAAAAGTTATGTTTAACCTGAAATATTGTCTCAAACTGATGTTCTCAGACTGAGAGAATGACGTTTTCTAAGATTCTGCTGGAGCTCTGAATAACAGTTTTCAAACATCAAATAAAGGGTTTATATAGCTATATCTATAAAATTGCATTGAAATAAACAAGAGAAACACTTATTCGAAACTGTTTTCAAAAGTTATGTTTAACATGAAATATTGTCTCAAACTGATGTTCTAAGACTGAGAGAATGACGTTTTCTAAGATTCTGCTGGAGCTCTGAATAGCAGTTTTCAAACCTCAAATAAAGGGTTTATATAGCTATATATATCAATTTGCATCTGAAATAAACAAGCTGCTGGAGCTCTGAATAACACAATAAGACAAGGCCTTTTTAATTTATTGTTGATTGCATTTAAGTTTATGTTACATTTTAGTATTATTATTATTTTTGTTTTATTAAATTTTTATTTTAGTGCAAAAAAACATTTAACAACCAAGCATTTAGTCACACTTTATTTGTTTATTGGACAGGCTGGAAACGCACACACAGTGTTTTTAAAAGTAACAGAATCTCTACTACATTTGCATTTGCGTTTGTTTGTAAACGTATATACACAACGAGAGTTTGTCACATTAGGCTGCTACCGATGCGCGAGACACAGATTCGTTCAGTGAACGAGGATTCACATCCGGGGATTCGCGAGACACGGATTCCTTCAGTGAACGAGGATTCATGTTCAGCTGTGAACACACCTCAAGATCCTCTCTATTTGCTGAATTTCTCACGAATGTCTGTGTACTGCTCCTTGTCCTTGAACGCACCGGGCGTCCTTTTTTTTTTTTTTGCATTGTCCCTGAAGTGCATTGAATGTTAACCTCAGGTCTGAATCCTTTAAGTTAGTAACGGATTGTTTGGCTGCGTTCAGGAAGTAGGTGATATTGCAGTCTGGGCTCCATAAGCACTGAGTTAGTGATTTAGTGAACGAACGAACTGAAAGAATATTTTGAACGAATCCTTTTAATGAACTGATTCTAGTTATTCAGTACAGTCAAAAGAACTGCCGATCCCATCACTAATACAAACTGCATCACCCCAGGTAAGTCATATTTGTGTTTTCTTTGGTACTTTTCACTTAATGTACATCACTAGCTTGCGTAAGCTAGTGCTAGCCACCATAGCGCATATTACATCAAAATTTGCATTGCATGCTAAATATAAGTTATTTAAAGCCATTTATTAGGTTGTTTGCAGTTATGTTTATGTCATGCTTTTTCATTGATCTTACCAGAACTGTAATAACTTTTAGTAAAGTGTAGTTTATGTTGATGAAATAGAAAATGTTTTCATAACTGTGAATTATTTTGAATCCATCTTCATTCTGATGGAATAATCACAACCTCTTTTTTTAATTGATATGTATATTTTGTCAAAGGGTATGCCAACACAAGTGGTGCCCCATCTTGCCCATTCTGTGCCATCACAACGTCCACAACTACCATCGGTAAGTTGTTAGACATAATTTAGGACTCCAGTTCCACCTCTTTCCATTTTGTGAGTGACGTTGAAGATAAATATCCTCTACCTGATTACGACAAATATTGTCCAAATTGTTATCAATTAATTGTTTTTTGTTATTTTGTTATTTGTTTATTTGACAATAAAATAACTTAACTTGACTTGATATGGAAATGTCTGATTCAAGTGACTGAAAGTTCAGTGAGACAACGGAGAAGAGGTGAGTAAAGTTTAATATATGTAACATTAATGTCATAATGCTTTTAGGGTGTGACTAGATGTTGAGGATAATTCAACCATATGAAGACTATCAAGGCCACTATTTATAATAATATTAATTTAGGCCATATTGTGATAAGGTCATTCTACTAAAAACACCCACATAAGGGCCAATAGGGGGTAAAAAAAGGTTTTTTTGTAACCTTTATTCTGTATAAAAATATACTTTATTCTGTATATTTAATTCATTATTTAATTCCAGCATAAAGAGGTAAACAAGATGGGAAACACTATAAAACAGTGGATGAAGGAAACATGGAGAGCTTATCTCTGAACGCATGATCAGTGCATTTATTTATTTATTTGTATTGTATTACATTTCTCCGATCCTTGTTATTCTAGTCAGGCTCTGACTGATCACTGACTTCCATCAGTGATCTGATCCAGCCTAACACCCCAGCTCGTGCTCTGAGGTCTGTGGATCAGAATCTACTTGTGGTTCCTCGCACACGGTTCAGGACCAGAGGAGAGAAACCCTTCCAGGCAGTTGCTCCTAAGCTTTGGAACGATCTAAAACATTTTAATTTGTGCAGGCCTTTCCTTGATTTTCTGTAACTCCTGTGTTATCTTGATCTTTTATATATTTTATTGAGTTTTGTTTTTGATTGTTTAAGCACTTACCCTTACCCTTAACCTAACTCCTAAACTTTAATCCCTTTTGAATTTCTTTTACAGGTAGGGAGGGTTCATCAACGGGTTTGCACTGGCCCGTGCCCTCGACAGGGACCCTCCCTGTCACCCCCCTTCAACCCTAACGCCTAACCCTAATAAACAGGGACATCTATACACTGTACTAAATTGACAATAAATCCATATTTCTACAGTAAAAATACATAAAACTTTGTTCACTTATACTTCAAAACCTGCTGAACATGAAAATAAAGTCAGATCTTTGTCAACTATTAAGGTTTATTTTTTATAATAAAATACGTTGTGCACAAACAGCTTTCTAAGCAAAAATAACGTCGTAAGTCAGTAATTAAATTATTTAAACAACCGTAATTGAATTATTTTGCAAGAAAACAAAAAAATAAACAGGAAATTATAACAGATTAGCAGAAAATAAATATTTCCTATTTTGGCTGCTTTTCTTCCAACAGTCTCACACATGTTTGGAGACTCTGGTCTCATCACGCAAATGTCTCTTCAAATCTTACTTTAATGTCACCATATCAGAGTATTTTTGAGAATATATCAGTAATAGTGTCATAGAACCTTCCGCATATGACTTCTCTCCCACTACTGTAACACCTTCACAAAAACGCAAGTGTTTTAAGGTTGCGGCTAGATCGCGGCTCACTTGACCGCAGTGTGGGGGACCATGCCGCCTAGCCTGGATCTTTTTTTTTAATCACAATTTTTTAGCCACAATACAATCCCCTCAAGCCCCCTACCTTGTGCAGGAACCAAACACCACCATGTCTTCTCCTTTGAATTTGACTGACAGGTCCACCAGCACGGTTGTGTAGATGCAGCCATGAGCGAAGCCCCTCTCCCACGACGACTTCCTGACTATCTGTTCAAAAAAAGGGAAATTTAAATAAATAAATAAATAATGTGGGGAGTAAAAAAGTTTTGAATAAAACCAGAGGATGAACTGAATCAGGTTTTCTAACATGCTGCTGTAAACCTGCAGAACAGTTTCCAAACTTCAAATAAAGGGTTTATTTAGCTATAAACATCAATGATAATTTATAATAACAAACAAAAGAAAACACTTCTTGTACGTGATTCTGAAGCGGGCAGGATAAGCAAATCCGAACCAAACCCCGTCCACTCCCCAAAACCGACTCTTTACGTCATTGAACGCTGCGCGTGCTTTGGCAACACTTGTCGGGTAGTCAGGAAACACTGAGGTGCTGACTCCGTCCACACTGATGCGTTGTCTAGTCTGAGCGAGTCTCAGAATGTTTTCACAGTCTTGGAAGTAGTGAACGCGGGCTATGATCGTGTTTGACCGGCGTCCCTCTGTAGATCCAGGCGGGGAGAGACGGTGAGCTCTGTCCAGGAGCGGCGCGTCTTTCAGATCAAAGGCCCGCTGCAGAAGCGCGGACACAGACTCGGTGTTGCATTCAAGGGTCTCCGGTATTTCGACATAAGGATCTTATGTTGTTTGTCCGCGACCTCGCCTCCAAGTCCTCGCATTTATTCTGAAGTTGGTCCATGACCCCCGTGAGCCGCTTCACCTCCTTCTTGAGTGAAACAACATCATCTGTACACGTTGACAAACTTACTTTCACATTCTTCACCGTAGATTTCATGGCGGAGAGTTCAGAGGCGATCGTCAACCTGTATTCTTTGAGCTCCGCTCTAGCTGCAACAATATCCGCTCAAATCACCGCCATCTCACTTTCCAACATTGCGCAAACTTCTGTTTGAATAATTTCAGCTAAATCCTTGCGCACCGAAGATAGCAGTTCCATCATGTATTTTAGGTTTTAAAACGGATAAAACCGGAGTCCGTTACCGTCGCTCCAACACGACGTCACCTCCGGGTCTTAATACTTTGCTTTATGGAGAAAAAAGGATAAATTCAGAGTGTACGGTCGTTTATTCACCGCTTCAAAACAAACAAACATAGAAACTTTTACGATCGATCGGACTCGCTCTTTGCCGGCAGCTGTACAGGTCAATAGCTCCGGGAAAGACGGTCCCTGGTTATGGGTTGTCTCTACATTTAAGGGAAAGTTTCCTGTCCAGGGGGTCGCCTTTTCCGGGGCAGTGGTTCTGTTATGTTAACTTCTGTTTCGAGTCACCTGGAGAGTAACTTCCTTCCTTGCCTGTTGTGTGGGCAAGTTCCTTTGTCTTCCAGCCCCCCTCTTTTGGGTGTGTTCCGTGTTGCCCTTTTGTTTCACGTCCACAGGTGTGAACAGAGCAGACAGACAGTCCTTCATTAAATCGCTGAATAATCTCTAGTCTGTTTCAAGCTACCCTTGACACAGTGTATATCAGTATGCAAGTGAAATGTTGGTTGTGAATGTGTATTTAAACATTTAAGCTCTTAGATGAGGCTAGTATTTTATACTCTATATTTTGATCATCTTTTTAGCATTAATTTAACTTATGGCGTATACGTATAGTGTAGAATAATTTCCAATCTAACAACTCCCCCTGTTGACGTGGCCTTTACAGGTCACGTCATAAACAAAAAGGTCCAATTTTTCTAAGTAAATGGTTGTTCCGCAGCAATATTTTATCATTACTTTATTATTATATTATCTAATATTATCATTTTCCCAATAACATATTATCATGTACCTGCACACGCTATATGTATAACCGAAAATATAATCATCTGTCTGTTATGCTTAAAACATTTTAAAACGGTGACACAAGGTTTGGCCTTATTTAGAGGTGGTCTTTCATCATTCTTTCATGTTTCTCATTAGTCCAGTCCGTCTGTTGGTCCGATTGTTCCTCTTTGGTTGTTGGTATGATTGTTCTTCACCAGTCGGTCCGACTGTTCTTCCTCGTAGTCTAGCTGGTCTTCTTCGTCCATGATCCGATTCCAGGCGTGTAGAGGATAAAACGATCCCAGTAATCCGTCTTCTTCAATCTTCTCCGAGTCCATCTTCTTGAACCTACACACAAACAACCTTCATTCAGGAGTAGCTCTGACCAAAAAAAGTTTTTTATTAATGTAATAGAATTGGGTAATTTCCCCATGTACTTATCCGCTTGTTTTTTCTGATGGGGAATGTGGTTGATGCTTCTGAGTGCCTTTACTCATCCAGGTCAGAAAATCCTGCGTCCACTGATTTTGACCCTGGTTGGAGAGAGTAATATACACGTTCCCTGCCCTCTGCCTGTTACCTGGCAGTATGAGTCGACCACAATACATGTTCTTTTACCCTATTTGTTTATTTTGTATTTTTATTATTTCCATATTGGTTCTTTACATTTTTTATATTTTTTTTTATTTCTACTTCTAATATATATTTTATTTCTTCTTTAGTTTATTTTAAATCTAGATCAGTTTTAGTTTTAATCTAAATGAGCTAATTTTTATTGTTAGTGTAGTTTAAGTTTTTAGGTTCATTCTTAGTTTTTGTTTGCTTATTTTTTCATTTTTCTTTTCTTTTTCGCTTTGATTTACCTGGGGCGTCCCCCATTTAGGACATAAAACCAGGAATCCCCACATCAGTTTCACCAATACTGTTCACTGTTCATTCATTGCTCATTCCATTCATTCCATTCATACATCAACCTCCCCTAGAGGACACATAACATCTTTTTATGTTACCTGTCCTTTGGGCTACTGTTGTCTGATCATCTCAAAGATCACCTTGATCCAACTCCCCCTGTTTAACTACGCCGTCTCTGCTGTAGTCCTTCTTGTGGAACCTGTGAGAGTCTTAAGATGTTATTTTACCAGGTTTTCTTTAAATGATGGTGTCACTGTTCTGCACTGGTGTTGGTGCCACCCCCTGCTGTGTCACATTCCAGGTATCTCCACCTGAATGCTTATTTAAATCTGGATCATCCATGACCTTTGTTAGGTCATTTTAAGGCTTCCGGTCTCCTTCAACTGTAAAAGGAGAACTAGACATATTCGTTAAATACAAGAAAAACATACAACTTTTCTTTCTGCAAAATTGAAACTGGGGTGTTATGTTGTCTGACCTCACCTGTGCTGAACTTTGGAAATCATTCCTTTACCATTGAATTAAAACCTACATCTATTTTATATGAAACCTTTCAAGTCATTTTTCAAGTGAATGTCACCACTATTTATTTATGTTGCGAAGACTTCCCTGTCAGAACCATGTCTTCTAAATGAGATTGTAAATCATTGTACAGTAAGGATGAAAGAGTAACCATTTTCACTTTCATTGATAAATTCAACTTCTGTAATTAACAAATTCCTGATAAAAAACATCTCATGGGCTTTGTAATGCAATGTTTTTTCAAAGCCAACTAGAATCTTCTGTGCATCACCGTCTTGCCCAAAAAAACATCTTTCCTTTTGACCAATTGTTTTTATCATTAATTACATTAGAGACCTTTCTTAAATGACCATTTCAGCAACTGATTCACACCTCCACTTCTACAATCTGATTCACACCTTCATTACTACTCAAAATTCTTCTCCTTACCTACATCTTACAACTGGACACAGGAGTCACTTTCTCCATGAGCCTGACATCATCTTCCCCACTGCAACACGGCTCATGTCGCATTGTTTACAACCTGTGGAATGTCAGCAGGGGTCTGTGTCCTTTGTTTTAACTGTCCTCACAACACAACTCGCTCCAGCCTCTGTGTAGCTGATTTAAAACATCTCCTTTCCTGTAATTACACAACTTAACACATTCAGTTAGAAATAGCCTTAAAAATGGAATTATTTTGTCTTGTTGCTACTGTATCATTTTTAGCTATTCTTTTATGCTACCATTAGTTTGATGAGGGCTGAGGATTCATATCAGGTAGGGGGGTGAAAGCAGATTTATGCATTATTGTATTTTAGGCTGTTAAATAATGCTGAAGATAGAAAGGACATTCATTACTCCAGTGATCTGGTTGCCCACATGAATAACAACAGTCGTCGTGTGGTGTGAAATACTGTGGGGCTGCAGTAATTGGTGGCCGTTGTGCCATTTGTTTTTCTTTCTGTCTTTCCTTGACCGGTTGACGAAGCTCAGAGAGTTTTGTTTTATTCAATTGTCTCATTACATTTTTGTCACATTCTTCTTGTTCTTTCAATTCTTCGATAAACATCTTAACATAATGGCTTAAATATTCTTCCCATTCTATTATAGATTTTTTATCCAATCCTACTACAGCCTCTAAACGGTTTCTTACAGAAGTTGGGCATCCCTTTACAATTGCCCCCCTGAAGAGTGCAAGGTGACTGTCAGTTAGTGGACCACCCAGTTGTTCCTCCCACTTAGTCCTATAACGTGTTACATATTCACTACCACTTTCTTCATTTTTGTACATGCATGACGTTAGTTCATTCACATCCACCTTTGTAGGGAACGCCTCCCTCATGGCCAGCCATATATGTCTTGAATGATGAGAGAATGGTGTTTGATGAGGCTCGCATTCTGTTCCTGCTTCTTCCTCTATTTTTGACACTTTATCAGCACCCACACATGCTGTAACAATTTGTCTCCAATCTCCAATAGCCAATACAATTCCTGTCATATTGTTGCAAAAAACATTAATCCACGGACCTGCTCCTCTTTCCAACGGAGGAAGTTTTTCTTTCAGACATTGTACATCCATCATACTTGCTGAGACATAATCAGTATAATCCCTCCTTCTTCCACTTTTCACCACTAAAGGAAATTGTCCAGAAAGGCTTGTTCCTAATCCATCTGATCTTTCTTTTAGTGTCCCTTTCTCACCTTTTCTAGTTTTTACTGTATATTTAGAAGGTTTCAATGGCGTGCCTGGGTCAAGTTTATACTTACAATATTTGTCTAGTTCTTCATCCTCACTGCTGCTTTCTTCCTCGCTGTACTTTTTCTTTTTCAATTTATCTGCTTTGTCCTTTGCTTTTTTACGCAACTTTTCTATGGTTTCTAGTGCACTTGTCAGGGCTGCACTCACATCTTCATCTTCTTTATTTTGTCCTTGTCTAATTGCCATTTCAACTGATCTGTTAAGTGTTTTTTCTGCTGTGTCTAACAGATCTCTTGTGAGATTTTCTTGCCTGTGTGTTATTATTGCTACATTATCCATAATCTCTTTTACATTTATCATTTTTGTTTTATCTATTTCATTACCATCTTGATCCATCATCAGCTGCCCTCCTGTAACATTGAACACTGGAGCCTGGGTGTTCACTTTTTCTTTCATTACCATTTTTTGCAATCTATCAGACAACATTTGTGAGTTTACATTTTGGTTTCCACCTTCTAGGTAAGGTGGTGGTGAATCAGTTTTTTCAGTTACATTATTTTCATCAACAACTTCCTTTTTAACAGCTTTCACTGGTGCCATCACTTCAGTATTTAACTTTATTTTTACCATTTCCATAATCACAAAAAATCTGTCTCTATCGGTTTTAGTTTTTTCTAACAAAGCCAGTCTGTATTTTTCACTAAACAACATGCTTGTTTTCCTCCTCCTAATGACTTCAAGTTCAAGATTAATATTTTTCACATTTTCACCAAGAATATCTTCTTCAGGCATAGGCATGCCCCAATCAGGCAGATTTCCAACCTTCCTTTGCTCCTTAGCCCATTTATACCAGTTTTTCACAACATTTTTCCGATCCAACGGAGCAATTTTTTCCACATAAGAACTTACAGAGCGAAACAATACAGCACCACATGATCCTATTCCACGAGACTGCCATTTTAACCGCAGTTCAGATAACTCCATTTCTTCTTTTTATTTATTTTGTTTTTCCTTATTTTTAATTTATTTTTATTTTATTTATTTTTACACCAATTGTTCGTCTCCCTCTCTATATGAGAACTGTCACGCTTGAATACCTATATTATAATCCCAAACTTTATTATGACATGACAATCAAACAAAGTTATTTTTACCCTTATTTTGTTAAAAAAAACTCATAGAACTTACAAGAAAAAACTCTTTTTTAAACCCAATAGAAACTGAAGAATTTCTTTCCACAAAACTTGAAAAAACACGTATTAGCATTAACGTCGCATTTAGTCAAGAAAGTCGTTATTTTTTTTATCACAATATAGGTACTCACTATGCAACCAACGTAACATAAGAAACAACAAAAGTATTTCAACCCTTGTCAAAAAACTTGCGGCATCAATCCTCGCAAGAAAATGCTTTTTAAAACAAAAAACACGCTTGAATACTTATATTATAATGACCAAAAATCTATTAAAAAAAAACTTGTGATATAAAATTCACAAGCAAAAAACGCTTTTTTCAACCAATAGAAGTCCACGGCAGTTGACCGTAAAACTACTTTTATAAATAACTCCAAGTAAGCCGTTTTTTCCCTTTTTTAAAAATAAACTCGCAGCATAAAACTTACAAGAAAAAAACCTCTTTTTTAACCAATAGAAATTCAAGAAAGCTTATCTATAAATTTCTTCCCAAAAAACTTAAAAAACACACATTAGCGTTAACGTTGTATTTAATCAAGAAAGTGTTTTTATTTTTTATCATAATATAAGTACTCACTAGTCAGCGTAACCATACCCAGAAACTCGATTATTTAACCAAGAAAAGCCTTTTTTTTAAAACATTCCGTTCGTACTCTCGGGGGTTAAGCCTCTCTAAAAGGGTGAATTAAATGCCTTTAAAACGTGCTAATAGAGATATATTTGTCACTCGACAGAATCCCCGGCCAATTTTGTTCTGTCTGTGATTACTTTATGTGCCGAGAATCGTAACGGAAAACCAAAACCAAAACAACAAGTTATATGTTCGTTTGCTTTACAAGCGGAATCAACGCACAACCCATCCACTCACACAGCTTCGGACATCGATCAACTCAGCCAGACGAAACTAAATGCAGAAATCAAATAAAAGGCTTTCTGCTTACCTTATCTTTGTCCCGTTCGTCCGGCTGAGAAAAAACTTCAGTCAGTCGCCATTCCTCTTTCCAAGAATCTCCAAAACAAATCCGCGTCACGGCACCATTTAAAACGGATAAAACCGGAGTCCGTTACCGTCGCTCCAACACGACGTCACCTCCGGGTCTTAATACTTTGCTTTATGGAGAAAAAAGGATAAATTCAGAGTGTACGGTCGTTTATTCACCGCTTCAAAACAAACAAACATAGAAACTTTTACGATCGATCGGACTCGCTCTTTGCCGGCAGCTGTACAGGTCAATAGCTCCGGGAAAGACGGTCCCTGGTTATGGGTTGTCTCTACATTTAAGGGAAAGTTTCCTGTCCAGGGGGTCGCCTTTTCCGGGGCAGTGGTTCTGTTATGTTAACTTCTGTTTCGAGTCACCTGGAGAGTAACTTCCTTCCTTGCCTGTTGTGTGGGCAAGTTCCTTTGTCTTCCAGCCCCCCTCTTTTGGGTGTGTTCCGTGTTGCCCTTTTGTTTCACGTCCACAGGTGTGAACAGAGCAGACAGACAGTCCTTCATTAAATCGCTGAATAATCTCTAGTCTGTTTCAAGCTACCCTTGACACAGTGTATATCAGTATGCAAGTGAAATGTTGGTTGTGAATGTGTATTTAAACATTTAAGCTCTTAGATGAGGCTAGTATTTTATACTCTATATTTTGATCATCTTTTTAGCATTAATTTAACTTATGGCGTATACGTATAGTGTAGAATAATTTCCAATCTAACAGTTTTCTTTTGATAAGGATCAAAATATATAGTGCTTGAATAACAGTGACATCAATACACTGTACTAAATTGACAATAAATCAATGTTTCTACAGTAAAAATACAAAACTTATTTCACTTATACTTCAAAACCTGTTGAACATGAAATAAAGTCAGATCTTTGTCAACTATTGAGTTTTTTTTATAAGAATTAAAATATATTGTGCATGATTAACAGGGACATCAATACACTGTACTAAATTGACAATAAATCCATATTTCTACAGTAAAAATGCATGAAACTTTGTTCACGTATACTTCAAAACCTGCTGAACATGAAAATAAAGTCAGATCTTTGTCAACTAATAAGGTTTATTTTTTATAATAAAAAAGGGTTGTGCACAAACAGCTTTCTAAGCAAAAATAACGCCATAAGTCAGTAATTCAATTATTTAAACAACCGTAATTGAATTATTTTGTAAGAAAACAAAAAAATAAACAGGAAATTATAGCAGATTAGCAGAAAATAAATATTTCCTATTTCGGCTGCTTTTCTTCCAACAGTCTCACACATGTTTGGAGACTCTGGTCTCATCACGCAAATGTCTCTTCAAATCTTACTTTAATGTCACCATATCAGAGTATTTTTGAGAATATATCAGTAATAGTGTCGTAGATCCTTCCGCGTATGACTTCTCTCCCACTACTGTAACACCTTCACAAAAACGCAAGTGTTTTAAGGTTGCGGCTAGATCGCGGCTCACTTGACCGCAGTGTGGGGGACCATGCCGCCTAGCCTGGATCTTTTTTTTTAATCACAATTTTTTAGCCACAATACAATCCCCTCAAGCCCCCTACCTTGTGCAGGAACCAAACACCACCATGTCTTCTCCTTTGAATTTGACTGACAGGTCCACCAGCACGGTTGTGTAGATGCAGCCATGAGCGAAGCCCCTCTCCCACGACGACTTCCTGACTATCTGTTCAAAAAAAGGGAAATTTAAATAAATAAATAAATAATGTGGGGAGTAAAAAAGTTTTGAATAAAACCAGAGGATGAACTGAATCAGGTTTTCTAACATGCTGCTGTAAACCTGCAGAACAGTTTCCAAACTTCAAATAAAGGGTTTATTTAGCTATAAACATCAATAATAATTTATAATAACAAACAAAAGAAAACACTTCTTGTACGTGATTCTGAAGCGGGCAGGATAAGCAAATCCGAACCGAACCCCGTCCACTCCCCAAAACCGACTCTTTACGTCATTGAACGCTGCGCGTGCTTTGGCAACACTTGTCGGGTAGTCAGGAAACACTGAGGTGCTGACTCCGTCCACACTGATGCGTTGTCTAGTCTGAGCGAGTCTCAGAATGTTTTCACAGTCTTGGAAGTAGTGAACGCGGGCTATGATCGTGTTTGACCGGCGTCCCTCTGTAGATCCAGGCGGGGAGAGACGGTGAGCTCTGTCCAGGAGCGGCGCGTCTTTCAGATCAAAGGCCCGCTGCAGAAGCGCGGACACAGACTCGGTGTTGCATTCAAGGGTTTCCGGTATTTCGACATAAGGATCTTATGTTGTTTGTCCGCGACCTCGCCTCCAAGTCCTCGCATTTATTCTGAAGTTGGTCCATGACCCCCGTGAGCCGCTTCACCTCCTTCTTGAGTGAAACAACATCATCTGTACACGTTGACAAACTTACTTTCACATTCTTCACCGTAGATTTCATGGCGGAGAGTTCAGAGGCGATCGTCAACCTGTATTCTTTGAGCTCCGCTCTAGCTGCAACAATATCCGCTCGAATCACCGCCATCTCACTTTCCAACATTGCGCAAACTTCTGTTTGAATAATTTCAGCTAAATCCTTGCGCACCGAAGATAGCAGTTCCATCATGTATTTTAGGTTTTCTTTTGATAAGGATCAAAATATATAGTGCTTGAATAACAGTGACATCAATACACTGTACTAAATTGACAATAAATCAATGTTTCTACAGTAAAAATACATAACTTATTTCACTTATACTTCAAAACCTGTTGAACATGAAATAAAGTCAGATCTTTGTCAACTATTGAGTTTTTTTTATAAGAATTAAAATATATTGTGCATGATTAACAGGGACATCAATACACTGTACTAAATTGACAATAAATCCATATTTCTACAGTAAAAATGCATGAAACTTTGTTCACTTATACTTCAAAACCTGCTGAACATGAAAATAAAGTCAGATCTTTGTCAACTAATAAGGTTTATTTTTTATAATAAAAAAGGGTTGTGCACAAACAGCTTTCTAAGCAAAAATAACGCCATAAGTCAGTAATTAAATTATTTAAACAACCGTAATTGAATTATTTTGTAAGAAAACAAAAAAATAAACAGGAAATTATAACAGATTAGCAGAAAATAAATATTTCCTATTTCGGCTGCTTTTCTTCCAACAGTCTCACACATGTTTGGAGACTCTGGTCTCATCACGCAAATGTCTCTTCAAATCTTACTTTAATGTCACCATATCAGAGTATTTTTGAGAATATATCAGTAATAGTGTCGTAGATCCTTCCGCGTATGACTTCTCTCCCACTACTGTAACACCTTCACAAAAACGCAAGTGTTTTAAGGTTGCGGCTAGATCGCGGCTCACTTGACCGCAGTGTGGGGGACCATGCCGCCTAGCCTGGATCTTTTTTTTTAATCACAATTTTTTAGCCACAATACAATCCCCTCAAGCCCCCTACCTTGTGCAGGAACCAAACACCACCATGTCTTCTCCTTTGAATTTGACTGACAGGTCCACCAGCACGGTTGTGTAGATGCAGCCATGAGCGAAGCCCCTCTCCCACGACGACTTCCTGACTATCTGTTCAAAAAAAGGGAAATTTAAATAAATAAATAAATAATGTGGGGAGTAAAAAAGTTTTGAATAAAACCAGAGGATGAACTGAATCAGGTTTTCTAACATGCTGCTGTAAACCTGCAGAACAGTTTCCAAACTTCAAATAAAGGGTTTATTTAGCTATAAACATCAATAATAATTTATAATAACAAACAAAAGAAAACACTTCTTGTACGTGATTCTGAAGCGGGCAGGATAAGCAAATCCGAACCGAACCCCGTCCACTCCCCAAAACCGACTCTTGACGTCATTGAACGCTGCGCGTGCTTTGGCAACACTTGTCGGGTAGTCAGGAAACACTGAGGTGCTGACTCCGTCCACACCGATGCGTTGTCTAGTCCGAGTGAGTCTCAGAATGTTTTCACAGTCTTGGAAGTAGTGAACGCAGGCTATGATCGTGTTTGACCGGCGTCCCTCTGTAGATCCAGGCGGGGAGAGACGGTGAGCTCTGTCCAGGAGCGGCGCGTCTTTCAGATCAAAGGCCCGCTGCAGAAGCGCGGACACAGACTCGGTGTTGCATTCAAGGGTCTCCGGTATTTCGACATAAGGATCTTATGTTGTTTGTCCGCGACCTCGCCTCCAAGTCCTCGCATTTATTCTGAAGTTGGTCCATGACCCCCGTTAGCCGCTTCACCTCCTTCTTGAGTGAAACAACATCATCTGTCCACGTTGACAAACTTTCTTCCACATCCTTCACCGTAGATTTCATGGCGGAGAGTTCAGAGGCGATCGTCAACCTGTATTCTTTGAGCTCCGCTCTAGCTGCAACAATATCCGCTCGAATCACCGCCATCTCACTTTCCAACATTGCGCAAACTTCTGTTTGAATAATTTCAGCTAAATCCTTGCGCACCGAAGATAGCAGTTCCATCATGTATTTTAGGTTTTCTTTTGATAAGGATTAAAATATATAGTGCTTCAATAACAGTGACATCAATACACTGTACTAAATTGACAATAAATCAATGTTTCTACAGTAAAAATACATAACTTATTTCACTTATACTTCAAAACCTGTTGAACATGAAAATAAAGTCAGATCTTTGTCAACTATTGAGTTTTTTTTATAAGAATTAAAATATATTGTGCATGATTAACAGGGACATCAATACACTGTACTAAATTGACAATAAATCCATATTTCTACAGTAAAAATACATGAAACGTTGTTCACTTATACTTCAAAACCTGCTGAACATGAAAATAAAGTCAGATCTTTGTCAACTAATAAGGTTTATTTTTTATAATAAAAAAGGTTGTGCACAAACAGCTTTCTAAGCAAAAATAACGCCATAAGTCAGTAATTAAATTATTTAAACAACCATAATTGAATTATTTTGTAAGAAAACAAAAAAATAAACAGGAAATTATAACAGATTAGCAGAAAATAAATATTTCCTATTTCGGCTGCTTTTCTTCCAAAAGTCTCACACATGTTTGGAGACTCTGGTCTCATCACGCAAATGTCTCTTCAAATCTTACCTTAATGTCACCATATCAGAGTATTTTTGAGAATATATCAGTAATAGTGTCGTAGATCCTTCCGCGTATGACTTCTCTCCCACTACTGTAACACCTTCACAAAAACGCAAGTGTTTTAAGGTTGCGGCTAGATCGCAGCTCACTTGACCGCAGTGTGTGGGACCATGCCGCCTAGCCTGGATCTTTTTTTTTTATCACAATTTTTAGCCACAATACAAGCCCCTCAAGCCCCCTACCTTGCGCAGGAACCAAACACCACCATGTCTTCTCCTTTGAATTTGACTGACAGGTCCACCAGCACGGTTGTGTAGATGCAGCCATGAGCGAAGCCCCTCTCCCACGACGACTTCCTGACTATCTGTTCAAAAAAAGGGAAATTTAAATAAATAAATAAATAATGTGGGGAGTAAAAAAGTTTTGAATAAAACCAGAGGATGAACTGAATCAGGTTTTCTAACATGCTGCTGTAAACCTGCAGAACAGTTTCCAAACTTCAAATAAAGGGTTTATTTAGCTATAAACATCAATAATAATTTATAAAAACAAACATAAGAAAACACTTATTTGAAGTTGTTTTAAAAAGTTAGGTTTAAAGTGAAATCTTATCTGAAAATGATGTTTTCTTTACAATATTATTTTCAGTGAACTGTCCTTAGTAGCCATAGATGTTTTAGCATTTTAGCATAAGACATTTTAATGAGGTAGTGCCACCATTTGCGCTATATTAAATGTAATATTTAAATGTGTCAACATAATTTAATATTTAGGTAACACCTCACTATATGAACACAACTTTAAGAAATATAACTTACTTGAGGCTGTGTATTTCTTTCGTCGTTTTTTTTGCACCATTTTCTCTGAATCTTTCTGCTGAAGATGCGGCAAGACCCGCCCTTCTTCCCTCGGGTAGCTCCCTATGATTGGTGGAGAAGTCCAGCCAATGACAGCAGAAGGATTCAAGCCGCTGGTCTCTGAATGGCTACCCTCGTGGGCAGGGTGTGCGAGGAGTTGTGAGCAAGCTTCTATAGGGCAATGAATGTACAATTAATTACTTGTTTATTCGCTGATTTAGAAGCATTATTTTGCTATGTTTTCCGACATTTAGACAATATTTCTCACATTTATGAAATATAAAATCTAAATGTCAAATTTAAATGTAAATGTTAAATACATATCTAAATGTTAAATCTAAATCTTAAATCTAAATATAAATATAAATATAAATTTAAATCTATATTTAAATGTTAAATCTATATCTAAATGTTAAATCTAAATGTTAAATCTAAATCTAAAAACAAGTAAAATGTTTTACTTAGACAAGGCCTTTTTAATTTATTGTTGATTGCATTTAAGTTTATGTTACATTTTAGTATTATTATTATTTTTGTTTTATTTAATTTTTATTTTAGTGCAAAAAAACATTTAACAACCAAGCATTTAGTCACACTTTATTTGTTTATTGGACAGGCTGGAAACGCACACACAGTGTTTTTAAAAGTAACAGAATCTCTACTACATTTGCATTTGCGTTTGTTTGTAAACGTATATACACAACGAGAGTTTGTCACATTAGGCTGCTACCGATGCGCGAGACACAGATTCGTTCAGTGAACGAGGATTCACATCCCGTTATTCGCGACACACAGATTCGTTCAATGAACGAGGATTCACATCCGGGGATTCGCGAGACACGGATTCCTTCAGTGAACGAGGATTCATGTTCAGCTGTGAACACACCTCAAGATCCTCTCTATTTGCTGAATTTCTCACGAATGTCTGTGTACTGCTCCTTATCCGTGAACGCACCGGGCGTCCTTTTTTTTTTTTTTGCATTGTCCCTGAAGTGCATTGAATGTTAACCTCGGGTCTGAATCCTTTAAGTTAGTAACGGATTGTTTGGCTGCGTTCAGGAAGTAGGTGATATTGCAGTCTGGGCTCCATAAGCACTGAGTTAGTGATTTAGTGAACGAACGAACTGAAAGAATATTTTGAACGAATCCTTTTAATGAACTGATTCTAGTTATTCAGTACAGTCAAAAGAACTGCCGATCCCATCACTAATACAAACTGCATCACCCCAGGTAAGTCATATTTGTGTTTTCTTTGGTACTTTTCACTTAATGTAAAACACTAGCTTGCGTAAGCTAGTGCTAGCCACCATAGCGCATATTACATCAAAATTTGCATTGCATGCTAAATATAAGTTATTTAAAGCCATTTATTAGGTTGTTTGCAGTTATGTTTATGTCATGCTTTTTCATTGATCTTACCAGAACTGTAATAACTTTTAGTAAAGTGTAGTTTATGTTGATGAAATAGAAAATGTTTTCATAACTGTGAATTATTTTGAATCCATCTTCATTCTGATGGAATAATCACAACCTCTTTTTTTAATTGATATGTATATTTTGTCAAAGGGTATGTCAACACAAGTGGTGCCCCATCTTGCCCATTCTGTGCCATCACAACGTCCACAACTACCATCGGTAAGTTGTTAGACATAATTTAGGACTCCAGTTCCACCTCTTTCCATTTTGTGAGTGACGTTGAAGATAAATATCCTCTACCTGATTAAGACAAATATTGTCCAAATTGTTATCAATTAATTGTTTTTTGTTATTTTGTTATTTGTTTATTTGAAAATAAAATAACTTAACTTGACTTGATATTGAAATGTCTGATTCAAGTGACTGAAAGTTCAGTGAGACAACGGAGAAGAGGTGAGTAAAGTTTAATATATGTAACATTAATGTCATAATGCTTTTAGGGTGTGACTAGATGTTGAGGATAATTCAACCATATGAAGACTATCAAGGCCACTATTTATAATAATATTAATTTAGGCCATATTGTGATAAGGTCATTCTACTAAAAACACCCACATAAGGGCCAATAGGGGGTAAAAAAAAGTTTTTTCTACACCAGGCCTGGCCAACCCGCGGCTCCCGAGCCGCATGCGGCTCTTTGCCTGGTTTCATGCGGCTCTAACGTTCTAGTGTTGTGTGGTTCTCGAACGATTTGTTGGAACGAACGATCTTTTGAATGAACGTACTGAACTTCATTCCTTTCTCAGTTCAGTTGAACTCAGCTGCGACCGTGCCGGTGGGAGGGATTCTATAATAGACTTTGCTACAGAACATTTAGTTTTTATGTTGGCACTAAGTGCCAAAGTACAGTCAAAAGAACTGTCGATCCCATCACTCTAATGTTCATATCGAGGTTTGGGTTTGTGTTTTCTAAATGTGTGTGTTCGCTTCACTTGAGTTCAATACATGCGCGTTGGATGAAAATACCGCAAAGTTTCTCAGTAGGGAAAAGATCTTTTGAGTAAACAATTTGTGTCAAGTTCGCTTTCAAAATGGCAGGGAAAAAATTCACAGCCAAATGAAAATATATATATATATATATATATCAATTTGCATCTGAAATAAAAAAGAGAAACACTTATTCAAAGCTGTTTTCAAAAGTTATGTTTAACCTTAAATATTGTCTCAAACTGATGTTCTCAGACTGAGAGAATGACATTTTCTAAGATTCTGCTGGAGCTCTGAATAACAGTTTTCAAACATCAAATAAATGGTTTATATAGATATATATATCAATTTGCATCTGAAATAAACAAGAGAAACACTTATTCGAAGCTGTTTTCAAAAGTTATGTTTAACCTGAAATATTGTCTCAATTTGATGTTCTCAGACTGAGAGAATGACGTTTTCCAAGATTCTGCTGGAGCTCTGAATAACAGTTTTCAAACATCAAATAAAGGGTTTATAAAGCTATATATATCAATTTGCATCTGAAATAAACAAGAGAAACACTTATTTGAAGCTGTTTTCAAAAGTTATGTTTAACCTGAAATATTGTCTCAAACTGATGTTCTCAGACTGAGAGAATGACGTTTTCTAAGATTCTGCTGGAGCTCTGAATACCAGTTTTCAAACATCAAATAAAGGGTTTATATAGCTATATATATCAATTTGCATCTGAAATAAACAAGAGAAACACTTATTCGAAGCTATTTTCAAAAATTATGTTTAACCTGAAATATTGTCTCAAACTGATGTTCTCAGACTGAGAGAATGACGTTTTCTAAGATTCTGCTGGAGCTCTGAATAGCAGTTTTCAAACATCAAATAAAGGGTTTATATAGCTATATATATCAATTTGCATCTGAAATAAACAAGAGAAACACTTATTCGAAGCTATTTTCAAAAGTTATGTTTAACCTGAAATATTGTCTCAAACTGATGTTCTCAGACTGAGAGAATGACGTTTTCTAAGATTCTGCTGGAGCTCTGAATAGCAGTTTTCAAACATCAAATAAAGGGTTTATATAGCTATATATATCAATTTGCATCTGAAATAAACAAGAGAAACACTTATTCGAAGCTGTTTTCAAAAGTTATGTTTAACCTGAAACATTGTCTCAAACTGATGTTCTCAGACTGAGAGAATGACGTTTTCTAAGATTCTGCTGGAGCTCTGAATAGCAGTTTTCAAACATCAAATAAAGGGTTTATATAGCTATATATATCAATTTGCATCTGAAATAAACAAGAGAAACATTTATTCGAAGCTGTTTTCAAAAGTTATGTTTAACCTGAAATATTGTCTCAAACTGATCTTCTCAGACTGAGAGAATGACGTTTTCCAAGATTCTGCTGGAGCTCTGAATAACAGTTTTAAAACATCAAATAAAGGGTTTATATAGCTATATATATCAATTTGCATCTGAAATAAACAAGAGAAACACATATTCGAAGCTGTTTTCAAAAGTTATGTTTAACCTGAAATATTGTCTCAAACTGATGTTCTCAGACTGAGAGAATGACGTTTTCTAAGATTCTGCTGGAGCTCTGAATAGCAGTTTTCAAACATCAAATAAAGGATTTATATAGCTATATATATCAATTTGCATCTGAAATAAACAAGAGAAAAACTTATTCAAAGCTGTTTTCAAAAGTTATGTTTAACCTGAAATATTGTCTCAAACTGATGTTCTCAGACTGAGAGAATGACGTTTTCTAAGATTCTGCTGGAGCTCTGAATAGCAGTTTTCAAACATCAAATAAAGGGTTTATATAGCTATATATATCAATTTGCATCTGAAATAAACAAGAGAAACATTTATTCCAAGCTGTTTTCAAAAGTTATGTTTAACCTGAAATATTGTCTCAAACTGATGTTCTCAGACTGAGAGAATGACGTTTTCTAAGATTCTGCTGGAGCTCTGAATAGCAGTTTTCAAACATCAAATAAAGGGTTTATTTGGCTATATATATCAATTTGCATCTGAAATAAACAAGAGAAACACTTATTCGAAGCTGTTTTCAAAAGTTATGTTTAACCTGAAACATTTTCTCAAACTGATGTTCTCAGACTGAGAGAATGACGTTTTCTAAGATTCTGCTGGAGCTCTGAATAGCAGTTTTCAAACATCAAATAAAGGGTTTATATAGCTATATATATCAATTTGCATCTGAAATAAACAAGAGAAACATTTATTCAAAGCTGTTTTCAAAAGTTATGTTTAACCTGAAATATTGTCTCAAACTGATCTTCTCCGACTGAGAGAATGACGTTTTCTAAGATTCTGCTGGAGCTCTGAATACCAGTTTTCAAACATCAAATAAAGGGTTTATATAGCTATATATATCAATTTGCATCTGAAATAAACAAGAGAAACACTTATTCGAAGCTATTTTCAAAAGTTATGTTTAACCTGAAATATTGTCTCAAACTGATGTTCTCAGACTGAGAGAATGACGTTTTCTAAGATTCTGCTGGAGCTCTGAATAGCAGTTTTCAAACATCAAATAAAGGGTTTATATAGCTATATATATCAATTTGCATCTGAAATAAACAAGAGAAACACTTATTCGAAGCTATTTTCAAAAGTTATGTTTAACCTGAAACATTGTCTCAAACTGATGTTCTCAGACTGAGAGAATGACGTTTTCTAAGATTCTGCTGGAGCTCTGAATAGCAGTTTTCAAACATCAAATAAAGGGTTTATATAGCTATATATATCAATTTGCATCTGAAATAAACAAGAGAAACATTTATTCGAAGCTGTTTTCAAAAGTTATGTTTAACCTGAAATATTGTCTCAAACTGATCTTCTCAGACTGAGAGAATGACGTTTTCCAAGATTCTGCTGGAGCTCTGAATAACAGTTTTAAAACATCAAATAAAGGGTTTATATAGCTATATATATCAATTTGCATCTGAAATAAACAAGAGAAACACATATTCGAAGCTGTTTTCAAAAGTTATGTTTAACCTGAAATATTGTCTCAAACTGATGTTCTCAGACTGAGAGAATGACGTTTTCTAAGATTCTGCTGGAGCTCTGAATAGCAGTTTTCAAACATCAAATAAAGGATTTATATAGCTATATATATCAATTTGCATCTGAAATAAACAAGAGAAAAACTTATTCAAAGCTGTTTTCAAAAGTTATGTTTAACCTGAAATATTGTCTCAAACTGATGTTCTCAGACTGAGAGAATGACGTTTTCTAAGATTCTGCTGGAGCTCTGAATAGCAGTTTTCAAACATCAAATAAAGGGTTTATATAGCT
Source organism: Callionymus lyra (assembly GCF_982586985.1). Taxonomy (NCBI): domain Eukaryota; kingdom Metazoa; phylum Chordata; class Actinopteri; order Syngnathiformes; family Callionymidae; genus Callionymus; species Callionymus lyra. The sequence continues at coordinate 507,092 of NW_028258551.1, forward strand.
ATATATATCAATTTGCATCTGAAATAAACAAGAGAAACATTTATTCCAAGCTGTTTTCAAAAGTTATGTTTAACCTGAAATATTGTCTCAAACTGATGTTCTCAGACTGAGAGAATGACGTTTTCTAAGATTCTGCAGGAGCTCTGAATAGCAGTTTTCAAACATCAAATAAAGGGTTTATATAGCTATATATATCAATTTGCATCTGAAATAAACAAGAGAAACACTTATTCGAAGCTGTTTTCAAAAGTTATGTTTAACCTGAAACATTTTCTCAAACTGATGTTCTCAGACTGAGAGAATGACGTTTTCTAAGATTCTGCTGGAGCTCTGAATAGCAGTTTTCAAACATCAAATAAAGGGTTTATATAGCTATATATATCAATTTGCATCTGAAATAAACAAGAGAAACATTTATTCAAAGCTGTTTTCAAAAGTTATGTTTAACCTGAAATATTGTCTCAAACTGATCTTCTCCGACTGAGAGAATGACGTTTTCTAAGATTCTGCTGGAGCTCTGAATAACAGTTTTAAAACATCAAATAAAGGGTTTATATAGCTATATATATCAATTTGCATCTGAAATAAACAAAAGAAAAACTTATTCAAAGCTGTTTTCAAAAGTTATGTTTAACCTGAAATATTGTCTCAAACTGATGTTCTCAGACCGAGAGAATGACGTTTTCTAAGATTCTGCTGAAGCTCTGAATAGCAGTTTTCAAAGATCAAATAAAGGGTTTATATAGCTATATATATCAATTTGCATCTGAAATAAACAAGAGAAACACTTATTCGAAGCTATTTTCAAAAGTTATGTTTAACCTGAAATATTGTCTCAAACTGATGTTCTCAGACTGAGAGAATGACGTTTTCTAAGATTCTGCTGGAGCTCTGAATAGCAGTTTTCAAACATCAAATAAAGGGTTTATATAGCTATATATATCAATTTGCATCTGAAATAAACAAGAGAAACATTTATTCGAAGCTGTTTTCAAAAGTTATGTTTAACCTGAAATATTGTCTCAAACTGATCTTCTCAGACTGAGAGAATGACGTTTTCCAAGATTCTGCTGGAGCTCTGAATAACAGTTTTAAAACATCAAATAAAGGGTTTATATAGCTATATATATCAATTTGCATCTGAAATAAACAAGAGAAACACATATTCGAAGCTGTTTTCAAAAGTTATGTTTAACCTGAAATATTGTCTCAAACTGATGTTCTCAGACTGAGAGAATGACGTTTTCTAAGATTCTGCTGGAGCTCTGAATAGCAGTTTTCAAACATCAAATAAAGGATTTATATAGCTATATATATCAATTTGCATCTGAAATAAACAAGAGAAAAACTTATTCAAAGCTGTTTTCAAAAGTTATGTTTAACCTGAAATATTGTCTCAAACTGATGTTCTCAGACTGAGAGAATGACGTTTTCTAAGATTCTGCTGGAGCTCTGAATAGCAGTTTTCAAACATCAAATAAAGGGTTTATATAGCTATATATATCAATTTGCATCTGAAATAAACAAGAGAAACATTTATTCCAAGCTGTTTTCAAAAGTTATGTTTAACCTGAAATATTGTCTCAAACTGATGTTCTCAGACTGAGAGAATGACGTTTTCTAAGATTCTGCTGGAGCTCTGAATAGCAGTTTTCAAACATCAAATAAAGGGTTTATATAGCTATATATATCAATTTGCATCTGAAATAAACAAGAGAAACACTTATTCGAAGCTGTTTTCAAAAGTTATGTTTAACCTGAAACATTTTCTCAAACTGATGTTCTCAGACTGAGAGAATGACGTTTTCTAAGATTCTGCTGGAGCTCTGAATAGCAGTTTTCAAACATCAAATAAAGGGTTTATATAGCTATATATATCAATTTGCATCTGAAATAAACAAGAGAAACATTTATTCAAAGCTGTTTTCAAAAGTTATGTTTAACCTGAAATATTGTCTCAAACTGATCTTCTCCGACTGAGAGAATGACGTTTTCTAAGATTCTGCTGGAGCTCTGAATAACAGTTTTAAAACATCAAATAAAGGGTTTATATAGCTATATATATCAATTTGCATCTGAAATAAACAAAAGAAAAACTTATTCAAAGCTGTTTTCAAAAGTTATGTTTAACCTGAAATATTGTCTCAAACTGATGTTCTCAGACCGAGAGAATGACGTTTTCTAAGATTCTGCTGAAGCTCTGAATAGCAGTTTTCAAAGATCAAATAAAGGGTTTATATAGCTATATATATCAATTTGCATCTGAAATAAACAAGAGAAACACTTATTCGAAGCTGTTTTCAAAAGTTATGTTTAACCTGAAATATTGTCTCAAACTGATTGTTCTCAGACTGAGAGAATGACGTTTTCCAAGATTCTGCTGGAGCTCTGAATAACAGTTTTCAAACATCAAATAAAGGGTTTATATAGCTATATATATCAATTTGCATCTGAAAAAAACAAGAGAAACACTTATTCGAAGCTGTTTTCAAAAGTTATGTTTAACATGAAATATTGTCTCAAACTGATGTTAAACGGTTTATATAGCTATATATATCAATTTGCATCTGAAATAAACAAGAGAAACACTTATTCGAAGCTGTTTTCAAAAGTTATGTTTAACCTGAAATATTGTCTCAAACTGATGTTCTCAGACTGAGAGAATGACGTTTTCCAAGATTCTGCTGGAGCTCTGAATAACAGTTTTCAAACATCAAATAAAGGGTTTATATAGCTATATATATCAATTTGCATCTGAAATAAACAAGAGAAACACTTATTCGAAGCTGTTTTCAAAGGATATGTTTAAGTGAGACCTTCTCTAAATGTGATGTATTCAGACTGAGATGTATTTGATGTCCAATCCCGCCACCTTGTGGTTCTTCTTTTTTATCAACATTTCTCTTTTTTTTTCCACAATGCAATTCCCCCAAGCACCCTACCTGGTGCACAAACCAAACACCACCATGTCTTCTCCTTTGAATTTGATTGACAGGTCCACCAGAACGGTCTTGTAGATACAGCATTGCGTTGTCTAGTCCGAGCGAGTCTCAGAATGTTTTCACAGTCTTGGAAGTAGTGAACGCGGGCTAAGATGCTGCTGGAGCTCTGAATAACAGTTTTCAAACATCAAATAAAGGGTTTATATAGCTATATATATCAATTTGCATCTGAAATAAACAAAAGAAAAACTTATTCAAAGCTGTTTTCAAAAGTTATGTTTAACCTGAAATATTGTCTCAAACTGATGTTCTCAGACCGAGAGAATGACGTTTTCTAAGATTCTGCTGAAGCTCTGAATAGCAGTTTTCAAAGATCAAATAAAGGGTTTATATAGCTATATATATCAATTTGCATCTGAAATAAACAAGAGAAACACTTATTCGAAGCTGTTTTCAAAAGTTATGTTTAACCTGAAATATTGTCTCAAACTGATTTTCTCCGACTGAGAGAATGACGTTTTCTAAGATTCTGCTGGAGCTCTGAATAACAGTTTTAAAACATCAAATAAAGGGTTTATATAGCTATATATATCAATTTGCATCTGAAATAAACAAAAGAAAAACTTATTCAAAGCTGTTTTCAAAAGTTATGTTTAACCTGAAATATTGTCTCAAACTGATGTTCTCAGACCGAGAGAATGACGTTTTCTAAGATTCTGCTGAAGCTCTGAATAGCAGTTTTCAAAGATCAAATAAAGGGTTTATATAGCTATATATATCCATTTGCATCTGAAATAAACAAGAGAAACACTTATTCAAAGCTGTTTTCAAAAGTTATGTTTAACCTGAAATATTGTCTCAAACTGATTGTTCTCAGACTGAGAGAATGACGTTTTCCAAGATTCTGCTGGAGCTCTGAATAACAGTTTTCAAACATCAAATAAAGGGTTTATATAGCTATATATATCAATTTGCATCTGGAATAAACAAGAGAAACACTTATTCGAAGCTGTTTTCAAAAGTTATGTTTAACCTGAAATATTGTCTCAAACTGATGTTCTCAGACTGAGAGAATGACGTTTTCTAAGATTCTGCTGGAGCTCTGAATAGCAGTTTTCAAACATCAAATAAAGGGTTTATATAGCTATATATATCAATTTGCATCTGAAATAAACAAGAGAAACATTTATTCCAAGCTGTTTTCAAAAGTTATGTTTAACCTGAAATATTGTCTCAAACTGATGTTCTCAGACTGAGAGAATGACGTTTTCTAAGATTCTGCTGGAGCTCTGAATAGCAGTTTTCAAACATCAAATAAAGGGTTTATTTGGCTATATATATCAATTTGCATCTGAAATAAACAAGAGAAACACTTATTCGAAGCTGTTTTCAAAAGTTATGTTTAACCTGAAACATTTTCTCAAACTGATGTTCTCAGACTGAGAGAATGACGTTTTCTAAGATTCTGCTGGAGCTCTGAATAGCAGTTTTCAAACATCAAATAAAGGGTTTATATAGCTATATATATCAATTTGCATCTGAAATAAACAAGAGAAACATTTATTCAAAGCTGTTTTCAAAAGTTATGTTTAACCTGAAATATTGTCTCAAACTGATCTTCTCCGACTGAGAGAATGACGTTTTCTAAGATTCTGCTGGAGCTCTGAATACCAGTTTTCAAACATCAAATAAAGGGTTTATATAGCTATATATATCAATTTGCATCTGAAATAAACAAGAGAAACACTTATTCGAAGCTATTTTCAAAAATTATGTTTAACCTGAAATATTGTCTCAAACTGATGTTCTCAGACTGAGAGAATGACGTTTTCTAAGATTCTGCTGGAGCTCTGAATATCAGTTTTCAAACATCAAATAAAGGGTTTATATAGCTATATATATCAATTTGCATCTGAAATAAACAAGAGAAACACTTATTCGAAGCTATTTTCAAAAGTTATGTTTAACCTGAAATATTGTCTCAAACTGATGTTCTCAGACTGAGAGAATGACGTTTTCTAAGATTCTGCTGGAGCTCTGAATAGCAGTTTTCAAACATCAAATAAAGGGTTTATATAGCTATATATATCAATTTGCATCTGAAATAAACAAGAGAAACACTTATTCGAAGCTGTTTTCAAAAGTTATGTTTAACCTGAAACATTGTCTCAAACTGATGTTCTCAGACTGAGAGAATGACGTTTTCTAAGATTCTGCTGGAGCTCTGAATAGCAGTTTTCAAACATCAAATAAAGGGTTTATATAGCTATATATATCAATTTGCATCTGAAATAAACAAGAGAAACATTTATTCGAAGCTGTTTTCAAAAGTTATGTTTAACCTGAAATATTGTCTCAAACTGATCTTCTCAGACTGAGAGAATGACGTTTTCCAAGATTCTGCTGGAGCTCTGAATAACAGTTTTAAAACATCAAATAAAGGGTTTATATAGCTATATATATCAATTTGCATCTGAAATAAACAAGAGAAACACATATTCGAAGCTGTTTTCAAAAGTTATGTTTAACCTGAAATATTGTCTCAAACTGATGTTCTCAGACTGAGAGAATGACGTTTTCTAAGATTCTGCTGGAGCTCTGAATAGCAGTTTTCAAACATCAAATAAAGGATTTATATAGCTATATATATCAATTTGCATCTGAAATAAACAAGAGAAAAACTTATTCAAAGCTGTTTTCAAAAGTTATGTTTAACCTGAAATATTGTCTCAAACTGATGTTCTCAGACTGAGAGAATGACGTTTTCTAAGATTCTGCTGGAGCTCTGAATAGCAGTTTTCAAACATCAAATAAAGGGTTTATATAGCTATATATATCAATTTGCATCTGAAATAAACAAGAGAAACATTTATTCCAAGCTGTTTTCAAAAGTTATGTTTAACCTGAAATATTGTCTCAAACTGATGTTCTCAGACTGAGAGAATGACGTTTTCTAAGATTCTGCTGGAGCTCTGAATAGCAGTTTTCAAACATCAAATAAAGGGTTTATATAGCTATATATATCAATTTGCATCTGAAATAAACAAGAGAAACACTTATTCGAAGCTGTTTTCAAAAGTTATGTTTAACCTGAAACATTTTCTCAAACTGATGTTCTCAGACTGAGAGAATGACGTTTTCTAAGATTCTGCTGGAGCTCTGAATAGCAGTTTTCAAACATCAAATAAAGGGTTTATATAGCTATATATATCAATTTGCATCTGAAATAAACAAGAGAAACATTTATTCAAAGCTGTTTTCAAAAGTTATGTTTAACCTGAAATATTGTCTCAAACTGATCTTCTCCGACTGAGAGAATGACGTTTTCTAAGATTCTGCTGGAGCTCTGAATAACAGTTTTAAAACATCAAATAAAGGGTTTATATAGCTATATATATCAATTTGCATCTGAAATAAACAAAAGAAAAACTTATTCAAAGCTGTTTTCAAAAGTTATGTTTAACCTGAAATATTGTCTCAAACTGATGTTCTCAGACCGAGAGAATGACGTTTTCTAAGATTCTGCTGAAGCTCTGAATAGCAGTTTTCAAAGATCAAATAAAGGGTTTATATAGCTATATATATCAATTTGCATCTGAAATAAACAAGAGAAACACTTATTCGAAGCTGTTTTCAAAAGTTATGTTTAACCTGAAACATTGTCTCAAACTGATGTTCTCAGACTGAGAGAATGACGTTTTCTAAGATTCTGCTGGAGCTCTGAATAGCAGTTTTCAAACATCAAATAAAGGGTTTATATAGCTATATATATCAATTTGCATCTGAAATAAACAAGAGAAACATTTATTCGAAGCTGTTTTCAAAAGTTATGTTTAACCTGAAATATTGTCTCAAACTGATGTTCTCAGACTGAGAGAATGACGTTTTCCAAGATTCTGCTGGAGCTCTGAATAACAGTTTTAAAACATCAAATAAAGGGTTTATATAGCTATATATATCAATTTGCATCTGAAATAAACAAGAGAAACACATATTCGAAGCTGTTTTCAAAAGTTATGTTTAACCTGAAATATTGTCTCAAACTGATGTTCTCAGACTGAGAGAATGACGTTTTCTAAGATTCTGCTGGAGCTCTGAATAGCAGTTTTCAAACATCAAATAAAGGATTTATATAGCTATATATATCAATTTGCATCTGAAATAAACAAGAGAAAAACTTATTCAAAGCTGTTTTCAAAAGTTATGTTTAACCTGAAATATTGTCTCAAACTGATGTTCTCAGACTGAGAGAATGACGTTTTCTAAGATTCTGCTGGAGCTCTGAATAGCAGTTTTCAAACATCAAATAAAGGGTTTATATAGCTATATATATCAATTTGCATCTGAAATAAACAAGAGAAACATTTATTCCAAGCTGTTTTCAAAAGTTATGTTTAACCTGAAATATTGTCTCAAACTGATGTTCTCAGACTGAGAGAATGACGTTTTCTAAGATTCTGCTGGAGCTCTGAATAGCAGTTTTCAAACATCAAATAAAGGGTTTATATAGCTATATATATCAATTTGCATCTGAAATAAACAAGAGAAAAACTTATTCAAAGCTGTTTTCAAAAGTTATGTTTAACCTGAAATATTGTCTCAAACTGATGTTCTCAGACTGAGAGAATGACGTTTTCTAAGATTCTGCTGGAGCTCTGAATAGCAGTTTTCAAACATCAAATAAAGGGTTTATATAGCTATATATATCAATTTGCATCTGAAATAAACAAGAGAAACATTTATTCAAAGCTGTTTTCAAAAGTTATGTTTAACCTGAAATATTGTCTCAAACTGATCTTCTCCGACTGAGAGAATGACGTTTTCTAAGATTCTGCTGGAGCTCTGAATAACAGTTTTAAAACATCAAATAAAGGGTTTATATAGCTATATATATCAATTTGCATCTGAAATAAACAAAAGAAAAACTTATTCAAAGCTGTTTTCAAAAGTTATGTTTAACCTGAAATATTGTCTCAAACTGATGTTCTCAGACCGAGAGAATGACGTTTTCTAAGATTCTGCTGAAGCTCTGAATAGCAGTTTTCAAAGATCAAATAAAGGGTTTATATAGCTATATATATCAATTTGCATCTGAAATAAACAAGAGAAACACTTATTCGAAGCTGTTTTCAAAAGTTATGTTTAACCTGAAACATTGTCTCAAACTGATGTTCTCAGACTGAGAGAATGACGTTTTCTAAGATTCTGCTGGAGCTCTGAATAGCAGTTTTCAAACATCAAATAAAGGGTTTATATAGCTATATATATCAATTTGCATCTGAAATAAACAAGAGAAACATTTATTCGAAGCTGTTTTCAAAAGTTATGTTTAACCTGAAATATTGTCTCAAACTGATCTTCTCAGACTGAGAGAATGACGTTTTCCAAGATTCTGCTGGAGCTCTGAATAACAGTTTTAAAACATCAAATAAAGGGTTTATATAGCTATATATATCAATTTGCATCTGAAATAAACAAGAGAAACACATATTCGAAGCTGTTTTCAAAAGTTATGTTTAACCTGAAATATTGTCTCAAACTGATGTTCTCAGACTGAGAGAATGACGTTTTCTAAGATTCTGCTGGAGCTCTGAATAGCAGTTTTCAAACATCAAATAAAGGATTTATATAGCTATATATATCAATTTGCATCTGAAATAAACAAGAGAAAAACTTATTCAAAGCTGTTTTCAAAAGTTATGTTTAACCTGAAATATTGTCTCAAACTGATGTTCTCAGACTGAGAGAATGACGTTTTCTAAGATTCTGCTGGAGCTCTGAATAGCAGTTTTCAAACATCAAATAAAGGGTTTATATAGCTATATATATCAATTTGCATCTGAAATAAACAAGAGAAACATTTATTCCAAGCTGTTTTCAAAAGTTATGTTTAACCTGAAATATTGTCTCAAACTGATGTTCTCAGACTGAGAGAATGACGTTTTCTAAGATTCTGCTGGAGCTCTGAATAGCAGTTTTCAAACATCAAATAAAGGGTTTATATAGCTATATATATCAATTTGCATCTGAAATAAACAAGAGAAACACTTATTCGAAGCTGTTTTCAAAAGTTATGTTTAACCTGAAACATTTTCTCAAACTGATGTTCTCAGACTGAGAGAATGACGTTTTCTAAGATTCTGCTGGAGCTCTGAATAGCAGTTTTCAAACATCAAATAAAGGGTTTATATAGCTATATATATCAATTTGCATCTGAAATAAACAAGAGAAACATTTATTCAAAGCTGTTTTCAAAAGTTATGTTTAACCTGAAATATTGTCTCAAACTGATCTTCTCCGACTGAGAGAATGACGTTTTCTAAGATTCTGCTGGAGCTCTGAATAACAGTTTTAAAACATCAAATAAAGGGTTTATATAGCTATATATATCAATTTGCATCTGAAATAAACAAAAGAAAAACTTATTCAAAGCTGTTTTCAAAAGTTATGTTTAACCTGAAATATTGTCTCAAACTGATGTTCTCAGACCGAGAGAATGACGTTTTCTAAGATTCTGCTGAAGCTCTGAATAGCAGTTTTCAAAGATCAAATAAAGGGTTTATATAGCTATATATATCAATTTGCATCTGAAATAAACAAGAGAAACACTTATTCGAAGCTGTTTTCAAAAGTTATGTTTAACCTGAAATATTGTCTCAAACTGATTGTTCTCAGACTGAGAGAATGACGTTTTCCAAGATTCTGCTGGAGCTCTGAATAACAGTTTTCAAACATCAAATAAAGGGTTTATATAGCTATATATATCATTTGTTTATATAGCTATATATATCAATTTGCATCTGAAAAAAACAAGAGAAACACTTATTCTATTTATTGGAGTACTTCCGGTGAGCCTTTGATCGGCTGCTTGAAACGTGAGCTCCTGCAATAATTGCCAAAAACAGTCGTTTTAACGACTACTTGTCCGGATATTATGCTCATATCACTTAAGATATGTCTCAAGCATCTCGGATCTATGATCGTGATGCTCTTTTCAACATCAGAGAGTCGATGGAGGACTTCACTCGCGACCGTTACCAACGTCCGGTGAACGTGTTTCCGGCTCCGCTTCTCATCGACTCGGACTCTGTGGAATATCGTTTGATCTCTCGAGTACCGGGCGATTTCCACAAGGGATCGAGTCGGGCTGGAGTACAGGTCAGGATGAGACGTGCAGTTGCGATCGCTCGGAACAACTCTGACGTCATCGAACGTCATCGATATTTGATCGACATTCCTCTCACTGTGAGTGACGACACATCAGCGCTGCCGTCTGTCCAGACCTCAACGAAAGGTGGTAAGATTTTTTCATTTCCTCTCTTTAATTCGACTTTTACAACCGAGTTGAACTTCAGTGACAGCTGGTACCCACGTGACCGCTGTTCGCTTCAAAAGATCCCGCTCTGCGCGCCTGTCAGTGACGCGGCGTCGTCAGTGACGTCATCGGTGCTGAATGTGGGACTTCTTAATGTTCGCTCCATTACTAATAAATCCTTTATTCTTAATGATCTTTTCACAAGAGTTAATTTGGATTTATTATGTCTTTCTGAGACTTGGCAGAGAGAGGAAGAGTTTATTCATCTGAACGAACTCTGTCCAGTAGGGAGCACTGTCCTGGGGAAGCCTCGCCTCTCTGGTCGTGGAGGAGGTCTTGCTACTGTTTTTAGGGAGAGTTGTTCTTGCAAAGTGATTCAGACACAGGAATTCACTTCTTTTGAGTCTCAGATGATCTTGGTTGGTTCTACAAGACCTTTCTATTGTGTGTCAATCTACCGCCCGCCTGGTCCTGCGGCGGTGTTCTTGAAAGACTTTAGTGACTTCTTATCTTCCATTATTCAGATGGAATCTGTTCTTATTCTTGGAGACTTTAATCTTCATGTTGATGACGTCACATCTTGTTCTGCTAAAGAACTTTTAACTTTAACTGAAGCCTTTAATTTTGAGCAACATGTTTCTGAACCCACTCATCAAAAAGGCCACATTTTAGACTTAGTTTTTACTCTTGGCCTGAACATTTCTAATGTATCTGTACATGATGTCCATCTGAGTGATCATTCTCTTGTCTTGTTTAACCTGGACTTCATCCCTGAACCTAAGCCTTTGAAAGTTAGGTCTCAGAGGCGTGTCATCTCAGCTGATACTGCAGACAGCTTTTCTGCTATGTTTGACCGTCTTTCCTTTGATGACTGTCCAGATGTGGACAGTTTGATTCACTGTTTTACTGATCATTGTGTTGAAATACTGGATCAAGTGGCACCTGTTAAATCGAACTTGAAAATTCATAAAAAACGGTGCCCTTGGACAAATGAAGATCTCCTGAGTCTGAAGAGACTTTGTCGAAAGACTGAGCGTCTCTGGAAGTCTACTAAACTTGAGGTGCACAGACTTCACCTCAGGGATCTGTTGACTTCTTACAATGAGATGGTAGAAACTGCTAGATCTGATTACATCAGAAAACTGGTAGCAGCAAATAGGAAAAACCCCAAAGTTTTGTTTGACACGATTAATTCTCTCGTGTCTCCTGCTCCTCAAATCACGCCGGTCTTCTGTGAAGCTGACAGCAATGCATTGTTGAGATTTTTCATTGACAAAATTAAATTGATCAAAGAGAAAATCTCTCCCCCTTTGTTGGGAACCCCTACTGTCTCTGAGCCCATCTCCTCCTCTTGGTCCTCCTTCACTGCTGTATCTTTGGGTGATATTTCAGCACTAGTGAACATGATGAAACCCTCCTCTTGCTCAGATGACGTCCTTCCTTGTAGGCTTTTTATCAAAGTATTTGATGTAATTGGCCCCTGGGTTACCAATATGGTGAACCTCTCCCTTTCCACAGGGGTTTTTCCCAATGCATTTAAACATGCCATTGTGGAGCCTCTGCTCAAAAAACCAGGCTTAGACCCAACTGACCTCAGTAATTTCAGGCCTATTTCTAAGCTCCCTTTCTTGTCCAAGATCTTGGAGAAGGTGGTGTCTGAGCAGCTGTCTTTGTTCTTGGATCAGAGCGACATCCATGAGAAGTTTCAGTCTGGCTTCCGTAAACATCACTCTACGGAGACAGCTTTACTGAAAGTGTCCAGTGACATCATGATGTCGGCTGACTCTGGTAAATTCACTGTTCTGGTTCTCTTGGATCTGTCGTCAGCCTTTGACACAGTTGATCACCAGATCCTGCTGAGAAGACTAAGGGATGAAGTGGGACTGTCTGGGTCTGTGTTAGAATGGTTCTCATCTTACCTTTCTGGGCGCAGTTTTAGTGTATCTGCCAATCAAATGAGGTCTGAATCGGCAGATCTGTTGTGTGGAGTCCCTCAAGGTTCTGTTCTGGGTCCTTTATTGTTTTTGCTGTACTTGATTCCCCTTGGTAAAATCATTCAGAGATTTCCAGATGTTTCTTATCACATTTTTGCTGATGACATCCAGCTCTACTGCTCTTTTGACCCAACTGAGCCCCAAAGGCTGAACAGCTTAGTCAATTGTTTGCTAGAAATCAAACAATGGCTGAGTGAAAACACTTTACAGCTTAATGTGGACAAAACTGAAACTCTGGTGATTGCTCCTGATGATAAGATTCCAGGGTTGAGTCAGTACTTGGGTGACTTAGGTCAGTCTGTCAAACTGAGCCTGAGAAACCTGGGTGTTGTATTTGATAAAGACATGTCTCTTGTTCAACACTGTAGAAAACTGACCAGAAACTGTTTCCTTCAACTGAGAAAAATCTCTAAACTTAGGAAAATGCTGTCACAACATGATCTGGAGCTTGTAATCCATGCGTTTGTTTCTTCTCGTCTGGACTATTGTAACAGTTTGTTTTCATGTCTTAACAAGAAGGAGCTGTCTCGCCTGCAGTTGATTCAGAACTCTGCAGCGAGAATTCTGACCCGCTCTAGTAGAAGAACTCACATTTCTCCGGTCCTTAAAACTCTTCACTGGCTTCCAGTTTCTTTCAGGATCAACTTTAAAATTCTGGTTCTTACTTTCAGAGCTATTCATGGTCAGGCTCCTCCTTACATCACTGATCTGATCCAGCCTTACACCCCAGCTCGGTCTCTGAGGTCTGTGGATCAGAATCTACTGATGGTTCCTCGCACACGGCTCAGGACCAGAGGAGAGAAATCTTTTCAGGCTGTTGCTCCTAAGCTTTGGAACAATCTTCCTCTCTCTTTGCGCTTGATGGAGTCTACTGACTCCTTTAAGAAACATCTTAAGACGTTTCTATTTGTTCAGGCTTTTCCTTGAATTTCTTGAACTCCTGTGTTGTTCTCAGTATTATCTTGATCTTTGAAGTATGTACTGTTTTGAGTATTGTTTTGATTGTTAAAGCGCTTTGTGACCCTGGTCTCGAAAAGCGCTATATAAATATATATTACTTACTTACTTACTTACTTATTCGAAGCTGTTTTCAAAAGTTATGTTTAACATGAAATATTGTCTCAAACTGATGTTAAACGGTTTATATAGCTATATATATCAATTTGCATCTGAAATAAACAAGAGAAACACTTATTCGAAGCTGTTTTCAAAAGTTATGTTTAACCTGAAATATTGTCTCAAACTGATGTTCTCAGACTGAGAGAATGACGTTTTCCAAGATTCTGCTGGAGCTCTGAATAACAGTTTTCAAACATCAAATAAAGGGTTTATATAGCTATATATATCAATTTGCATCTGAAATAAACAAGAGAAACACTTATTCGAAGCTGTTTTCAAAGGATATGTTTAAGTGAGACCTTCTCTAAATGTGATGTATTCAGACTGAGATGTATTTGATGTCCAATCCCGCCACCTTGTGGTTCTTCTTTTTTATCAACATTTCTCTTTTTTTTTCCACAATGCAATTCCCCCAAGCACCCTACCTGGTGCACAAACCAAACACCACCATGTCTTCTCCTTTGAATTTGATTGACAGGTCCACCAGAACGGTCTTGTAGATACAGCATTGCGTTGTCTAGTCCGAGCGAGTCTCAGAATGTTTTCACAGTCTTGGAAGTAGTGAACGCGGGCTAAGATGCTGCTGGAGCTCTGAATAACAGTTTTCAAACATCAAATAAAGGGTTTATATAGCTATATATATCAATTTGCATCTGAAATAAACAAAAGAAAAACTTATTCAAAGCTGTTTTCAAAAGTTATGTTTAACCTGAAATATTGTCTCAAACTGATGTTCTCAGACCGAGAGAATGACGTTTTCTAAGATTCTGCTGAAGCTCTGAATAGCAGTTTTCAAAGATCAAATAAAGGGTTTATATAGCTATATATATCAATTTGCATCTGAAATAAACAAGAGAAACACTTATTCGAAGCTGTTTTCAAAAGTTATGTTTAACCTGAAATATTGTCTCAAACTGATCTTCTCCGACTGAGAGAATGACGTTTTCTAAGATTCTGCTGGAGCTCTGAATAACAGTTTTAAAACATCAAATAAAGGGTTTATATAGCTATATATATCAATTTGCATCTGAAATAAACAAAAGAAAAACTTATTCAAAGCTGTTTTCAAAAGTTATGTTTAACCTGAAATATTGTCTCAAACTGATGTTAAACGGTTTATATAGCTATATATATCAATTTGCATCTGAAATTAACAAGAGAAACACTTATTCGAAGCTGTTTTCAAAAGTTATGTTTAACCTGAAATATTGTCTCAAACTGATGTTCTCAGACTGAGAGAATGACGTTTTCCAAGATTCTGCTGGAGCTCTGAATAACAGTTTTCAAACATCAAATAAAGGGTTTATATAGCTATATATATCAATTTGCATCTGAAATAAACAAGAGAAACACTTATTCGAAGCTGTTTTCAAAGGATATGTTTAAGTGAGACCTTCTCTAAATGTGATGTATTCAGACTGAGATGTATTTGATGTCCAATCCCGCCACCTTGTGGTTCTTCTTTTTTATCAACATTTCTCTTTTTTTTTCCACAATGCAATTCCCCCAAGCACCCTACCTGGTGCACAAACCAAACACCACCATGTCTTCTCCTTTGAATTTGATTGACAGGTCCACCAGAACGGTCTTGTAGATACAGCATTGCGTTGTCTAGTCCGAGCGAGTCTCAGAATGTTTTCACAGTCTTGGAAGTAGTGAACGCGGGCTAAGATGCTGCTGGAGCTCTGAATAACAGTTTTCAAACATCAAATAAAGGGTTTATATAGCTATATATATCAATTTGCATCTGAAATAAACAAGAGAAAAACATATTCAAAGCTGTTTTCAAAAATTATTTTTAACCTGAAATATTGTCTCAAACTGATGTTCCCAGACTGAGAGAATGACGTTTTCTAAGATTCTGCTGGAGCTCTGAATAGCAGTTTTCAAACTTCAAATAAAGGGTTTATATAGCTATATATATCAATTTGCATCTGAAATAAACAAGAGAAACACTTATTCGAAGCTGTTTTCAAAAGTTATGTTTAACCTGAAACATTGTCTCAAACTGATGTTCTCAGACTGAGAGAATGACGTTTTATAAGATTCTGCTGGAGCTCTGAATAGCAGTTTTCAAACATCAAATAAAGGGTTTATATAGCTATATATCAATTTGCATCTGAAATAAACAAGAGAAACATTTATTCGAAGCTGTTTTCAAAAGTTATGTTTAACCTGAAATATTGTCTCAAACTGATCTTCTCAGACTGAGAGAATGACGTTTTCCAAGATTCTGCTGGAGCTCTGAATAACAGTTTTAAAACATCAAATAAAGGGTTTATATAGCTATATATATCAATTTGCATCTGAAATAAACAAGAGAAACACTTATTCGAAGCTGTTTTCAAAAGTTATGTTTAACCTGAAATATTGTCTCAAACTGATGTTCTCAGACTGAGAGAATGACGTTTTCCAAGATTCTGCTGGAGCTCTGAATAGCAGTTTTCAAACATCAAATAAAGGGTTTATATAGCTATATATATCATTTTCCATCTGAAATAAACAAGAGAAACACTTATTCGAAGCTGTTTTCAAAGGATATGTTTAAGTGAGACCTTCTCTAAATGTGATGTATTCAGACTGAGATGTATTTGATGTCCAATCCCGCCACCTTGTGGTTCTTCTTTTTTATCAACATTTCTCTTTTTTTTTCCACAATGCAATTCCCCCAAGCACCCTACCTGGTGCACAAACCAAACACCACCATGTCTTCTCCTTTGAATTTGATTGACAGGTCCACCAGAACGGTCTTGTAGATACAGCATTGCGTTGTCTAGTCCGAGCGAGTCTCAGAATGTTTTCACAGTCTTGGAAGTAGTGAACGCGGGCTAAGATGCTGCTGGAGCTCTGAATAACAGTTTTCAAACATCAAATAAAGGGTTTATATAGCTATATATAATTTGCATCTGAAATAAACAAGAGAAAAACATATTCAAAGCTGTTTTCAAAAGTTATTTTTAACCTGAAATATTGTCTCAAACTGATGTTCTCAGACTGAGAGAATGACGTTTTCTAAGATTCTGCTGGAGCTCTGAATAGCAGTTTTCAAACTTCAAATAAAGGGTTTATATAGCTATATATATCAATTTGCATCTGAAATAAACAAGAGAAACACTTATTCGAAGCTGTTTTCAAAAGTTATGTTTAACCTGAAACATTGTCTCAAACTGATGTTCTCAGACTGAGAGAATGACGTTTTCTAAGATTCTGCTGGAGCTCTGAATAGCAGTTTTCAAACATCAAATAAAGGGTTTATATAGCTATATATATCAATTTGCATCTGAAATAAACAAGAGAAACATTTATTCGAAGCTGTTTTCAAAAGTTATGTTTAACCTGAAATATTGTCTCAAACTGATCTTCTCAGACTGAGAGAATGACGTTTTCCAAGATTCTGCTGGAGCTCTGAATAACAGTTTTAAAACATCAAATAAAGGGTTTATATAGCTATATATATCAATTTGCATCTGAAATAATCAAGAGAAACACTTATTCGAAGCTGTTTTCAAAAGTTATGTTTAACCTGAAATATTGTCTCAAACTGATGTTCTCAGACTGAGAGAATGACGTTTTCTAAGATTCTGCTGGAGCTCTGAATAGCAGTTTTCAAACATCAAATAAAGGGTTTATATAGCTATATATATCAATTTGCATCTGAAATAAACAAGAGAAACACTTATTCGAAGCTGTTTTCAAAAGTTATGTTTAACCTGAAACATTGTCTCAAACTGATGTTCTCAGACTGAGAGAATGACGTTTTCTAAGATTCTGCTGGAGCTCTGAATAGCAGTTTTCAAACATCAAATAAAGGGTTTATATAGCTATATATATCAATTTGCATCTGAAATAAACAAGAGAAACATTTATTCGAAGCTGTTTTCAAAAGTTATGTTTAACCTGAAATATTGTCTCAAACTGATCTTCTCAGACTGAGAGAATGACGTTTTCCAAGATTCTGCTGGAGCTCTGAATAACAGTTTTAAAACATCAAATAAAGGGTTTATATAGCTATATATATCAATTTGCATCTGAAATAAACAAGAGAAACACTTATTCGAAGCTGTTTTCAAAAGTTATGTTTAACCTGAAATATTGTCTCAAACTGATGTTCTCAGACTGAGAGAATGACGTTTTCTAAGATTCTGCTGGAGCTCTGAATAGCAGTTTTCAAACATCAAATAAAGGGTTTATATAGCTATATATATCAATTTGCATCTGAAATAAACAAGAGAAACACTTATTCGAAGCTGGTTTCAAAAGTTATGTTTAACCTGAAATATTGTCTCAAACTGATGTTCTCAGACCGAGAGAATGACGTTTTCTAAGATTCTGCTGAAGCTCTGAATAGCAGTTTTCAAAGATCAAATAAAGGGTTTATATAGCTATATATATCAATTTGCATCTGAAATAAACAAGAGAAACACTTATTCGAAGCTGTTTTCAAAAGTTATGTTTAACCTGAAATATTGTCTCAAACTGATTGTTCTCAGACTGAGAGAATGACGTTTTCCAAGATTCTGCTGGAGCTCTGAATAACAGTTTTCAAACATCAAATAAAGGGTTTATATAGCTATATATATCAATTTGCATCTGAAAAAAACAAGAGAAACACTTATTCGAAGCTGTTTTCAAAAGTTATGTTTAACATGAAATATTGTCTCAAACTGATGTTAAACGGTTTATATAGCTATATATATCTATTTGCATCTGAAATAAACAAGAGAAACACTTATTCGAAGCTGTTTTCAAAAGTTATGTTTAACCTGAAATATTGTCTCAAACTGATGTTCTCAGACTGAGAGAATGACGTTTTCCAAGATTCTGCTGGAGCTCTGAATAACAGTTTTCAAACATCAAATAAAGGGTTTATATAGCTATATATATCAATTTGCATCTGAAATAAACAAGAGAAACACTTATTCGAAGCTTTTTTCAAAGGATATGTTTAAGTGAGACCTTCTCTAAATGTGATGTATTCAGACTGAGATGTATTTGATGTCCAATCCCGCCACCTTGTGGTTCTTCTTTTTTATCAACATTTCTCTTTTTTTTTCCACAATGCAATTCCCCCAAGCACCCTACCTGGTGCACAAACCAAACACCACCATGTCTTCTCCTTTGAATTTGATTGACAGGTCCACCAGAACGGTCTTGTAGATACAGCATTGCGTTGTCTAGTCCGAGCGAGTCTCAGAATGTTTTCACAGTCTTGGAAGTAGTGAACGCGGGCTAAGATGCTGCTGGAGCTCTGAATAACAGTTTTCAAACATCAAATAAAGGGTTTATATAGCTATATATAATTTGCATCTGAAATAAACAAGAGAAAAACATATTCAAAGCTGTTTTCAAAAGTTATTTTTAACCTGAAATATTTTCTCAAACTGATGTTCTCAGACTGAGAGAATGACGTTTTCCAAGATTCTGCTGGAGCTCTGAATAGCAGTTTTCAAACTTCAAATAAAGGGTTTATATAGCTATATATATCAATTTGCATCTGAAATAAACAAGAGAAACACTTATTCGAAGCTGTTTTCAAAAGTTATGTTTAACCTGAAACATTGTCTCAAACTGATGTTCTCAGACTGAGAGAATGACGTTTTCTAAGATTCTGCTGGAGCTCTGAATAGCAGTTTTCAAACATCAAATAAAGGGTTTATATAGCTATATATATCAATTTGCATCTGAAATAAACAAGAGAAAAACATTTATTCGAAGCTTTTTTCAAAAGTTATGTTTAACCTGAAATATTGTCTCAAACTGATCTTCTCAGACTGAGAGAATGACGTTTTCCAAGATTCTGCTGGAGCTCTGAATAACAGTTTTAAAACATCAAATAAAGGGTTTATATAGCTATATATATCAATTTGCATCTGAAATAAACAAGAGAAACACTTATTCGAAGCTGTTTTTAAAAGTTATGTTTAACCTGAAACATTGTCTCAAACTGATGTTCTCAGACTGTGAGAATGACGTTTTCTAAGATTCTGCTGGAGCTCTGAATAGCAGTTTTCAAACATCAAATAAAGGGTTTATATAGCTATATATATCAATTTGCATCTGAAATAAACAAGAGAAACACTTATTCGAAGCTGTTTTCAAAAGTTATGTTTAACCTGAAATATTGTCTCAAACTGATGTTCTCAGACTGAGAGAATGACGTTTTCTAAGATTCTGCTGGAGCTCTGAATAGCAGTTTTCAAACATCAAATAAAGGATTTATATAGCTATATATATCAATTTGCATCTGAAATAAACAAGAGAAAAACTTATTCAAAGCTGTTTTCAAAAGTTATGTTTAACCTGAAATATTGTCTCAAACTGATGTTCTCAGACTGAGAGAATGACGTTTTCTAAGATTCTGCTGGAGCTCTGAATAGCAGTTTTCAAACATCAAATAAAGGGTTTATATAGCTATATATATCAATTTGCATCTGAAATAAACAAGAGAAACATTTATTCGAAGCTGTTTTCAAAAGTCATGTTTAACCTGAAATATTGTCTCAAACTGATGTTCTCAGACTGAGAGAATGACGTTTTCTAAGATTCTGCTGGAGCTCTGAATAGCAGTTTTCAAACATCAAATAAAGGGTTTATATAGCTATATATATCAATTTGCATCTGAAATAAAAAAGAGAAACACTTATTCGAAGCTGTTTTCAAAAGTTATGTTTAACCTGAAACATTGTCTCAAACTGATGTTCTCAGACTGAGAGAATGACGTTTTCTAAGATTCTGCTGGAGCTCTGAATAGCAGTTTTCAAACATCAAATAAAGGGTTTATATAGCTATATATCATTTTCCATCTGAAATAAACAAGAGAAACACTTATTCGAAGCTGTTTTCAAAAGTTATGGTTAACCTGAAATATTGTCTCAAACTGATGTTCTCAGACTGAGAGAATGACGTTTTCTAAGATTCTGCTGGAGCTCTGAATAGCAGTTTTCAAACATCAAATAAAGGGTTTATATAGCTATATATATCAATTTGCATCTGAAATAATCAAGAGAAACACTTATTCGAAGCTGTTTTCAAAAGTTATGTTTAACCTGAAATATTGTCTCAAACTGATGTTCTCAGACTGAGAGAATGACGTTTTCTAAGATTCTGCTGGAGCTCTGAATAGCAGTTTTCAAACATCAAATAAAGGGTTTATATAGCTATATATATCAATTTGCATCTGAAATAAACAAGAGAAACACTTATTCGAAGCTGTTTTCAAAAGTTATGTTTAACCTGAAACATTGTCTCAAACTGATGTTCTCAGACTGAGAGAATGACGTTTTCTAAGATTCTGCTGGAGCTCTGAATAGCAGTTTTCAAACATCAAATAAAGGGTTTATATAGCTATATATATCAATTTGCATCTGAAATAAACAAGAGAAACATTTATTCGAAGCTGTTTTCAAAAGTTATGTTTAACCTGAAATATTGTCTCAAACTGATCTTCTCAGACTGAGAGAATGACGTTTTCCAAGATTCTGCTGGAGCTCTGAATAACAGTTTTAAAACATCAAATAAAGGGTTTATATAGCTATATATATCAATTTGCATCTGAAATAAACAAGAGAAACACTTATTTGAAGCTGTTTTCAAAAGTTATGTTTAACCTGAAATATTGTCTCAAACTGATGTTCTCAGACTGAGAGAATGACGTTTTCTAAGATTCTGCTGGAGCTCTGAATAGCAGTTTTCAAACATCAAATAAAGGGTTTATATAGCTATATATATCAATTTGCATCCGAAATAAACAAGAGAAACACTTATTCAAAGCTGTTTTCAAAAGTTATGTTTAACCTGAAATATTGTCTCAAACTGATTTTCTCAGACTGAGAGAATGACGTTTTCTAAGATTCTGCTGGAGCTCTGAATAGCAGTTTTCAAACATCAAATAAAGGGTTTATATAGCTATATATATATCAATTTGCATCTGAAATAAACAAGAGAAACACTTATTCGAAGCTGTTTTCAAAAGTTATGTTTAACCTGAAATATTGTCTCAAACTGATGTTCTCAGACTGAGAGAATGACGTTTTCTAAGATTCTGCTGGAGCTCTGAATAGCAGTTTTCAAACATCAAATAAAGGGTTTATATAGCTATATATATCAATTTGCATCTGAAATAAACAAGAGAAACACTTATTCGAAGCTGTTTTCAAAAGTTATGTTTAACCTGAAACATTGTCTCAAACTGATGTTCTCAGACTGAGAGAATGACGTTTTCTAAGATTCTGCTGGAGCTCTGAATAGCAGTTTTCAAACATCAAATAAAGGGTTTATATAGCTATATATATCAATTTGCATCTGAAATAAACAAGAGAAACATTTATTCTAAGCTGTTTTCAAAAGTTATGTTTAACCTGAAATATTGTCTCAAACTGATCTTCTCAGACTGAGAGAATGACGTTTTCCAAGATTCTGCTGGAGCTCTGAATAACAGTTTTAAAACATCAAATAAAGGGTTTATATAGCTATATATATCAATTTGCATCTGAAATAAACAAAAGAAAAACTTATTCAAAGCTGTTTTCAAAAGTTATGTTTAACCTGAAATATTGTCTCAAACTGATGTTCTCAGACCGAGAGAATGACGTTTTCTAAGATTCTGCTGGAGCTCTGAATAGCAGTTTTCAAACATCAAATAAAGGGTTTATATAGCTATATATATCAATTTGCATCTGGAATAAACAAGAGAAACACTTATTCGAAGCTGTTTTCAAAAGTTATGTTTAACCTGAAATATTGTCTCAAACTGATGTTCTCAGACTGAGAGAATGACGTTTTCTAAGATTCTGCTGGAGCTCTGAATAGCAGTTTTCAAACATCAAATAAAGGGTTTATATAGCTATATATATCAATTTGCATCTGAAATAAACAAAAGAAAAACTTATTCAAAGCTGTTTTCAAAAGTTATGTTTAACCTGAAATATTGTCTCAAACTGATGTTCTCAGACCGAGAGAATGACGTTTTCTAAGATTCTGCTGGAGCTCTGAATAGCAGTTTTCAAACATCAAATAAAGGGTTTATATAGCTATATATATCAATTTGCATCTGAAATAAACAAGAGAAACACTTATTCGAAGCTGTTTTCAAAAGTTATGTTTAACCTGAAATATTGTCTCAAACTGATGTTCTCAGACTGAGAGAATGACGTTTTCTAAGATTCTGCTGGAGCTCTGAATAGCAGTTTTCAAACATCAAATAAAGGGTTTATATAGCTATATATATCAATTTGCATCTGAAATAAACAAGAGAAACACTTATTCGAAGCTGGTTTCAAAAGTTATGTTTAACCTGAAATATTGTCTCAAACTGATGTTCTCAGACCGAGAGAATGACGTTTTCTAAGATTCTGCTGAAGCTCTGAATAGCAGTTTTCAAATATCAAATAAAGGGTTTATATAGCTATATATATCAATTTGCATCTGAAATAAACAAGAGAAACACTTATTCGAAGCTGTTTTCAAAAGTTATGTTTAACCTGAAATATTGTCTCAAACTGATTGTTCTCAGACTGAGAGAATGACGTTTTCCAAGATTCTGCTGGAGCTCTGAATAACAGTTTTCAAACATCAAATAAAGGGTTTATATAGCTATATATATCAATTTGCATCTGAAAAAAACAAGAGAAACACTTATTCGAAGCTGTTTTCAAAAGTTATGTTTAACATGAAATATTGTCTCAAACTGATGTTAAACGGTTTATATAGCTATATATATCAATTTGCATCTGAAATAAACAAGAGAAACACTTATTCGAAGCTGTTTTCAAAAGTTATGTTTAACCTGAAATATTGTCTCAAACTGATGTTCTCAGACTGAGAGAATGACGTTTTCCAAGATTCTGCTGGAGCTCTGAATAACAGTTTTCAAACATCAAATAAAGGGTTTATATAGCTATATATATCAATTTGCATCTGAAATAAACAAGAGAAACACTTATTCGAAGCTGTTTTCAAAGGATATGTTTAAGTGAGACCTTCTCTAAATGTGATGTATTCAGACTGAGATGTATTTGATGTCCAATCCCGCCACCTTGTGGTTCTTCTTTTTTATCAACATTTCTCTTTTTTTTCCACAATGCAATTCCCCCAAGCACCCTACCTGGTGCACAAACCAAACACCACCATGTCTTCTCCTTTGAATTTGATTGACAGGTCCACCAGAACGGTCTTGTAGATACAGCATTGCGTTGTCTAGTCCGAGCGAGTCTCAGAATGTTTTCACAGTCTTGGAAGTAGTGAACGCGGGCTAAGATGCTGCTGGAGCTCTGAATAACAGTTTTCAAACATCAAATAAAGGGTTTATATAGCTATATATATCAATTTGCATCTGAAATAAACAAGAGAAACACTTATTCGAAGCTGTTTTCAAAAGTTATGTTTAACCTGAAATATTGTCTCAAACTGATTGTTCTCAGACTGAGAGAATGACGTTTTCCAAGATTCTGCTGGAGCTCTGAATAACAGTTTTCAAACATCAAATAAAGGGTTTATATAGCTATATATATCAATTTGCATCTGAAAAAAACAAGAGAAACACTTATTCGAAGCTGTTTTCAAAAGTTATGTTTAACATGAAATATTGTCTCAAACTGATGTTAAACGGTTTATATAGCTATATATATCAATTTGCATCTGAAATAAACAAGAGAAACACTTATTCGAAGCTGTTTTCAAAAGTTATGTTTAACCTGAAATATTGTCTCAAACTGATGTTCTCAGACTGAGAGAATGACGTTTTCCAAGATTCTGCTGGAGCTCTGAATAACAGTTTTCAAACATCAAATAAAGGGTTTATATAGCTATATATATCAATTTGCATCTGAAATAAACAAGAGAAACACTTATTCGAAGCTGTTTTCAAAGGATATGTTTAAGTGAGACCTTCTCTAAATGTGATGTATTCAGACTGAGATGTATTTGATGTCCAATCCCGCCACCTTGTGGTTCTTCTTTTTTATCAACATTTCTCTTTTTTTTTCCACAATGCAATTCCCCCAAGCACCCTACCTGGTGCACAAACCAAACACCACCATGTCTTCTCCTTTGAATTTGATTGACAGGTCCACCAGAACGGTCTTGTAGATACAGCATTGCGTTGTCTAGTCCGAGCGAGTCTCAGAATGTTTTCACAGTCTTGGAAGTAGTGAACGCGGGCTAAGATGCTGCTGGAGCTCTGAATAACAGTTTTCAAACATCAAATAAAGGGTTTATATAGCTATATATATCAATTTGCATCTGAAATAAACAAGAGAAACACTTATTCGAAGCTGTTTTCAAAAGTTATGTTTAACCTGAAATATTGTCTCAAACTGATGTTCTCAGACTGAGAGAATGACGTTTTCTAAGATTCTGCTGGAGCTCTGAATAGCAGTTTTCAAACATCAAATAAAGGGTTTATATAGCTATATATATCAATTTGCATCTGAAATAAACAAGAGAAACACTTATTCGAAGCTGTTTTCAAAAGTTATGTTTAACCTGAAACATTGTCTCAAACTGATGTTCTCAGACTGAGAGAATGACGTTTTCTAAGATTCTGCTGGAGCTCTGAATAGCAGTTTTCAAACATCAAATAAAGGGTTTATATAGCTATATATATCAATTTGCATCTGAAATAAACAAGAGAAACATTTATTCAAAGCTGTTTTCAAAAGTTATGTTTAACCTGAAATATTGTCTCAAACTGATCTTCTCAGACTGAGAGAATGACGTTTTCTAAGATTCTGCTGGAGCTCTGAATAACAGTTTTAAAACATCAAATAAAGGGTTTATATAGCTATATATATCAATTTGCATCTGAAATAAACAAAAGAAAAACTTATTCAAAGCTATTTTCAAAAGTTATGTTTAACCTGAAATATTGTCTCAAACTGATGTTCTCAGACTGAGAGAATGACGTTTTCTAAGATTCTGCTGGAGCTCTGAATAGCAGTTTTCAAACATCAAATAAAGGGTTTATATAGCTATATATATCAATTTGCATCTGAAATAAACAAGAGAAACACTTATTCGAAGCTGTTTTCAAAAGTTATGTTTAACCTGAAACATTGTCTCAAACTGATGTTCTCAGACTGAGAGAATGACGTTTTCTAAGATTCTGCTGGAGCTCTGAATAGCAGTTTTCAAACATCAAATAAAGGGTTTATATAGCTATATATATCAATTTGCATCTGAAATAAACAAGAGAAACATTTATTCGAAGCTGTTTTCAAAAGTTATGTTTAACCTGAAATATTGTCTCAAACTGATCTTCTCAGACTGAGAGAATGACGTTTTCCAAGATTCTGCTGGAGCTCTGAATAACAGTTTTAAAACATCAAATAAAGGGTTTATATAGCTATATATATCAATTTGCATCTGAAATAAACAAGAGAAACACATATTCGAAGCTGTTTTCAAAAGTTATGTTTAACCTGAAATATTGTCTCAAACTGATGTTCTCAGACTGAGAGAATGACGTTTTCTAAGATTCTGCTGGAGCTCTGAATAGCAGTTTTCAAACATCAAATAAAGGATTTATATAGCTATATATATCAATTTGCATCTGAAATAAACAAGAGAAAAACTTATTCAAAGCTGTTTTCAAAAGTTATGTTTAACCTGAAATATTGTCTCAAACTGATGTTCTCAGACTGAGAGAATGACGTTTTCTAAGATTCTGCTGGAGCTCTGAATAGCAGTTTTCAAACATCAAATAAAGGGTTTATATAGCTATATATATCAATTTGCATCTGAAATAAACAAGAGAAACATTTATTCCAAGCTGTTTTCAAAAGTTATGTTTAACCTGAAATATTGTCTCAAACTGATGTTCTCAGACTGAGAGAATGACGTTTTCTAAGATTCTGCTGGAGCTCTGAATAGCAGTTTTCAAACATCAAATAAAGGGTTTATATAGCTATATATATCAATTTGCATCTGAAATAAACAAGAGAAACACTTATTCGAAGCTGTTTTCAAAAGTTATGTTTAACCTGAAACATTTTCTCAAACTGATGTTCTCAGACTGAGAGAATGACGTTTTCTAAGATTCTGCTGGAGCTCTGAATAGCAGTTTTCAAACATCAAATAAAGGGTTTATATAGCTATATATATCAATTTGCATCTGAAATAAACAAGAGAAACATTTATTCAAAGCTGTTTTCAAAAGTTATGTTTAACCTGAAATATTGTCTCAAACTGATCTTCTCCGACTGAGAGAATGACGTTTTCTAAGATTCTGCTGGAGCTCTGAATAACAGTTTTAAAACATCAAATAAAGGGTTTATATAGCTATATATATCAATTTGCATCTGAAATAAACAAAAGAAAAACTTATTCAAAGCTGTTTTCAAAAGTTATGTTTAACCTGAAATATTGTCTCAAACTGATGTTCTCAGACCGAGAGAATGACGTTTTCTAAGATTCTGCTGAAGCTCTGAATAGCAGTTTTCAAAGATCAAATAAAGGGTTTATATAGCTATATATATCAATTTGCATCTGAAATAAACAAGAGAAACACTTATTCGAAGCTGTTTTCAAAAGTTATGTTTAACCTGAAATATTGTCTCAAACTGATTGTTCTCAGACTGAGAGAATGACGTTTTCCAAGATTCTGCTGGAGCTCTGAATAACAGTTTTCAAACATCAAATAAAGGGTTTATATAGCTATATATATCAATTTGCATCTGAAAAAAACAAGAGAAACACTTATTCGAAGCTGTTTTCAAAAGTTATGTTTAACATGAAATATTGTCTCAAACTGATGTTAAACGGTTTATATAGCTATATATATCAATTTGCATCTGAAATAAACAAGAGAAACACTTATTCGAAGCTGTTTTCAAAAGTTATGTTTAACCTGAAATATTGTCTCAAACTGATGTTCTCAGACTGAGAGAATGACGTTTTCCAAGATTCTGCTGGAGCTCTGAATAACAGTTTTCAAACATCAAATAAAGGGTTTATATAGCTATATATATCAATTTGCATCTGAAATAAACAAGAGAAACACTTATTCGAAGCTGTTTTCAAAGGATATGTTTAAGTGAGACCTTCTCTAAATGTGATGTATTCAGACTGAGATGTATTTGATGTCCAATCCCGCCACCTTGTGGTTCTTCTTTTTTATCAACATTTCTCTTTTTTTTTCCACAATGCAATTCCCCCAAGCACCCTACCTGGTGCACAAACCAAACACCACCATGTCTTCTCCTTTGAATTTGATTGACAGGTCCACCAGAACGGTCTTGTAGATACAGCATTGCGTTGTCTAGTCCGAGCGAGTCTCAGAATGTTTTCACAGTCTTGGAAGTAGTGAACGCGGGCTAAGATGCTGCTGGAGCTCTGAATAACAGTTTTCAAACATCAAATAAAGGGTTTATATAGCTATATATATCAATTTGCATCTGAAATAAACAAAAGAAAAACTTATTCAAAGCTGTTTTCAAAAGTTATGTTTAACCTGAAATATTGTCTCAAACTGATGTTCTCAGACCGAGAGAATGACGTTTTCTAAGATTCTGCTGAAGCTCTGAATAGCAGTTTTCAAAGATCAAATAAAGGGTTTATATAGCTATATATATCAATTTGCATCTGAAATAAACAAGAGAAACACTTATTCGAAGCTGTTTTCAAAAGTTATGTTTAACCTGAAATATTGTCTCAAACTGATCTTCTCCGACTGAGAGAATGACGTTTTCTAAGATTCTGCTGGAGCTCTGAATAACAGTTTTAAAACATCAAATAAAGGGTTTATATAGCTATATATATCAATTTGCATCTGAAATAAACAAAAGAAAAACTTATTCAAAGCTGTTTTCAAAAGTTATGTTTAACCTGAAATATTGTCTCAAACTGATGTTCTCAGTCCGAGAGAATGACGTTTTCTAAGATTCTGCTGAAGCTCTGAATAGCAGTTTTCAAAGATCAAATAAAGGGTTTATATAGCTATATATATCAATTTGCATCTGAAATAAACAAGAGAAACACTTATTCGAAGCTGTTTTCAAAAGTTATGTTTAACCTGAAATATTGTCTCAAACTGATTGTTCTCAGACTGAGAGAATGACGTTTTCCAAGATTCTGCTGGAGCTCTGAATAACAGTTTTCAAACATCAAATAAAGGGTTTATATAGCTATATATATCAATTTGCATCTGAAAAAAACAAGAGAAACACTTATTCGAAGCTGTTTTCAAAAGTTATGTTTAACATGAAATATTGTCTCAAACTGATGTTAAACGGTTTATATAGCTATATATATCAATTTGCATCTGAAATAAACAAGAGAAACACTTATTCGAAGCTGTTTTCAAAAGTTATGTTTAACCTGAAATATTGTCTCAAACTGATGTTCTCAGACTGAGAGAATGACGTTTTCCAAGATTCTGCTGGAGCTCTGAATAACAGTTTTCAAACATCAAATAAAGGGTTTATATAGCTATATATATCAATTTGCATCTGAAATAAACAAGAGAAACACTTATTCGAAGCTGTTTTCAAAGGATATGTTTAAGTGAGACCTTCTCTAAATGTGATGTATTCAGACTGAGATGTATTTGATGTCCAATCCCGCCACCTTGTGGTTCTTCTTTTTTATCAACATTTCTCTTTTTTTTTCCACAATGCAATTCCCCCAAGCACCCTACCTGGTGCACAAACCAAACACCACCATGTCTTCTCCTTTGAATTTGATTGACAGGTCCACCAGAACGGTCTTGTAGATACAGCATTGCGTTGTCTAGTCCGAGCGAGTCTCAGAATGTTTTCACAGTCTTGAAAGTAGTGAACGCGGGCTAAGATGCTGCTGGAGCTCTGAATAACAGTTTTCAAACATCAAATAAAGGGTTTATATAGCTATATATATCAATTTGCATCTGAAATAAACAAGAGAAAAACATATTCAAAGCTGTTTTCAAAAATTATTTTTAACCTGAAATATTGTCTCAAACTGATGTTCTCAGACTGAGAGAATGACGTTTTCTAAGATTCTGCTGGAGCTCTGAATAGCAGTTTTCAAACTTCAAATAAAGGGTTTATATAGCTATATATATCAATTTGCATCTGAAATAAACAAGAGAAACACTTATTCGAAGCTGTTTTCAAAAGTTATGTTTAACCTGAAACATTGTCTCAAACTGATGTTCTCAGACTGAGAGAATGACGTTTTCCAAGATTCTGCTGGAGCTCTGAATAACAGTTTTAAAACATCAAATAAAGGGTTTATATAGCTATATATATCAATTTGCATCTGAAATAAACAAGAGAAACACTTATTCGAAGCTGTTTTCAAAAGTTATGTTTAACCTGAAATATTGTCTCAAACTGATGTTCTCAGACTGAGAGAATGACGTTTTCCAAGATTCTGCTGGAGCTCTGAATAGCAGTTTTCAAACATCAAATAAAGGGTTTATATAGCTATATATATCATTTTCCATCTGAAATAAACAAGAGAAACACTTATTCGAAGCTGTTTTCAAAGGATATGTTTAAGTGAGACCTTCTCTAAATGTGATGTATTCAGACTGAGATGTATTTGATGTCCAATCCCGCCACCTTGTGGTTCTTCTTTTTTATCAACATTTCTCTTTTTTTTCCCACAATGCAATTCCCCCAAGCACCCTACCTGGTGCACAAACCAAACACCACCATGTCTTCTCCTTTGAATTTGATTGACAGGTCCACCAGAACGGTCTTGTAGATACAGCATTGCGTTGTCTAGTCCGAGCGAGTCTCAGAATGTTTTCACAGTCTTGGAAGTAGTGAACGCGGGCTAAGATGCTGCTGGAGCTCTGAATAACAGTTTTCAAACATCAAATAAAGGGTTTATATAGCTATATATATCAATTTGCATCTGAAATAAACAAGAGAAAAACATATTCAAAGCTGTTTTCAAAAGTTATTTTTAACCTGAAATATTGTCTCAAACTGATGTTCTCAGACTGAGAGAATGACGTTTTCTAAGATTCTGCTGGAGCTCTGAATAGCAGTTTTCAAACTTCAAATAAAGGGTTTATATAGCTATATATATCAATTTGCATCTGAAATAAACAAGAGAAACACTTATTCGAAGCTGTTTTCAAAAGTTATGTTTAACCTGAAACATTGTCTCAAACTGATGTTCTCAGACTGAGAGAATGACGTTTTCTAAGATTCTGCTGGAGCTCTGAATAGCAGTTTTCAAACATCAAATAAAGGGTTTATATAGCTATATATATCAATTTGCATCTGAAATAAACAAGAGAAACATTTATTCGAAGCTGTTTTCAAAAGTTATGTTTAACCTGAAATATTGTCTCAAACTGATCTTCTCAGACTGAGAGAATGACGTTTTCCAAGATTCTGCTGGAGCTCTGAATAACAGTTTTAAAACATCAAATAAAGGGTTTATATAGCTATATATATCAATTTGCATCTGAAATAATCAAGAGAAACACTTATTCGAAGCTGTTTTCAAAAGTTATGTTTAACCTGAAATATTGTCTCAAACTGATGTTCTCAGACTGAGAGAATGACGTTTTCTAAGATTCTGCTGGAGCTCTGAATAGCAGTTTTCAAACATCAAATAAAGGGTTTATATAGCTATATATATCAATTTGCATCTGAAATAAACAAGAGAAACACTTATTCGAAGCTGTTTTCAAAAGTTATGTTTAACCTGAAACATTGTCTCAAACTGATGTTCTCAGACTGAGAGAATGACGTTTTCTAAGATTCTGCTGGAGCTCTGAATAGCAGTTTTCAAACATCAAATAAAGGGTTTATATAGCTATATATATCAATTTGCATCTGAAATAAACAAGAGAAACATTTATTCGAAGCTGTTTTCAAAAGTTATGTTTAACCTGAAATATTGTCTCAAACTGATCTTCTCAGACTGAGAGAATGACGTTTTCCAAGATTCTGCTGGAGCTCTGAATAACAGTTTTAAAACATCAAATAAAGGGTTTATATAGCTATATATATCAATTTGCATCTGAAATAAACAAGAGAAACACTTATTCAAAGCTGTTTTCAAAAGTTATGTTTAACCTGAAATATTGTCTCAAACTGATGTTCTCAGACTGAGAGAATGACGTTTTCTAAGATTCTGCTGGAGCTCTGAATAGCAGTTTTCAAACATCAAATAAAGGGTTTATATAGCTATATATATCAATTTGCATCTGAAATAAACAAGAGAAACACTTATTCGAAGCTGGTTTCAAAAGTTATGTTTAACCTGAAATATTGTCTCAAACTGATGTTCTCAGACCGAGAGAATGACGTTTTCTAAGATTCTGCTGAAGCTCTGAATAGCAGTTTTCAAAGATCAAATAAAGGGTTTATATAGCTATATATATCAATTTGCATCTGAAATAAACAAGAGAAACACTTATTCGAAGCTGTTTTCAAAAGTTATGTTTAACATGAAATATTGTCTCAAACTGATGTTAAACGGTTTATATAGCTATATATATCAATTTGCATCTGAAATAAACAAGAGAAACACTTATTCGAAGCTGTTTTCAAAAGTTATGTTTAACCTGAAATATTGTCTCAAACTGATGTTCTCAGACTGAGAGAATGACGTTTTCCAAGATTCTGCTGGAGCTCTGAATAACAGTTTTCAAACATCAAATAAAGGGTTTATATAGCTATATATATCAATTTGCATCTGAAATAAACAAGAGAAACACTTATTCGAAGCTGTTTTCAAAGGATATGTTTAAGTGAGACCTTCTCTAAATGTGATGTATTCAGACTGAGATGTATTTGATGTCCAATCCCGCCACCTTGTGGTTCTTCTTTTTTATCAACATTTCTCTTTTTTTTTCCACAATGCAATTCCCCCAAGCACCCTACCTGGTGCACAAACCAAACACCACCATGTCTTCTCCTTTGAATTTGATTGACAGGTCCACCAGAACGGTCTTGTAGATACAGCATTGCGTTGTCTAGTCCGAGCGAGTCTCAGAATGTTTTCACAGTCTTGGAAGTAGTGAACGCGGGCTAAGATGCTGCTGGAGCTCTGAATAACAGTTTTCAAACATCAAATAAAGGGTTTATATAGCTATATATAATTTGCATCTGAAATAAACAAGAGAAAAACATATTCAAAGCTGTTTTCAAAAGTTATTTTTAACCTGAAATATTTTCTCAAACTGATGTTCTCAGACTGAGAGAATGACGTTTTCTAAGATTCTGCTGGAGCTCTGAATAGCAGTTTTCAAACTTCAAATAAAGGGTTTATATAGCTATATATATCAATTTGCATCTGAAATAAACAAGAGAAACACTTATTCGAAGCTGTTTTCAAAAGTTATGTTTAACCTGAAACATTGTCTCAAACTGATGTTCTCAGACTGAGAGAATGACGTTTTCTAAGATTCTGCTGGAGCTCTGAATAGCAGTTTTCAAACATCAAATAAAGGGTTTATATAGCTATATATATCAATTTGCATCTGAAATAAACAAGAGAAAAACATTTATTCGAAGCTTTTTTCAAAAGTTATGTTTAACCTGAAATATTGTCTCAAACTGATCTTCTCAGACTGAGAGAATGACGTTTTCCAAGATTCTGCTGGAGCTCTGAATAACAGTTTTAAAACATCAAATAAAGGGTTTATATAGCTATATATATCAATTTGCATCTGAAATAAACAAGAGAAACACTTATTCGAAGCTGTTTTCAAAAGTTATGTTTAACCTGAAACATTGTCTCAAACTGATGTTCTCAGACTGTGAGAATGACGTTTTCTAAGATTCTGCTGGAGCTCTGAATAGCAGTTTTCAAACATCAAATAAAGGGTTTTTATAGCTATATATATCAATTTGCATCTGAAATAAACAAGAGAAACATTTATTCGAAGCTGTTTTCAAAAGTTATGTTTAACCTGAAATATTGTCTCAAACTGATCTTCTCAGACTGAGAGAATGACGTTTTCCAAGATTCTGCTGGAGCTCTGAATAACAGTTTTAAAACATCAAATAAAGGGTTTATATAGCTATATATATCAATTTGCATCTGAAATAAACAAGAGAAACACTTATTCGAAGCTGTTTTCAAAAGTTATGTTTAACCTGAAATATTGTCTCAAACTGATGTTCTCAGACTGAGAGAATGACGTTTTCTAAGATTCTGCTGGAGCTCTGAATAGCAGTTTTCAAACATCAAATAAAGGATTTATATAGCTATATATATCAATTTGCATCTGAAATAAACAAGAGAAAAACTTATTCAAAGCTGTTTTCAAAAGTTATGTTTAACCTGAAATATTGTCTCAAACTGATGTTCTCAGACTGAGAGAATGACGTTTTCTAAGATTCTGCTGGAGCTCTGAATAGCAGTTTTCAAACATCAAATAAAGGGTTTATATAGCTATATATATCAATTTGCATCTGAAATAAACAAGAGAAAAACATTTATTCGAAGCTTTTTTCAAAAGTTATGTTTAACCTGAAATATTGTCTCAAACTGATCGTCTCAGACTGAGAGAATGACGTTTTCCAAGATTCTGCTGGAGCTCTGAATAACAGTTTTAAAACATCAAATAAAGGGTTTATATAGCTATATATATCAATTTGCATCTGAAATAAACAAGAGAAACACTTATTCGAAGCTGTTTTCAAAAGTTATGTTTAACCTGAAACATTGTCTCAAACTGATGTTCTCAGACTGTGAGAATGACGTTTTCTAAGATTCTGCTGGAGCTCTGAATAGCAGTTTTCAAACATCAAATAAAGGGTTTTTATAGCTATATATATCAATTTGCATCTGAAATAAACAAGAGAAACATTTATTCGAAGCTGTTTTCAAAAGTTATGTTTAACCTGAAATATTGTCTCAAACTGATCTTCTCAGACTGAGAGAATGACGTTTTCCAAGATTCTGCTGGAGCTCTGAATAACAGTTTTAAAACATCAAATAAAGGGTTTATATAGCTATATATATCAATTTGCATCTGAAATAAACAAGAGAAACACTTATTCGAAGCTGTTTTCAAAAGTTATGTTTAACCTGAAATATTGTCTCAAACTGATGTTCTCAGACT
The DNA here is from genome assembly GCF_982586985.1 of Callionymus lyra. Classification (NCBI taxonomy): domain Eukaryota; kingdom Metazoa; phylum Chordata; class Actinopteri; order Syngnathiformes; family Callionymidae; genus Callionymus; species Callionymus lyra. The sequence continues at coordinate 541,475 of NW_028258551.1, forward strand.
GAGAGAATGACGTTTTCTAAGATTCTGCTGGAGCTCTGAATAGCAGTTTTCAAACATCAAATAAAGGATTTATATAGCTATATATATCAATTTGCATCTGAAATAAACAAGAGAAAAACTTATTCAAAGCTGTTTTCAAAAGTTATGTTTAACCTGAAATATTGTCTCAAACTGATGTTCTCAGACTGAGAGAATACGTTTTCTAAGATTCTGCTGGAGCTCTGAATAGCAGTTTTCAAACATCAAATAAAGGGTTTATATAGCTATATATATCAATTTGCATCTGAAATAAACAAGAGAAACATTTATTCGAAGCTGTTTTCAAAAGTCATGTTTAACCTGAAATATTGTCTCAAACTGATGTTCTCAGACTGAGAGAATGACGTTTTCTAAGATTCTGCTGGAGCTCTGAATAGCAGTTTTCAAACATCAAATAAAGGGTTTATATAGCTATATATATCAATTTGCATCTGAAATAAACAAGAGAAACACTTATTCGAAGCTGTTTTCAAAAGTTATGTTTAACCTGAAACATTGTCTCAAACTGATGTTCTCAGACTGTGAGAATGACGTTTTCTAAGATTCTGCTGGAGCTCTGAATAGCAGTTTTCAAACATCAAATAAAGGGTTTTTATAGCTATATATATCAATTTGCATCTGAAATAAACAAGAGAAACATTTATTCGAAGCTGTTTTCAAAAGTTATGTTTAACCTGAAATATTGTCTCAAACTGATCTTCTCAGACTGAGAGAATGACGTTTTCCAAGATTCTGCTGGAGCTCTGAATAACAGTTTTAAAACATCAAATAAAGGGTTTATATAGCTATATATATCAATTTGCATCTGAAATAAACAAGAGAAACACTTATTCGAAGCTGTTTTCAAAAGTTATGTTTAACCTGAAATATTGTCTCAAACTGATGTTCTCAGACTGAGAGAATGACGTTTTCTAAGATTCTGCTGGAGCTCTGAATAGCAGTTTTCAAACATCAAATAAAGGATTTATATAGCTATATATATCAATTTGCATCTGAAATAAACAAGAGAAAAACTTATTCAAAGCTGTTTTCAAAAGTTATGTTTAACCTGAAATATTGTCTCAAACTGATGTTCTCAGACTGAGAGAATGACGTTTTCTAAGATTCTGCTGGAGCTCTGAATAGCAGTTTTCAAACATCAAATAAAGGGTTTATATAGCTATATATATCAATTTGCATCTGAAATAAACAAGAGAAAAACATTTATTCGAAGCTTTTTTCAAAAGTTATGTTTAACCTGAAATATTGTCTCAAACTGATCTTCTCAGACTGAGAGAATGACGTTTTCCAAGATTCTGCTGGAGCTCTGAATAACAGTTTTAAAACATCAAATAAAGGGTTTATATAGCTATATATATCAATTTGCATCTGAAATAAACAAGAGAAACACTTATTCGAAGCTGTTTTCAAAAGTTATGTTTAACCTGAAACATTGTCTCAAACTGATGTTCTCAGACTGTGAGAATGACGTTTTCTAAGATTCTGCTGGAGCTCTGAATAGCAGTTTTCAAACATCAAATAAAGGGTTTTTATAGCTATATATATCAATTTGCATCTGAAATAAACAAGAGAAACATTTATTCGAAGCTGTTTTCAAAAGTTATGTTTAACCTGAAATATTGTCTCAAACTGATCTTCTCAGACTGAGAGAATGACGTTTTCCAAGATTCTGCTGGAGCTCTGAATAACAGTTTTAAAACATCAAATAAAGGGTTTATATAGCTATATATATCAATTTGCATCTGAAATAAACAAGAGAAACACTTATTCGAAGCTGTTTTCAAAAGTTATGTTTAACCTGAAATATTGTCTCAAACTGATGTTCTCAGACTGAGAGAATGACGTTTTCTAAGATTCTGCTGGAGCTCTGAATAGCAGTTTTCAAACATCAAATAAAGGATTTATATAGCTATATATATCAATTTGCATCTGAAATAAACAAGAGAAAAACTTATTCAAAGCTGTTTTCAAAAGTTATGTTTAACCTGAAATATTGTCTCAAACTGATGTTCTCAGACTGAGAGAATGACGTTTTCTAAGATTCTGCTGGAGCTCTGAATAGCAGTTTTCAAACATCAAATAAAGGGTTTATATAGCTATATATATCAATTTGCATCTGAAATAAACAAGAGAAAAACATTTATTCGAAGCTTTTTTCAAAAGTTATGTTTAACCTGAAATATTGTCTCAAACTGATCTTCTCAGACTGAGAGAATGACGTTTTCCAAGATTCTGCTGGAGCTCTGAATAACAGTTTTAAAACATCAAATAAAGGGTTTATATAGCTATATATATCAATTTGCATCTGAAATAAACAAGAGAAACACTTATTCGAAGCTGTTTTCAAAAGTTATGTTTAACCTGAAACATTGTCTCAAACTGATGTTCTCAGACTGTGAGAATGACGTTTTCTAAGATTCTGCTGGAGCTCTGAATAGCAGTTTTCAAACATCAAATAAAGGGTTTTTATAGCTATATATATCAATTTGCATCTGAAATAAACAAGAGAAACATTTATTCGAAGCTGTTTTCAAAAGTTATGTTTAACCTGAAATATTGTCTCAAACTGATCTTCTCAGACTGAGAGAATGACGTTTTCCAAGATTCTGCTGGAGCTCTGAATAACAGTTTTAAAACATCAAATAAAGGGTTTATATAGCTATATATATCAATTTGCATCTGAAATAAACAAGAGAAACACTTATTCGAAGCTGTTTTCAAAAGTTATGTTTAACCTGAAATATTGTCTCAAACTGATGTTCTCAGACTGAGAGAATGACGTTTTCTAAGATTCTGCTGGAGCTCTGAATAGCAGTTTTCAAACATCAAATAAAGGATTTATATAGCTATATATATCAATTTGCATCTGAAATAAACAAGAGAAAAACTTATTCAAAGCTGTTTTCAAAAGTTATGTTTAACCTGAAATATTGTCTCAAACTGATGTTCTCAGACTGAGAGAATACGTTTTCTAAGATTCTGCTGGAGCTCTGAATAGCAGTTTTCAAACATCAAATAAAGGGTTTATATAGCTATATATATCAATTTGCATCTGAAATAAACAAGAGAAACATTTATTCGAAGCTGTTTTCAAAAGTCATGTTTAACCTGAAATATTGTCTCAAACTGATGTTCTCAGACTGAGAGAATGACGTTTTCTAAGATTCTGCTGGAGCTCTGAATAGCAGTTTTCAAACATCAAATAAAGGGTTTATATAGCTATATATATCAATTTGCATCTGAAATAAACAAGAGAAACACTTATTCGAAGCTGTTTTCAAAAGTTATGTTTAACCTGAAACATTGTCTCAAACTGATGTTCTCAGACTGTGAGAATGACGTTTTCTAAGATTCTGCTGGAGCTCTGAATAGCAGTTTTCAAACATCAAATAAAGGGTTTTTATAGCTATATATATCAATTTGCATCTGAAATAAACAAGAGAAACATTTATTCGAAGCTGTTTTCAAAAGTTATGTTTAACCTGAAATATTGTCTCAAACTGATCTTCTCAGACTGAGAGAATGACGTTTTCCAAGATTCTGCTGGAGCTCTGAATAACAGTTTTAAAACATCAAATAAAGGGTTTATATAGCTATATATATCAATTTGCATCTGAAATAAACAAGAGAAACACTTATTCGAAGCTGTTTTCAAAAGTTATGTTTAACCTGAAATATTGTCTCAAACTGATGTTCTCAGACTGAGAGAATGACGTTTTCTAAGATTCTGCTGGAGCTCTGAATAGCAGTTTTCAAACATCAAATAAAGGATTTATATAGCTATATATATCAATTTGCATCTGAAATAAACAAGAGAAAAACTTATTCAAAGCTGTTTTCAAAAGTTATGTTTAACCTGAAATATTGTCTCAAACTGATGTTCTCAGACTGAGAGAATGACGTTTTCTAAGATTCTGCTGGAGCTCTGAATAGCAGTTTTCAAACATCAAATAAAGGGTTTATATAGCTATATATATCAATTTGCATCTGAAATAAACAAGAGAAAAACATTTATTCGAAGCTTTTTTCAAAAGTTATGTTTAACCTGAAATATTGTCTCAAACTGATCTTCTCAGACTGAGAGAATGACGTTTTCCAAGATTCTGCTGGAGCTCTGAATAACAGTTTTAAAACATCAAATAAAGGGTTTATATAGCTATATATATCAATTTGCATCTGAAATAAACAAGAGAAACACTTATTCGAAGCTGTTTTCAAAAGTTATGTTTAACCTGAAACATTGTCTCAAACTGATGTTCTCAGACTGTGAGAATGACGTTTTCTAAGATTCTGCTGGAGCTCTGAATAGCAGTTTTCAAACATCAAATAAAGGGTTTTTATAGCTATATATATCAATTTGCATCTGAAATAAACAAGAGAAACATTTATTCGAAGCTGTTTTCAAAAGTTATGTTTAACCTGAAATATTGTCTCAAACTGATCTTCTCAGACTGAGAGAATGACGTTTTCCAAGATTCTGCTGGAGCTCTGAATAACAGTTTTAAAACATCAAATAAAGGGTTTATATAGCTATATATATCAATTTGCATCTGAAATAAACAAGAGAAACACTTATTCGAAGCTGTTTTCAAAAGTTATGTTTAACCTGAAATATTGTCTCAAACTGATGTTCTCAGACTGAGAGAATGACGTTTTCTAAGATTCTGCTGGAGCTCTGAATAGCAGTTTTCAAACATCAAATAAAGGATTTATATAGCTATATATATCAATTTGCATCTGAAATAAACAAGAGAAAAACTTATTCAAAGCTGTTTTCAAAAGTTATGTTTAACCTGAAATATTGTCTCAAACTGATGTTCTCAGACTGAGAGAATGACGTTTTCTAAGATTCTGCTGGAGCTCTGAATAGCAGTTTTCAAACATCAAATAAAGGGTTTATATAGCTATATATATCAATTTGCATCTGAAATAAACAAGAGAAAAACATTTATTCGAAGCTTTTTTCAAAAGTTATGTTTAACCTGAAATATTGTCTCAAACTGATCTTCTCAGACTGAGAGAATGACGTTTTCCAAGATTCTGCTGGAGCTCTGAATAACAGTTTTAAAACATCAAATAAAGGGTTTATATAGCTATATATATCAATTTGCATCTGAAATAAACAAGAGAAACACTTATTCGAAGCTGTTTTCAAAAGTTATGTTTAACCTGAAACATTGTCTCAAACTGATGTTCTCAGACTGTGAGAATGACGTTTTCTAAGATTCTGCTGGAGCTCTGAATAGCAGTTTTCAAACATCAAATAAAGGGTTTTTATAGCTATATATATCAATTTGCATCTGAAATAAACAAGAGAAACATTTATTCGAAGCTGTTTTCAAAAGTTATGTTTAACCTGAAATATTGTCTCAAACTGATCTTCTCAGACTGAGAGAATGACGTTTTCCAAGATTCTGCTGGAGCTCTGAATAACAGTTTTAAAACATCAAATAAAGGGTTTATATAGCTATATATATCAATTTGCATCTGAAATAAACAAGAGAAACACTTATTCGAAGCTGTTTTCAAAAGTTATGTTTAACCTGAAATATTGTCTCAAACTGATGTTCTCAGACTGAGAGAATGACGTTTTCTAAGATTCTGCTGGAGCTCTGAATAGCAGTTTTCAAACATCAAATAAAGGATTTATATAGCTATATATATCAATTTGCATCTGAAATAAACAAGAGAAAAACTTATTCAAAGCTGTTTTCAAAAGTTATGTTTAACCTGAAATATTGTCTCAAACTGATGTTCTCAGACTGAGAGAATGACGTTTTCTAAGATTCTGCTGGAGCTCTGAATAGCAGTTTTCAAACATCAAATAAAGGGTTTATATAGCTATATATATCAATTTGCATCTGAAATAAACAAGAGAAACATTTATTCGAAGCTGTTTTCAAAAGTCATGTTTAACCTGAAATATTGTCTCAAACTGATGTTCTCAGACTGAGAGAATGACGTTTTCTAAGATTCTGCTGGAGCTCTGAATAGCAGTTTTCAAACATCAAATAAAGGGTTTATATAGCTATATATATCAATTTGCATCTGAAATAAACAAGAGAAACACTTATTCGAAGCTGTTTTCAAAAGTTATGTTTAACCTGAAACATTGTCTCAAACTGATGTTCTCAGACTGAGAGAATGACGTTTTCTAAGATTCTGCTGGAGCTCTGAATAGCAGTTTTCAAACATCAAATAAAGGGTTTATATAGCTATATATATCATTTTCCATCTGAAATAAACAAGAGAAACACTTATTCGAAGCTGTTTTCAAAAGTTATGGTTAACCTGAAATATTGTCTCAAACTGATGTTCTCAGACTGAGAGAATGACGTTTTCTAAGATTCTGCTGGAGCTCTGAATAGCAGTTTTCAAACATCAAATAAAGGGTTTATATAGCTATATATATCAATTTGCATCTGAAATAATCAAGAGAAACACTTATTCGAAGCTGTTTTCAAAAGTTATGTTTAACCTGAAATATTGTCTCAAACTGATGTTCTCAGACTGAGAGAATGACGTTTTCTAAGATTCTGCTGGAGCTCTGAATAGCAGTTTTCAAACATCAAATAAAGGGTTTATATAGCTATATATATCAATTTGCATCTGAAATAAACAAGAGAAACACTTATTCGAAGCTGTTTTCAAAAGTTATGTTTAACCTGAAACATTGTCTCAAACTGATGTTCTCAGACTGAGAGAATGACGTTTTCTAAGATTCTGCTGGAGCTCTGAATAGCAGTTTTCAAACATCAAATAAAGGGTTTATATAGCTATATATATCAATTTGCATCTGAAATAAACAAGAGAAACATTTATTCGAAGCTGTTTTCAAAAGTTATGTTTAACCTGAAATATTGTCTCAAACTGATCTTCTCAGACTGAGAGAATGACGTTTTCCAAGATTCTGCTGGAGCTCTGAATAACAGTTTTAAAACATCAAATAAAGGGTTTATATAGCTATATATATCAATTTGCATCTGAAATAAACAAGAGAAACACTTATTCGAAGCTGTTTTCAAAAGTTATGTTTAACCTGAAATATTGTCTCAAACTGATGTTCTCAGACCGACAGAATGACGTTTTCTAAGATTCTGCTGGAGCTCTGAATAGCAGTTTTCAAACATCAAATAAAGGGTTTATATAGCTATATATATCAATTTGCATCTGAAATAAACAAGAGAAACATTTATTCGAAGCTGTTTTCAAAAGTTATGTTTAACCTGAAATATTGTCTCAAACTGATCTTCACAGGCTGAGAGAATGACGTTTTCCAAGATTCTGCTGAAGCTCTGAATAGCAGTTTTCAAACATCAAATAAAGGGTTTATATAGCTATATATATCAATTTGCATCTGAAATAAACAAGAGAAACACTTATTCGAAGCTGTTTTCAAAAGTTATGTTTAACCTGAAATATTGTCTCAAACTGATGTTCTCAGACCGAGAGAATGACGTTTTCTAAGATTCTGCTGGAGCTCTGAATAGCAGTTTTCAAACATCAAATAAAGGGTTTATATAGCTATATATATCAATTTGCATCCGAAATAAACAAGAGAAACACTTATTCAAAGCTGTTTTCAAAAGTTATGTTTAACCTGAAATATTGTCTCAAACTGATTTTCTCAGACTGAGAGAATGACGTTTTCTAAGATTCTGCTGGAGCTCTGAATAGCAGTTTTCAAACATCAAATAAAGGGTTTATATAGCTATATATATATCAATTTGCATCTGAAATAAACAAGAGAAACACTTATTCGAAGCTGTTTTCAAAAGTTATGTTTAACCTGAAATATTGTCTCAAACTGATGTTCTCAGACTGAGAGAATGACGTTTTCTAAGATTCTGCTGGAGCTCTGAATAGCAGTTTTCAAACATCAAATAAAGGGTTTATATAGCTATATATATCAATTTCCATCTGAAATAAACAAGAGAAACACTTATTCGAAGCTGTTTTCAAAAGTTATGTTTAACCTGAAACATTGTCTCAAACTGATGTTCTCAGACTGAGAGAATGACGTTTTCTAAGATTCTGCTGGAGCTCTGAATAGCAGTTTTCAAACATCAAATAAAGGGTTTATATAGCTATATATATCAATTTGCATCTGAAATAAACAAGAGAAACATTTATTCTAAGCTGTTTTCAAAAGTTATGTTTAACCTGAAATATTGTCTCAAACTGATCTTCTCAGACTGAGAGAATGACGTTTTCCAAGATTCTGCTGGAGCTCTGAATAACAGTTTTAAAACATCAAATAAAGGGTTTATATAGCTATATATATCAATTTGCATCTGAAATAAACAAAAGAAAAACTTATTCAAAGCTGTTTTCAAAAGTTATGTTTAACCTGAAATATTGTCTCAAACTGATGTTCTCAGACCGAGAGAATGACGTTTTCTAAGATTCTGCTGGAGCTCTGAATAGCAGTTTTCAAACATCAAATAAAGGGTTTATATAGCTATATATATCAATTTGCATCTGGAATAAACAAGAGAAACACTTATTCGAAGCTGTTTTCAAAAGTTATGTTTAACCTGAAATATTGTCTCAAACTGATGTTCTCAGACTGAGAGAATGACGTTTTCTAAGATTCTGCTGGAGCTCTGAATAGCAGTTTTCAAACATCAAATAAAGGGTTTATATAGCTATATATATCAATTTGCATCTGAAATAAACAAAAGAAAAACTTATTCAAAGCTGTTTTCAAAAGTTATGTTTAACCTGAAATATTGTCTCAAACTGATGTTCTCAGACCGAGAGAATGACGTTTTCTAAGATTCTGCTGGAGCTCTGAATAGCAGTTTTCAAACATCAAATAAAGGGTTTATATAGCTATATATATCAATTTGCATCTGAAATAAACAAGAGAAACACTTATTCGAAGCTGTTTTCAAAAGTTATGTTTAACCTGAAATATTGTCTCAAACTGATGTTCTCAGACTGAGAGAATGACGTTTTCTAAGATTCTGCTGGAGCTCTGAATAGCAGTTTTCAAACATCAAATAAAGGGTTTATATAGCTATATATATCAATTTGCATCTGAAATAAACAAGAGAAACACTTATTCGAAGCTGGTTTCAAAAGTTATGTTTAACCTGAAATATTGTCTCAAACTGATGTTCTCAGACCGAGAGAATGACGTTTTCTAAGATTCTGCTGAAGCTCTGAAAAGCAGTTTTCAAATATCAAATAAAGGGTTTATATAGCTATATATATCAATTTGCATCTGAAATAAACAAGAGAAACACTTATTCGAAGCTGTTTTCAAAAGTTATGTTTAATCTGAAATATTGTCTCAAACTGATTGTTCTCAGACTGAGAGAATGACGTTTTCCAAGATTCTGCTGGAGCTCTGAATAACAGTTTTCAAACATCAAATAAAGGGTTTATATAGCTATATATATCAATTTGCATCTGAAATAAACAAGAGAAACACTTATTCGAAGCTGTTTTCAAAGGATATGTTTAAGTGAGACCTTCTCTAAATGTGATGTATTCAGACTGAGATGTATTTGATGTCCAATCCCGCCACCTTGTGGTTCTTCTTTTTTATCAACATTTCTCTTTTTTTTTCCACAATGCAATTCCCCCAAGCACCCTACCTGGTGCACAAACCAAACACCACCATGTCTTCTCCTTTGAATTTGATTGACAGGTCCACCAGAACGGTCTTGTAGATACAGCATTGCGTTGTCTAGTCCGAGCGAGTCTCAGAATGTTTTCACAGTCTTGGAAGTAGTGAACGCGGGCTAAGATGCTGCTGGAGCTCTGAATAACAGTTTTCAAACATCAAATAAAGGGTTTATATAGCTATATATATCAATTTGCATCTGAAATAAACAAGAGAAACACTTATTCGAAGCTGTTTTCAAAAGTTATGTTTAACCTGAAATATTGTCTCAAACTGATGTTCTCAGACTGAGAGAATGACGTTTTCTAAGATTCTGCTGGAGCTCTGAATAGCAGTTTTCAAACATCAAATAAAGGGTTTATATAGCTATATATCAATTTGCATCTGAAATAAACAAGAGAAACACTTATTCGAAGCTGTTTTCAAAAGTTATGTTTAACATGAAATACTGTCTCAAACTGATGTTCTCAGACTGAGAGAATGACGTTTTCTAAGATTCTGCTGGAGCTCTGAATAGCAGTTTTCAAACATCAAATAAAGGATTTATATAGCTATATATATCAATTTGCATCTGAAATAAACAAGAGAAAAACTTATTCAAAGCTGTTTTCAAAAGTTATGTTTAACCTGAAATATTGTCTCAAACTGATGTTCTCAGACTGAGAGAATGACGTTTTCTAAGATTCTGCTGGAGCTCTGAATAGCAGTTTTCAAACATCAAATAAAGGGTTTATATAGCTATATATATCAATTTGCATCTGAAATAAACAAGAGAAACATTTATTCCAAGCTGTTTTCAAAAGTTATGTTTAACCTGAAATATTGTCTCAAATTGATGTTCTGAGACTGAGAGAATGACGTTTTCTAAGATTCTGCTGGAGCTCTGTATAGCAGTTTTCAAACATCAAATAAAGGGTTTATATAGCTATATATATCAATTTGCATCTGAAATAAACAAGAAAAAAACGTATTCAAAGCTGTTTTCATAAGTTATTTTTAACCTGAAATATTGTCTCAAACTGATGTTCTCAGACTGAGAGAATGACGTTTTCTAAGATTCTGCTGGAGCTCTGAATAGCAGTTTTCAAACATCAAATAAAGGGTTTGTATAGCTATATATATCAATTTGCATCTGAAATAAACAAGAGAAACACTTATTCGAAGCTGTTTTCAAAAGTTATGTTTAACCTGAAACATAGTCTCAAACTGATGTTCTCAGACTGAGAGAATGACGTTTTCTAAGATTCTGCTGGAGCTCTGAATAGCAGTTTTCAAACATCAAATAAAGGGTTTATATAGCTATATATATCAATTTGCATCTGGAATAAACAAGAGAAACACTTATTCGAAGCTGTTTTCAAAAGTTATGTTTAACCTGAAATATTGTCTCAAACTGATTGTTCTCAGACTGAGAGAATGACGTTTTCCAAGATTCTGCTGGAGCTCTGAATAACAGTTTTCAAACATCAAATAAAGGGTTTATATAGCTATATATATATCAATTTGCATCTGAAAAAAACAAGAGAAACACTTATTCGAAGCTGTTTTCAAAAGTTATGTTTAACATGAAATATTGTCTCAAACTGATGTTAAACGGTTTATATAGCTATATATATCAATTTGCATCTGAAATAAACAAGAGAAACACTTATTCGAAGCTGTTTTCAAAAGTTATGTTTAACCTGAAATATTGTCTCAAACTGATGTTCTCAGACTGAGAGAATGACGTTTTCCAAGATTCTGCTGGAGCTCTGAATAACAGTTTTCAAACATCAAATAAAGGGTTTATATAGCTATATATATCAATTTGCATCTGAAATAAACAAGAGAAACACTTATTCGAAGCTGTTTTCAAAGGATATGTTTAAGTGAGACCTTCTCTAAATGTGATGTATTCAGACTGAGATGTATTTGATGTCCAATCCCGCCACCTTGTGGTTCTTCTTTTTTATCAACATTTCTCTTTTTTTTTCCACAATGCAATTCCCCCAAGCACCCTACCTGGTGCACAAACCAAACACCACCATGTCTTCTCCTTTGAATTTGATTGACAGGTCCACCAGAACGGTCTTGTAGATACAGCATTGCGTTGTCTAGTCCGAGCGAGTCTCAGAATGTTTTCACAGTCTTGGAAGTAGTGAACGCGGGCTAAGATGCTGCTGGAGCTCTGAATAACAGTTTTCAAACATCAAATAAAGGGTTTATATAGCTATATATATCAATTTGCATCTGAAATAAACAAGAGAAAAACATATTCAAAGCTGTTTTCAAAAGTTATTTTTAACCTGAAATATTGTCTCAAACTGATGTTCTCAGACCGAGAGAATGACGTTTTCTAAGATTCTGCTGGAGCTCTGAATAGCAGTTTTCAAACATCAAATAAAGGGTTTATATAGCTATATATATCAATTTGCATCTGAAATAAACAAGAGAAACACTTATTCGAAGCTGGTTTCAAAAGTTATGTTTAACCTGAAATATTGTCTCAAACTGATGTTCTCAGACTGAGAGAATGACGTTTTCCAAGATTCTGCTGGAGCTCTGAATAACAGTTTTCAAACATCAAATAAAGGGTTTATATAGCTATATATATCAATTTGCATCTGAAATAAACAAGAGAAACACTTATTCGAAGCTGTTTTCAAAGGATATGTTTAAGTGAGACCTTCTCTAAATGTGATGTATTCAGACTGAGATGTATTTGATGTCCAATCCCGCCACCTTGTGGTTCTTCTTTTTTATCAACATTTCTCTTTTTTTTTCCACAATGCAATTCCCCCAAGCACCCTACCTGGTGCACAAACCAAACACCACCATGTCTTCTCCTTTGAATTTGATTGACAGGTCCACCAGAACGGTCTTGTAGATACAGCATTGCGTTGTCTAGTCCGAGCGAGTCTCAAAATGTTTTCACAGTCTTGGAAGTAGTGAACGCGGGCTAAGATGCTGCTGGAGCTCTGAATAACAGTTTTCAAACATCAAATAAAGGGTTTATATAGCTATATATATCAATTTGCATCTGAAATAAACAAGAGAAAAACATATTCAAAGCTGTTTTCAAAAGTTATTTTTAACCTGAAATATTGTCTCAAACTGATGTTCTCAGACCGAGAGAATGACGTTTTCTAAGATTCTGCTGGAGCTCTGAATATCAGTTTTCAAACATCAAATAAAGGGTTTATATAGCTATATATATCAATTTGCATCTGAAATAAACAAGAGAAACACTTATTCGAAGCTGGTTTCAAAAGTTATGTTTAACCTGAAATATTGTCTCAAACTGATGTTCTCAGACTAAGAGAATGAAGTTTTCCAAGATTCTGCTGGAGCTCTGAAATGCAGTTTTCAAACATCAAATAAAGGGTTTATATAGCTATATATATCAATTTGCATCTGAAATAAACAAGAGAAACACTTATTCGAAGCTGTTTTCAAAAGTTATGTTTAACCTGAAATATTGTCTCAAACTGATGTTCTCAGACTGAGAGAATGAAGTTTTCCAAGATTCTGCTTGAGCTCTGAATAGCAGTTTTCAAACATCACATTAAGGGTTTATATAGCTATATATATCAATTTGCATCTGAAATAAACAAGAGAAAAACTTATTCAAAGCTGTTTTCAAAAGTTATGTTTAACCTGAAATATTGTCTCAAACTGATGTTCTCAGACTGAGAGAATGACGTTTTCTAAGATTCTGCTGGAGCTCTGAATAGCAGTTTTCAAACATCAAATAAAGGGTTTATATAGCTATATATCAATTTGCATCTGAAATAAACAAGAGAAACACTTATTCAAAGCTGTTTTCAAAAGTTATGTTTAACCTGAAATATTGTCTCAAACTGATCTTCTCAGACTGAGAGAATGACGTTTTCTAAGATTCTGCTGGAGCTCTGAATAACAGTTTTCTAACATCAAATAAAGGGTTTATATAGCTATATATATCAATTTGCATCTGAAATAAACAAGAGAAACACTTATTCGAAGCTGTTTTTAAAAGTTATGTTTAACCTGAAATATTGTCTCAAACTGATGTTCTCAGACCGAGAGAATGACGTTTTCTAAGATTCTGCTGGAGCTCTGAATAGCAGTTTTCAAACATCAAATAAAGGGTTTATATAGCTATATATATCATTTTCCATCTGAAATAAACAAGAGAAACACTTATTCGAAGCTGTTTTCAAAAGTTATGTTTAACCTGAAATATTGTCTCAAACTGATGTTCTCAGACTGAGAGAATGACGTTTTCTAAGATTCTGCTGGAGCTCTGTATAGCAGTTTTCAAACATCAAATAAAGGGTTTATATAGCTATATATATCAATTTGCATCTGAAATAAACAAGAGAAAAACTTATTCAAAGCTGTTTTCAAAAGTTATGTTTAACCTGAAATATTGTCTCAAACTGATGTTCTCAGACTGAGAGAATGACGTTTTCTAAGATTCTGCTGGAGCTCTGAATAGCAGTTTTCAAACATCAAATAAAGGGTTTATATAGCTATATATATCAATTTGCATCTGAAATAAACAAGAGAAACACTTATTCGAAGCTGTTTTCAAAAGTTATGTTTAACCTGAAATATTGTCTCAAACTGATGTTCTCAGACTGAGAGAATGACGTTTTCTAAGATTCTGCTGGAGCTCTGAATAGCAGTTTTCAAACATCAAATAAAGGGTTTATATAGCTATATATATCAATTTGCATCTGAAATAAACAAGAGAAACACTTATTCGAAGCTGTTTTCAAAAGTTATGTCTAACCTGAAATATTGTCTCAAACTGATGTTCTCAGACTGAGAGAATGACGTTTTCTAAGATTCTGCTGGAGCTCTGAATAACAGTTTTCTAACATCAAATAAAGGGTTGATATAGCTATATATATCAATTTGCATCTGAAATAAACAAGAGAAACACTTATTCGAAGCTGTTTTCAAAAGTTATGTTTAACCTGAAATATTGTCTCAAACTGATGTTCTCAGACTAAGAGAATGAAGTTTTCCAAGATTCTGCTGGAGCTCTGAATAGCAGTTTTCAAACATCAAATAAAGGGTTTATATAGCTATATATATCAATTTGCATCTGAAATAAACAAGAGAAACACTTATTCGAAGCTGTTTCAAAAGTTATGTTTAACCTGAAATATTGTCTCAAACTGATGTTCTCAGACTGAGAGAATGACGTTTTCCAAGATTCTGCTGGAGCTCTGAATAGCAGTTTTCAAACATCAAATAAAGGGTTTATATAGCTATATATATATATATATATATATATATTTGCATCTGAAATAAACAAGAGAAAAACTTATTCAAAGCTGTTTTCAAAAGTTATGTTTAACCTGAAATATTGTCTCAAACTGATGTTCTCAGACTGAGAGAATGACGTTTTCTAAGATTCTGCTGGAGCTCTGAATAGCAGTTTTCAAACATCAAATAAAGGGTTTATATAGCTATATATATCAATTTGCATCTGAAATAAACAAGAGAAACACTTATTCCAAGCTGTTTTCAAAAGTTATGTTTAACCTTGAAGACATATTCTAAATTAATTTCCTATAGGTGTATCCATTGATGAGTTGAATGTATGTCCTTTGTGTAATCAACTGTTAAACATTGATAATGTCATCTCTCATTCAGATCTTAAACATCCTGTGTTGTGTTTTACGACAGCTCTCTTCCTCACAGCAGGGGTTATGAAGTTTCAGGGCTCAGGGGCTCTGGCCAATTGTGTCTTAACTTTTATGGCCCTTGGTGACATGGCTTAAAGGTGACTGTGAAGATAACATACTGTATGTATTGGGGGAGGAAGGATAAAGCCACAGTAACAAATGTTGTGATTGTTTAGACAAGGATGTTCCCGACTTTTGAAGTATCAGGACACGGAATTTAGGGCCCTCGAACCTGGTTGGAGATAACAGGTGTGAAGGAGGTCAGGAGATTCTTTGTTTAGATTAGTGATCAGATCAAACAACATCTGTTGTTCATTATGGAGTCAGATTTGGTTCTGGGAGTGTCTTGAGTGTCTTGGCTTTAAAAGACGAGACGATCTAAAGATTAAGGGCCACTCTCTGGGAGGACCTGGGTGAGCCAGGATGACTGACAGAGATTGGACCAAGCGCTGGAACTGTGGTATTTCTGAACAATTTGAATAATTTGCATTTCTTTGTTAAACTGTTGTATTTAAGGTCTTGTAAGGCCTACTTTGGTAATCATACTTTGTTATTAATAAATTGACTGTTTTAATTCTAAAATGTCACTCTTCCTTGGATCAAACGAATGCGCAGAACTCATTAGACAGGAAAGAGATTTGAGTTCCTTTAAATTGGTGGACCCTCGACGTGATCCAGGGAGGAAAGACGACTCCGGTTGAGGTGACGGGGCCTGGATTCCTGGACTCAAAAATTACAAGCTGCGCAGCATAAAACGGTAAGAAGACACCACTTTATTGATTAGAAGTCTTCTTTTGAGTCCAGATCCAGGTTTCGTGGCTGAGATCAAGATAAATTTAAATTTAAATAAGTATAGAGCAAAGTGTGTTTGATTGTTCGGAAATACCAGAGGTTGATTGTTAAATTTTGTTGTTGTTGTTAAATATGTGTAAGGAATAAGGTCAGATGTGCTGCTTTTGATTTGAAATTTTATAAAGTAAGAAAATAAGGGTCATTTTTGATTTAATGAATCAAGTTTTATGAACCTAAAGGGTGTCAACATAAATAACTTGTTCATTGAATGAGAAATGATCATAAGCTGTTAAAATTGATAAAGTTAAAAAATAAGGGTCGTTTTTGATTTAATGAAGCAAGTTGTACGAACCTGAGGGGGTCGACACAAACAACTTGTTCATTGAATAGGAAATGATCATAAGCTGTTAAAATTAAAAAGTAAAAAAATAAGGGTCATTGTTGATGCAATGAGACAAGTTGTATGAACCCAACTTGTTCATTGAATTAAACATGATCATAAAATGTTAAGATTAAATCAATAAGGGTTGTGACTACTTTCACGATCATAGAAAAGCAGACACATCTGGAAGAAAAAATAAATAAAAAATAGATAAATAATAAAATTAAAATCAAAATAGAAATGAAACAAATATTTTAATAAAGGCTTAGGCTTAAGACGCCTAATATTGATTGGGAATCAATGCCTTTAAGGTTTGGAACCTGCGTTCTCCTCGGGCTGGGCCCGGAGTATTGAGTTGTATCAATAACTTGAAGAACCGAAAAAGGTTGGAGGCCTTGGGGTCTGATCCGCCCCTTAAGAACCCAAGGAGTTAGACTCCAAGTTCAAACTAGGTTGAGTCTTTATAAAAAAAAAAAGGTTAGGAACCTGCGTTCTCCTCTGGATGAGGCCGGAGTATTGAGTTGTATCAATAACGAGAAGAACCGAAAGGGTTGGAGGCCCTGGTAATTTACAACCAAAAGAACCCAGAGTGGGACTCTGTGTTTGAACTAGGTTTAATTAAAGACGTCATTTTTGTTAGTTTTGTTTTGCTTTGTATTGTGATAATAGCTTGATTTTGTGTTGTTAAGAAGTTAATTTTCTATGAAGTTGAAATTAATCTGTGGTTCGAAGTGGAATTTTGGGTGCAGCCTGCTGAGCTGAGGAAAAAACCTACAATCTTGTCCTTTTTTAGGTGAATCCCTGGACTAAAACGCAGACAGAGCGTTGATAAAACAAATTCCCTTGAACTAAAACGTATAACATCTTTAATGTTACGTTTTTCTTTTATATTTCCTTTGATATCAAACTTACAGCGTCTTTGAACGTTGCATTTTTTCTTCTTTTACGTTCCTAATTTACAGCCGCTGTGCTGAGAAACGTCTGTGGACGTTTTCATTTCTTGTAACAAAATGAGTGTGGAAATTGACCGGGAGAAAGAATGGTTTGACTGGGGAATGGTTCCACGGTGTGGTGAATCTGTTGGGATGCAACTTGAAAAAATATTCGAGCAAATGAGAAGTTCTGTCCCAACAGCCAAGGATGCAAAGGAAGTTGAAAAAGAGGGATGTGCAGAGAAATGTTGGAAGGAGAGTGTCTCTGAGAGGAGAAATGAGGGGGAAATTCCCCACAACCCCCGAAATACAGAAACACAGGAGAAACCTGGAACTACATGCAGGATCACGGCAAACATCCACGTCACTCGACCATCTGATCGACGGGAGGAAAGCAGACAACTTTCTAAAGCCAGTGACTTGACATGGAACTATTGACGACCCAAGGGACTTCTGACTTGGTAATATGAACACAAAAATACACTCATTATGAATGGTTTGGAAAACTAGGCCTTAAAATATTGTTATTGAAAATAAAAATTCCTATTAAAAATACCAAATTGATAAGAACTGAATACAATAAATTACTCGAAAGAAAATAATTAAGATTATAGCGCTAAAAATCCTATACCAATAAAAAGTAATAATAGGTCAAAAGATAAAGGCTTTTAAATAAATAAAAATAAAACATATAAGAGGAAATACTTAATATTTCCTTTGTTCCTCAACATCAGTGAAAAGACAAGAAACTAACTGTTAAAGATAAAAATGAATTTGAACATATTAAAGTAAAACCAGTTCCATTATTGAACAGGCTCATTGTTGGACAGAGTTCTGTCATGGAGTAACACATGTCTTAACAGGGGGGATGGTAAGGTCAAAAGGACGCTGTGTAGCAACACGCATCCCTCCATACTGTGAATTTTACTTTTTGTAAATCTTAGTTTAAAAGCTTAAAAACACAACCCACATTGTATCATGAGGTTAAATCTAGTTGGTTTTATGGTTGTTCTGTGAATTTATGTTGCTTGACTCTATTTGGTTGGACTATGGAAGTATTTGTCTTGGCTGATAAGAGTAATGGTTACTTGTTTAAATTGTGAGCTAAAGTTAGTCCTTGTTGTAAAGTTTCGACTCTGACTGAGATTGTTCTTTGTGGCTTGTTTGTTTACTCTGAGACTGTGTCAGCTGTTTTAACATCTAGGATTGTTTAAATTAGGTATATTTTTTAGGTTTTCAAGATCATTTTATAATTCAAAGCAAGTTCTGCTCCACTGAGTGTTTTCTTGTCCATGACATGAAATTAGACTGAACCTCTAGAGGGAGGAGCTCTATCTGTGGGATTGTTCACTACTTGGGGTTAGACTCTGAGATCTGTTCCTGTCCTACTAACACACTCCTTCCACTCTGTGACTTTTAACAAATTTGAGACATAGTGTCCATCTAATTACACTTTTTCAAAAAAGCTTTTCTTTTATGGAGATGAAATTTTCTGTCAAACAATCAAAGTACTATGGGTCACAGTGAAACATCAGAAAATGACCATTACTTTGACAAACAATTTTCTGGGGTCCGACAGTCATCACAACAAATGTTTGGTTTAAGAAAAAGGCAAAGTGGCTTCTCTCCCCTCTACTGTTATCACTCTCGCCCTATGAAGCAGCCTGATTCAGGAGAGTATGGAAGGCTGGTTCGCTTATGACGGGTAAGATCCTGACTAAAACCATGGGACAACCTAAGACAGGCACAGTCACGATTACTTGACCTAAGTCCCGTGAGAAGATTTCTCACTGATGGGACCATGCAGGTGATGCTGGTGAGCTGAGGTGGAAGAGAAAGTTTGTCAGAACCCTGTCTGATGACACGACGAAGCCACTCATGGGTCATGTTTTGCGAAACAGGCCAAAACCAATACATTGACTGATCCCATGAGGATGTTTGTAGCTGAAGAAAATCCTCCTTTTCTTGCATGATATTGTCTTCTTGACATTTTCTTGTCCGTTAATTGAAAGCATTGAAAGCTCTGATTTAAAATAGAAAAGGGGAATTCTCTGTAGAGAAGATTTTGAGATTTTTATTTTTGATTGGGAAGTATAATTCTCTAGTAGAAGAGATTCTGAACAGTCATAACTGTGAGACGGTGTAATGTAGGGAGTTAGGAAATTTAAGTGAAATGGAATTGCATAAAAAACGGGAAGTAAACTATCCTTTTATCTGCTACTTTTGGAAAGAAAAAGGGATAAAAGGATAGGAAGAAGATATATGGTTGAAAATGTAGTATCATTGAATTGGGATAATTTTTAGGATAAGTATTGCTACATGATATTCTGATTGTAAATGATTTGATACGCTGACTGGTTTGGAGTGACAGGCTTGACAACAGAACAATCTCAGATCTACTTTGAAGATGAAAGAGGAAACTTGTTAATTTGTGTTTAGGAATGTTGAGACTTTACCAACCAGAAGTGAATGAATAATCGAGGTGATAAAGAAGTTAATGAAGAAGTTGATTCTTAATTCAGTCTGTTGAGGTCTGTAAGTAAAAATAATTTTTAACTTAGATTTGAAAAGTAATGACGAGGCTTGATACATTGTCATTAGCGCTGATGGCAGTGAGATCATGTCCTATGAAGGATTTTATAGAAGTGATAATTGATAATACAATTAAAATGATTGATTTTCAGATTCTTTAGGGAACAGTTTGGTGTGTGTCATAAAGAAAAATATAAATACTTTAAATAACTATGGGGGTTAGAATATTTTTGGGAACTTTTGATAATTGTTGATTTGATGATTACTTTAAAATAGTTAATTTCTAAACTTAAACTGGAAATCACTTATTATGAATTTGATTTGTGTAAAGTTTAATAAAAAAAAAAAAAAAGGAAAAAAAACGTTATGAGTCGAACAACTGGATAAATGAATTGAAGAAAGAACATTTAAAAGAAATAACCGCTTTATATTTGAATCATCAGTTTGATCAGATGATAACTGAACTTATGCATTTGACTGACTTACAGACATGACATGACGTAGACCGAACACTGTGCATCTGCAGTGCAACAGATTTTGTGTCTATGTGTTTGTGTGTTTGTGTGTCTATGTGTCCATGTGTCTATTTGTCTGTGTGTCTATGTGAGTGCCAGGATGCAAGAAGATGAGATCATGTGTGTGTTTGCACTGAGAGAAAGAAGCAATGAACACTAACATATACCGGCATGTGATACGTGCATGTGCATGATTCAATTGATCATTGTTTTGATATTTGTCTAACGAAGTGAACAAGATTTATCCTAAAAGGTTCTAGGAATGCTGCACCTCAAGTGAGGTGGAGAAGAGTCCTCATAAATCTCTTCTTTCCTCAATTCTGTGTGTGTGAGAGTGAGAGAGACCCTTCACCAAACGTTTATTTTGCAGGATCAGGTCAGAACCTGAAGGCTCCATTTCACATATCAATGATGTTTAGTAACAGTGTTTGTTTCTAATGATGACTTAAATTCTCCAGGAGCAGAAGCAACACACCTGTCAGTAGTTTGGTGGTCTAGAGACACCAGGACCTTGTTGAGTGTGTTGTGTCTCATGATATTGTGATAATGTGTAACTGTCTTGTCCTTTGTGATGAACATTGTGCGCTTGCGAAATAACCTTCAATTTTATAGAGAAATGATTTGCAGCACTAATAGGTTTAAGTGTGGGACCTCCATGACTAAGGTAAGACCAGGAATTCATAACAAGAAAAGATTTTTCGAAATTTAGGAAGGTGGTGATAGCTGCCGCGAGACGATGCCTGGTTGAGTTTGGAGACTGTGCTGGGTGGGACCATGACTAAGAGCTCACCGCCGACATGGCTTTGAGGGTCTGAGAAAGGAGACCTAGTCCAGACGAACGGCAAGTCTAGCGGAGAGGTCAAAGGTGCCACGCTGGAGACAGGACCAGCCGAAGGAGGGTGTAACGTGAGACCAGACCAGACACGTGAGGGTTCTACACGGGAAGCTGAACCGGCTACATCCAAGTCCGGACCGGATTGGAGTTCCAGGTGGACAGAAGAGAAGATGCGTGCTGTCCCCAACAAGTGGTAGAACGTTACCACCAACTGCGGCCCTACAATCTGTGGCCCTACTTCCTGTGGTCCCTGCATCCTCACTCCTTGAAGTCTCACTGCTTTTCACCAGCAGTGATCCACCCCTGCACCTGATGAAGTCTTGCTGCCAGCGATGACCTTTTCCACCACATCACTACCGCTTGATGGCAATTTTCCTGCTTTTGCCTATTTCCTTAAACCATTTTGAAATATGGCTTTCCACAACAACCAGCGGAAACACCCTACAATGCCTACATGAGTGCATTGTCCTGAGTCTTGAGCCACATGGACTGGGGCGCTCAGGGAATTTCCATTTCTTTCTATCAAAGAGGTGCTGAATGGAATCCTGCGCCTCCACCAAGCGATCATGTCCCTCATTGAGTGTTTGTTTTGCTCATGAAATCATCTCAATTCACTTGATGAACTAAAAAGTTTGGAAGCCCACAAACAACATTGGTAGCTCGCTTGAAAACTCTTTAAATGATATCCCTTGTAATGCTGCCTTTCTGACACAAACTTGGGAATTAACTATTGAGGTTTTCTTGTTTTAAGATTCACACTGGAAATGATAAAATCTTGGTTGGTTTTGAACAAATAGATTTAAAAATGCTAGATTTCACTGTAGCAATTGGTATTGTTCAGTGAAAGGAGGGTGTATGATTCATATCAAATTCACAGGTTAAATAGTTTTTGAATGCTTGCAAAAGTGGGAAACAGACACATAGGGTGTCCGTAAAAATTGAAAGATTGTATGAGATGATGTTTTTGGGAGTAATCTGTGAGCATGAATTTAGTTGGAAGCCACAGTATTTAAAAAATAATAATAATTTGGAAAAAAGAAATGAGAAAAATCGAATTGTATAATCTACAAAGTAGGGGATTTGTAAAATTTTTGCATATTATAATTCTCACGTATAAGGCCGTTTATGAAATTGTGTTGAGGTTTTGGGGAAATACATGTAGAAATACATAGACCCTATGATTAAAAACTCCAGAATGAGTTATTAGAATAATTCGCAATGCTTCCCATTAGAAAAACTACTAATACATAACTTAGAAAGTCTGGCATTTTCAAAATTAGTTGACATTTTTACATTTAAAACATTAGAAGCATTATTTTGAGTTAAGAATTGAGAACTAATGTTAAATATAGTTGGTTTCATTTATGTAAGCGAAATAATGAAAGAGGTTTTGTGAAATAGTTTTGTAGAAACTGGTCAGTTTAAAAATAAGATACATTTAAAAAATATAAATGAAAAGCTAATAACATTGAAATGTAAAATACCTAAGGATTACAAGGTGAAATGAATGAAATGTGAAATGATTGTTTTTATTTTTTTTGTTTAGAAAATTGATATTTTGGGTTTATTTCATGGATTACATAGGATAGGAAAATAAGTTTGTGCTTCAGCCTGCTCCTTTTTCGATTACAGAGTTTGTTTAAGGGTTTGTGGTGAGAAAATGGTGTGTAGAAGTTATGGAAATAACTGCAAACTGATTGATCATTTACCATATACCAGATTTTGAGACAAAAGGTTTTGAACTTCAACATTTTAAAGGTTGACCTCTGGTTTCAGAGGTCAAAGGAGGGATTGAAGACATATTCTAAATTAATTTCCTATAGGTGTATCCATTGATGAGTTGAATGTATGTCCTTTGTGTAATCAACTGTTAAACATTGATAATGTCATCTCTCATTCAGATCTTAAACATCCTGTGTTGTGTTTTACGACAGCTCTCTTCCTCACAGCAGGGGTTATGAAGTTTCAGGGCTCAGGGGCTCTGGCCAATTGTGTCTTAACTTTTATGGCCCTTGGTGACATGGCTTAAAGGTGACTGTGAAGATAACATACTGTATGTATTGGGGGAGGAAGGATAAAGCCACAGTAACAAATGTTGTGATTGTTTAGACAAGGATGTTCCCGACTTTTGAAGTATCAGGACACGGAATTTAGGGCCCTCGAACCTGGTTGGAGATAACAGGTGTGAAGGAGGTCAGGAGATTCTTTGTTTAGATTAGTGATCAGATCAAACAACATCTGTTGTTCATTATGGAGTCAGATTTGGTTCTGGGAGTGTCTTGAGTGTCTTGGCTTTAAAAGACGAGACGATCTAAAGATTAAGGGCCACTCTCTGGGAGGACCTGGGTGAGCCAGGATGACTGACAGAGACTGGACCAAGCGCTGGAACTGTGGTATTTCTGAACAATTTGAATAATTTGCATTTCTTTGTTAAACTGTTGTATTTAAGGTCTTGTAAGGCCTACTTTGGTAATCATACTTTGTTATTAATAAATTGACTGTTTTAATTCTAAAATGTCACTCTTCCTTGGATCAAACGAATGCGCAGAACTCATTAGACAGGAAAGAGATTTGAGTTCCTTTAACCTGAAATATTGTCTCAAACTGATGTTCTCAGACTGAGAGAATGACGTTTTCCAGGATTCTGCTGGAGCTCTGAATAACAGTTTTCAAACATCAAATAAAGGGTTTATATAGATATATATATCAATTTGCATCTGAAATAAACAAGAGAAATACTTATTCGAAGCTGTTTTCAAAAGTTATGTTTAACCTGAAATATTGTCTCAAACTGATGTTCTCAGACTGAGAGAATGACGTTTTCTAAGATTCTGCTGGAGCTCTGAATAGCAGTTTTCAAACATCAAATAAAGGGTTTATATAGCTATATATATCAATTTGCATCTGACATAAACAAGAGAAACACTTATTCGAAACTGTTTTCAAAAGTTATGTTTAACCTGAAATATTGTCTCAAACTGATGTTCTCAGACTGAGAGAATGACGTTTTCCAAGATTCTGCTGGAGCTCTGAATAGCAGTTTTCAAACATCAAATAAAGGGTTTATATAGCTATATATAACAATTTGCATCTGAAATAAACAAGAGAAACACATTCAAAGCTGTTTTCAAAAGTTATGTTTAACCTGAAATATTGTCTCAAACTGATGTTCTCAGACTGAGAGAATGACGTTTTCTAAGATTCTGCTGGAGCTCTGAATAACAGTTTTCAAACCTCAAATAAAGGGTTTATATAGCTATATATATCAATTTGCATCTGAAATAAACAAGAGAAACACATTCGAAGCTGTTTTCAAAAGTTATGTTTAACCTGAAATATTGTCTCAAACTGATGTTCTCAGACTGAGAGAATGACGTTTTCTAAGATTCTGCTGGAGCTCTGAATAGCAGTTTTCAAACCTCAAATAAAGGGTTTATATAGCTATATATATCAATTTGCATCTGAAATAAACAAGCTGCTGGAGCTCTGAATAACACAATAAGACAAGTCCTTTTTAATTTATTGTTGATTGCATTTAAGTTTATGTTACATTTTAGTATTATTATTATTTTTGTTTTATTAAATTTTTATTTTAGTGCAAAAAAACATTTAACAACCAAGCATTTAGTCACACTTTATTTGTTTATTGGACAGGCTGGAAACGCACACACAGTGTTTTTAAAAGTAACAGAATCTCTACTACATTTGCATTTGCGTTTGTTTGTAAACGTATATACACAACGAGAGTTTGTCACATTAGGCTGCTACCGATGCGCGAGACACAGATTCGTTCAGTGAACGAGGATTCACATCCCGTTATTCGCGACACACAGATTCGTTCAATGAACGAGGATTCACATCCGGGGATTCGCGAGACACGGATTCCTTCAGTGAACGAGGATTCATGTTCAGCTGTGAACACACCTCAAGATCCTCTCTATTTGCTGAATTTCTCACGAATGTCTGTGTACTGCTCCTTGTCCGTGAACGCACCGGGCGTCCTTTTTTTTTTTTTTACATTGTCCCTGAAGTGCATTGAATGTTAACCTCAGGTCTGAATCCTTTAAGTTAGTAACGGATTGTTTGGCTGCGTTCAGGAAGTAGGTGATATTGCAGTCTGGGCTCCATAAGCACTGAGTTAGTGATTTAGTGAACGAACGAACTGAAAGAATATTTTGAACGAATCCTTTTAATGAACTGATTCTAGTTATTCAGTACAGTCAAAAGAACTGCCGATCCCATCACTAATACAAACTGCATCACCCCAGGTAAGTCATATTTGTGTTTTCTTTGGTACTTTTCACTTAATGTACATCACTAGCTTGCGTAAGCTAGTGCTAGCCACCATAGCGCATATTACATCAAAATTTGCATTGCATGCTAAATATAAGTTATTTAAAGCCATTTATTAGGTTGTTTGCAGTTATGTTTATGTCATGCTTTTTCATTGATCTTACCAGAACTGTAATAACTTTTAGTAAAGTGTAGTTTATGTTGATGAAATAGAAAATGTTTTCATAACTGTGAATTATTTTGAATCCATCTTCATTCTGATGGAATAATCACAACCTCTTTTTTTAATTGATATGTATATTTTGTCAAAGGGTATGCCAACACAAGTGGTGCCCCATCTTGCCCATTCTGTGCCATCACAACGTCCACAACTACCATCGGTAAGTTGTTAGACATAATTTAGGACTCCAGTTCCACCTCTTTCCATTTTGTGAGTGACGTTGAAGATAAATATCCTCTACCTGATTACGACAAATATTGTCCAAATTGTTATCAATTAATTGTTTTTTGTTATTTTGTTATTTGTTTATTTGACAATAAAATAACTTAACTTGACTTGATATGGAAATGTCTGATTCAAGTGACTGAAAGTTCAGTGAGACAACGGAGAAGAGGTGAGTAAAGTTTAATATATGTAACATTAATGTCATAATGCTTTTAGGGTGTGACTAGATGTTGAGGATAATTCAACCATATGAAGACTATCAAGGCCACTATTTATAATAATATTAATTTAGGCCATATTGTGATAAGGTCATTCTACTAAAAACACCCACATAAGGGCCAATAGGGGGTAAAAAAAGGTTTTTTTGTAACCTTTATTCTGTATAAAAATATACTTTATTCTGTATATTTAATTCATTATTTAATTCCAGCATAAAGAGGTAAACAAGATGGGAAACACTATAAAACAGTGGATGAAGGAAACATGGAGAGCTTATCTCTGAACGCATGATCAGTGCATTTATTTATTTATTTGTATTGTATTACATTTCTCCGATCCTTGTTATTCTAGTCAGGCTCTGACTGATCACTGACTTCCATCCAGCCTAACACCCCAGCTCGTGCTCTGAGGTCTATGGATCAGAATCTACTTGTGGTTCCTCGCACACGGTTCAGGACCAGAGGAGAGAAACCCTTCCAGGCAGTTGCTCCTAAGCTTTGGAACGATCTAAAACATTTTAATTTGTGCAGGCCTTTCCTTGATTTTCTGTAACTCCTGTGTTATCTTGATCTTTTATATATTTTATTGAGTTTTGTTTTTGATTGTTTAAGCACTTACCCTTACCCTTAACCTAACTCCTAAACTTTAATCCCTTTTGAATTTCTTTTACAGGTAGGGAGGGTTCATCAACGGGTTTGCACTGGCCCGTGCCCTCGACAGGGACCCTCCCTGTCACCCCCCTTCAACCCTAACGCCTAACCCTAATAAACAGGGACATCTATACACTGTACTAAATTGACAATAAATCCATATTTCTACAGTAAAAATACATAAAACTTTGTTCACTTATACTTCAAAACCTGCTGAACATGAAAATAAAGTCAGATCTTTGTCAACTATTAAGGTTTATTTTTTATAATAAAATACGTTGTGCACAAACAGCTTTCTAAGCAAAAATAACGTCGTAAGTCAGTAATTAAATTATTTAAACAACCGTAATTGAATTATTTTGCAAGAAAACAAAAAAATAAACAGGAAATTATAACAGATTAGCAGAAAATAAATATTTCCTATTTTGGCTGCTTTTCTTCCAACAGTCTCACACATGTTTGGAGACTCTGGTCTCATCACGCAAATGTCTCTTCAAATCTTACTTTAATGTCACCATATCAGAGTATTTTTGAGAATATATCAGTAATAGTGTCATAGAACCTTCCGCATATGACTTCTCTCCCACTACTGTAACACCTTCACAAAAACGCAAGTGTTTTAAGGTTGCGGCTAGATCGCGGCTCACTTGACCGCAGTGTGGGGGACCATGCCGCCTAGCCTGGATCTTTTTTTTTAATCACAATTTTTTAGCCACAATACAATCCCCTCAAGCCCCCTACCTTGTGCAGGAACCAAACACCACCATGTCTTCTCCTTTGAATTTGACTGACAGGTCCACCAGCACGGTTGTGTAGATGCAGCCATGAGCGAAGCCCCTCTCCCACGACGACTTCCTGACTATCTGTTCAAAAAAAGGGAAATTTAAATAAATAAATAAATAATGTGGGGAGTAAAAAAGTTTTGAATAAAACCAGAGGATGAACTGAATCAGGTTTTCTAACATGCTGCTGTAAACCTGCAGAACAGTTTCCAAACTTCAAATAAAGGGTTTATTTAGCTATAAACATCAATAATAATTTATAATAACAAACAAAAGAAAACACTTCTTGTACGTGATTCTGAAGCGGGCAGGATAAGCAAATCCGAACCGAACCCCGTCCACTCCCCAAAACCGACTCTTTACGTCATTGAACGCTGCGCGTGCTTTGGCAACACTTGTCGGGTAGTCAGGAAACACTGAGGTGCTGACTCCGTCCACACTGATGCGTTGTCTAGTCTGAGCGAGTCTCAGAATGTTTTAACAGTCTTGGAAGTAGTGAACGCGGGCTATGATCGTGTTTGACCGGCGTCCCTCTGTAGATCCAGGCGGGGAGAGACGGTGAGCTCTGTCCAGGAGCGGCGCGTCTTTCAGATCAAAGGCCCGCTGCAGAAGCGCGGACACAGACTCGGTGTTGCATTCAAGGGTCTCCGGTATTTCGACATAAGGATCTTATGTTGTTTGTCCGCGACCTCGCCTCCAAGTCCTCGCATTTATTCTGAAGTTGGTCCATGACCCCCGTGAGCCGCTTCACCTCCTTCTTGAGTGAAACAACATCATCTGTACACGTTGACAAACTTACTTTCACATTCTTCACCGTAGATTTCATGGCGGAGAGTTCAGAGGCGATCGTCAACCTGTATTCTTTGAGCTCCGCTCTAGCTGCAACAATATCCGCTCGAATCACCGCCATCTCACTTTCCAACATTGCGCAAACTTCTGTTTGAATAATTTCAGCTAAATCCTTGCGCACCGAAGATAGCAGTTCCATCATGTATTTTAGGTTTTCTTTTGATAAGGATCAAAATATATAGTGCTTGAATAACAGTGACATCAATACACTGTACTAAATTGACAATAAATCAATGTTTCTACAGTAAAAATACATAACTTATTTCACTTATACTTCAAAACCTGTTGAACATGAAATAAAGTCAGATCTTTGTCAACTATTGAGTTTTTTTTATAAGAATTAAAATATATTGTGCATGATTAACAGGGACATCAATACACTGTACTAAATTGACAATAAATCCATATTTCTACAGTAAAAATGCATGAAACTTTGTTCACTTATACTTCAAAACCTGCTGAACATGAAAATAAAGTCAGATCTTTGTCAACTAATAAGGTTTATTTTTTATAATAAAAAAGGGTTGTGCACAAACAGCTTTCTAAGCAAAAATAACGCCATAAGTCAGTAATTAAATTATTTAAACAACCGTAATTGAATTATTTTGTAAGAAAACAAAAAAATAAACAGGAAATTATAACAGATTAGCAGAAAATAAATATTTCCTATTTCGGCTGCTTTTCTTCCAACAGTCTCACACATGTTTGGAGACTCTGGTCTCATCACGCAAATGTCTCTTCAAATCTTACTTTAATGTCACCATATCAGAGTATTTTTGAGAATATATCAGTAATAGTGTCGTAGATCCTTCCGCGTATGACTTCTCTCCCACTACTGTAACACCTTCACAAAAACGCAAGTGTTTTAAGGTTGCGGCTAGATCGCGGCTCACTTGACCGCAGTGTGGGGGACCATGCCGCCTAGCCTGGATCTTTTTTTTTAATCACAATTTTTTAGCCACAATACAATCCCCTCAAGCCCCCTACCTTGTGCAGGAACCAAACACCACCATGTCTTCTCCTTTGAATTTGACTGACAGGTCCACCAGCACGGTTGTGTAGATGCAGCCATGAGCGAAGCCCCTCTCCCACGACGACTTCCTGACTATCTGTTCAAAAAAAGGGAAATTTAAATAAATAAATAAATAATGTGGGGAGTAAAAAAGTTTTGAATAAAACCAGAGGATGAACTGAATCAGGTTTTCTAACATGCTGCTGTAAACCTGCAGAACAGTTTCCAAACTTCAAATAAAGGGTTTATTTAGCTATAAACATCAATAATAATTTATAATAACAAACAAAAGAAAACACTTCTTGTACGTGATTCTGAAGCGGGCAGGATAAGCAAATCCGAACCGAACCCCGTCCACTCCCCAAAACCGACTCTTTACGTCATTGAACGCTGCGCGTGCTTTGGCAACACTTGTCGGGTAGTCAGGAAACACTGAGGTGCTGACTCCGTCCACACTGATGCGTTGTCTAGTCTGAGCGAGTCTCAGAATGTTTTCACAGTCTTGGAAGTAGTGAACGCGGGCTATGATCGTGTTTGACCGGCGTCCCTCTGTAGATCCAGGCGGGGAGAGACGGTGAGCTCTGTCCAGGAGCGGCGCGTCTTTCAGATCAAAGGCCCGCTGCAGAAGCGCGGACACAGACTCGGTGTTGCATTCAAGGGTTTCCGGTATTTCGACATAAGGATCTTATGTTGTTTGTCCGCGACCTCGCCTCCAAGTCCTCGCATTTATTCTGAAGTTGGTCCATGACCCCCGTGAGCCGCTTCACCTCCTTCTTGAGTGAAACAACATCATCTGTACACGTTGACAAACTTACTTTCACATTCTTCACCGTAGATTTCATGGCGGAGAGTTCAGAGGCGATCGTCAACCTGTATTCTTTGAGCTCCGCTCTAGCTGCAACAATATCCGCTCGAATCACCGCCATCTCACTTTCCAACATTGCGCAAACTTCTGTTTGAATAATTTCAGCTAAATCCTTGCGCACCGAAGATAGCAGTTCCATCATGTATTTTAGGTTTTCTTTTGATAAGGATCAAAACATATAGTGCTTGAATAACAGTGACATCAATACACTGTACTAAATTGACAATAAATCAATGTTTCTACAGTAAAAATACATAACTTATTTCACTTATACTTCAAAACCTGTTGAACATGAAATAAAGTCAGATCTTTGTCAACTATTGAGTTTTTTTTATAAGAATTAAAATATATTGTGCATGATTAACAGGGACATCAATACACTGTACTAAATTGACAATAAATCCATATTTCTACAGTAAAAATGCATGAAACTTTGTTCACTTATACTTCAAAACCTGCTGAACATGAAAATAAAGTCAGATCTTTGTCAACTAATAAGGTTTATTTTTTATAATAAAAAAGGGTTGTGCACAAACAGCTTTCTAAGCAAAAATAACGCCATAAGTCAGTAATTAAATTATTTAAACAACCGTAATTGAATTATTTTGTAAGAAAACAAAAAAATAAACAGGAAATTATAGCAGATTAGCAGAAAATAAATATTTCCTATTTCGGCTGCTTTTCTTCCAACAGTCTCACACATGTTTGGAGACTCTGGTCTCATCACGCAAATGTCTCTTCAAATCTTACTTTAATGTCACCATATCAGAGTATTTTTGAGAATATATCAGTAATAGTGTCGTAGATCCTTCCGCGTATGACTTCTCTCCCACTACTGTAACACCTTCACAAAAACGCAAGTGTTTTAAGGTTGCGGCTAGATCGCGGCTCACTTGACCGCAGTGTGGGGGACCATGCCGCCTAGCCTGGATCTTTTTTTTTAATCACAATTTTTTAGCCACAATACAATCCCCTCAAGCCCCCTACCTTGTGCAGGAACCAAACACCACCATGTCTTCTCCTTTGAATTTGACTGACAGGTCCACCAGCACGGTTGTGTAGATGCAGCCATGAGCGAAGCCCCTCTCCCACGACGACTTCCTGACTATCTGTTCAAAAAAAGGGAAATTTAAATAAATAAATAAATAATGTGGGGAGTAAAAAAGTTTTGAATAAAACCAGAGGATGAACTGAATCAGGTTTTCTAACATGCTGCTGTAAACCTGCAGAACAGTTTCCAAACTTCAAATAAAGGGTTTATTTAGCTATAAACATCAATAATAATTTATAATAACAAACAAAAGAAAACACTTCTTGTACGTGATTCTGAAGCGGGCAGGATAAGCAAATCCGAACCGAACCCCGTCCACTCCCCAAAACCGACTCTTTACGTCATTGAACGCTGCGCGTGCTTTGGCAACACTTGTCGGGTAGTCAGGAAACACTGAGGTGCTGACTCCGTCCACACTGATGCGTTGTCTAGTCTGAGCGAGTCTCAGAATGTTTTCACAGTCTTGGAAGTAGTGAACGCGGGCTATGATCGTGTTTGACCGGCGTCCCTCTGTAGATCCAGGCGGGGAGAGACGGTGAGCTCTGTCCAGGAGCGGCGCGTCTTTCAGATCAAAGGCCCGCTGCAGAAGCGCGGACACAGACTCGGTGTTGCATTCAAGGGTTTCCGGTATTTCGACATAAGGATCTTATGTTGTTTGTCCGCGACCTCGCCTCCAAGTCCTCGCATTTATTCTGAAGTTGGTCCATGACCCCCGTGAGCCGCTTCACCTCCTTCTTGAGTGAAACAACATCATCTGTACACGTTGACAAACTTACTTTCACATTCTTCACCGTAGATTTCATGGCGGAGAGTTCAGAGGCGATCGTCAACCTGTATTCTTTGAGCTCCGCTCTAGCTGCAACAATATCCGCTCGAATCACCGCCATCTCACTTTCCAACATTGCGCAAACTTCTGTTTGAATAATTTCAGCTAAATCCTTGCGCACCGAAGATAGCAGTTCCATCATGTATTTTAGGTTTTCTTTTGATAAGGATCAAAATATATAGTGCTTGAATAACAGTGACATCAATACACTGTACTAAATTGACAATAAATCAATGTTTCTACAGTAAAAATACATAACTTATTTCACTTATACTTCAAAACCTGTTGAACATGAAATAAAGTCAGATCTTTGTCAACTATTGAGTTTTTTTTATAAGAATTAAAATATATTGTGCATGATTAACAGGGACATCAATACACTGTACTAAATTGACAATAAATCCATATTTCTACAGTAAAAATGCATGAAACTTTGTTCACTTATACTTCAAAACCT
This sequence comes from Callionymus lyra, assembly GCF_982586985.1. Lineage (NCBI taxonomy): Eukaryota > Metazoa > Chordata > Actinopteri > Syngnathiformes > Callionymidae > Callionymus > Callionymus lyra. Next base: position 574,245 of record NW_028258551.1, read on the forward strand.
GCTGAACATGAAAATAAAGTCAGATCTTTGTCAACTAATAAGGTTTATTTTTTATAATTAAAAAGGGTTGTGCACAAACAGCTTTCTAAGCAAAAATAACGCCATAAGTCAGTAATTAAATTATTTAAACAACCGTAATTGAATTATTTTGTAAGAAAACAAAAAAATAAACAGGAAATTATAACAGATTAGCAGAAAATAAATATTTCCTATTTCGGCTGCTTTTCTTCCAACAGTCTCACACATGTTTGGAGACTCTGGTCTCATCACGCAAATGTCTCTTCAAATCTTACTTTAATGTCACCATATCAGAGTATTTTTGAGAATATATCAGTAATAGTGTCGTAGATCCTTCCGCGTATGACTTCTCTCCCACTACTGTAACACCTTCACAAAAACGCAAGTGTTTTAAGGTTGCGGCTAGATCGCGGCTCACTTGACCGCAGTGTGGGGGACCATGCCGCCTAGCCTGGATCTTTTTTTTTAATCACAATTTTTTAGCCACAATACAATCCCCTCAAGCCCCCTACCTTGTGCAGGAACCAAACACCACCATGTCTTCTCCTTTGAATTTGACTGACAGGTCCACCAGCACGGTTGTGTAGATGCAGCCATGAGCGAAGCCCCTCTCCCACGACGACTTCCTGACTATCTGTTCAAAAAAAGGGAAATTTAAATAAATAAATAAATAATGTGGGGAGTAAAAAAGTTTTGAATAAAACCAGAGGATGAACTGAATCAGGTTTTCTAACATGCTGCTGTAAACCTGCAGAACAGTTTCCAAACTTCAAATAAAGGGTTTATTTAGCTATAAACATCAATAATAATTTATAATAACAAACAAAAGAAAACACTTCTTGTACGTGATTCTGAAGCGGGCAGGATAAGCAAATCCGAACCGAACCCCGTCCACTCCCCAAAACCGACTCTTTACGTCATTGAACGCTGCGCGTGCTTTGGCAACACTTGTCGGGTAGTCAGGAAACACTGAGGTGCTGACTCCGTCCACACCGATGCGTTGTCTAGTCCGAGCGAGTCTCAGAATGTTTTCACAGTCTTGGAAGTAGTGAACGCAGGCTATGATCGTGTTTGACCGGCGTCCCTCTGTAGATCCAGGCGGGGAGAGACGGTGAGCTCTGTCCAGGAGCGGCGCGTCTTTCAGATCAAAGGCCCGCTGCAGAAGCGCGGACACAGACTCGGTGTTGCATTCAAGGGTCTCCGGTATTTCGACATAAGGATCTTATGTTGTTTGTCCGCGACCTCGCCTCCAAGTCCTCGCATTTATTCTGAAGTTGGTCCATGACCCCCGTTAGCCGCTTCACCTCCTTCTTGAGTGAAACAACATCATCTGTCCACGTTGACAAACTTTCTTCCACATCCTTCACCGTAGATTTCATGGCGGAGAGTTCAGAGGCGATCGTCAACCTGTATTCTTTGAGCTCCGCTCTAGCTGCAACAATATCCGCTCGAATCACCGCCATCTCACTTTCCAACATTGCGCAAACTTCTGTTTGAATAATTTCAGCTAAATCCTTGCGCACCGAAGATAGCAGTTCCATCATGTATTTTAGGTTTTCTTTTGATAAGGATTAAAATATATAGTGCTTCAATAACAGTGACATCAATACACTGTACTAAATTGACAATAAATCAATGTTTCTACAGTAAAAATACATAACTTATTTCACTTATACTTCAAAACCTGTTGAACATGAAAATAAAGTCAGATCTTTGTCAACTATTGAGTTTTTTTTATAAGAATTAAAATATATTGTGCATGATTAACAGGGACATCAATACACTGTACTAAATTGACAATAAATCCATATTTCTACAGTAAAAATACATGAAACGTTGTTCACTTATACTTCAAAACCTGCTGAACATGAAAATAAAGTCAGATCTTTGTCAACTAATAAGGTTTATTTTTTATAATAAAAAAGGTTGTGCACAAACAGCTTTCTAAGCAAAAATAACGCCATAAGTCAGTAATTAAATTATTTAAACAACCATAATTGAATTATTTTGTAAGACAACAAAAAAATAAACAGGAAATTATAACAGATTAGCAGAAAATAAATATTTCCTATTTCGGCTGCTTTTCTTCCAAAAGTCTCACACATGTTTGGAGACTCTGGTCTCATCACGCAAATGTCTCTTCAAATCTTACCTTAATGTCACCATATCAGAGTATTTTTGAGAATATATCAGTAATAGTGTCGTAGATCCTTCCGCGTATGACTTCTCTCCCACTACTGTAACACCTTCACAAAAACGCAAGTGTTTTAAGGTTGCGGCTAGATCGCAGCTCACTTGACCGCAGTGTGTGGGAACATGCCGCCTAGCCTGGATCTTTTTTTTTTATCACAATTTTTTAGCCACAATACAAGCCCCTCAAGCCCCCTACCTTGTGCAGGAACCAAACACCACCATGTCTTCTCCTTTGAATTTGACTGACAGGTCCACCAGCACGGTTGTGTAGATGCAGCCATGAGCGAAGCCCCTCTCCCACGACGACTTCCTGACTATCTGTTCAAAAAAAGGGAAATTTAAATAAATAAATAAATAATGTGGGGAGTAAAAAAGTTTTGAATAAAACCAGAGGATGAACTGAATCAGGTTTTCTAACATGCTGCTGTAAACCTGCAGAACAGTTTCCAAACTTCAAATAAAGGGTTTATTTAGCTATAAACATCAATAATAATTTATAAAAACAAACATAAGAAAACACTTATTTGAAGTTGTTTTAAAAAGTTAGGTTTAAAGTGAAATCTTATCTGAAAATGATGTTTTCTTTACAATATTATTTTCAGTGAACTGTCCTTAGTAGCCATAGATGTTTTAGCATTTTAGCATAAGACATTTTAATGAGGTAGTGCCACCATTTGCGCTATATTAAATGTAATATTTAAATGTGTCAACATAATTTAATATTTAGGTAACACCTCACTATATGAACACAACTTTAAGAAATATAACTTACTTGAGGCTGTGTATTTCTTTCGTCGTTTTTTTTGCACCATTTTCTCTGAATCTTTCTGCTGAAGATGCGGCAAGACCCGCCCTTCTTCCCTCGGGTAGCTCCCTATGATTGGTGGAGAAGTCCAGCCAATGACAGCAGAAGGATTCAAGCCGCTGGTCTCTGAATGGCTACCCTCGTGGGCAGGGTGTGCGAGGAGTTGTGAGCAAGCTTCTATAGGGCAATGAATGTACAATTAATTACTTGTTTATTCGCTGATTTAGAAGCATTATTTTGCTATGTTTTCCGACATTTAGACAATATTTCTCACATTTATGAAATATAAAATCTAAATGTCAAATTTAAATGTAAATGTTAAATACATATCTAAATGTTAAATCTAAATCTTAAATCTAAATATAAATATAAATATAAATTTAAATCTATATTTAAATGTTAAATCTATATCTAAATGTTAAATCTAAATGTTAAATCTAAATCTAAAAACAAGTAAAATGTTTTACTTAGACAAGGCCTTTTTAATTTATTGTTGATTGCATTTAAGTTTATGTTACATTTTAGTATTATTATTATTTTTGTTTTATTTAATTTTTATTTTAGTGCAAAAAAACATTTAACAACCAAGCATTTAGTCACACTTTAATTGTTTATTGGACAGGCTGGAAACGCACACACAGTGTTTTTAAAAGTAACAGAATCTCTACTACATTTGCATTTGCGTTTGTTTGTAAACGTATATACACAACGAGAGTTTGTCACATTAGGCTGCTACCGATGCGCGAGACACAGATTCGTTCAGTGAACGAGGATTCACATCCCGTTATTCGCGACACACAGATTCGTTCAATGAACGAGGATTCACATCCGGGGATTCGCGAGACACGGATTCCTTCAGTGAACGAGGATTCATGTTCAGCTGTGAACACACCTCAAGATCCTCTCTATTTGCTGAATTTCTCACGAATGTCTGTGTACTGCTCCTTATCCGTGAACGCACCGGGCGTCCTTTTTTTTTTTTTTGCATTGTCCCTGAAGTGCATTGAATGTTAACCTCGGGTCTGAATCTTTTAAGTTAGTAACGGATTGTTTGGCTGCGTTCAGGAAGTAGGTGATATTGCAGTCTGGGCTCCATAAGCACTGAGTTAGTGATTTAGTGAACGAATGAACTGAAAGAATATTTTGAACGAATCCTTTTAATGAACTGATTCTAGTTATTCAGTACAGTCAAAAGAACTGCCGATCCCATCACTAATACAAACTGCATCACCCCAGGTAAGTCATATTTGTGTTTTCTTTGGTACTTTTCACTTAATGTAAAACACTAGCTTGCGTAAGCTAGTGCTAGCCACCATAGCGCATATTACATCAAAATTTGCATTGCATGCTAAATATAAGTTATTTAAAGCCATTTATTAGGTTGTTTGCAGTTATGTTTATGTCATGCTTTTTCATTGATCTTACCAGAACTGTAATAACTTTTAGTAAAGTGTAGTTTATGTTGATGAAATAGAAAATGTTTTCATAACTGTGAATTATTTTGAATCCATCTTCATTCTGATGGAATAATCACAACCTCTTTTTTTAATTGATATGTATATTTTGTCAAAGGGTATGTCAACACAAGTGGTGCCCCATCTTGCCCATTCTGTGCCATCACAACGTCCACAACTACCATCGGTAAGTTGTTAGACATAATTTAGGACTCCAGTTCCACCTCTTTCCATTTTGTGAGTGACGTTGAAGATAAATATCCTCTACCTGATTAAGACAAATATTGTCCAAATTGTTATCAATTAATTGTTTTTTGTTATTTTGTTATTTGTTTATTTGACAATAAAATAACTTAACTTGACTTGATATTGAAATGTCTGATTCAAGTGACTGAAAGTTCAGTGAGACAACGGAGAAGAGGTGAGTAAAGTTTAATATATGTAACATTAATGTCATAATGCTTTTAGGGTGTGACTAGATGTTGAGGATAATTCAACCATATGAAGACTATCAAGGCCACTATTTATAATAATATTAATTTAGGCCATATTGTGATAAGGTCATTCTACTAAAAACACCCACATAAGGGCCAATAGGGGGTAAAAAAAAGTTTTTTCTACACCAGGCCTGGCCAACCCGCGGCTCCCGAGCCGCATGCGGCTCTTTGCCTGGTTTCATGCGGCTCTAACGTTCTAGTGTTGTGTGGTTCTCGAACGATTTGTTGGAACGAACGATCTTTTGAGTGAACGTACTGAACTTCATTCCTTTCTCAGTTCAGTTGAACTCAGCTGCGACCGTGCCGGTGGGAGGGATTCTATAATAGACTTTGCTACAGAACATTTAGTTTTTATGTTGGCACTAAGTGCCAAAGTACAGTCAAAAGAACTGTCGATCCCATCACTCTAATGTTCATATCGAGGTTTGGGTTTGTGTTTTCTAAATGTGTGTGTTCGCTTCACTTGAGTTCAATACATGCGCGTTGGATGAAAATACCGCAAAGTTTCTCAGTAGGGAAAAGATCTTTTGAGTAAACAATTTGTGTCAAGTTCGCTTTCAAAATGGCAGGGAAAAAATTCACAGCCAAATGAAAATATATATATATATATATATATATATCAATTTGCATCTGAAATAAAAAAGAGAAACACTTATTCAAAGCTGTTTTCAAAAGTTATGTTTAACCTTAAATATTGTCTCAAACTGATGTTCTCAGACTGAGAGAATGACATTTTCTTAGATTCTGCTGGAGCTCTGAATAACAGTTTTCAAACATCAAATAAATGGTTTATATAGATATATATATCAATTTGCATCTGAAATAAACAAGAGAAACACTTATTCGAAGCTGTTTTCAAAAGTTATGTTTAACCTGAAATATTGTCTCAAACTGATGTTCTCAGACTGAGAGAATGACGTTTTCCAAGATTCTGCTGGAGCTCTGAATAACAGTTTTCAAACATCAAATAAAGGGTTTATGAAGCTATATATATCAATTTGCATCTGAAATAAACAAGAGAAACACTTATTTGAAGCTGTTTACAAAAGTTATGTTTAACCTGAAATATTGTCTCAAACTGATGTTCTCAGACTGAGAGAATGACGTTTTCTAAGATTCTGCTGGAGCTCTGAATACCAGTTTTCAAACATCAAATAAAGGGTTTATATAGCTATATATATCAATTTGCATCTGAAATAAACAAGAGAAACACTTATTCGAAGCTATTTTCAAAAATTATGTTTAACCTGAAATATTGTCTCAAACTGATGTTCTCAGACTGAGAGAATGACGTTTTCCAAGATTCTGCTGGAGCTCTGAATAGCAGTTTTCAAACATCAAATAAAGGGTTTATATAGCTATATATCAATTTGCATCTGAAATAAACAAGAGAAACACTTATTCGAAGCTGTTTTCAAAAGTTATGTTTAACATGAAATACTGTCTCAAACTGATGTTCTCAGACTGAGAGAATGACGTTTTCTAAGATTCTGCTGGAGCTCTGAATAGCAGTTTTCAAACATCAAATAAAGGATTTATATAGCTATATATATCAATTTGCATCTGAAATAAACAAGAGAAAAACTTATTCAAAGCTGTTTTCAAAAGTTATGTTTAACCTGAAATATTGTCTCAAACTGATGTTCTCAGACTGAGAGAATGACGTTTTCTAAGATTCTGCTGGAGCTCTGAATAGCAGTTTTCAAACATCAAATAAAGGGTTTATATAGCTATATATATCAATTTGCATCTGAAATAAACAAGAGAAACATTTATTCCAAGCTGTTTTCAAAAGTTATGTTTAACCTGAAATATTGTCTCAAATTGATGTTCTGAGACTGAGAGAATGACGTTTTCTAAGATTCTGCTGGAGCTCTGTATAGCAGTTTTCAAACATCAAATAAAGGGTTTATATAGCTATATATATCAATTTGCATCTGAAATAAACAAGAAAAAAACTTATTCAAAGCTGTTTTCATAAGTTATGTTTAACCTGAAATATTGTCTCAAACTGATGTTCTCAGACTGAGAGAATGACGTTTTCTAAGATTCTGCTGGAGCTCTGAATAGCAGTTTTCAAACATCAAATAAAGGGTTTGTATAGCTATATATATCAATTTGCATCTGAAATAAACAAGAGAAACACTTATTCGAAGCTGTTTTCAAAAGTTATGTTTAACCTGAAACATAGTCTCAAACTGATGTTCTCAGACTGAGAGAATGACGTTTTCTAAGATTCTGCTGGAGCTCTGAATAGCAGTTTTCAAACATCAAATAAAGGGTTTATATAGCTATATATATCAATTTGCATCTGGAATAAACAAGAGAAACACTTATTCGAAGCTGTTTTCAAAAGTTATGTTTAACCTGAAATATTGTCTCAAACTGATTGTTCTCAGACTGAGAGAATGACGTTTTCCAAGATTCTGCTGGAGCTCTGAATAACAGTTTTCAAACATCAAATAAAGGGTTTATATAGCTATATATATATCAATTTGCATCTGAAAAAAACAAGAGAAACACTTATTCGAAGCTGTTTTCAAAAGTTATGTTTAACATGAAATATTGTCTCAAACTGATGTTAAACGGTTTATATAGCTATATATATCAATTTGCATCTGAAATAAACAAGAGAAACACTTATTCGAAGCTGTTTTCAAAAGTTATGTTTAACCTGAAATATTGTCTCAAACTGATGTTCTCAGACTGAGAGAATGACGTTTTCCAAGATTCTGCTGGAGCTCTGAATAACAGTTTTCAAACATCAAATAAAGGGTTTATATAGCTATATATATCAATTTGCATCTGAAATAAACAAGAGAAACACTTATTCGAAGCTGTTTTCAAAGGATATGTTTAAGTGAGACCTTCTCTAAATGTGATGTATTCAGACTGAGATGTATTTGATGTCCAATCCCGCCACCTTGTGGTTCTTCTTTTTTATCAACATTTCTCTTTTTTTTTCCACAATGCAATTCCCCCAAGCACCCTACCTGGTGCACAAACCAAACACCACCATGTCTTCTCCTTTGAATTTGATTGACAGGTCCACCAGAACGGTCTTGTAGATACAGCATTGCGTTGTCTAGTCCGAGCGAGTCTCAGAATGTTTTCACAGTCTTGGAAGTAGTGAACGCAGGCTAAGATGCTGCTGGAGCTCTGAATAACAGTTTTCAAACATCAAATAAAGGGTTTATATAGCTATATATATCAATTTGCATCTGAAATAAACAAGAGAAAAACATATTCAAAGCTGTTTTCAAAAGTTATTTTTAACCTGAAATATTGTCTCAAACTGATGTTCTCAGACTGAGAGAATGACGTTTTCTAAGATTCTGCTGGAGCTCTGAATAGCAGTTTTCAAACATCAAATAAAGGGTTTATATAGCTATATATATCAATTTGCATCTGAAATAAACAAGAGAAACACTTATTCGAAGCTGTTTTCAAAAGTTATGTTTAACCTGAAACATTGTCTCAAACTGATGTTCTCAGACTGAGAGAATGACGTTTTCTAAGATTCTGCTGGAGCTCTGAATAGCAGTTTTCAAACATCAAATAAAGGGTTTATATAGCTATATATATCAATTTGCATCTGAAATAAACAAGAGAAACATTTATTCGAAGCTGTTTTCAAAAGTTATGTTTAACCTGAAATATTGTCTCAAACTGATCTTCTCAGACTGAGAGAATGACGTTTTCCAAGATTCTGCTGGAGCTCTGAATAACAGTTTTAAAACATCAAATAAAGGGTTTATATAGCTATATATATCAATTTGCATCTGAAATAAACAAGAGAAACACTTATTCGAAGCTGTTTTCAAAAGTTATGTTTAACCTGAAATATTGTCTCAAACTGATGTTCTCAGACTGAGAGAATGACGTTTTCTAAGATTCTGCTGGAGCTCTGAATAGCAGTTTTCAAACATCAAATAAAGGATTTATATAGCTATATATATCAATTTGCATCTGAAATAAACAAGAGAAAAACTTATTCAAAGCTGTTTTCAAAAGTTATGTTTAACCTGAAATATTGTCTCAAACTGATGTTCTCAGACTGAGAGAATGACGTTTTCTAAGATTCTGCTGGAGCTCTGAATAGCAGTTTTCAAACATCAAAAAAAGGGTTTATATAGCTATATATATCAATTTGCATCTGAAATAAACAAGAGAAACATTTATTCGAAGCTGTTTTCAAAAGTCACGTTTAACCTGAAATATTGTCTCAAACTGATGTTCTCAGACTGAGAGAATGACGTTTTCTAAGATTCTGCTGGAGCTCTGAATAGCAGTTTTCAAACATCAAATAAAGGGTTTATATAGCTATATATATCAATTTGCATCTGAAATAAACAAGAGAAACACTTATTCGAAGCTGTTTTCAAAAGTTATGTTTAACCTGAAACATTGTCTCAAACTGATGTTCTCAGACTGAGAGAATGACGTTTTCTAAGATTCTGCTGGAGCTCTGAATAGCAGTTTTCAAACATCAAATAAAGGGTTTATATAGCTATATATATCATTTTCCATCTGAAATAAACAAGAGAAACACTTATTCGAAGCTGTTTTCAAAAGTTATGGTTAACCTGAAATATTGTCTCAAACTGATGTTCTCAGACTGAGAGAATGACGTTTTCTAAGATTCTGCTGGAGCTCTGAATAGCAGTTTTCAAACATCAAATAAAGGGTTTATATAGCTATATATATCAATTTGCATCTGAAATAAACAAGAGAAACACTTATTCGAAGCTGTTTTCAAAAGTTATGTTTAACCTGAAACATTGTCTCAAACTGATGTTCTCAGACTGAGAGAATGACGTTTTCTAAGATTCTGCTGGAGCTCTGAATAGCAGTTTTCAAACATCAAATAAAGGGTTTATATAGCTATATATATCAATTTGCATCTGAAATAATCAAGAGAAACACTTATTCGAAGCTGTTTTCAAAAGTTATGTTTAACCTGAAATATTGTCTCAAACTGATGTTCTCAGACTGAGAGAATGACGTTTTCTAAGATTCTGCTGGAGCTCTGAATAGCAGTTTTCAAACATCAAATAAAGGGCTTATATAGCTATATATATCAATTTGCATCTGAAATAAACAAGAGAAACACTTATTCGAAGCTGTTTTCAAAAGTTATGTTTAACCTGAAACATTGTCTCAAACTGATGTTCTCAGACTGAGAGAATGACGTTTTCTAAGATTCTGCTGGAGCTCTGAATAGCAGTTTTCAAACATCAAATAAAGGGTTTATATAGCTATATATATCAATTTGCATCTGAAATAAACAAGAGAAACATTTATTCGAAGCTGTTTTCAAAAGTTATGTTTAACCTGAAATATTGTCTCAAACTGATCTTCTCAGACTGAGAGAATGACGTTTTCCAAGATTCTGCTGGAGCTCTGAATAACAGTTTTAAAACATCAAATAAAGGGTTTATATAGCTATATATATCAATTTGCATCTGAAATAAACAAGAGAAACACTTATTCGAAGCTGTTTTCAAAAGTTATGTTTAACCTGAAATATTGTCTCAAACTGATGTTCTCAGACTGAGAGAATGACGTTTTCTAAGATTCTGCTGGAGCTCTGAATAGCAGTTTTCAAACATCAAATAAAGGGTTTATATAGCTATATATATCAATTTGCATCCGAAATAAACAAGAGAAACACTTATTCAAAGCTGTTTTCAAAAGTTATGTTTAACCTGAAATATTGTCTCAAACTGATGTTCTCAGACTGAGAGAATGACGTTTTCTAAGATTCTGCTGGAGCTCTGAATAGCAGTTTTCAAACATCAAATTAAGGGTTTATATAGCTATATATATATCAATTTGCATCTGAAATAAACAAGAGAAACACTTATTCTAAGCTGTTTTCAAAAGTTATGTTTAACCTGAAATATTGTCTCAAACTGATCTTCTCAGACTGAGAGAATGACGTTTTCCAAGATTCTGCTGGAGCTCTGAATAACAGTTTTAAAACATCAAATAAAGGGTTTATATAGCTATATATATCAATTTGCATCTGAAATAAACAAGAGAAACACTTATTCGAAGCTGTTTTCAAAAGTTATGTTTAACCTGAAATATTGTCTCAAACTAATGTTCTCAGACTGAGAGAATGACGTTTTCCAAGATTCTGCTGGAGCTCTGAATAGCAGTTTTCAAACATCAAATAAAGTGTTTATATAGCTATATATATCATTTTCCATCTGAAATAAACAAGAGAAACACTTATTCGAAGCTGTTTTCAAAAGTTATGTTTAACCTGAAATATTGTCTCAAACTGATGTTCTCAGACTGAGAGAATGACGTTTTCTAAGATTCTGCTGGAGCTCTGAATAGCAGTTTTCAAACATCAAATAAAGGGTTTATATAGCTATATATATCAATTTGCATCTGAAATAAACAAGAGAAACATTTATTCCAAGCTGTTTTCAAAAGTTATGTTTAACCTGAAATATTGTCTCAAACTGATGTTCTCAGACTGAGAGAATGACGTTTTCTAAGATTCTGCTGGAGCTCTGAATAGCAGTTTTCAAACATCAAATAAAGGGTTTATATAGCTATATATATCAATTTGCATCTGAAATAAACAAGAGAAACACTTATTCGAAGCTGTTTTCAAAAGTTATGTTTAACCTGAAATATTGTCTCAAACTAATGTTCTCAGACTGAGAGAATGACGTTTTCCAAGATTCTGCTGGAGCTCTGAATAACAGTTTTCAAACATCAAATAAAGGGTTTATATAGCTATATATATCAATTTGCATCTTAAATAAACAAGAGAAAAACATATTCAAAGCTGTTTTCAAAAATTATTTTTAACCTGAAATATTGTCTCAAACTGATGTTCTCAGACCGAGAGAATGACGTTTTCTAAGATTCTGCTGGAGCTCTGAATAGCAGTTTTCAAACTTCAAATAAAGGGTTTATATAGCTATATATATCAATTTGCATCTGAAATAAACAAGAGAAACATTTATTCCAAGCTGTTTTCAAAAGTTATGTTTAACCTGAAATATTGTCTCAAATTGATGTTCTGAGACTGAGAAAATGACGTTTTCTAAGATTCTGCTGGAGCTCTGTATAGCAGTTTTCAAACATCAAATAAAGGGTTTATATAGCTATATATATCAATTTGCATCTGAAATAAACAAGAAAAAAACTTATTCAAAGCTGTTTTCATAAGTTATGTTTAACCTGAAATATTGTCTCAAACTGATGTTCTCAGACTGAGAGAATGACGTTTTCTAAGATTCTGCTGGAGCTCTGAATAGCAGTTTTCAAACATCAAATAAAGGGTTTGTATAGCTATATATATCAATTTGCATCTGAAATAAACAAGAGAAACACTTATTCGAAGCTGTTTTCAAAAGTTATGTTTAACCTGAAACATTGTCTCAAACTGATGTTCTCAGACTGAGAGAATGACGTTTTCCAAGATTCTGCTGGAGCTCTGAATAACCGTTTTCAAACATCAAATAAAGGGTTGATATAGCTATTAGATCAATTTGCATCTGAAATAAACAAGAGAAACATTTATTCGAAGCTGTTTTCAAAAGTTATGTTTAACCTGAAATATTGTCTCAAACTGATCTTCTCAGACTGAGACAATGATGTTTTCCAAGATTCTGCTGGAGCTCTGAATAACAGTTTTAAAACATCAAATAAAGGGTTTATATAGCTATATATATCAATTTGCATCTGAAATAAACAAGAGAAACACTTATTCGAAGCTGTTTTCAAAAGTTATGTTTAACCTGAAATATTGTCTCAAACTGATGTTCTCAGACTGAGAGAATGACGTTTTCTAAGATTCTGCTGGAGCTCTGAATAGCAGTTTTCAAACATCAAATAAAGGGTTTATATAGCTATATATATCAATTTGCATCTGAAATAAACAAAAGAAAAACTTATTCAAAGCTGTTTTCAAAATTGATGTTTAACCTGAAATATTGTCTCAAACTGATGTTCTCAGACCGAGAGAATGACGTTTTCTAAGATTCTGCTGGAGCTCTGAATAGCAGTTTTCAAACATCAAATAAAGGGTTTATATAGCTATATATATCAATTTGCATCTGGAATAAACAAGAGAAACACTTATTCGAAGCTGTTTTCAAAAGTTATGTTTAACCTGAAATATTGTCTCAAACTGATGTTCTCAGACTGAGAGAATGACGTTTTCTAAGATTCTGCTGGAGCTCTGAATAGCAGTTTTCAAACATCAAATAAAGGGTTTATATAGCTATATATATCAATTTGCATCTGAAATAAACAAAAGAAAAACTTATTCAAAGCTGTTTTCAAAAGTTATGTTTAACCTGAAATATTGTCTCAAACTGATGTTCTCAGACCGAGAGAATGACGTTTTCTAAGATTCTGCTGGAGCTCTGAATAGCAGTTTTCAAACATCAAATAAAGGGTTTATATAGCTATATATATATCAATTTGCATCTGAAATAAACAAGAGAAACACTTATTCGAAGCTGTTTTCAAAAGTTATGTTTAACCTGAAATATTGTCTCAAACTGATGTTCTCAGACTGAGAGAATGACGTTTTCTAAGATTCTGCTGGAGCTCTGAATAGCAGTTTTCAAACATCAAATTAAGGGTTTATATAGCTATATATATCAATTTGCATCTGAAATAAACAAGAGAAACACTTATTCGAAGCTGGTTTCAAAAGTTATGTTTAACCTGAAATATTGTCTCAAACTGATGTTCTCAGACCGAGAGAATGACGTTTTCTAAGATTCTGCTGAAGCTCTGAATAGCAGTTTTCAAAGATCAAATAAAGGGTTTATATAGCTATATATATCAATTTGCATCTGAAATAAACAAGAGAAACACTTATTCAAAGCTGTTTTCAAAGGATATGTTTAAGTGAGACCTTCTCTAAATGTGATGTATTCAGACTGAGATGTATTTGATGTCCAATCCCGCCACCTTGTGGTTCTTCTTTTTTATCAACATTTCTCTTTTTTTTCCACAATGCAATTCCCCCAAGCACCCTACCTGGTGCACAAACCAAACACCACCATGTCTTCTCCTTTGAATTTGATTGACAGGTCCACCAGAACGGTCTTGTAGATACAGCATTGCGTTGTCTAGTCCGAGCGAGTCTCAGAATGTTTTCACAGTCTTGGAAGTAGTGAACGCGGGCTAAGATGCTGCTGGAGCTCTGAATAACAGTTTTCAAACATCAAATAAAGGGTTTATATAGCTATATATATCAATTTGCATCTGAAATAAACAAGAGAAACACTTATTCGAAGCTGTTTTCAAAAGTTATGTTTAACCTGAAATATTGTCTCAAACTGATTGTTCTCAGACTGAGAGAATGACGTTTTCCAAGATTCTGCTGGAGCTCTGAATAACAGTTTTCAAACATCAAATAAAGGGTTTATATAGCTATATATATCAATTTGCATCTGAAAAAAACAAGAGAAACACTTATTCGAAGCTGTTTTCAAAAGTTATGTTTAACATGAAATATTGTCTCAAACTGATGTTAAACGGTTTATATAGCTATATATATCAATTTGCATCTGAAATAAACAAGAGAAACACTTATTCGAAGCTGTTTTCAAAAGTTATGTTTAACCTGAAATATTGTCTCAAACTGATGTTCTCAGACTGAGAGAATGACGTTTTCCAAGATTCTGCTGGAGCTCTGAATAACAGTTTTCAAACATCAAATAAAGGGTTTATATAGCTATATATATCAATTTGCATCTGAAATAAACAAGAGAAACACTTATTCGAAGCTGTTTTCAAAGGATATGTTTAAGTGAGACCTTCTCTAAATGTGATGTATTCAGACTGAGATGTATTTGATGTCCAATCCCGCCACCTTGTGGTTCTTCTTTTTTATCAACATTTCTCTTTTTTTTTCCACAATGCAATTCCCCCAAGCACCCTACCTGGTGCACAAACCAAACACCACCATGTCTTCTCCTTTGAATTTGATTGACAGGTCCACCAGAACGGTCTTGTAGATACAGCATTGCGTTGTCTAGTCCGAGCGAGTCTCAGAATGTTTTCACAGTCTTGGAAGTAGTGAACGCGGGCTAAGATGCTGCTGGAGCTCTGAATAACAGTTTTCAAACATCAAATAAAGGGTTTATATAGCTATATATATCAATTTGCATCTGAAATAAACAAGAGAAACACTTATTCGAAGCTGTTTTCAAAAGTAATGTTTAACCTGAAATATTGTCTCAAACTGATGTTCTCAGACTGAGAGAATGACGTTTTCTAAGATTCTGCTGGAGCTCTGAATAGCAGTTTTCAAACATCAAATAAAGGGTTTATATAGCTATATATATCAATTTGCATCTGAAATAAACAAGAGAAACACTTATTCGAAGCTGTTTTCAAAAGTTATGTTTAACCTGAAACATTGTCTCAAACTGATGTTCTCAGACTGAGAGAATGACGTTTTCTAAGATTCTGCTGGAGCTCTGAATAGCAGTTTTCAAACATCAAATAAAGGGTTTATATAGCTATATATATCAATTTGCATCTGAAATAAACAAAAGAAAAACTTATTCAAAGCTGTTTTCAAAAGTTATGTTTAACCTGAAATATTGTCTCAAACTGATGTTCTCAGACCGAGAGAATGACGTTTTCTAAGATTCTGCTGAAGCTCTGAATAGCAGTTTTCAAAGATCAAATAAAGGGTTTATATAGCTATATATATCAATTTGCATCTGAAATAAACAAGAGAAACACTTATTCGAAGCTGTTTTCAAAAGTTATGTTTAACCTGAAATATTGTCTCAAACTGATTGTTCTCAGACTGAGAGAATGACGTTTTCCAAGATTCTGCTGGAGCTCTGAATAACAGTTTTCAAACATCAAATAAAGGGTTTATATAGCTATATATATCAATTTGCATCTGAAAAAAACAAGAGAAACACTTATTCGAAGCTGATTTCAAAAGTTATGTTTAACCTGAAATATTGTCTCAAACTGATGTTCTCAGACTGAGAGAATGACGTTTTCCAAGATTCTGCTGGAGCTCTGAATAACAGTTTTCAAACATCAAATAAAGGGTTTATATAGCTATATATATCAATTTGCATCTGAAATAAACAAGAGAAACACTTATTCGAAGCTGTTTTCAAAGGATATGTTTAAGTGAGACCTTCTCTAAATGTGATGTATTCAGACTGAGATGTATTTGATGTCCAATCCCGCCACCTTGTGGTTCTTCTTTTTTATCAACATTTCTCTTTTTTTTGCCACAATGCAATTCCCCCAAGCACCCTACCTGGTGCACAAACCAAACACCACCATGTCTTCTCCTTTGAATTTGATTGACAGGTCCACCAGAACGGTCTTGTAGATACAGCATTGCGTTGTCTAGTCCGAGCGAGTCTCAGAATGTTTTCACAGTCTTGGAAGTAGTGAACGCGGGCTAAGATGCTGCTGGAGCTCTGAATAACAGTTTTCAAAAATCAAATAAAGGATTTATATAGCTATATATATCAATTTGCATCTGAAATAAACAAGAGAAACACTTATTCGAAGCTGTTTTCAAAAGTTATGTTTAACCTGAAACATTGTCTCAAACTGATGTTCTCAGACTGAGAGAATGACGTTTTCTAAGATTCTGCTGGAGCTCTGAATAGCAGTTTTCAAACATCAAATAAAGGGTTTATATAGCTACATATCAATTTGCATCTGAAATAAACAAGATAAACATTTATTCGAAGTTGTTTTCAAAAGTTATGTTTAACCTGAAATATTGTCTCAAACTGATCTTCTCAGACTGAGAGAATGACGTTTTCCAAGATTCTGCTGGAGCTCTGAATAACAGTTTTAAAACATCAAATAAAGGGTTTATATAGCTATATATATCAATTTGCATCTGAAATAAACAAGAGAAACACTTATTCGAAGCTGTTTTCAAAAGTTATGTTTAACCTGAAATATTGTCTCAAACTGATGTTCTCAGACTGAGAGAATGACGTTTTCCAAGATTCTGCTGGAGCTCTGAATAACAGTTTTCAAACATCAAATAAAGGGTTTATATAGCTATATATATCAATTTGCATCTGAAATAAACAAGAGAAACACTTATTCGAAGCTGTTTTCAAAGGATATGTTTAAGTGAGACCTTCTCTAAATGTGATGTATTCAGACTGAGATGTATTTGATGTCCAATCCCGCCACCTTGTGGTTCTTCTTTTTTATCAACATTTCTCTTTTTTTTGCCACAATGCAATTCCCCCAAGCACCCTACCTGGTGCACAAACCAAACACCACCATGTCTTCTCCTTTGAATTTGATTGACAGGTCCACCAGAACGGTCTTGTAGATACAGCATTGCGTTGTCTAGTCCGAGCGAGTCTCAGAATGTTTTCACAGTCTTGGAAGTAGTGAACGCGGGCTAAGATGCTGCTGGAGCTCTGAATAACAGTTTTCAAACATCAAATAAAGGGTTTATATAGCTATATATATCAATTTGCATCTGAAATAAACAAGAGAAACACTTATTCGAAGCTGTTTTCAAAAGTTATGTTTAACCTGAAACATTGTCTCAAACTGATGTTCTCAGACTGAGAGAATGACGTTTTCTAAGATTCTGCTGGAGCTCTGAATAGCAGTTTTCAAACATCAAATAAAGGGTTTATATAGCTACATATCAATTTGCATCTGAAATAAACAAGAGAAACATTTATTCGAAGCTGTTTTCAAAAGTTATGTTTAACCTGAAATATTGTCTCAAACTGATCTTCTCAGACTGAGAGAATGACGTTTTCCAAGATTCTGCTGGAGCTCTGAATAACAGTTTTAAAACATCAAATAAAGGGTTTATATAGCTATATATATCAATTTGCATCTGAAATAAACAAGAGAAACACTTATTCGAAGCTGTTTTCAAAAGTTATGTTTAACCTGAAATATTGTTTCAAACTGATGTTCTCAGACTGAGAGAATGACGTTTTCCAAGATTCTGCTGGAGCTCTGAATAGCAGTTTTCAAACATCAAATAAAGGGTTCATATAGCTATATATATCATTTTCCATCTGAAATAAACAAGAGAAACACTTATTCAAAGCTGTTTTCAAAAGTTATGGTTAACCTGAAATATTGTCTCAAACTGATGTTCTCAGACTGAGAGAATGACGTTTTCTAAGATTCTGCTGGAGCTCTGAATAGCAGTTTTCAAACATCAAATAAAGGGTTTATATAGCTATATATATCAATTTGCATCTGAAATAAACAAGAGAAACATTTATTCGAAGCTGTTTTCAAAAGTTATGTTTAACCTGAAATATTGTCTCAAACTGATGTTCTCAGACTGAGAGAATGACGTTTTCTAAGATTCTGCTGGAGCTCTGAATAGCAGTTTTCAAACATCAAATAAAGGGTTTATATAGCTATATATATCAATTTGCATCTGAAATAAACAAGAGAAACACTTATTCGAAGCTGGTTTCAAAAGTTATGTTTAACCTGAAATATTGTCTCAAACTGATCTTCTCAGACTGAGAGAATGACGTTTTCTAAGATTCTGCTGAAGCTCTGAATAGCAGTTTTCAAAGATCAAATAAAGGGTTTATATAGCTATATATATCAATTTGCATCTGAAATAAACAAGAGAAACACTTATTCGAAGCTGTTTTCAAAAGTTATGTTTAACCTGAAATATTGTCTCAAACTGATTGTTCTCAGACTGAGAGAATGACGTTTTCCAAGATTCTGCTGGAGCTCTGAATAACAGTTTTCAAACATCAAATAAAGGGTTTATATAGCTATATATATCAATTTGCATCTGAAAAAAACAAGAGAAACACTTATTCGAAGCTGTTTTCAAAAGTTATGTTTAACATGAAATATTGTCTCAAACTGATGTTAAACGGTTTATATAGCTATATATATCAATTTGCATCTGAAATAAACAAGAGAAACACTTATTCGAAGCTGTTTTCAAAAGTTATGTTTAACCTGAAATATTGTCTCAAACTGATGTTCTCAGACTGAGAGAATGACGTTTTCCAAGATTCTGCTGGAGCTCTGAATAACAGTTTTCAAACATCAAATAAAGGGTTTATATAGCTATATATATCAATTTGCATCTGAAATAAACAAGAGAAACACTTATTCGAAGCTGTTTTCAAAGGATATGTTTAAGTGAGACCTTCTCTAAATGTGATGTATTCAGACTGAGATGTATTTGATGTCCAATCCTGCCACCTTGTGGTTCTTCTTTTTTATCAACATTTCTCTTTTTTTTTCCACAATGCAATTCCCCCAAGCACCCTACCTGGTGCACAAACCAAACACCACCATGTCTTCTCCTTTGAATTTGATTGACAGGTCCACCAGAACGGTCTTGTAGATACAGCATTGCGTTGTCTAGTCCGAGCGAGTCTCAGAATGTTTTCACAGTCTTGGAAGTAGTGAACGCGGGCTAAGATGCTGCTGGAGCTCTGAATAACAGTTTTCAAACATCAAATAAAGGGTTTATATAGCTATATATATCAATTTGCATCTGAAATAAACAAGAGAAAAACATATTCAAAGCTGTTTTCAAAAATTATTTTTAACCTGAAATATTGTCTCAAACTGATGTTCTCAGACCGAGAGAATGACGTTTTCTAAGATTCTGCTGGAGCTCTGAATAGCAGTTTTCAAACTTCAAATAAAGGGTTTATATAGCTATATATATCAATTTGCATCTGAAATAAACAAGAGAAACACTTATTCGAAGCTGTTTTCAAAAGTTATGTTTAACCTGAAACATTGTCTCAAACTGATGTTCTCAGACTGAGAGAATGACGTTTTCTAAGATTCTGCTGGAGCTCTGAATAGCAGTTTTCAAACATAAAATAAAGGGTTTATATAGCTATATATATCAATTTGCATCTGAAATAAACAAGAGAAACATTTATTCGAAGCTGTTTTCAAAAGTTATGTTTAACCTGAAATATTGTCTCAAACTGATCTTCTCAGACTGAGAGAATGACGTTTTCCAAGATTCTGCTGGAGCTCTGAATAACAGTTTTAAAACATCAAATAAAGGGTTTATATAGCTATATATATCAATTTGCATCTGAAATAAACAAGAGAAACACTTATTCGAAGCTGTTTTCAAAAGTTATGTTTAACCTGAAATATTGTCTCAAACTGATGTTCTCAGACTGAGAGAATGACGTTTTCCAAGATTCTGCTGGAGCTCTGAATAGCAGTTTTCAAACATCAAATAAAGGGTTTATATAGCTATATATATCATTTTCCATCTGAAATAAACAAGAGAAACACTTATTCAAAGCTGTTTTCAAAAGTTATGGTTAACCTGAAATATTGTCTCAAACTGATGTTCTCAGACTGAGAGAATGACGTTTTCTAAGATTCTGCTGGAGCTCTGAATAGCAGTTTTCAAACATCAAATAAAGGGTTTATATAGCTATATATATCAATTTGCATCTGAAATAAACAAGAGAAACACTCATTCGAAGTTGTTTTCAAAAGTTATGTTTAACCTGAAACATTGTCTCAAACTGATGTTCTCAGACTGAGAGAATGACGTTTTCTAAGATTCTGCTGGAGCTCTGAATAACAGTTTTCAAACATCAAATAAAGGGTTTATATAGCTATATATATATCAATTTGCATCTGAAATAAACAAGAGAAACACTTATTCAAAGCTGTTTTCAAAAGTTATGTTTAACCTGAAATATTGTCTCAAACTGATGTTCTCAGACTGAGAGAATGACGTTTTCTAAGATTCTGCTGGAGCTCTGAATAACAGTTTTCAAACATCAAATAAAGGGTTTGTATAGCTATATATATCAATTTGCATCTGAAATAAACAAGAGAAACACTTATTCGAAGCTGTTTTCAAAAGTTATGTTTAACCTGAAACATTGTCTCAAACTGATGTTCTCAGACTGAGAGAATGACGTTTTCTAAGATTCTGCTGGAGCTCTGAATAGCAGTTTTCAAACATCAAATAAAGGGTTTATATAGCTATATATATCAATTTGCATCTGGAATAAACAAGAGAAACACTTATTCGAAGCTGTTTTCAAAAGTTATGTTTAACCTGAAATATTGTCTCAAACTGATTGTTCTCAGACTGAGAGAATGACGTTTTCCAAGATTCTGCTGGAGCTCTGAATAACAGTTTTCAAACATCAAATAAAGGGTTTATATAGCTATATATATCAATTTGCATCTGAAAAAAACAAGAGAAACACTTATTCGAAGCTGTTTTCAAAAGTTATGTTTAACATGAAATATTGTCTCAAACTGATGTTAAACGGTTTATATAGCTATATATATCAATTTGCATCTGAAATAAACAAGAGAAACACTTATTCGAAGCTGTTTTCAAAAGTTATGTTTAACCTGAAATATTGTCTCAAACTGATGTTCTCAGACTGAGAGAATGACGTTTTCCAAGATTCTGCTGGAGCTCTGAATAACAGTTTTCAAACATCAAATAAAGGGTTTATATAGCTATATATATCAATTTGCATCTGAAATAAACAAGAGAAACACTTATTCGAAGCTGTTTTCAAAGGATATGTTTAAGTGAGACCTTCTCTAAATGTGATGTATTCAGACTGAGATGTATTTGATGTCCAATCCCGCCACCTTGTGGTTCTTCTTTTTTATCAACATTTCTCTTTTTTTTTCCACAATGCAATTCCCCCAAGCACCCTACCTGGTGCACAAACCAAACACCACCATGTCTTCTCCTTTGAATTTGATTGACAGGTCCACCAGAACGGTCTTGTAGATACAGCATTGCGTTGTCTAGTCCGAGCGAGTCTCAGAATGTTTTCACAGTCTTGGAAGTAGTGAACGCGGGCTAAGATGCTGCTGGAGCTCTGAATAACAGTTTTCAAACATCAAATAAAGGGTTTATATAGCTATATATATCAATTTGCATCTGAAATAAACAAGAGAAAAACATATTCAAAGCTGTTTTCAAAAGTTATTTTTAACCTGAAATATTGTCTCAAACTGATGTTCTCAGACCGAGAGAATGACGTTTTCTAAGATTCTGCTGGAGCTCTGAATAGCAGTTTTCAAACATCAAATAAAGGGTTTATATAGCTATATATATCAATTTGCATCTGAAATAAACAAGAGAAACACTTATTCGAAGCTGTTTACAAAAGTTATGTTTAACCTGAAATATTGTCTCAAACTGATGTTCTCACACCGAGAGAATGACGTTTTCTAAGATTCTGCTGGAGCTCTGAATAGCAGTTTTCAAACATCAAATAAAGGGTTTATATAGCTATATGTAACAATTTGCATCTGAAATAAACAAGAGAAACATTTATTCGAAGCTGTTTTCAAAAGTTATGTTTAACAGGAAATACTGTCTCAAACTGATGTTCTCAGACTGAGAGAATGACGTTTTCCAAGATTCTGCTGGAGCTCTGAATAACAGTTTTCAAACATCAAATAAAGGGTTTATATAGCTATATATATATCAATTTGCATCTGAAATAAACAAGAGAAACACTTATTCAAAGCTGTTTTCAAAAGTTATGTTTAACCTGAAATATTGTCTCAAACTGATGTTCTCAGACCGAGAGAATGACGTTTTCTAAGATTCTGCTGGAGCTCTGAATAGCAGTTTTCAAACATCAAATAAAGGGTTTATATAGCTATATATATCAATTTGCATCTGAAATAAACAAGAAAAAAACTTATTCGAAGCTGTTTTCATAAGTTATGTTTAATCTGAAATATTGTCTCAAACTGATGTTCTCAGACTGAGAGAATGACGTTTTCTAAGATTCTGCTGGAGCTCTGAATAGCAGTTTTCAAACATCAAATAAAGGGTTTATATAGCTATATATATCAATTTGCATCTGAAATAAACAAGAGAAACACTTATTCGAAGCTGTTTTCAAAAGTTATGTTTAACCTGAAACATCGTCTCAAACTGATGTTCTCAGACTGAGAGAATGACGTTTTCTAAGATTCTGCTGGAGCTCTGAATAGCAGTTTTCAAACATCAAATAAAGGGTTTATATAGCTATATATATCAATTTGCATCTGAAATAAACAAGAGAAACATTTATTCGAAGCTGTTTTCAAAAGTTATGTTTAACCTGAAATATTGTCTCAAACTGATCTTCTCAGACTGAGAGAATGACGTTTTCCAAGATTCTGCTGGAGCTCTGAATAACAGTTTTAAAACATCAAATAAAGGGTTTATATAGCTATATATATCAATTTGCATCTGAAATAAACAAAAGAAAAACTTATTCAAAGCTGTTTTCAAAAGTTATGTTTAACCTGAAATATTGTCTCAAACTGATGTTCTCAGACCGAGAGAATGACGTTTTCTAAGATTCTGCTGGAGCTCTGAATAGCAGTTTTCAAACATCAAATAAAGGGTTTATATAGCTATATATATCAATTTGCATCTGAAATAAACAAGAGAAACACTTATTCAAAGCTGTTTCCAAAAGTTATGTTTAACCTGAAATATTGTCTCAAACTGATGTTCTCAGACTGAGAGAATGACGTTTTCTAAGATTCTGCTGGAGCTCTGAATAGCAGTTTTCAAACATCAAATAAAGGGTTTATATAGCTATATATAACAATTTGCATCTGAAATAAACAAGAGAAACATTTATTCGAAGCTGTTTTCAAAAGTTATGTTTAACCTGAAATATTGTCTCAAACTGATCTTCTCAGGCTGAGAGAATGACGTTTTCCAAGATTCTGCTGAAGCTCTGAATAGCAGTTTTCAAACATCAAATAAAGGGTTTATATAGCTATATATATCAATTTGCATCTGAAATAAACAAGAGAAACACTTATTCGAAGCTGTTTTCAAAAGTTATGTTTAACATGAAATACTGTCTCAAACTGATGTTCTCAGACTGAGAGAATGACGTTTTCCAAGATTCTGCTGGAGCTCTGAATAACAGTTTTCAAACATCAAATAAAGGGTTTATATAGTAAGTAATATATAGGAAGTAATATATATTTATATAGCGCTTTTCGAGACCAGGGTCACAAAGCGCTTTAACAATCAAAACAATACTCAAAACAGTACATACTTCAAAGATCAAGATAATACTGAGAACAACACAGGAGTTCGAGAAATTCAAGGAAAAGCCTGCACAAATAGAAACGTCTTAAGATGTTTCTTAAAGGAGTCAGTAGACTCCATCAAGCGCAAAGAGAGAGGAAGATTGTTCCAAAGCTTAGAAGCAACAGCCTGAAAAGATTTCTCTCCTCTGGTCCTGAGCCGTGTGTGTGGAACCATAAGTAGATTCTGATCCACAGACCTCAGAGGCCGAGCTGGGGTGTAAGGCTGGATCAGATCAGTGATGTAAGGAGGAGCCTGACCATGAATAGCTCTGAAAGTAAGAACCAGAATTTTAAAGTTGATCCTGAAAGAAACTGGAAGCCAGTGAAGAGTTTTAAGGACCGGAGAAATGTGAGTTCTTCTACTAGAGCGGGTCAGAATTCTCGCTGCAGAGTTCTGAATCAACTGCAGGCGAGACAGCTCCTTCTTGTTAAGACATGAAAACAAACTGTTACAATAGTCCAGACGAGAAGAAACAAACGCATGGATTACAAGCTCCAGATCATGTTGTGACAACATTTTCCTAAGTTTAGAGATTTTTCTCAGTTGAAGGAAACAGTTTCTGGTCAGTTTTCTACAGTGTTGAACAAGAGACATGTCTTTATCAAATACAACACCCAGGTTTCTCAGGCTCAGTTTGACAGACTGACCTAAGTCACCCAAGTACTGACTCAACCCTGGAATCGTATCATCAGGAGCAATCACCAGAGTTTCAGTTTTGTCCACATTAAGCTGTAAAGTGTACTCAGCCATTGTTTGATTTCTAGCAAACAATTGACTAAGCTGTTCAGCCTTTGGGGCTCAGTTGGGTCAAAAGAGCAGTAGAGCTGGATGTCATCAGCAAAAATGTGATAAGAAACATCTGGAAATCTCTGAATGATTTTACCAAGGGGAATCAAGTACAGCAAAAACAATAAAGGACCCAGAACAGAACCTTGAGGGACTCCACACAACAGATCTGCCGATTCAGACCTCATTTGATTGGCAGATACACTAAAACTGCGCCCAGAAAGGTAAGATGAGAACCATTCTAACACAGACCCAGACAGTCCCACTTCATCCCTTAATCTTCTCAGCAGGATCTGGTGATCAACTGTGTCAAAGGCTGACGACAGATCCAAGAGAACCAGAACAGTGAATTTACCAGAGTCAGCCGACATCATGATGTCACTGGACACTTTCAGTAAAGCTGTCTCCGTAGAGTGATGTTTACGGAAGCCAGACTGAAACTTCTCATGGATGTCGCTCTGATCCAAGAACAAAGACAGCTGCTCGGACACCACCTTCTCCAAGCTATATATATATCAATTTGCATCTGAAATAAACAAGAGAAACACTTATTCAAAGCTGTTTTCGAAAGTTATGTTTAACCTGAAATATTGTCTCAAACTGATGTTCTCAGACCGAGAGAATGACGTTTTCTAAGATTCTGCTGGAGCTCTGAATAGCAGTTTTCAAACATCAAATAAAGGGTTTATATAGCTATATATATCAATTTGCATCTGAAATAAACAAGAGAAACACTTATTCGAAGCTGTTTTCAAAAGTTATGTTTAACCTGAAACATTGTCTCAAACTGATGTTCTCAGACTGAGAGAATGACGTTTTCTAAGATTCTGCTGGAGCTCTGAATAGCAGTTTTCAAACATCAAATAAAGGGTTTATATAGCTATATATATCAATTTGCATCTGAAATAAACAAGAGAAACATTTATTCGAAGCTGTTTTCAAAAGTTATGTTTAACCTGAAATATTGTCTCAAACTGATCTTCTCAGACTGAGAGAATGACGTTTTCCAAGATTCTGCTGGAGCTCTGAATAACAGTTTTAAAACATCAAATAAAGGGTTTATATAGCTATATATATCAATTTGCATCTGAAACAAACAAAAGAAAAACTTATTCAAAGCTGTTTTCAAAAGTTATGTTTAACCTGAAATATTGTCTCAAACTGATGTTCTCAGACCGAGAGAATGACGTTTTCTAAGATTCTGCTGGAGCTCTGAATAGCAGTTTTCAAACATCAAATAAAGGGTTTATATAGCTATATATATCAATTTGCATCTGAAATAAACAAGAGAAACACTTATTCGAAGCTGTTTTCAAAAGTTATGTTTAACCTGAAACATTGTCTCAAACTGATGTTCTCAGACTGAGAGAATGACGTTTTCTAAGATTCTGCTGGAGCTCTGAATAGCAGTTTTCAAACATCAAATAAAGGGTTTATATAGCTATATATATCAATTTGCATCTGAAATAAACAAGAGAAACATTTATTCGAAGCTGTTTTCAAAAGTTATGTTTAACCTGAAATATTGTCTCAAACTGATCTTCTCAGACTGAGAGAATGACGTTTTCCAAGATTCTGCTGGAGCTCTGAATAACAGTTTTAAAACATCAAATAAAGGGTTTATATAGCTATATATATCAATTTGCATCTGAAATAAACAAAAGAAAAACTTATTCAAAGCTGTTTTCAAAAGTTATGTTTAACCTGAAATATTGTTTCAAACTGATGTTCTCAGACCGAGAGAATGACGTTTTCTAAGATTCTGCTGGAGCTCTGAATAGCAGTTTTCAAACATCAAATAAAGGGTTTATATAGCTATATATATCAATTTGCATCCGAAATAAACAAGAGAAACACTTATTCAAAGCTGTTTTCAAAAGTTATGTTTAACCTGAAATATTGTCTCAAACTGATGTTCTCAGACTGAGAGAATGACGTTTTCTAAGATTCTGCTGGAGCTCTGAATAGCAGTTTTCAAACATCAAATAAAGGGTTTATATAGCTATATATATATCAATTTGCATCTGAAATAAACAAGAGAAACACTTATTCGAAGCTGTTTTCAAAAGTTATGTTTAACCTGAAATATTGTCTCAAACTGATGTTCTCAGACTGAGAGAATGACGTTTTCTAAGATTCTGCTGGAGCTCTGAATAGCAGTTTTCAAACATCAAATAAAGGGTTTATATAGCTATATATATCAATTTGCATCTGAAATAAACAAGAGAAACACTTATTCGAAGCTGTTTTCAAAAGTTATGTTTAACCTGAAACATTGTCTCAAACTGATGTTCTCAGACTGAGAGAATGACGTTTTCTAAGATTCTGCTGGAGCTCTGAATAGCAGTTTTCAAACATCAAATAAAGGGTTTATATAGCTATATATATCAATTTGCATCTGAAATAAACAAGAGAAAAACTTATTCAAAGCTGTTTTCAAAAGTTATGTTTAACCTGAAATATTGTCTCAAACTGATGTTCTCAGACTGAGAGAATGATGTTTTCTAAGATTCTATTGGAGCTCTGAATAGCAGTTTTCAAACATCAAATAAAGGGTTTATATAGCTATATATATCAATTTGCATCTGAAATAAACAAGAGAAACACTTATTCGAAGCTGTTTTCAAAAGTTATGTTTAACCTGAAACATTGTCTCAAACTGATGTTCTCAGACTGAGAGAATGACGTTTTCTAAGATTCTGCTGGAGCTCTGAATAGCAGTTTTCAAACATCAAATAAAGGGTTTATATAGCTATATATATCAATTTGCATCTGAAATAAACAAGAGAAACATTTATTCGAAGCTGTTTTCAAAAGTTATGTTTAACCTGAAATATTGTCTCAAACTGATCTTCTCAGACTGAGAGAATGACGTTTTCCAAGATTCTGCTGGAGCTCTGAATAACAGTTTTAAAACATCAAATAAAGGGTTTATATAGCTATATATATCAATTTGCATCTGAAATAAACAAAAGAAAAACTTATTCAAAGCTGTTTTCAAAAGTTATGTTTAACCTGAAATATTGTCTCAAACTGATGTTCTCAGACCGAGAGAATGACGTTTTCTAAGATTCTGCTGGAGCTCTGAATAGCAGTTTTCAAACATCAAATAAAGGGTTTATATAGCTATATATATCAATTTGCATCCGAAATAAACAAGAGAAACACTTATTCAAAGCTGTTTTCAAAAGTTATGTTTAACCTGAAATATTGTCTCAAACTGATGTTCTCAGACTGAGAGAATGACGTTTTCTAAGATTCTGCTGGAGCTCTGAATAGCAGTTTTCAAACATCAAATAAAGGGTTTATATAGCTATATATATATCAATTTGCATCTGAAATAAACAAGAGAAACACTTATTCGAAGCTGTTTTCAAAAGTTATGTTTAACCTGAAATATTGTCTCAAACTGATGTTCTCAGACTGAGAGAATGACGTTTTCTAAGATTCTGCTGGAGCTCTGAATAGCAGTTTTCAAACATCAAATAAAGGGTTTATATAGCTATATATATCAATTTGCATCTGAAATAAACAAGAGAAACACTTATTCGAAGCTGTTTTCAAAAGTTATGTTTAACCTGAAACATTGTCTCAAACTGATGTTCTCAGACTGAGAGAATGACGTTTTCTAAGATTCTGCTGGAGCTCTGAATAGCAGTTTTCAAACATCAAATAAAGGGTTTATATAGCTATATATATCAATTTGCATCTGAAATAAACAAGAGAAAAACTTATTCAAAGCTGTTTTCAAAAGTTATGTTTAACCTGAAATATTGTCTCAAACTGATGTTCTCAGACTGAGAGAATGATGTTTTCTAAGATTCTATTGGAGCTCTGAATAGCAGTTTTCAAACATCAAATAAAGGGTTTATATAGCTATATATATCAATTTGCATCTGAAATAAACAAGAGAAACACTTATTCGAAGCTGTTTTCAAAAGTTATGTTTAACCTGAAATATTGTCTCAAACTGATGTTCTCAGACTGAGAGAATGACGTTTTCCAAGATTCTGCTGCAGCTCTGAATAACAGTTTTCTAACATCAAATAAAGGGTTGATGTAGCTATATATATCAATTTGCATCTGAAATAAACAAGAGAAACACTTATTCGAAGCTGTTTTCAAAAGTTATGTTTAACCTGAAATATTGTCTCAAACTGATGTTCTCAGACTAAGAGAATGAAGTTTTCCAAGATTCTGCTGGAGCTCTGAATAGCAGTTTTCAAACATCAAATAAAGGGTTTATATAGCTATATATATCAATTTGCATCTGAAATAAACAAGAGAAACACTTATTCGAAGCTGTTTTCAAAAGTTATGTTTAACCTGAAATATTGTCTCAAACTGATGTTCTCAGACTGAGAGAATGAAGTTTTCCAAGATTCTGCTTGAGCTCTGAATAGCAGTTTTCAAACATCACATTAAGGGTTTATATAGCTTTATATATCAATTTGCATCTGAAATAAACAAGAGAAAAACTTATTCAAAGCTGTTTTCAAAAGTTATGTTTAACCTGAAATATTGTCTCAAACTGATGTTCTCAGACTGAGAGAATGACGTTTTCTAAGATTCTGCTGGAGCTCTGAATAGCAGTTTTCAAACATCAAATAAAGGGTTTATATAGCTATATATATCATTTTCCATCTGAAATAAACAAGAGAAACACTTATTCGAAGCTGTTTTCAAAAGTTATGTTTAACCTGAAATATTGTCTCAAACTGATGTTCTCAGACTGAGAGAATGACGTTTTCTAAGATTCTGCTGGAGCTCTGTATAGCAGTTTTCAAACATCAAATAAAGGGTTTATATAGCTATATATATCAATTTGCATCTGAAATAAACAAGAGAAAAACTTATTCAAAGCTGTTTTCAAAAGTTATGTTTAACCTGAAATATTGTCTCAAACTGATGTTCTCAGACTGAGAGAATGACGTTTTCTAAGATTCTGCTGGAGCTCTGAATAGCAGTTTTCAAACATCAAATAAAGGGTTTATATAGCTATATATATCAATTTGCATCTGAAATAAACAAGAGAAACACTTATTCGAAGCTGTTTTCAAAAGTTATGTCTAACCTGAAATATTGTCTCAAACTGATGTTCTCAGACTGAGAGAATGACGTTTTCTAAGATTCTGCTGGAGCTCTGAATAACAGTTTTCTAACATCAAATAAAGGGTTGATATAGCTATATATATCAATTTGCATCTGAAATAAACAAGAGAAACACTTATTCGAAGCTGTTTTCAAAAGTTATGTTTAACCTGAAATATTGTCTCAAACTGATGTTCTCAGACTAAGAGAATGAAGTTTTCCAAGATTCTGCTGGAGCTCTGAATAGCAGTTTTCAAACATCAAATAAAGGGTTTATATAGCTATATATATCAATTTGCATCTGAAATAAACAAGAGAAACACTCATTCGAAGCTGTTTCAAAAGTTATGTTTAACCTGAAATATTGTCTCAAACTGATGTTCTCAGACTGAGAGAATGACGTTTTCCAAGATTCTGCTGGAGCTCTGAATAGAAGTTTTCAAACATCAAATAAAGGGTTTATATAGCTATATATATATATTTATATATATATTTGCATCTGAAATAAACAAGAGAACAACTTATTCAAAGCTGTTTTCAAAAGTTATGTTTAACCTGAAATATTGTCTCAAACTGATGTTCTCAGACTGAGAGAATGACGTTTTCTAAGATTCTGCTGGAGCTCTGAATAGCAGTTTTCAAACATCAAATAAAGGGTTTATATAGCTATATATATCAATTTGCATCTGAAATAAACAAGAGAAACACTTATTCAAAGCTGTTTTCAAAAGTTATGTTTAACCTGAAATATTGTCTCAAACTGATGTTCTCGGACTGAGAGAATGATGTTTACCAAGATTCTGCTGGAGCTCTGAATAGCAGTTTTCAAACATCAAATAAAAGGTTTATATAGCTATATATATATCAATTTGCATCTGAAATAAATAAGAGAAACACTTATTCGAAGCTGTTTTCAAAAGTTATGTTTAACCTGAAATATTGTCTCAAACTGATGTTCTCAGACTGAGAGAATGACGTTTTCCAAGTTTCTGCTGAGGTTCTGAATATCAGTTTTCTAACATCAAATAAAGGGTTTATATAGCTATATATAACAATTTGCATCTGAAATAAACAAGAGAAACACTTATTCCAAGCTGTTTTCAAAAGTTATGTTTAACCTGAAATATTGTCTCAAACTGATGTTCTCAGACTGAGAGAATGACGTTTTCCAGGATTCTGCCGGAGCTCTGAATAACAGTTTTCAAACATCAAATAAAGGGTTTATATAGATATATATATCAATTTGCATCTGAAATAAACAAGAGAAATACTTATTCGAAGCTGTTTTCAAAAGTTATGTTTAACCTGAAATATTGTCTCAAACTGATGTTCTCAGACTAAGAATGACGTTTTCCAAGATTCTGCTGGAGCTCTGAATAGCAGTTTTCAAACATCAAATAAAGGGTTTATATAGCTATATATATCAATTTGCATCTGACATAAACAAGAGAAACACTTATTCGAACCTGTTTTCAAAAGTTATGTTTAACCTGAAATATTGTCTCAAATTGATGTTCTCAGACTGAGAGAATGACGTTTTCTAAGATTCTGCTGGAGCTCTGAATAACAGTTTTCAAACCTCAAATAAAGGGTTTATATAGCTATATATATCAATTTGCATCTGAAATAAACAAGAGAAACACATTCGAAGCTGTTTTCAAAAGTTATGTTTAACCTGAAATATTGTCTCAAACTGATGTTCTCAGACTGAGAGAATGACGTTTTCTAAGATTCTGCTGGAGCTCTGAATAGCAGTTTTCAAACATCAAATAAAGGGTTTATATAGCTATATATATCAATTTGCATCTGAAATAAACAAGAGAAACACTTATTCGAAACTGTTTTCAAAAGTTATGTTTAACCTGAAATATTGTCTCAAACTGATGTTCTAAGACTGAGAGAATGACGTTTTCTAAGATTCTGCTGGAGCTCTGAATAGCAGTTTTCAAACATCAAATAAAGGGTTTATATAGCTATATATATTAATTTGCATCTGAAATAAACAAGAGAAACACTTATTCCAAGCTGTTTTCAAAAGTTATGTTTAACCTGAAATATTGTCTCAAACTGATGTTCTCAGACTAAGAATGACGTTTTCCAAGATTCTGCTGGGGCTCTGAATAACAGTTTTCAAACATCAAATAAAGGGTTTATATAGCTATATATATCAATTTGCATCTGAAATAAACAAGAGAAACACTTATTCGAAGCTGTTTTCAAAAGTTATGTTTAACATGAAATATTGTCTCAAACTGATGTTCTCAGACTGAGAATGACGTTTTCCAAGATTCTGCTGGAGCTCTGAATAACAGTTTTCAAACATCAAATAAAGGGTTTATATAGCTATATCTATCAAATTGCATTGAAATAAACAAGAGAAACACTTATTCGAAACTGTTTTCAAAAGTTATGTTTAACATGAAATATTGTCTCAAACTGATGTTCTAAGACTGAGAGAATGACGTTTTCTAAGATTCTGCTGGAGCTCTGAATAGCAGTTTTCAAACCTCAAATAAAGGGTTTATATAGCTATATATATCAATTTGCATCTGAAATAAACAAGCTGCTGGAGCTCTGAATAACACAATAAGACAAGGCCTTTTTAATTTATTGTTGATTGCATTTAAGTTTATGTTACATTTTAGTATTATTATTATTTTTGTTTTATTAAATTTTTATTTTAGTGCAACAAAAACATTTAACAACCAAGCATTTAGTCACACTTTATTTGTTTATTGGACAGGCTGGAAACGCACACACAGTGTTTTTAAAAGTAACAGAATCTCTACTACATTTGCATTTGCGTTTGTTTGTAAACGTATATACACAACGAGAGTTTGTCACATTAGGCTGCTACCGATGCGCGAGACACAGATTCGTTCAGTGAACGAGGATTCACATCCCGTTATTCGCGACACACAGATTCGTTCAATGAACGAGGATTCACATCCGGGGATTCGCGAGACACGGATTCCTTCAGTGAACGAGGATTCATGTTCAGCTGTGAACACACCTCAAGATCCTCTCTATTTGCTGAATTTCTCACGAATGTCTGTGTACTGCTCCTTGTCCGTGAACGCACCGGGCGTCCTTTTTTTTTTTTTTGCATTGTCCTTGAAGTGCATTGAATGTTAACCTCAGGTCTGAATCCTTTAAGTTAGTAACGGATTGTTTGGCTGCGTTCAGGAAGTAGGTGATATTGCACGCTGGGCTCCATAAGCACTGAGTTAGTGATTTAGTGAACGAACGAACTGAAAGAATATTTTGAACGAATCCTTTTAATGAACTGATTCTAGTTATTCAGTACAGTCAAAAGAACTGCCGATCCCATCACTAATACAAACTGCATCACCCCAGGTAAGTCATATTTGTGTTTTCTTTGGTACTTTTCACTTAATGTACATCACTAGCTTGCGTAAGCTAGTGCTAGCCACCATAGCGCATATTACATCAAAATTTGCATTGCATGCTAAATATAAGTTATTTAAAGCCATTTATTAGGTTGTTTGCAGTTATGTTTATGTCATGCTTTTTCATTGATCTTACCAGAACTGTAATAACTTTTAGTAAAGTGTAGTTTATGTTGATGAAATAGAAAATGTTTTCATAACTGTGAATTATTTTGAATCCATCTTCATTCTGATGGAATAATCACAACCTCTTTTTTTAATTGATATGTATATTTTGTCAAAGGGTATGCCAACACAAGTGGTGCCCCATCTTGCCCATTCTGTGCCATCACAACATCCACAACTACCATCGGTAAGTTGTTAGACATAATTTAGGACTCCAGTTCCACCTCTTTCCATTTTGTGAGTGACGTTGAAGATAAATATCCTCTACCTGATTACGACAAATATTGTCCAAATTGTTATCAATTAATTGTTTTTTGTTATTTTGTTATAATAACTTAACTTGACTTGATATGGAAATGTCTGATTCAAGTGACTGAAAGTTCAGTGAGACAACGGAGAAGAGGTGAGTAAAGTTTAATATATGTAACATTAATGTCATAATGCTTTTAGGGTGTGACTAGATGTTGAGGATAATTCAACCATATGAAGACTATCAAGGCCACTATTTATAATAATATTAATTTAGGCCATATTGTGATAAGGTCATTCTACTAAAAACACCCACATAAGGGCCAATAGGGGGTAAAAAAAGGTTTTTTTGTAACCTTTATTCTGTATAAAAATATACTTTATTCTGTATATTTAATTCATTATTTAATTCCAGCATAAAGAGGTAAACAAGATGGGAAACACTATAAAACAGTGGATGAAGGAAACATGGAGAGCTTATCTCTGAACGCATGATCAGTGCATTTATTTATTTATTTGTATTGTATTACATTTCTCCGATCCTTGTTATTCTAGTCAGGCTCTGACTGATCACTGACTTCCATCAGTGATCTGATCCAGCCTAACACCCCAGCTCGTGCTCTGAGGTCTGTGGATCAGAATCTACTTGTGGTTCCTCGCACACGGTTCAGGACCAGAGGAGAGAAACCCTTCCAGGCAGTTGCTCCTAAGCTTTGGAACGATCTAAAACATTTTAATTTGTGCAGGCCTTTCCTTGATTTTCTGTAACTCCTGTGTTATCTTGATCTTTTATATATTTTATTGAGTTTTGTTTTTGATTGTTTAAGCACTTACCCTTACCCTTAACCTAACTCCTAAACTTTAATCCCTTTTGAATTTCTTTTACAGGTAGGGAGGGTTCATCAACGGGTTTGCACTGGCCCGTGCCCTCGACAGGGACCCTCCCTGTCACCCCCCTTCAACCCTAACGCCTAACCCTAATAAACAGGGACATCTATACACTGTACTAAATTGACAATAAATCCATATTTCTACAGTAAAAATACATAAAACTTTGTTCACTTATACTTCAAAACCTGCTGAACATGAAAATAAAGTCAGATCTTTGTCAACTATTAAGGTTTATTTTTTATAATAAAATACGTTGTGCACAAACAGCTTTCTAAGCAAAAATAACGTCGTAAGTCAGTAATTAAATTATTTAAACAACCGTAATTGAATTATTTTGCAAGAAAACAAAAAAATAAACAGGAAATTATAACAGATTAGCAGAAAATAAATATTTCCTATTTTGGCTGCTTTTCTTCCAACAGTCTCACACATGTTTGGAGACTCTGGTCTCATCACGCAAATGTCTCTTCAAATCTTACTTTAATGTCACCATATCAGAGTATTTTTGAGAATATATCAGTAATAGTGTCATAGAACCTTCCGCATATGACTTCTCTCCCACTACTGTAACACCTTCACAAAAACGCAAGTGTTTTAAGGTTGCGGCTAGATCGCGGCTCACTTGACCGCAGTGTGGGGGACCATGCCGCCTAGCCTGGATCTTTTTTTTTAATCACAATTTTTTAGCCACAATACAATCCCCTCAAGCCCCCTACCTTGTGCAGGAACCAAACACCACCATGTCTTCTCCTTTGAATTTGACTGACAGGTCCACCAGCACGGTTGTGTAGATGCAGCCATGAGCGAAGCCCCTCTCCCACGACGACTTCCTGACTATCTGTTCAAAAAAAGGGAAATTTAAATAAATAAATAAATAATGTGGGGAGTAAAAAAGTTTTGAATAAAACCAGAGGATGAACTGAATCAGGTTTTCTAACATGCTGCTGTAAACCTGCAGAACAGTTCCCAAACTTCAAATAAAGGGTTTATTTAGCTATAAACATCAATGATAATTTATAATAACAAACAAAAGAAAACACTTCTTGTACGTGATTCTGAAGCGGGCAGGATAAGCAAATCCGAACCGAACCCCGTCCACTCCCCAAAACCGACTCTTTACGTCATTGAACGCTGCGCGTGCTTTGGCAACACTTGTCGGGTAGTCAGGAAACACTGAGGTGCTGACTCCGTCCACACTGATGCGTTGTCTAGTCTGAGCGAGTCTCAGAATGTTTTCACAGTCTTGGAAGTAGTGAACGCGGGCTATGATCGTGTTTGACCGGCGTCCCTCTGTAGATCCAGGCGGGGAGAGACGGTGAGCTCTGTCCAGGAGCGGCGCGTCTTTCAGATCAAAGGCCCGCTGCAGAAGCGCGGACACAGACTCGGTGTTGCATTCAAGGGTCTCCGGTATTTCGACATAAGGATCTTATGTTGTTTGTCCGCGACCTCGCCTCCAAGTCCTCGCATTTATTCTGAAGTTGGTCCATGACCCCCGTGAGCCGCTTCACCTCCTTCTTGAGTGAAACAACATCATCTGTACACGTTGACAAACTTACTTTCACATTCTTCACCGTAGATTTCATGGCGGAGAGTTCAGAGGCGATCGTCAACCTGTATTCTTTGAGCTCCGCTCTAGCTGCAACAATATCCGCTCGAATCACCGCCATCTCACTTTCCAACATTGCGCAAACTTCTGTTTGAATAATTTCAGCTAAATCCTTGCGCACCGAAGATAGCAGTTCCATCATGTATTTTAGGTTTTCTTTTGATAAGGATCAAAATATATAGTGCTTGAATAACAGTGACATCAATACACTGTACTAAATTGACAATAAATCAATGTTTCTACAGTAAAAATACATAACTTATTTCACTTATACTTCAAAACCTGTTGAACATGAAATAAAGTCAGATCTTTGTCAACTATTGAGTTTTTTTTATAAGAACTAAAATACATTGTGCATGATTAACAGGGACATCAATACACTGTACTAAATTGACAATAAATCCATATTTCTACAGTAAAAATGCATGAAACTTTGTTCACTTATACTTCAAAACCTGCTGAACATGAAAATAAAGTCAGATCTTTGTCAACTAATAAGGTTTATTTTTTATAATAAAAAAGGGTTGTGCACAAACAGCTTTCTAAGCAAAAATAACGCCATAAGTCAGTAATTAAATTATTTAAACAACCGTAATTGAATTATTTTGTAAGAAAACAAAAAAATAAACAGGAAATTATAGCAGATTAGCAGAAAATAAATATTTCCTATTTCGGCTGCTTTTCTTCCAACAGTCTCACACATGTTTGGAGACTCTGGTCTCATCACGCAAATGTCTCTTCAAATCTTACTTTAATGTCACCATATCAGAGTATTTTTGAGAATATATCAGTAATAGTGTCGTAGATCCTTCCGCGTATGACTTCTCTCCCACTACTGTAACACCTTCACAAAAACGCAAGTGTTTTAAGGTTGCGGCTAGATCGCGGCTCACTTGACCGCAGTGTGGGGGACCATGCCGCCTAGCCTGGATCTTTTTTTTTAATCACAATTTTTTAGCCACAATACAATCCCCTCAAGCCCCCTACCTTGTGCAGGAACCAAACACCACCATGTCTTCTCCTTTGAATTTGACTGACAGGTCCACCAGCACGGTTGTGTAGATGCAGCCATGAGCGAAGCCCCTCTCCCACGACGACTTCCTGACTATCTGTTCAAAAAAAGGGAAATTTAAATAAATAAATAAATAATGTGGGGAGTAAAAAAGTTTTGAATAAAACCAGAGGATGAACTGAATCAGGTTTTCTAACATGCTGCTGTAAACCTGCAGAACAGTTTCCAAACTTCAAATAAAGGGTTTATTTAGCTATAAACATCAATAATAATTTATAATAACAAACAAAAGAAAACACTTCTTGTACGTGATTCTGAAGCGGGCAGGATAAGCAAATCCGAACCGAACCCCGTCCACTCCCCAAAACCGACTCTTTACGTCATTGAACGCTGCGCGTGCTTTGGCAACACTTGTCGGGTAGTCAGGAAACACTGAGGTGCTGACTCCGTCCACACTGATGCGTTGTCTAATCTGAGCGAGTCTCAGAATGTTTTCACAGTCTTGGAAGTAGTGAACGCGGGCTATGATCGTGTTTGACCGGCGTCCCTCTGTAGATCCAGGCGGGGAGAGACGGTGAGCTCTGTCCAGGAGCGGCGCGTCTTTCAGATCAAAGGCCCGCTGCAGAAGCGCGGACACAGACTCGGTGTTGCATTCAAGGGTTTCCGGTATTTCGACATAAGGATCTTATGTTGTTTGTCCGCGACCTCGCCTCCAAGTCCTCGCATTTATTCTGAAGTTGGTCCATGACCCCCGTGAGCCGCTTCACCTCCTTCTTGAGTGAAACAACATCACCTGTACACGTTGACAAACTTACTTTCACATCCTTCACCGTAGATTTCATGGCGGAGAGTTCAGAGGCGATCGTCAACCTGTATTCTTTGAGCTCCGCTCTAGCTGCAACAATATCCGCTCGAATCACCGCCATCTCACTTTCCAACATTGCGCAAACTTCTGTTTGAATAATTTCAGCTAAATCCTTGCGCACCGAAGATAGTACTTCCATTATGTATTTTAGGTTTTCTTTTGATAAGGATCAAAATATATAGTGCTTGAATAACAGTGACATCAATACACTGTACTAAATTGACAATAAATCAATGTTTCTACAGTAAAAATACATAACTTATTTCACTTATACTTCAAAACCTGTTGAACATGAAAATAAAGTCAGATCTTTGTCAACTATTGAGTTTTTTTTATAAGAATTAAAATATATTGTGCATGATTAACAGGGACATCAATACACTGTACTAAATTGACAATAAATCCATATTTCTACAGTAAAAATACATGAAACTTTGTTCACTTATACTTCAAAACTTGCTGAACATGAAAATAAAGTCAGATCTTTGTCAACTAATAAGGTTTATTTTTTATAATAAAATAGGTTGTGCACAAACAGCTTTCTAAGCAAAAATAACGCCATAAGTCAGTAATTAAATTATTTAAACAACCGTAATTGAATTATTTTGTAAGAAAACAAAAAAATAAACAGGAAATTATAACAGATTAGCAGAAAATAAATATTTCCTATTTCGGCTGCTTTTCTTCCAACAGTCTCACACATGTTTGGAGACTCTGGTCTCGTCACGCAAATGTCTCTTCAAATCTTACTTTAATGTCACCATATCAGAGTATTTTTGAGAATATATCAGTAATAGTGTCGTAGATCCTTCCGCGTATGACTTCTCTCCCACTACTGTAACACCTTCACAAAAACGCAAGTGTTTTAAGGTTGCGGCTAGATCGCGGCTCACTTGACCGCAGTGTGGGGGACCATGCCGCCTAGCCTGGATCTTTTTTTTTAATCACAATTTTTTAGCCACAATACAATCCCCTCAAGCCCCCTACCTTGTGCAGGAACCAAACACCACCATGTCTTCTCCTTTGAATTTAACTGACAGGTCCACCAGCACGGTTGTGTAGATGCAGCCATGAGCAAAGCCCCTCTCCCACAACGACTTCCTGACTATCTGTTCAAAAAAAGGGAAATTTAAATAAATAAATAAATAATGTGGGGAGTAAAAAAGTTTTGAATAAAACCAGAGGATGAACTGAATCAGGTTTTCTAACATGCTGCTGTAAACCTGCAGAACAGTTTCCAAACTTCAAATAAAGGGTTTATTTAGCTATAAACATCAATAATAATTTATAATAACAAACATAAGAAAACACTTATTTGAAGTTGTTTTAAAAAGTTAGGTTTAAAGTGAAATCTTATCTGAAAATGATGTTTTCTTTACAATATTCTAAATGTCAAATTTAAATGTAAATGTTAAATACATATCTAAATGTTAAATCTAAATCTTAAATCTAAATCTAAATATAAATATAAATATAAATTTAAATCTATATTTAAATGTTAAATCTATATCTAAATGTTAAATCTAAATGTTAAATCAAAATCTAAAAACAAGTAAAATGTTTTACTTAGACAAGGCCTTTTTAATTTATTGTTGATTGCATTTAAGTTTATGTTACATTTTAGTATTATTATTATTTTTGTTTTATTTAATTTTTATTTTAGTGCAAAAAAACATTTAACAACCAAGCATTTAGTCACACTTTAATTGTTTATTGGACAGGCTGGAAACGCACACACAGTGTTTTTAAAAGTAACAGAATCTCTACTACATTTGCATTTGCGTTTGTTTGTAAACGTACATACACAACGAGAGTTTGTCACATTAGGCTGCTACCGATGCGTGAGACACAGATTCGTTCAGTGAACGAGGATTCACATCCCGTTATTCGCGACACACAGATTCGTTCAATGAACGAGGATTCACATCCGGGGATTCGCGAGACACGGATTCCTTCAGTGAACGAGGATTCATGTTCAGCTGTGAACACACCTCAAGATCCTCTCTATTTGCTGAATTTCTCACGAATGTCTGTGTACTGCTCCTTATCCGTGAACGCACCGGGCGTCCTTTTTTTTTTTTTTGCATTGTCCCTGAAGTGCATTGAATGTTAACCTCGGGTCTGAATCCTTTAAGTTAGTAACGGATTGTTTGGCTGCGTTCAGGAAGTAGGTGATATTGCACGCTGGGCTCCATAAGCACTGAGTTAGTGATTTAGTGAACGAACGAACTGAAAGAATATTTTGAACGAATCCTTTTAATGAACTGATTCTAGTTATTCAGTACAGTCAAAAGAACTGCCGATCCCATCACTAATACAAACTGCATCACCCCAGGTAAGTCATATTTGTGTTTTCTTTGGTACTTTTCACTTAATGTACATCACTAGCTTGCGTAAGCTAGTGCTAGCCACCATAGCGCATATTACATCAAAATTTGCATTGCATGCTAAATATAAGTTATTTAAAGCCATTTATTAGGTTGTTTGCAGTTATGTTTATGTCATGCTTTTTCATTGATCTTACCAGAACTGTAATAACTTTTAGTAAAGTGTAGTTTATGTTGATGAAATAGAAAATGTTTTCATAACTGTGAATTATTTTGAATCCATCTTCATTCTGATGGAATAATCACAACCTCTATTTTTAATTGATATGTATATTTTGTCAAAGGGTATGTCAACACAAGTGGTGCCCCATCTTGCCCATTCTGTGCCATCACAACGTCCACAACTACCATCGGTAAGTTGTTAGACATAATTTAGGACTCCAGTTCCACCTCTTTCCATTTTGTGAGTGACGTTGAAGATAAATATCCTCTACCTGATTAAGACAAATATTGTCCAAATTGTTATCAATTAATTGTTTTTTGTTATTTTGTTATTTGTTTATTTGACAATAAAATAACTTAACTTGACTTGATATTGAAATGTCTGATTCAAGTGACTGAAAGTTCAGTGAGACAACGGAGAAGAGGTGAGTAAAGTTTAATATATGTAACATTAATGTCATAATGCTTTTAGGGTGTGACTAGATATTGAGGATAATTCAACCATATGAAGACTATCAAGGCCACTATTTATAATAATATTAATTTAGGCCATATTGTGATAAGGTCATTCTACTAAAAACACCCACATAAGGGCCAATAGGGGGTAAAAAAAAGTTTTTTTTGCAACCTTTATTCTGTATAAAAATATATTTTATTCTGTATATTTAATTCATTATTTAATTCCAGCATAAAGAGATGGGAAACACTATAAAACAGTGGATGAAGGAAACATGGAGAGCTTATCTCTGAACGCATGATCAGTGCATTTATTTATTTATTTGTATTGTATTACATTTCTCCGATCCTTGTTATTCTAGTCAGGCTCTGACTGATCACTGACTTCCATCAGTGATCTGATCCAGCCTAACACCCCAGCTCGTGCTCTGAGGTCTGTGGATCAGAATCTACTTGTGGTTCCTCGCACACGGTTCAGGACCAGAGGAGAGAAACCCTTCCAGGCAGTTGCTCCTAAGCTTTGGAACGATCTAAAACATTTTAATTTGTGCAGTCCTTTCCTTGATTTTCTGTAACTCCTGTGTTATCTTGATCTTTTATATATTTTATTGAGTTTTGTTTTTGATTGTTTAAGCACTTTGTGACCCTGGTCTGGAAAAGCGCTCTATAAATATAAATTACTACTTACTTACTTGTAGTGTAGTCAGTTATTACTGCTGAAATCAATTCATAACTTTCATTTTTTTCTATTACAGTCTATTACAGTTCTTCTACACCAGGCCTGGCCAACCCGCGGC
Source organism: Callionymus lyra (assembly GCF_982586985.1). Classification (NCBI taxonomy): domain Eukaryota; kingdom Metazoa; phylum Chordata; class Actinopteri; order Syngnathiformes; family Callionymidae; genus Callionymus; species Callionymus lyra. The sequence continues at coordinate 616,182 of NW_028258551.1, forward strand.
TCCCGAGCCGCATGCGGCTCTTTGCCTGGTTTCATGCGGCTCTAACGTTCTAGTGTTGTGTGGTTCTCGAACGATTTGTTGGAACGAACGATCTTTTGAGTGAACGTACTGAACTTCATTCCTTTCTCAGTTCAGTTGAACTCAGCTGCGACCGTGCTGGTGGGAGGGATTCTATAATAGACTTTGCTACAGAACATTTAGTTTTTATGTTGGCACTAAGTGCCAAAGTACAGTCAAAATAACTGTCGATCCCATCACTCTAATGTTCATATCGAGGTTTGGGTTTGTGTTTTCTAAATGTGTGTGTTCGCTTCACTTGAGTTCAATACATGCGCGTTGGATGAAAATACCGCAAAGTTTCTCAGTAGGGACAAGATCTTTTGAGTAAACAATTTGTGTCAAGTTCGCTTTCAAAATGGCAGGGAAAAAATTCACAGCCAAATGAAAATATATATATATATATATATATATCAATTTGCATCTGAAATAAAAAAGAGAAACACTTATTCAAAGCTGTTTTCAAAAGTTATGTTTAACCTTAAATATATTGTCTCAAACTGATGTTCTCAGACTGAGAGAATGACGTTTTCCAAGATTCTGCTGGAGCTCTGAATAACAGTTTTCAAACATCAAATAAAGGGTTTATATAGATATATATATCAATTTGCATCTGAAATAAACAAGAGAAACACTTATTTAAAGCTGTTTTCAAAAGTTATGTTTAACCTGAAATATTGTCTCAAACTGATGTTCTCAGACTGAGAGAATGACATTTTCCAAGATTCTGCTGGAGCTCTGAATAACAGTTTTCAAACATCAAATAAAGGGTTTATAAAGCTATATATATCAATTTGCATCTGAAATAAACAAGAGAAACACTTATTTGAAGCTGTTTTCAAAAGTTATGTTTAACCTGAAATATTGTCTCAAACTGATGTTCTCAGACTGAGAGAATGACGTTTTCTAAGATTCTGCTGGAGCTCTGAATAACAGTTTTCAAACATCAAATAAAGGGTTTATATAGCTATATATATCAATTTGCATCTGAAATAAACAAGAGAAACACTTATTCGAAGCTGTTTTCAAAAGTTATGTTTAACCTGAAATATTGTCTCAAACTGATGTTCTCAGACTGAGAGAATGACGTTTTCTAAGATTCTGCTGGAGCTCTGAATAACAGTTTTCAAACATCAAATAAAGGGTTTATATAGCTATATATATCAATTTGCATCTGAAATAAACAAGAGAAATATTGTCTCAAAACTGATGTTCTCAGACTGAGAGAATGACGTTTTCTAAGATTCTGCTGGAGCTCTGAATAACAGTTTTCAAACATCAAATAAAGGGTTTATATAGCTATAAATATCAATTTGCATCTGAAATAAACAAGAGAAACACTTATTCGAAGCTGTTTTCAAAAGTTATGTTTAACCTGAAATATTGTCTCAAACTGATGTTCTCAGACTGAGAGAATGACGTTTTCTAAGATTCTGCTGGAGCTCTGAATAACAGTTTTCAAACATCAAATAAAGGGTTTATATAGCTATATATATCAATTTGCATCTGAAATAAACAAGAGAAATATTGTCTCAAAACTGATGTTCTCAGACTGAGAGAATGACGTTTTCCAAGATTCTGCTGGAGCTCTGAATAACAGTTTTCAAACATCAAATAAAGGGTTTATATAGCTATATATATCAATTTGCATCTGAAATAAACAAGAGAAACACTTATTCGAAGCTGTTTTCAAAAGATATGTTTAAGTGAGACCTTCTCTAAAAGTGATGTATTCAGACTGAGATGTATTTGAAGTCCAATCCCGCCACCTTGTGGTTCTTCTTTTAACATTTCTCGTTTTTTTTCCACAATGCAATTCCCCCAAGCACCCTACCTGGTGCACAAACCAAACACCACCATGTCTTCTCCTTTGAATTTGATTGACAGGTCCACCAGAACGGTCTTGTAGATGCAGCATTGCTTTGTCTAGTCCGAGCGAGTCTCAGAATGTTTTCACAGTCTTGGAAGTAGTGAACGCGGGCTAAGATGCTGCTGGAGCTCTGAATAACATTTTTCAAACATCAAATAAAGGGTTTATATAGCTATATATATCAATTTGCATCTGAAATAAACAAGAGAAACACTTATTCGAAGCTGTTTTCAAAAGTTATGTTTAACCTGAAATATTGTCTCAAACTGATGTTCTCAGACTGAGAGAATGACATTTTCTAAGATTCTGCTGGAGCTCTGAATAATAGTTTTCAAACATCAAATAAAGGGTTTATATAGCTATATATATCAATTTGCATCTGAAATAAACAAGAGAAACACTTATTCGAAGCTGTTTTCAAAAGTTATGTTTAACCTGAAATATTGTCTCAAACTGATGTTCTCAGACTGAGAGAATAACGTTTTCCAAGATTCTGCTGGAGCTCTGAATAACAGTTTTCAAACATCAAATAAAGGGTTTATAAAGCTATATATATCAATTTGCATCTGAAATAAACAAGAGAAACACTTATTTGAAGCTGTTTTCAAAAGTTATGTTTAACCTGAAATATTGTCTCAAAACTGATGTTCTCAGACTGAGAGAATGACGTTTTCCAAGATTCTGCTGGAGCTCTGACTAACAGTTTTCAAACATCAAATAAAGGGTTTATATAGCTATATATATCAATTTGCATCTGAAATAAACAAGAGAAACACTTATTGGAAGCTGTTTTCAAAAGATATGTTTAAGTGAGACCTTCTCTAAAAGTGATATATTCAGACTGAGATGTATTTGAAGTCCAATCCCCCCACCTTGTGGTTCTTCTTTTAACATTTCTCGTTTTTTTCCCACAATGCAATTCCCCCAAGCACCCTACCTGGTGCACAAACCAAACACCACCATGTCTTCTCCTTTGAATTTGGTTGACAGGTCCACCAGAACGGTCTTGTAGATGCAGCATTGCTTTGTCTAGTCCGAGCGAGTCACAGAATGTTTTCACAGTCTTGGAAGTAGTGAACACGGGCTAAGATGCTGCTGGAGCTCTGAATAACATTTTTCAAACATCAAATAAAGGGTTTATATAGCTATATATATCAATTTGCATCTGAAATAAAAAAGAGAAACACTTATTCAAAGCTGTTTTCAAAATTTATGTTTAACCTTAAATATATTGTCTCAAACTGATGTTCTCAGACTGAGAGAATGACGTTTTCCAAGATTCTGCTGGAGCTCTGAATAACAGTTTTCAAACATCAAATAAAGGGTTTATATAGCTATATATATCAATTTGCATCTGAAAAAAACAAGAGAAACACTTATTCGAAGCTGTTTTCAAAAGTTATGTTTAACCTGAAATATTGTCTCAAACTGATGTTCTCAGACTGAGAGAATGACGTTTTCTAAGATTCTGCTGGAGCTCTGAATAACAGTTTTCAAACATCAAATAAAGGGTTTGTATAGCTATATATATCAATTTGCATCTGACATAAACAAGAGAAACACTTATTCGAAGCTGTTTTCAAAAGTTATGTTTAACCTGAAATATTGTCTCAAACTGATGTTCTCAGACTGAGAGAATGACGTTTTCTAAGATTCTGCTGGAGCTCTGAATAACAGTTTTCAAACATCAAATAAAGGGTTTATATAGCTATATATATCAATTTGCATCTAAAATAAAAAAGAGAAAAACTTATTCAAAGCTGTTTTCAAAAGTTATGTTTAACCTGAAATTTTGTCTCAAACTGATGTTCTCAGACTGAGAGAATGTCGTTTTCCAAGATTCTGCTGGAGCTCTGAATAGCAGTTTTCAACATCAAATAAAGGGTTTATATAGCTATATATATCAATTTGCATCTGAAATAAAAAAGAGAAAAACTTATTCAAAGCTGTTTTCAAAAGTTATGTTTAACCTGAAATATTGTCTCAAACTGATGTTCTCAGACTGAGAGAATGACGTTTACTAAGATTCTGCTGGAGCTCTGAATAGCAGTTTTCAAACATCAAATAAAGGGTTTATATAGCTATATATATCAATTTGCATCTGAAATAAACAAGAGAAACACTTATTCGAAGCTGTTTTCAAAAGTTATGTTTAACCTGAAATATTGTCTCAAACTGATTTTCTCAGACTGAGAGAATGACGTTTTCTAAGATTCTGCTGGAGCTCTGAATAACAGTTTTAAAACATCAAATAAAGGGTTTATATAGCTATATATATCAATTTGCATCTGAAATAAACAAGATAAACACTTATTCGAAGCTGTTTTCAAAAGTTATGTTTAACCTGAAATATTGTCTCAAACTGATGTTCTCAGACTAGATGCTGCTGGAGCTCTGAATAACAGTTTTAAAACATCAAATAAAGGGTTTATATAGCTATATATATCAATTTGCATCTGAAATAAACAAGAGAAACACTTATTCGAAGCTGTTTTCAAAAGTTATGTTTAACCTGAAATATTGTCTCAAACTGATGTTCTCAGACTAGATGCTGCTGGAGCTCTGAATAACAGTTTTAAAAACATCAAATAAAGGGTTTATATAGCTATATATATCAATTTGCATCTGAAATAAACAAGAGAAACACTTATTCGAAGCTGTTTTCAAAAGTTATGTTTAACCTGAAATATTGTCTCAAACTGATGTTCTCAGACTGAGAGAATGTCGTTTTCCAAGATTCTGCTGGAGCTCTGAATAGCAGTTTTCAACATCAAATAAAGGGTTTATATAGCTATATATATCAATTTGCATCTGAAATAAAAAAGAGAAAAACTTATTCAAAGCTGTTTTCAAAAGTTATGTTTAACCTGAAATATTGTCTCAAACTGATGTTCTCAGACTGAGAGAATGACGTTTACTAAGATTCTGCTGGAGCTCTGAATAGCAGTTTTCAAACATCAAATAAAGGGTTTATATAGCTATATATATCAATTTGCATCTGAAATAAACAAGAGAAACACTTATTCGAAGCTGTTTTCAAAAGTTATGTTTAACCTGAAATATTGTCTCAAACTGATTTTCTCAGACTGAGAGAATGACGTTTTCTAAGATTCTGCTGGAGCTCTGAATAACAGTTTTAAAACATCAAATAAAGGGTTTATATAGCTATATATATCAATTTGCATCTGAAATAAACAAGATAAACACTTATTCGAAGCTGTTTTCAAAAGTTATGTTTAACCTGAAATATTGTCTCAAACTGATGTTCTCAGACTAGATGCTGCTGGAGCTCTGAATAACAGTTTTAAAACATCAAATAAAGGGTTTATATAGCTATATATATCAATTTGCATCTGAAATAAACAAGAGAAACACTTATTCGAAGCTGTTTTCAAAAGTTATGTTTAACCTGAAATATTGTCTCAAACTGATGTTCTCAGACTAGATGCTGCTGGAGCTCTGAATAACAGTTTTAAAAACATCAAATAAAGGGTTTATATAGCTATATATATCAATTTGCATCTGAAATAAACAAGAGAAACACTTATTCGAAGCTGTTTTCAAAAGTTATGTTTAACCTGAAATATTGTCTCAAACTGATGTTCTAAGACTGAGAGAATGACGTTTTCCAAGATTCTGCTGGAGCTCTGAATAACCGTTTTCAAACATCAAATAAAGGGTTTATATAGCTATATATATCAATTTGCATCTGAAATAAACAAGAGAAACACTTATTCGAAGCTGTTTTCAAAAGATATGTTTAAGTGAGACCTTCTCTAAAAGTGATGTATTCAGACTGAGATGTATTTGAAGTCCAATCCCGCCACCTTGTGGTTCTTCTTTTTTATCAACATTTCTCATTTTTTTTTCCACAATGCAATTCCCCCAAGCACCCTACTTGGTGCACAAACCAAACACCACCATGTCTTCTCCTTTGAATTTGATTGACAGGTCCACCAGAACGGTCTTGTAGATGCAGCAATGAGTGAAGCCCCTCTCCCACAACAACTTCTTGACTATCTTTTCCCAAAAAGAGAAATTTAAATAAATAATATGGGGGGTAAAAAAGTCCAAAACAAATGAAAACATGAATTTAAACTAACAGTTTACATTTGCTAATTTTAAACATGTCTGACATGAGTCACACTATTCTAAATGTGCTCCGGTGTAAATGTTTATATTTTACACACATTTTTATTAACAAGAATACTGAATTAACAGAGGCAACCAGTGGATTATTTAAATTTAAAAAAATCTTCATTTCACTTCCTTTTAGAAGGCAGAAACCTCTAGCGGAACCAGACTCATTGTTGACGGCCTGCCGCTTTCACCCGCTGGGAGGAAGGATGGGGGGGTAGACAGATGGATAAGGAGAGGAGTGAGGGAAATTATAGTGAGAAAAAAAAAAAGAGGAGAGTGTAGGAGAGTCCATGGAGGTGCTGGAGAGAACTCGGGATCTGATGACGTGGTGAAGATCCTGGATCAGCAGCAGCTCTGGAGGTGGAGCCCTGGGGCTCCGGGAGAGAAATAAAAAGGTGTGGGTTTAAACTGCACAGGTGATGAATGTAATGCAGAAAAGAAGGATATACAGAGCTCGGTGTCTAAAACTCCTCCAGCATTCTCAGCCTATAGCAGCTAAGATAAACAGTTTTGTTAGTTATAGCAGCTAAAGATAAACAGTTAAGTTAGTTATAGGCTTTATCGAAAATTAAGGTTTTAAGATTGTTTTTAAACATAGAGAGGGTGTCTGCCCTCCGGACTGAAGCCGGTAGTTTGTTCCACAGCAGAGGGGCTTGAAAAGTGAAGGCCCTGGCTCCGAATCTACATTTAGAGATTTGTGGTATAACTAATAGATCAGAGTTTAAGGATCGTAAGGTCCTTGAGGGTTGGTAAGTTTGGATTAAATCTTTAATGTATGTTGGTGCTAGACCATGTAAGGCTTTATAGTAAGTAAGTAAGTAAGTAATATTTATTTATATAGCGCTTTTCGAGACCAGGGTCACAAAGCGCTTTAACAATCAAAACAATACTCAAAACAGTACATACTTCAAAGATCAAGACAACACCGAGAACAACACAGGAGTTCGAGAAATTCAAGGAAAAGCCTGAACAAATAGAAACGTCTTAAGATGTTTCTTAAAGGAGTCAGTAGACTCCATCAAGCGCAAAGAGAGAGGAAGATTTTTCCAAAGCTTAGGAGCAACAGCCTGAAAAGATTTCTCTCCTCTGGTCCTCAGCCGTGTGCGTGGAACCATAAGTAGATTCTGATCCACAGACCTCAGAGACCGAGCTGGGGTGTAAGGCTGGATCAGATCAGTGATGTAAGGAGGAGCCTGACCATGAATAGCTCTGAAAGTAAGAACCAGAATTTTAAAGTTGATCCTGAAAGAAACTGGAAGCCAGTGAAGAGTTTTAAGGATCGGAGAAATGTGAGTTCTCCTACTTGAGCGGGTCAGAATTCTCGCTGCAGAGTTCTGAATCAACTGCAGACGAGACAGCTCCTTCTTGTTTCCTAAGTTTAGAGATTTTTCTCAGTTGAAGGAAACAGTTTCTGGTCAGTTTTCTGCAGTGTTGAACAAGAGACATGTCTTTATCAAATACAACACCCAGGTTTCTCAGGCTCAGTTTGACAGACTGACCTAAGTCACCCAAGTACTGACTCAACCCTGGAATCTTATCATCAGGAGCAATCACCAGAGTTTCAGTGTTGTCCACATTAAGCTGTAAAGTGTTTTCACTCAGCCATTGTTTGATTTCTAGCAAACAATTGACTAAGCTGTTCAGCCTTTGGGGCTCAGTTGGGTCAAAAGAGCAGTAGAGCTGGATGTCATCAGCAAAAATGTGATAAGAAACATCTGGAAATCTCTGAATGATTTTACCAAGGGGAATCAAGTACAGCAAAAACAATAAAGGACCCAGAACAGAACCTTGAGGGACTCCACACAACAGATCTGCCGATTCAGACCTCATTTGATTGGCAGATACACTAAAACTGCGCCCAGAAAGGTAAGATGAGAACCATTCTAACACAGACCCAGACAGTCCCACTTCATCCCTTAGTCTTCTCAGCAGGATCTGGTGATCAACTGTGTCAAAGGCTGACGACAGATCCAAGAGAACCAGAACAGTGAATTTACCAGAGTCAGCCGACATCATGATGTCACTGGACACTTTCAATAAAGCTGTCTCCGTAGAGTGATGTTTACGGAAGCCAGACTGAAACTTCTCATGGATGTCGCTCTGATCCAGGAACAAAGACAGCTGCTCGGACACCACCTTCTCCAAGATCTTGGACAAGAAAGGGAGCTTAGAAATAGGCCTGAAATTACTGAGGTCAGTTGGGTCTAAGCCTGGTTTTTTGAGCAGAGGCTCCACAATGGCATGTTTAAATGCATTGGGAAAAACCCCTGTGGAAAGGGAGAGGTTCACCATATTGGTAACCCAGGGGCCAATTACATCAAATACTTTGATAAAAAGCCTACAAGGAAGGACGTCATCTGAGCAAGAGGAGGGTTTCATCTTGTTCACTAGTGCTGAAATATCACCCAAAGATACAGCAGTGAAGGATGACCAAGAGGAGGAGATGGGCTCAGAGACAGTAGGGGTTCCCAACAAAGGGGGAGAGATTTTCTCTTTGATCAATTTAATTTTGTCAATGAAAAATCTCAACAATGCATTGCTGTCAGCTTCACAGAAGACCGGCGTGATTTGAGGAGCAGGAGACACGAGAGAATTAATCGTGTCAAACAAAACTTTGGGGTTTTTCCTATTTGCTGCTACCAGTTTTCTGATGTAATCAGATCTAGCAGTTTCTACCATCTCATTGTAAGAAGTCAACAGATCCCTGAGGTGAAGTCTGTGCACCTCAAGTTTAGTAGACTTCCAGAGACGCTCAGTCTTTCGACAAAGTCTCTTCAGACTCAGGAGATCTTCATTTGTCCAAGGGCACCGTTTTTTCTGAATTTTCAAGTTCGATTTAACAGGTGCCACTTGATCCAGTATTTCAACACAATGATCAGTGTAACAGTGAATCAAACTGTCCACATCTGGACAGTCATCAAAGGAAAGACGGTCAAACATAGCAGAAAAACTGTCTGCAGTATCGGCTGAGATGACAAGCCTCTGAGACCTAACTTTCAAAGGCTTAGGTTCAGGGATGAAGTCCAGGTTAAACAAGACAAGAGAATGATCACTCAGATGGACATCATGTACAGATACATTAGAAATGTTCAGGCCAAGAGTAAAAACTAAGTCTAAAATGAGGCCTTTTTGATGAGTGGGTTCAGAAACATGTTGCTCAAAATTAAAGGCTTCAGTTAAAGTTAAAAGTTCTTTAGCAGAACAAGATGTGACGTCTTCAACATGAAGATTAAAGTCTCCAAGAATAAGAACAGATTCCATCTGAATAATAGAAGATAAGAAGTCACTAAAGTCTTTCAAGAACACCGCCGCAGGACCAGGCGGACGGTAGATTGACACACAATAGAAAGGTCTTGTAGAACCAACCAAGATATTCTGAGACTCAAAAGAAGTGAATTCCTGTGTCTGAATCACTGCAAGAACAACTCTCCCTAAAAACAGTAGCAAGACCTCCTCCACGACCAGAGAGGCGAGGCTTCCCCAGGACAGCGCTCCCTACTGGACAGAGTTCGTTCAGATGAATAAACTCTTCCTCTCTCTGCCAAGTCTCAGAAAGACATAATAAATCCAAATGAACTCTTGTGAAAAGATCATTAAGAATAAAGGATTTATTAGTAATGGAGCGAACATTAAGAAGTCCCACATTCAGCACCGATGACGTCACTGACGACGCCGCGTCACTGACAGGCGCGCAGAGCGGGATCTTTTGAAGCGAACAGCGGTCACGTGGGTACCAGCTGTCACTGAAGTTCAACTCGGTTGTAAAAGTCGAATTAAAGAGAGGAAATGAAAAAATCTTACCACCTTTCGTTGAGGTCTGGACAGACGGCAGCGCTGATGTGTCGTCACACACAGTGAGAGGAATGTCGATCAAACATCGATGACGTTCGATGACGTCAGAGTTGTTCCGAGCGATCGCAACTGCACGTCTCATCCTGACCTGTACTCCAGCCCGACTCGATCCCTTGTGGAAATCGCCCGGTACTCGAGAGATCAAACGATATTCCACAGAGTCCGAGTCGATGAGAAGCGGAGCCGGAAACACGTTCACCGGACGTTGGTAACTGTCGCGAGTGAAGTCCTCCATCGACTCTCTGATGTTGAGAAGAGCATCACGATCATAGATCCGAGATGCTTGAGACATATCTTAAGTGATATGAGCATAATATCCGGACAAGTAGTCGTTAAAACGACTGTTTTTGGCAATTAAAGGGTTAATAAATTATTATCCTTATAGGTTAGGAGAAGGATTTTAAATTGTATTCTAAGTTCTACAGGAAGCCAATGTAGGGAAGACAGTACAGGGGAAATGTGTTCGCACCTCTTAGTCTTAGTCAGGACACGAGCTGCAGAGTTCTGAATGAGCTGAAGAGTTCTGAGAGACTTTTTAGAACATCCTGAGAGAAGAGAGTTACAATAGTCCAGCCTGGAGGTTACAAAAGCATGGATGAGCTTCTCAGCAGCATCTAAAGGAAGGAAGTGCCTGATTTTTTAAATGTTACGAAGCTGGAAGTAAGCAGTCCGTGAGATTTGTTTTATGTGTGAGTTAAATGATAAGTCCTCGTCAAAGCATACACCCAGATTCTTTACAGTGGTGCTAGTAGCAGGAGCAAGTCCATTTTGTAAAGCTAGATCATTAGTTAACGATTGTCTGAGATGTTGCGGACCAACTAGTAAAACCTCAGTCTTTTCCGAGTTCAGTAGGAGGAAGTTTTTGGTCATCCAGGACTTGATATCTGTAATACAGGACTGTAGTTGTGTTGGCTGATTTCTTTCATCTGGCTTCATGGACAAGTAAAGTTGGGTGTCTTCAGCATAACAGTGAAAGTTTATAGAGTGTCTTCTAATCAAGTCCCCTAGTGGGAGCATATAGATTGTGAATAGTATTGGACCAAGAACAGAACCTTGTGGGACACCATAGCTGACCTTAGTGTGTGTCGATGAGAGGTGGTTGACATGTACATAGTGCGTTCTATCCGACAGGTAAGATTTAAACCAGTTAAGAGCAGTTCCACGAATGCCTATATGGTTTTCTAGCCTCTGTAGAAGGATTTGGTGGTCGACAGTATCAAATGCAGCCCTGAGATCTAGAAGAACAAGAACTGAAACATGGCCCTGATCAGAGGCCATCAGTAGGTCGTTACTTAATTTTACCAGGGCGGTCTCTGTGCTGTGGTGTTCCCAAAACCAGACTGAAACACCTCAAATTGATCATTGTCCTGGAGATAATCACAGAGCTGACTTGTTACCACTTTCTCCTAGGCCTATAGTTAGTGAGGACCTCTGGATCAAGAGTGGGTTTTTTAAGCAGAGGTTTAAATACTGCAACTTTGAAAAATCTGAGGCACATAGCCTGATGTTATTGACAAGTTAATAATGTCAAGTATGAAAGTGCTAAGTAATGGGAACAGTTCTTTAAGTAGCCATGTGGGAATTGGATCGAGAAGACATGTTGTGGCCTTTGAGGAGGAAACAACCTGGGACAGCTGTCGAGGACTCACTGATAGAAAGGAGTCAAAATATGTATCAGTCATAGTGTCTGTGTCCGGTGAGGCTGCACTGGTTGTATTAGAAGAATCTAGGAGGTCTTGAATCTTTCTTCTGATAGTTACAATTTTTTCATTAAGAAAGTTCATGAAATCACTGCTACTAAGATGAGAAGGGATGGACTGCTCAATGGACTGATGGCTCCGTGTCAGCCTGGCTACAGTGCTGAATAAGAACTTGGGGTTATTCTTATTTGCTTCTATAAGTGATGAGTAGTAGCTGGCTCTGGCTTTCCGAAGAGATGCCTTGTATATTTTTAACTTATCCTGCCAGTCCTGGTAGAATTCATTATGTTTTGATGAACGCCATTTCTTCTCTAGTCTTCTAGAATCCTGTTTTAATTTACGTGTTTCCTGAGTATACCAGGGAGCAAGACTACTTCTGTTAACAGTCTTTTGAGTTAGTGGTGCGATTAAGTCAAGCGTATTATGCAACGAGTCTGTAAAACTTCCCACAAAGTTATCAATGTCGGGGTGACTATGGGTAGAGTTTCTTGACACACTGAGGCTAGGCATTTTACTAAGCACTGAGGGAATTATTTCCATAAACTTGGTAACGGCACTTTCAGACAGACATCTTTTGAGAGTGCTCCTGCTCTGTCGACTTGAGTCATTTAAAATGAAGTTAAAGGTTATTAATTGATGGTCAGAAAGAACTGAATTCTGAGGAGAGACAATAACATTTTTAATTTCAAGTCCGTATGCTAGGACAAGATCTAATGTGTGCTTAAAACAGTGAGTCGGTTCATGTACATATTGAGAGAAACCAAATGACTCCAGGATAGAGTTAAACCTGTTAGCTAAGCTATCATGGACCATATCAACATGGATGTTAAAGTCACCAACAATAATCACTTTATCTGATTTAAGCATCAGGCTGGTCAAGAACTCAGGGAACTCAGACAAGAATTCAGAATAAGGTCCAGGCGGACGATAGACTCCAACAAAGAGAAGTGACTGACCTGATCTCAAGGTTGTATTAGATATGCTAAGTATAATACTTTCAAAAGAGTTGAAATCACATTGTGGTCTAGTAAAGGTTGACAGACATGAGTTGATGATGGCTGCGACTCCACCTCCTCGACCAGAGCGTCGAGGGGCATTAAAGTTAGTGTGGCTGGGTGGTGTTGATTCATTTAAAGATACGTAGGCAGTAAGCAGAGGTTAAGCAGAATAAGTCAATGGTTTTATCTGATATAAGTTCATTAATTAGTGCAGCTTTTGAGGACAGGGATCGGATATTCAACAATCCACACTTAATTCTCCTGTCCTCTACAATGGTAGTATTTATTTGATTTAGATTTATTTGAATTACATTTTCTTTAATATCTCTTCTACTGACAATTTTACTTGGTTTTATTAAGCGGGTCAGATTCACCCTCTCTATGCGGTTAAAGGCGGGTGGCTGTTGTAGGAGAAGGGCAGAAGAGTGTGGAAGACCGCAGTTCTGCCTTCTGATCTGTGCTCTGAGTTGTCACGTTACACTAAAACTCTCAACACTGCTATACAAGAGAGATGCTCCTTCCAACGTGGGATGGATGCAGTCTCTGCTAAGCAGACCAGGTTTTTCCCAGAAGGTTTTCCAGTTGTTAACAAAGCCAACCTCATTTGCGGGGCACCACTCCAACAACCAGCGATTAAATGATGAATAGCGAGAAAACATATCATCATTGGCCATGTTGGGAAGGGGTCCAGAGAACACTACGGAGTCCGACATTGTTCGTGCAAATGCACACACCGACTGAACGTTAACCGTGGCGTCACTTGTCTCCACTGATGTTTTTGTTGACATAGTCGCGCGCCTCTGCAGCGGAGTAGAAGGATTTGTCCACATTCTTGTACGTTACTCTGAAGCGGGCAGGATAAGCAAATCCGAACCGAAACCCCGTCCACTCCACGAAACCCATTCTTGACGTCATTGAACGCTGCGCGTGCTTTGGTAACACTTGTCGGGTAGTCAGGAAACACTGAGATACTGACTCCGTCCACACTGATGCGTTGTCTAGTCCGAGCGAGTCTCAGAATGTTTTCACAGTCTTGGAAGTAGTGAACGCGGGTTAAGATGCTGCTGGAGCTCTGAATAACAGTTTTCATACATCAAATAAAGGGTTTATATAGCTATATATATCAATTTGCATCTGAAATAAACAATAGAAACACTTATTCGAAGCTGTTTTCAAAAGTTATGTTTAACCTGAAATATTGTCTCAAATTGATGTTCTCACACTGAGAGAATGACGTTTTCTAAGATTCTGCTGGAGCTCTGAATAACAGTTTTCAAACATCAAAGAAAGGGTTTGTATAGCCATATATATCAATTTGCATCTGAAATAAACACGAGAAACACTTATTCGAAGCTGTTTTCAAAAGTTATGTTTAACCTGAAATATTGTCTCAAACTGATGTTCTCAGACTGAGAGAATGACATTTTCTAAGATTCTGCTGGAGCTCTGAATACCAGTTTTCAAACATCAAATAATGGGTTTATATAGCCATATATATCAATTTGCATCTGAAATAAACAAGAGAAACACTTATTCAAAGCTGTTTTCAAAAGTTATGTTTAACCTGAAATATTGTCTCAAACTGATGTTCTCAGACTGAGAGAATGACGTTTTCTAAGATGCTGCTGGAGCTCTGAATACCAGTTTTCAAACATCAAATAAAGGGTTTATATAACTATATATATCAATTTGCATCTGAAATAAACAAGAGAAACACTTATTCGAAGCTATCTTCAAAAGTTATGTTTAACCTGAAATATTGTCTCAAACTGATGTTCTCAGACTGAGAGAATGACATTTTCCAAGATTCTGCTGGAGCTCTGAATAACAGTTTTCAAACATCAAATATAACTATATATATCAATTTGCATCTGAAATAAACAAGAGAAACACTTATTCAAAGCTGTTTTCAAAAGTTTTGTTTAACCTGAAATATTGTCTCAAACTGATGTTCTCAGACTGAGAGAATGACGTTTTCTAAGATTCTGCTGGAGCTCTGAATAACAGTTTTCAAACATCAAATAAAGGGTTTATATAGCTATATATATCAATTTGCATGTGAAATAAACAAGAGAAATACTTTTTCGAAGCTGTTTTCAAAAATTATGTTTAACCTGAAATATTGTCTCAAACTGATGTTCTCAGACTGAGAGAATGACGTTTTCTAAGATTCTGCTGGAGCTCTGAATACCAGTTTTCAAACATCAAATAAAGGGTTTATATAGCTATATATATCAATTTGCATCTGAAATAAACAAGAGAAACACTTATTCGAAGCTATTTTCAAAAGTTATGTTTAACCTGAAATATTGTCTCAAACTGATGTTCTCAGACTGAGAGAATGACGTTTTCTAAGATCCTGCTGGAACATAAAGGGTTTATATAGCTATATATATCAATTTGCATCTGAAATAAACAAGAGAAACACTTATTCGAAGCTGTTTTCAAAAGTTATGTTAAAATTGAATATTGTCTCAAACTGATGTTCTCAGACTGAGAGAATGACGTTTTCCAAGATTCTGCTGTAGCTCTGAATAACAGTTTTCAAACATCAAATAAAGGGTTTAAATAGCTATATATATATCAATTTGCATCTGAAATAAACAAGAGAAACACTTATTCAAAGCTGTTTTCAAAAGATATATTTAAGTGAGACCTTCTAGAAAAGTGATGTATTCAGACTGAGATGTATTTGAAGTCCAATCCCTCCACCTTGTGGTTCTTCTTTTTTATCAACATTTCTCTTTTTTTTTCCACAATGCAATTCCCCCAAGCACCCTACCTGGTGCACAAACCAAACACCACCATGTCTTCTCCTTTGAATTTGATTGACAGGTCCACCAGAACGGTCTTGTAGATGCAGCATTGCGTTGTCTAGTCCGAGCGAGTCTCAGAATGTTTTCACAGTCTTGGAAGTAGTGAACGCGGGCTAAGATTCTGCTGGAGCTCTGAATAACAGTTTTCAAACATCAAATAAAGGGTTTAAATAGCTATATATATCAATTTGCATCTGAAATAAACAAGAGAAACACTTATTCGAAGCTGTTTTCAAAAGTTATGTTTAAATATTGTCTCAAACTGATGTTCTCAGACTGAGAGAATGACGTTTTCTAAGATTCTGCTGGAGCTCTGAATAACAGTTTTCAAACATCAAATAAAGGGTTTATGTATATAGCTATATATATCAATTTGCATCTGAAATAAACAAGAGAAACACTTATTCGAAGCTGTTTTCAAAAATTATGTTTAACCTGAAATATTGTCTCAAACTGATGTTCTCAGACTGAGAGAATGACGTTTTCTAAGATTCTGCTGGAGCTCTGAATAACAGTTTTCAAACATCAAATAAAGGGTTTATATAGCTATATATATCAATTTGCATCTGAAATAAACAAGAGAAACACTTATTCGAAGCTGTTTTCAAAAATTATGTTTAACCTGAAATATTGTCTCAAACTGATGTTCTCAGACTGAGAGAATGACGTTTTCCAAGATTCTGCTGGAGCTCTGAATAACAGTTTTCAAACATCAAATAAAGGGTTAATATAGCTATATACATCAATTTGCATCTGAAATAAACAAGAGAAACACTTATTCAAAGCTGTTTTCAAAAGTTACGTTTAACCTGAAATATTGTTTCAAACTGATGTTCTCAGACTGAGAGAATGACGTTTTCCAAGATTCTGCTGGAGCTCTGAATAACAGTTTTCAAACATCAAATAAAGGGTTTATGTATATAGCTATATATATCAATTTGCATCTGAAATTAACAAGAGAAACACTTATTCAAAGCTGTTTTCAAAAGTTATGTTTAACATGAATATTGTCTCAAACTGATGTTCTCAGACTGAGAGAATGACGTTTTCCAAGATTCTGCTGGAGCTCTGAATAACAGTTTTAAAACATCAAATAAAGGGTTAATATAGCTATATATATCAATTTGCATCTGAAATAAACAAGAGAAACACTTATTCAAAGCTGTTTTCAAAAGTTATGTTTAACCTGAAATATTGTCTCAAACTGATGTTCTCACACTGAGAGAATGACGTTCTCCAAGATTCTGCTGGAGCTCTGAATAACAGTTTTCAAACATCAAATAAAGGGTTTATGTATATAGCTATATATATCAATTTGCATCTGAAATTAACAAGAGAAACACTTATTCAAAGCTGTTTTCAAAAGTTATGTTTAACATGAATATTGTCTCAAACTGATGTTCTCAGACTGAGAGAATGACGTTTTCCAAGATTCTGCTGGAGCTCTGAATAACAGTTTTCAAACATCAAATAAAGGGTTAATATAGCTATATATATATCAATTTGCATCTGAAAGAAACAAGAGAAACACTTATTCGTAGCTGTTTTCAAAAGTTATGTTTAACCTGAAATATTGTTTCAAACTGATGTTCTCAGACTGAGAGAATGACGTTTTCCAAGATTCTGCTGGAGCTCTGAATAACAGTTTTCAAACATCAAATAAAGGGTTTATATAGCTATATATATCAATTTGCATCTGAAATAAACAGGAGAAACACTTATTCGTAGCTATTTTCAAAAGTTATGTTTAACCTGAAATATTGTCTCAAACTGATGTTCTCAGACTGAGAGAATGACGTTTTCTAAGATGCTGCTGGAGCACAAAGGGTTTATATAGCTATATATATCAATTGGCATCTGAAATAAACAAGAGAAACACTTATTCGAAGCTGTTTTCAAAAGTTATGTTTAACCTGAAATATTGTCTCAAACTGATGTTCTCATACTGAGAGAATGACGTTTTCCAAGATTCTGCTGGAGCTCTGAATAACAGTTTTCAAACATCAAATAAAGGGCTTATATAGCTATATATATCAATTTGCATCTGAAATAAACAAGAGAAACACTTATTCGAAGCTGTTTTCAAAAGTTATGTTTAACATGAATATTGTCTCAAACTGATGTTCTCAGACTGAGAGAATGACGTTTTCCAAGATTCTGCTGGAGCTCTGAATAACAGTTTTCAAACATCAAATAAAGGGTTAATATAGCTATATATATATCAATTTGCATCTGAAAGAAACAAGAGAAACACTTATTCGTAGCTGTTTTCAAAAGTTATGTTTAACCTGAAATATTGTTTCAAACTGATGTTCTCAGACTGAGAGAATGACGTTTTCCAAGATTCTGCTGGAGCTCTGAATAACAGTTTTCAAACATCAAATAAAGGGTTTATATAGCTATATATATCAATTTGCATCTGAAATAAACAGGAGAAACACTTATTCGTAGCTATTTTCAAAAGTTATGTTTAACCTGAAATATTGTCTCAAACTGATGTTCTCAGACTGAGAGAATGACGTTTTCTAAGATGCTGCTGGAGCACAAAGGGTTTATATAGCTATATATATCAATTTGCATCTGAAATAAACAAGAGAAACACTTATTCGAAGCTGTTTTCAAAAGTTATGTTAAAATTAAATATTGTCTCAAACTGATGCTCTCAGACTGAGAGAATGACGTTTTCCAAGATTCTGCTGGAGCTCTGAACAACAGTTTTCAAACATCAAATAAAGGGTTTATATAGCTATATATATCAATTTGCATCTGAAATAAACAAGAGAAACACTTATTCTAAGCTGTTTTCAAAAATTATGTTTAACCTGAAATATTGTCTCAAACTGATGTTCTCAGACTGAGAGAATGACGTTTTCTAAGATTCTGCTGGAGCTCTGAATAACAGTTTTCAATCATCAAATACTTTATTTGATAAAGGGTTTATATATATAGCTATTTATATCAATTTTCCATCTGAAATTTGCAAATTGATATAGTTTGAACAGTTTTCAAACATCAACATAGTTTACATAGCTATAAACGTTATCAATTTGCATCTGAAATAAACAAGAGAAACACTTATTCGAAGCTGTTTTCAAAAGATATGTTTAAGTGAGACCTTCTCTAAAAGTGATGTATTCAGACTGAGATGTATTTGAAGTCCAATCCCGCCACCTTGTGGTTCTTCTTTTTTATCAACATTTCTCTTTTTTTTCCCACAATTCCATGCAATGCTTGGGGAAGCAGTGTATTTACTACCTCGTTCTTTTTGCTGTTTTTTGGAGCTCATCTAACTTTTTGTCGGGCCGAGGACAAGTTTGAAAAACTTCCCGGTGAGCGCATTCGTCAAACTTTACTCTCACTCTGTTCTTTCCTGCTCGGTGTGTCAGATGTTCAGTTATGCTTCGGCCTCCTTTAGAGATAGCATTAGTTGTGTAAAGTGTAGCCTGTTAGCTAGACTGGAGGTGAAGCTCGTTGAACTAGAGAGCCCGTTGTGCGCTGTCGAAGCTAAACCGCTAGCTAGCCAGTGTCAGGTAGACAGTGCACAGCCACATAGCCTAGCAGGTTGCATCTGATAGGCTATGTGGTTGTGCACTGGAGCCAGCAATTCCCGAGCAGCCGGGAAACCAGGGTCGGTGGGTGACTGTCAACGGAGCACCACCAACCCCTTAGCGTTTCGAACAGATTTTCTCCACTCGACAAGTCACCGGTCGAGGAACCTGCTCTGTTCATAGGCGATTCCATACTTCGGAACGTTAAACTCCAACATTGAAATAATTCTTTCTTTTTTACCTCTTCAAAGCTAAAACATTAAAATAATTATTTTAAGAATTTTTATTAATTCTTCAAAAGTCCAACATTTTTTTTTTTTACCTCTTCAAAACTCCAACATTTTTTTTTTTTTTACCTCTTCAAAACTCCAACATTTTTTTTAAATTTTGTTTACCTCTTCAAAACTCCAACATTAAAATATTTATTTCTTTTTTTAACTCATCAAAACTCCAACATTAATTTATTATTATTTTTTTTTACCTCTTCAAAACTCCAACATTAAAATAATTCTTTCTTTTTTACCTCTTCAAAACTCCAACATTTTTTATTTTTTTTTGTTTACCTCTTCAAAACTCCAACATTAAAAGATTTATTTATTTTTTTACCTCTTCAAAACTCCAACATTTTAATAATTCTTTCTTTTTTACCTCTCTAAAACTCCAACATTTTTTTTTTGTTTACCTCTTCAAAACTCCAACATTTTTTTAAAATTTTGTTTACCTCTTCAAAACTCCAACATTAAAATATTTATTTCTTTTTTTAACTCATCAAAACTCCAACATTAATTTTTTTTTTTTTTTTACCTCTTCAAAACTCCAACATTAAAATAATTCTTTCTTTTTTACCTCTTCAAAACTCAAACTTTAAAATAATTCTTTCTTTTTTACCTTTTCAAAACTAAAACATTAAAATAATTCTTTCTTTTCTACCTCTTCAAAACTCCAACATTTTTTTTATTTATTTTTTTACCTCTTCAAAACTCCAACATTAAAAGATTTATTTCTTTTTTTACCTCTTCAAATCTCCAACGTTATTATTATTATTATTTTTTACCTCTTCAAAACTCCAACATTTTTTAAATTTTTTTTTACCTCTTCCAAACTCCAAAATTAAAAGATTTATTTATCTTTTTACCTCTTCAAAAGTCCAACATTTTTTTTTTTTACCTCTTCAAAACTCCAACATTAAAATAATTCTTTCTTTTTTACCTCTCTAAAAAAAAAATTATGTTGGAGTTTCAACATAATATTTTTTTTTATTTTTTTTACCTCTTCAAAACTCCAACAATAAAAGATTTATTTCTTTTTTTACCTCTTCAAAACTCCAACATTATTATTATTATTTTTTTTTACCTCTTCAAAACTCCAACATTAATTCCTTTTTTTTTTTACCTCTTCAAAACTCCAACATTTTAATAATTCTTTCTTTTTTACCTCTCTAAAACTCCAACATTTTTTTTTGTTTACCTCTTCAAAACTCCAACATTTTTTTTAAATTTTGTTTACCTCTTCAAAACTCCAACATTAAAATATTTATTTATTTTTTTAACTCATCAAAACTCCAACATTAATTTTTTTTTTTTTTTACCTCTTCAAAACTCCAACATTAAAATAATTCTTTCTTTTTTACCTCTTCAAAACTAAAACATTAAAAGAATTCTTTCTTTTCTACCTCCTCAAAAGTCCAACATTTTTTTTTTTACCTCTTCAAAACTCCAACATTTTTTTTTTTTTTTTAACCTTTTCAAAACTCCAACATTAAAATAATTCTTTCTTTTTTACCTCTTCAAAACTCAAACATTTTTTTTTATTTTTTTAACCTCTTCAAAACTCCAACATTAAAATAATTCTTTCTTTTTTACCTCTTCAAAACTCAAACTTTAAAATAATTCTTCCTTTTTTACCTTTTCAAAACTAAAACATTAAAATAATTCTTTCTTTTCTACCTCTTCAAAACTCCAACATTTTTTTTTATTTTTTTTTTACCTCTTCAAAACTCCGACATTAAAAGATTTATTTCTTTTTTTACCTCTTCAAATCTCCAACGTTATTATTATTATTTTTTACCTCTTCAAAACTCGAACATTTTTTTTAATTTTTTTTACCTCTTCAAAACTCCAAAATTAAAAGATTTATTTATCTTTTTACCTCTTCAAAACTCCAACATTTTTTTTTTTTACCTCTTCAAAACTCCAACAATAAAAGATTTATTTCTTTTTTTACCTCTTCAAAACTCCAACATTAATTTCTTTTTTTTTTACCTCTTCAAAACTCCAACATTAAAATAATTCTTTCTTTTTTTACCTCTTCAAAACTCCAACATTAAAAGATTTATTTCTTTTTTTACCTCTTCAAAACTCCAACATTAAAATAATTCTTTCTTTTTTACCTCTTCAAAAGTCCAACATTGATTTTTTTTTTTTTTATCTCTTCAAAAGTTTAACATTAAAATAATTCTTTCTTTTTTACCTCTTCAAAACTCCAACATTTTTTATTTTTTTTTACCTCTTCAAAACTCCAACATTAAAATAATTATTTCTTTTTTACCTCTCTAAAAACTCCAACATAAATTCTTTTTTTTCTTTTTTTTACCTCTTCAAAACTCCAACATTAAAATAATTCTTTGTTTATTACCTCTTCAAAACTCCAACATTAATTTCTTTTTTTTTTTACCACTTCAAAAGTCCAACATTTTTTTTTTTTACCTCTTCAAAACTCCAACATTAAAAGATTTATTTCTTTTTTTACCTCTTCAAAACGCCAACATTAATTTCTTTTTTTTTTATCTCTTCAAAAGTCCAACATTTTTTTTTTTTACCTCTTCAAAACTCCAACATTAAAAGATTTATTTCTTTTTTTACCTCTTCAAAACTCCAATGTTATTATTATTTTTGTTTTTACCTCTTCAAAAGCCCAACATTTTTTTTTTTTACCTCTTCAAAACTCCAACATTTTTTTAAAACTTTTTTTTACCTCTTCAAAACTCCAACATTATTATTATTATTTTTTTTTACCTCTTCAAAACTCCAACATTAATTCCTTTTTTTTTTTACCTCTTCAAAACTCCAACATTTTAATAATTCTTTCTTTTTTACCTCTCTAAAACTCCAACATTTTTTTTTTGTTTACCTCTTCAAAACTCCAACATTTTTTTTAAATTTTGTTTACCTCTTCAAAACTCCAACATTAAAATATTTATTTATTTTTTTAACTCATCAAAACTCCAACATTAATTTTTTTTTTTTTACCTCTTCAAAACTCCAACATTAAAATAATTCTTTCTTTTTTACCTCTTCAAAACTAAAACATTAAAAGAATTCTTTCTTTTTTACCTCTTCAAAACTCCAACATTTTTTTTTTTTTTTTAACCTTTTCAAACATTAAAATAATTCTTTCTTTTTTACCTCTTCAAAACTCAAACATTTATTTTTATTTTTTTAACCTCTTCAAAACTCCAACATTAAAATAATTCTTTCTTTTTTACCTCTTCAAAACTCAAACTTTAAAATAATTCTTCCTTTTTTACCTTTTCAAAACTAAAACATTAAAATAATTCTTTCTTTTCTACCTCTTCAAAACTCCAACATTTTTTTTTTTTTTTTTTACCTCTTCAAAACTCCGACATTTAAAGATTTATTTATTTTTTTACCTCTTAAAATCTCCAACGTTATTATTATTATTTTTTACCTCTTCAAAACTCGAACATTTTTTTTAATTTTTTTTACCTCTTCAAAACTCCAAAATTAAAAGATTTATTTATCTTTTTACCTCTTCAAAACTCCAACATTTTTTTTTTTACCTCTTCAAAACTCCAACAATAAAAGATTTATTTCTTTTTTTCCCTCTTCAAAACTCCAACATTAATTTCTTTTTTTTTTACCTCTTCAAAACTCCAACATTAAAAGATTTATTTCTTTTTTTACCTCTTCAAAACTCCAACATTAAAAGATTTATTTCTTTTTTTACCTCTTCAAAACTCCAACATTAAAATAATTCTTTTTTTTTTACCTCTTCAAAAGTTTAACATTAAAATAATTCTTTCTTTTTTACCTCTTCAAAAGTCCAACATTTTTTATTTTTTTTACCTCTTCAAAACTCCAACATTAAAAGATTTATTTCTTTTTTTACCTCTTCAAAACGCCAACGTTAATTTCTTTTTTTTTTATCTCTTCAAAAGTCCAACATTTTTTTTTTTACCTCTTCAAAACTCCAACATTAAAAGATATATTTCTTTTTTTACCTCTTCAAAACTCCAATGTTATTATTATTTTTGTTTTTACCTCTTCAAAAGCCCAACATTTTTTTTTTTACCTCTTCAAAACTCCAACATTTTTTTAAAACTTTTTTTTACCTCTTCAAAACTCCAAAATTAAAAGATTTATTTCTTTTTTTACCTCTTCAAAACTCCAACATTAAAAGAAATATTTTTTTTTTACCTCTTCAAAACTCCAACATTTTTTTTTTTTTTTACCTCTTCAAAACTCCAACATTAATTTTTTTTTTTTTTACCTCTTCAAAACTCCAACATTAAAATAATTCTTTCTTTTTTACCTCTTCAAAACTAAAACATGAAAAGAATTCTTTCTTTTCTACCTCTTCAAAACTCCAACATTTTTTTTTTTACCTCTTAAAAACTCCAACATTTTTTTTTTTTTACCTCTTCAAAACTCCAACATTATTAAATTTTTTTTTTACCTCTTCAAAACTCCAACATTAAAATAATTCTTTCTTTTTTACCTCTTCAAAACTAAAACATGAAAAGAATTCTTTCTTTTCTACCTCTTCAAAACTCCAACATTAAAAGATTATTTCTTTTTTTACCTCTTCAAAACTCCAACATTAAAAGAATTCTTTCTTTTTTACCTCTTCAAAAGTCCAACTTTTTTTTTTACCTCTCTAAAACTCCAACATAATTTTTTTTATTTTTTTTACCTATTCAAATCTCCAACATTAAAATATTTCTTTATCTTTTTTTCCTCTTCAAAACTAAAACATTAAAAGAATTCTTTCTTTTCTACCTCTTCAGAACTCCAACATTTTTTTTTCATTTTTTTTACCTCTTCAAAACTCCAACATTAAAATATGTATTTATTTTTTTACCTCTTCAAAACTCCAACATTAATTTCTTTTTTTTTATCTCTTCAAAAGTCCAACATTTTGTTTTTACCTCTTCAAAAGTCCACCTTTTTTTTTTACCTCTTCAAAACTCCAACAGTTTTTAAACTTTTTTTTACCTCTTCAAAACTCCAAAATTAAAAGATTTATTTCTTTTTTTACCTCTTCAGAACTCCAACATTTTTTTAAATTTTTTTTACCTCTTCAAAACTCCAACATTAAAAGATGTATTTCTTTTTTTACCTCTTCAAAACTCCAACATTAATTTCTTTTTTTTTATCTCTTCAAAAGTCCAACGTTTTGTTTTTACCTCTTCAAAAGTCCAACTTTTTTTTTACCTCTTCAAAAGCCCAACATTTTTTTTTTTTTTTTACCTTTTCAAAACTCCAACATTTTTTTAAACTTTTTTTTACCTCTTCAAAACTCCAAAATTAAAAGATTTATTTCTTTTTTTACCTCTTCAAAACTCCAACATTAAAATAATTCTTTCTTTTTTACCTCTCTAAAACTCCAACATGATTTTTTTTTTTTTTTTTACCTCTTCAAAACTCCAACATTTTTTTTTTTTTTTTTTACCTCTTCAAAACTCCAACATTAATTTCTTTTTTTTTTTACCTCTTTAAAACTCCAATATTATTATTATTATTTTTTTTACCTCTTCAAAACTCCAACATTAAAATAATTATTTCTTTTTTACCTCTCTAAAACTCCAACATGATTTTTATTTTTTTTTTTACCTCTTCAAAACTCCAACATTTTTTTTTTTTTACCTCTTCAAAACTCCAACATTTTTTTTTTTTTTACCTCTTCAAAACTCCAACATTAAAATATTTATTTCTTTTTTTACCTCTTCAAAACTCCAACATTAAAATAATTCGATCTTTTTTACCTCTCTAAAATTTCAACATAAATTATTATTATTATTTTTTTTACCTCTTCAAAACTCCAACATTAAAAGAATTCTTTCTTTTTTACCTCTTCAAAAGTCCAACTTTTTTTTTTTACCTCTCTAAAACTCCAACATATATATATATATATTTTTTACCTCTTCAAAACTCCAACATTAAAATAATTCTTTCTTTTTTACCTCTCTAAAACTCCAACATGATTTTTTTTTTTTTTTTACCTCTTCAAAACTCCAACATTTTTTTTTTTTTTTTTTACCTCTTCAAAACTCCAACATTAATTTCTTTTTTTTTTTACCTCTTTAAAACTCCAATATTATTATTATTATTTTTTTTACCTCTTCAAAACTCCAACATTAAAATAATTATTTCTTTTTTACCTCTCTAAAACTCCAACATGATTTTTTTTTTTTTTTTACCTCTTCAAAACTCCAACATTTTTTTTTTTTTACCTCTTCAAAACTCCAACATTTTTTTTTTTTTTACCTCTTCAAAACTCCAACATTAAAATAATTCTATCTTTTTTACCTTTCTAAAATTTCAACATAAATTATTATTATTATTTTTTTTACCTCTTCAAAACTCCAACATTAAAAGAATTCTTTCTTTTTTACCTCTTCAAAAGTCCAACTTTTTTTTTTTACCTCTCTAAAACTCCAACATATATATATATATATATTTTTTACCTCTTCAAATCTCCAACATTCAAATAATTCTTTCTTTTTTTTTCCTCTTCAAAACTCCAACATTATTTTATTTTTTATTTGTTTTACCTCTTCAAAACTCCAACTTTAAAATAATTCTTTCTTTTTTACCTCTTCAAAAATAAAACATTAAAAGATTTATTTATTTTTTTACCTCTTCAAAACTCCAACATTAATTTCTTTTTTTTTTATCTCTTCAAAAGTCCAACATTTTTTTTTTACCTCTTCAAAAGTCCAACATTTTTTTTTTACCTCTTCAAAAGTCCAACGTTTCTTTTTTTTACCTCTTCAAAAGTCCAACATTAAAAGATTGATTTCTTTTTTACCTCTTCAAGAGTCCAACTTTTTTTTTTTTTACCTCTTCAAAACTCCAACATTATTATTATTATTTTTTTTTACCTCTTCAAAACTCCAACAGTAAAATAATTATTTCTTTTTTTTACCTCTTCAAAACTCCAACATTAAAATAATTATTTATTTTTTACCTCTTCAAAACTCCAACATTAAAAGAATTCTTTCTTTTTTTACCTCTTCAAAACTCCAACATTTTTTTTCCCTCTTCAAAACTCCAACATTTTTTTTCCCTCTTCAAAACTCCAACATTAAAATAATTCTTTCTTTTTCACCTCTTCAAAACTCCAACATTTTTTAATTTTTTTTTTTTACCTCTTCAAAACTACAACATTTTTTTAAAACTTTTTTTTACCTCTTCAAAACTCCAAAATTAAAAGATTTATTTCTTTTTTTACCTCTTCAAAACTCCAACATTAAAAGAAATCTTTTTTTTTTACCTCTTCAAAACTCCAACATTAATTTCTTTTTTTTTTACCTCTTCAAAACTCCAACATTTTTTTTTTTACCTCTTCAAAACTCCAACATTTTTTTTTTTTTACCTCTTCAAAACTCCAACATTCATTTTTTTTTTTTACCTCTTCAAAACTCCAACATTAAAATAATTCTTTTTTTTTTACCTCTTCAAAACTAAAACATGAAAAGAATTCTTTCTTTTCTACCTCTTCAAAACTCCAACATTTTTTTTTTTTACCTCTTCAAAACTCCAACATTAATTTTTTTTTTTTTTACCTCTTCAAAACTCCAACATTAAAATAATTCTTTCTTTTCTACCTCTTCAAAACTCCAACATTTTTTTTTTTTTACCTCTTCAAAACTCCAACATTAAAAGAATTCTTTCTTTTTTACCTCTTCAAAAGTCCAACTTTTTTTTTTACCTCTCTAAAACTCCAACATAATTTTTTTTATTTTTTTTACCTCTTCAAATCTACAACATTAAAATATTTCTTTCTTTTTTTTCCTCTTCAAAACTAAAACATTAAAAGAATTCTTTCTTTTCTACCTCTTCAAGAGTCCAACTTTTTTTTTTTTTACCTCTTCAAAACTCCAACATTAAAAGATGTATTTCTTTTTTTACCTCTTCAAAACTCCAACATTAATTTCTTTTTTTTTCCCTCTTCAAAACTCCAACATTTTTTTTCCCTCTTCAAAACTCCAACATTTTTTAATTTTTTTTTTTTACCTCTTCAAAACTCCAACATTTTTTTAAAACTTTTTTTTACCTCTTCAAAACTCCAAAATTAAAAGATTTATTTCTTTTTTTACCTCTTCAAAACTCCAACATTAAAAGAAATCTTTTTTTTTTACCTCTTCAAAACTCCAACATTAATTTCTTTTTTTTTTACCTCTTCAAAACTCCAACATTTTTTTTTTTTTACCTCTTCAAAACTCCAACATTAATTTTTTTTTTTTTTACCTCTTCAAAACTCCAACATGAAAATAATTCTTTCTTTTTTACCTCTTCAAAACTAAAACATGAAAAGAATTCTTTCTTTTCTACCTCTTCAAAACTCCAACATTTTTTTTTTTTACCTCTTCAAAACTCCAACATTAATTTTTTTTTTTTTTACCTCTTCAAAACTCCAACATTAAAATAATTCTTTCTTTTCTACCTCTTCAAAACTCCAACATTTTTTTTTTTTTTACCTCTTCAAAACTCCAACAATAAAAGATGTATTTCTTTTTTTACCTCTTCAAAACTCCAACATTAATTTCTTTTTTTTTACCTCTTCAAAACTCTAACATTAAAAGATGTATTTCTTTTTTTACCTCTTCAAAACTCCAACATTAATTTCTTTTTTTTTATCTCTTCAAAAGTCCAACATTTTGTTTTTACCTCTTCAAAAGTCCAACTTTTTTTTTTACCTCTTCAAAAGCCCAACATTTTTTTTTTTTTTTTACCTCTTCAAAACTCCAACATTTTTTTAAACTTTTTTTTACCTCTTCAAAACTCCAAAATTAAAATATTTATTTCTTTTTTTACCTCTTCAAAACTCCAACATTAAAATAATTCTTTCTTTTTTACCTCTCTTAAACTCCAACATGATTTTTTTTTTTTTTTGCCTCTTCAAAACTCCAACATTATTATTATTATTTTTTTTACCTCTTCAAAACTCCAACATTAAAATAATTATTTCTTTTTTACCTCTCTAAAACTCCAACATGATTTTTTTTTTTTTTTTTTACCTCTTCAAAACTCCAACATTTTTTTTTTTTTACCTCTTCAAAACTCCAACATTTTTTTTTTTTTAC
Organism: Callionymus lyra; assembly: GCF_982586985.1. Lineage (NCBI taxonomy): Eukaryota > Metazoa > Chordata > Actinopteri > Syngnathiformes > Callionymidae > Callionymus > Callionymus lyra. The sequence continues at coordinate 644,491 of NW_028258551.1, forward strand.
CTCTTCAAAACTCCAACATTTTTTTTTTTTTTACCTCTTCAAAACTCCAACATTAAAATAATTCTATCTTTTTTACCTTTCTAAAATTTCAACATAAATTATTATTATTCTTTTTTTTACCTCTTCAAAACTCCAACATTAAAATAATTCTTTCTTTTTTACCTCTTCAAAAGTCCAACTTTTTTTTTTTACCTCTCTAAAACTCCAACATATATATATATATATATTTTTTACCTCTTCAAATCTCCAACATTCAAATAATTCTTTCTTTTTTTTTCCTCTTCAAAACTCCAACATTATTTTATTTTTTATTTGTTTTACCTCTTCAAAACTCCAACTTTAAAATAATTCTTTCTTTTTTACCTCTTCAAAAATAAAACATTAAAAGATTTATTTATTTTTTTACCTCTTCAAAACTCCAACATTAATTTCTTTTTTTTTTATCTCTTCAAAAGTCCAACATTTTTTTTTTACCTCTTCAAAAGTCCAACATTTTTTTTTTACCTCTTCAAAAGTCCAACGTTTCTTTTTTTTACCTCTTCAAAAGTCCAACATTAAAAGATTGATTTCTTTTTTACCTCTTCAAGAGTCCAACTTTTTTTTTTTTTACCTCTTCAAAACTCCAACATTATTATTATTTTTTTTTTTTACCTCTTCAAAACTCCAACAGTAAAATAATTATTTCTTTTTTTTACCTCTTCAAAACTCCAACATTAAAATAATTATTTATTTTTTACCTCTTCAAAACTCCAACATTAAAAGAATTCTTTCTTTTTTTACCTCTTCAAAACTCCAACATTTTTTTTCCCTCTTCAAAACTCCAACATTTTTTTTCCCTCTTCAAAACTCCAACATTAAAATAATTCTTTCTTTTTCACCTCTTCAAAACTCCAACATTTTTTAATTTTTTTTTTTTACCTCTTCAAAACTACAACATTTTTTTAAAACTTTTTTTTACCTCTTCAAAACTCCAAAATTAAAAGATTTATTTCTTTTTTTACCTCTTCAAAACTCCAACATTAAAAGAAATCTTTTTTTTTTACCTCTTCAAAACTCCAACATTAATTTCTTTTTTTTTTACCTCTTCAAAACTCCAACATTTTTTTTTTTACCTCTTCAAAACTCCAACATTTTTTTTTTTTACCTCTTCAAAACTCCAACATTCATTTTTTTTTTTTTACCTCTTCAAAACTCCAACATTAAAATAATTCTTTTTTTTTTACCTCTTCAAAACTAAAACATGAAAAGAATTCTTTCTTTTCTACCTCTTCAAAACTCCAACATTTTTTTTTTTTACCTCTTCAAAACTCCAACATTAATTTTTTTTTTTTTTACCTCTTCAAAACTCCAACATTAAAATAATTCTTTCTTTTCTACCTCTTCAAAACTCCAACATTTTTTTTTTTTTACCTCTTCAAAACTCCAACATTAAAAGAATTCTTTCTTTTTTACCTCTTCAAAAGTCCAACTTTTTTTTTTACCTCTCTAAAACTCCAACATAATTTTTTTTATTTTTTTTACCTCTTCAAATCTACAACATTAAAATATTTCTTTCTTTTTTTTTCCTCTTCAAAACTAAAACATTAAAAGAATTCTTTCTTTTCTACCTCTTCAAGAGTCCAACTTTTTTTTTTTTTACCTCTTCAAAACTCCAACATTAAAAGATGTATTTCTTTTTTTACCTCTTCAAAACTCCAACATTAATTTCTTTTTTTTTCCCTCTTCAAAACTCCAACATTTTTTTTCCCTCTTCAAAACTCCAACATTTTTTAATTTTTTTTTTTTACCTCTTCAAAACTCCAACATTTTTTTAAAACTTTTTTTTACCTCTTCAAAACTCCAAAATTAAAAGATTTATTTCTTTTTTTACCTCTTCAAAACTCCAACATTAAAAGAAATCTTTTTTTTTTACCTCTTCAAAACTCCAACATTAATTTCTTTTTTTTTTACCTCTTCAAAACTCCAACATTTTTTTTTTTTTACCTCTTCAAAACTCCAACATTAATTTTTTTTTTTTTTACCTCTTCAAAACTCCAACATTAAAATAATTCTTTCTTTTTTACCTCTTCAAAACTAAAACATGAAAAGAATTCTTTCTTTTCTACCTCTTCAAAACTCCAACATTTTTTTTTTTTACCTCTTCAAAACTCCAACATTAATTTTTTTTTTTTTTACCTCTTCAAAACTCCAACATTAAAATAATTCTTTCTTTTCTACCTCTTCAAAACTCCAACATTTTTTTTTTTTTACCTCTTCAAAACTCCAACATTAAAAGAATTCTTTCTTTTTTACCTCTTCAAAAGTCCAACTTTTTTTTTTACCTCTCTAAAACTCCAACATAATTTTTTTTATTTTTTTTACCTCTTCAAATCTACAACATTAAAATATTTCTTTCTTTTTTTTTCCTCTTCAAAACTAAAACATTAAAAGAATTCTTTCTTTTCTACCTCTTCAAGAGTCCAACTTTTTTTTTTTTTACCTCTTCAAAACTCCAACATTAAAAGATGTATTTCTTTTTTTACCTCTTCAAAACTCCAACATTAATTTCTTTTTTTTTCCCTCTTCAAAACTCCAACATTTTTTTTCCCTCTTCAAAACTCCAACATTTTTTAATTTTTTTTTTTTACCTCTTCAAAACTCCAACATTTTTTTAAAACTTTTTTTTACCTCTTCAAAACTCCAAAATTAAAAGATTTATTTCTTTTTTTACCTCTTCAAAACTCCAACATTAAAAGAAATCTTTTTTTTTTACCTCTTCAAAACTCCAACATTAATTTCTTTTTTTTTTACCTCTTCAAAACTCCAACATTTTTTTTTTTTTACCTCTTCAAAACTCCAACATTAATTTTTTTTTTTTTTACCTCTTCAAAACTCCAACATTAAAATAATTCTTTCTTTTTTACCTCTTCAAAACTAAAACATGAAAAGAATTCTTTCTTTTCTACCTCTTCAAAACTCCAACATTTTTTTTTTTTACCTCTTCAAAACTCCAACATTAATTTTTTTTTTTTTTACCTCTTCAAAACTCCAACATTAAAATAATTCTTTCTTTTCTACCTCTTCAAAACTCCAACATTTTTTTTTTTTTTACCTCTTCAAAACTCCAACAATAAAAGATGTATTTCTTTTTTTACCTCTTCAAAACTCCAACATTAATTTCTTTTTTTTTACCTCTTCAAAACTCTAACATTAAAAGATGTATTTCTTTTTTTACCTCTTCAAAACTCCAACATTAATTTCTTTTTTTTTATCTCTTCAAAAGTCCAACATTTTGTTTTTACCTCTTCAAAAGTCCAACTTTTTTTTTTACCTCTTCAAAAGCCCAACATTTTTTTTTTTTTTTTACCTCTTCAAAACTCCAACATTTTTTTAAACTTTTTTTTACCTCTTCAAAACTCCAAAATTAAAATATTTATTTCTTTTTTTACCTCTTCAAAACTCCAACATTAAAATAATTCTTTCTTTTTTACCTCTCTTAAACTCCAACATGATTTTTTTTTTTTTTGCCTCTTCAAAACTCCAACATTATTATTATTATTTTTTTTACCTCTTCAAAACTCCAACATTAAAATAATTATTTCTTTTTTACCTCTCTAAAACTCCAACATGATTTTTTTTTTTTTTTTTTACCTCTTCAAAACTCCAACATTTTTTTTTTTTTTACCTCTTCAAAACTCCAACATTTTTTTTTTTTTTTACCTCTTCAAAACTCCAACATTAAAAGATTTATTTCTTTTTTTACCTCTTCAAAACTCCAACATTAAAATAATTCTTTCTTTTTTACCTCTCTAAAATTTCAACATAAATTATTATTATTATTTTTTTTACCTCTTCAAAACTCCAACATTAAAAGAATTCTTTCTTTTTTTTTCCTCTTCAAAACTCCAACATTATTTTATTTATTATTTGTTTTACCTCTTCAAAACTCCAACTTTAAAATAATTATTTCTTTTTTACCTCTTCAAAAATAAAACATTAAAAGATTTATTTCTTTTTTTACCTCTTCAAAACTCCAACATTAATTTCTTTTTTTTTATCTCTTCAAAAGTCCAACATTAAAAGAATTCTTTCTTTTTTACCTCTTCAAAAGTCCAACTTTTTTTTTTACCTCTCTAAAACTCCAACATATATATATATATTTTTTACCTCTTCAAAACTCCAACTTTAAAATAATTCTTTCTTTTTTACCTCTTCAAAAATAAAACATTAAAAGATTTATTTCTTTTTTTACCTCTTCAAAACTCCAACATTAATTTCTTTTTTTTTTATCTCTTCAAAAGTCCAACATTTTTTTTTTACCTCTTCAAAAGTCCAACTTTTTTTTTTTACCTCTTCAAAAGTCCAACGTTTCTTTTTTTTACCTCTTCAAAACTCCAACATTAAAAGATTGATTTCTTTTTTACCTCTTCAAGAGTCCAACTTTTTTTTTTTTTTACCTCTTCAAAACTCCAACATTATTATTATTATTATTTTTTTTTACCTCTTCAAAACTCCAACAGTAAAATAATTATTTTTTTTTTTACCTCTTCAAAACTCCAACATTAAAATAATTATTTCTTTTTTACCTCTTCAAAACTCCAACATTAAAAGAATTCTTTCTTTTTTTACCTCTTCAAAACTCTAACGTAATTTTTTTTTTTTTTTTTTTTACCTCTTCAAAACTCCAACATTTTTTTTCCCTCTTCAAAACTCCAACATTAAAATAATTCTTTCTTTTTTACCTCTTCAAAACTCCAACATTTTAAAAATTTTTTTTTTTACCTCTTCAAAACACCAACATTAAAATAATTCTTAGTTTATTACCTCTTCAAAACTCCAACATTAATTTCTTTTTTTTTTTACCTCTTCAAAAGTCCAACATTTTTTTTTTTTTACCTCTTCAAAAGTCCAACGTTTCTTTTTTTTACCTCTTCAAAAGTCCAACATTAAAAGATTGATTTCTTTTTTACCTCTTCAAGAGTCCAACTTTTTTTTTTTTTACCTCTTCAAAACTCCAACATTATTATTATTATTTTTTTTTACCTCTTCAAAACTCCAACAGTAATATAATTATTTCTTTTTTTTACCTCTTCAAAACTCCAACATTAAAATAATTATTTATTTTTTACCTCTTCAAAACTCCAACATTAAAATAATTCTTTCTTTTTTTACCTCTTCAAAACTCCAACGTAATTTTTTTTTTTTTTTTTTTACCTCTTCAAAACTCCAACATTTTTTTTCCCTCTTCAAAACTCCAACATTAAAATAATTCTTTCTTTTTTACCTCTTCAAAACTCCAACATTAAAATAATTCTTTGTTTATTACCTCTTCAAAACTCCAACATTAATTTCTTTTTTTTTTTACCTCTTCAAAAGTCCAACATTTTTTTTTTTTTACCTCTTCAAAACTCCAACATTAAAAGATGTATTTCTTTTTTTACCTCTTCAAAACTCCAACGTTAATCCTTTTTTTTTATCTCTTCAAAAGTCCAACATATTTTTTTTTTACTTCTTCAAAACCCCAACATTAAAAGATTTATTTCTTTTTTTACCTCTTCAAAACTCCAATGTTATTATTATTTTTGTTTTTACCTCTTCAAAACTCCAACATTAAAAGATTTATTTCTTTTTTTACCTCTTCAAAACTCCAACATTAAAATAATTCTTTCTTTTTTACCTCTCTAAAATTTCAACATAAATTATTATTATTCTTTTTTTTACCTCTTCAAAACTCCAACATTAAAAGAATTCTTTCTTTTTTACCTCTTCAAAAGTCCAACTTTTTTTTTTTACCTCTCTAAAACTCCAACATATATATATATATTTTTTACCTCTTCAAATCTCCAACATTAAAATAATTCTTTCTTTTTTTTCCTCTTCAAAACACCAACATTATTTTATTTATTATTTGTTTTACCTCTTCAAAACTCCAACTTTAAAATAATTCTTTCTTTTTTACCTCTTCAAAAATAAAACATTAAAAGATTTATTTCTTTTTTTACCTCTTCAAAACTCCAACATTAATTTCTTTTTTTTTTATCTCTTCAAAAGTCCAACATTAAAAGAATTCTTTCTTTTTTACCTCTTCAAAAGTCCAACTTTTTTTTTTACCTCTCTAAAACTCCAACATATATATATATATTTTTTACCTCTTCAAATCTCCAACATTAAAATAATTCTTTCTTTTTTTTTCCTCTTCAAAACTCCAACATTATTTTATTTATTATTTGTTTTACCTCTTCAAAACTCCAACTTTAAAATAATTCTTTCTTTTTTACCTCTTCAAAAATAAAACATTAAAAGATTTATTTCTTTTTTTACCTCTTCAAAACTCCAACATTAATTTCTTTTTTTTTTACCTCTTCAAAAGTCCAACGTTTCTTTTTTTTACCTCTTCAAAAGTCCAACATTAAAAGATTGATTTCTTTTTTACCTCTTCAAGAGTCCAAATTTTTTTTTTTTTACCTCTTCAAAACTCCAACAGTAAAATAATTATTTCTTTTTTTTACCTCTTCAAAACTCCAACATTAAAATAATTATTTCTTTTTTACCTCTTCAAAACTCCAACATTAAAAGAATTCTTTCCTTTTTTACCTCTTCAAAACTCCAACGTAATTTTTTTTTTTTTTTTTTTACCTCTTCAAAACTCCAACATTTTTTTTCCCTCTTCAAAACTCCAACATTAAAATAATTCTTTCTTTTTTACCTCTTCAAAACTCCAACATTAAAATAATTCTTTGTTTATTACCTCTTCAAAACTCCAACATTAATTTTTTTTTTTTTACCTCTTCAAAAGTTTAACATTAAAATAATTCTTTCTTTTTTACCTCTTCAAAACTCCAACATTTTTTTTTTTTTTTTACCTCTTCAAAAGTTTAACATTAAAATAATTCTTTCTTTTTTACCTCTTCAAAACTCCAACATTTTTTATTTTTTTTTACCTCTTCAAAACTCCAACATTAAAATAATTATTTCTTTTTTACCTCTCTAAAAACTCCAACATAAATTCTTTTTTTTCTTTTTTTTACCTCTTCAAAACTCCAACATTAAAATAATTCTTTGTTTATTTCCTCCTCAAAACTCCAACATTAATTTCTTTTTTTTTTTACCTCTTCAAAACTCCAACATTTTTTTTTTTTTTACCTCTTCAAAACTCCAACATTAAAAGATTTATTTCTTTTTTTACCTCTTCAAAACGCCAACGTTAATTTCTTTTTTTTTTATCTCTTCAAAAGTCCAACATTTTTTTTTTTTACCTCTTCAAAACTCCAACATTAAAAGATTTATTTCTTTTTTTACCTCTTCAAAACTCCAATGTTATTATTATTTTTGTTTTTAATCTCTTCAAAAGCCCAACATTTTCTTTTTTTACCTCTTCAAAACTCCAACATTAAAAGAAATATATTTTTTTTACCTCTTCAAAACTCCAACATTTTTTTTTTACCTCTTCAAAACTCCAACATTTTTTTTTTTTTTTACCTCTTCAAAACTCCAACATTAATTTTTTTTTTTTTTACCTCTTCAAAACTAAAACATGAAAAGAATTATTTCTTTTCTACCTCTTCAAAACTCCAACATTTTTTTTTTTTTTTACCTCTTCAAAACTCCAACATTAAAAGAATTATTTCTTTTTTACCTCTCTAAAAACTCCAACATAAATTCTTTTTTTTCTTTTTTTTACCTCTTCAAAACTCCAACATTAAAATAATTCTTTGTTTATTACCTCTTCAAAACTCCAACATTAATTTCTTTTTTTTTTACCTCTTCAAAAGTCCAACATTTTTTTTTTTACCTCTTCAAAACTCCAACATTAAAAGATTTATTTCTTTTTTTACCTCTTCAAAACTCCAATATATATTTTTTTTACCTCTTCAAAACTCCAACATTAAAAGATTTATTTCTTTTTTTACCTCTTCAAAACTCCAATGTTATTATTATTTTTGTTTTTACCTCTTCAAAAGCCCAACATTTTTTTTTTTTACCTCTTCAAAACTCCAACATTTTTTTAAAACTTTTTTTTACCTCTTCAAAACTCCAACATTAAAAGAAATCTTTTTTTTTTACCTCTTCAAAACTCCAACATTAATTTCTTTTTTTTTACCTCTTCAAAACTCCAACATTTTTTTTTTTACCTCTTCAAAACTCCATCATTAATTTCTTTTTTTTTTTACCTCTTCAAAAGTCCAACATTTTTTTTTTTTTACCTCTTCAAAACTCCAACATTAAAAGATTTATTTCTTTTTTTACCTCTTCAAAGGCCAACGTTAATTTCTTTTTTTTTTATCTCTTCAAAAGTCCAACATTTTTTTTTTTACCTCTTCAAAACTCCAACATTAAAAGATTTATTTCTTTTTTTACCTCTTCAAAACTCCAATGTTATTATTATTTTTGTTTTTACCTCTTCAAAAGCCCAACATTTTTTTTTTTACCTCTTCAAAACTCCAACATTAAAAGAAATCTTTTTTTTTTACCTCTTCAAAACTCCAACATTAATTTCTTTTTTTTTACCTCTTCAAAACTCCAACATTTTTTTTTTTACCTCTTCAAAACTCCAACATTAATTTTTTTTTTTTTACCTCTTCAAAACTCCAACATTAAAATAATTCTTTCTTTTTTACCTCTTCAAAACTAAAACATGAAAAGAATTCTTTCTTTTCTACCTCTTCAAAACTCCAACATTTTTTTTTTTACCTCTTCAAAACTCCAACATTTTTTTTTTTTTTTACCTCTTCAAAACTCCAACATTATTATTTATTTTTTTTACCTCTTCAAAACTCCAACATTAAAATAATTATTTCTTTTTTACCTCTTCAAAACTCCAATGTTATTATTATTTTTGTTTTTACCTCTTCAAAAGCCCAACATTTTTTTTTACCTCTTCAAAACTCCAACATTTTTTTAAAACTTTTTTTTACCTCTTCAAAACTCCAAAATTAAAAGATTTATTTCTTTTTTTACCTCTTCAAAACTCCAACATTAAAAGAAATATTTTTTTTTTACCTCTTCAAAACTCCAACATTTTTTTTTTTACCTCTTCAAAACTCCAACATAAATTTTTTTTTTTTTTTTACCTCTTCAAAACTCCAACATTAAAATAATTCTTTCTTTTTTACCTCTTCAAAACTAAAACATGAAAAGAATTCTTTCTTTTCTACCTCTTCAAAACTCCAACATTTTTTTTTTTTACCTCTTCAAAACTCCAACATTAAAAGAATTATTTCTTTTTTACCTCTCTAAAAACTCCAACATAAATTCTTTTTTTTCTTTTTTTTTACCTCTTCAAAACTCCAACATTAAAATAATTATTTGTTTATTACCTCTTCAAAACTCCAACATTAATTTCTTTTTTTTACCTCTTCAAAAGTCCAACATTTTTTTTTTTTTACCTCTTCAAAACTCCAACATTAAAAGATTTATTTCTTTTTTTACCCCTTCAAAACGCCAACGTTAATTTCTTTTTTTTTTATCTCTTCAAAAGTCCAACATTTTTTTTTTACCTCTTCAAAACTCCAACATTAAAAGATTTATTTCTTTTTTTACCTCTTCAAAACTCCAATGTTATTATTATTTTTGTTTTTACCTCTTCAAAAGCCCAACATTTTTTTTTTTACCTCTTCAAAACTCCAACATTTTTTTAAAACTTTTTTTTACCTCTTCAAAACTCCAAAATTAAAAGATTTATTTCTTTTTTTACCTCTTCAAAACTCCAACATTAAAAGAAATATTTTTTTTTTACCTCTTCAAAACTCCAACATTAATTTCTTTTTTTTTACCTCTTCAAAACTCCAACATTTTTTTTTTTACCTCTTCAAAACTCCAACATTAATTTTTTTTTTTTACCTCTTCAAAACTCCAACATTAAAATAATTCTTTCTTTTTTACCTCTTCAAAACTAAAACATGAAAAGAATTCTTTCTTTTCTACCTCTTCAAAACTCCAACATTTTTTTTTTACCTCTTCAAAACTCCAACATTTTTTTTTTTTTTTACCTCTTCAAAACTCCAACATTATTATTTTTTTTTTTTTACCTCTTCAAAACTCCAACATTAAAATAATTCTTTCTTTTTTACCTCTTCAAAACTCCAATGTTATTATTATTTTTGTTTTTACCTCTTCAAAAGCCCAACATTTTTTTTTTACCTCTTCAAAACTCCAACATTTATTTAAACTTTTTTTTACCTCTTCAAAACTCCAATGTTATTATTATTTTTGTTTTTACCTCTTCAAAAGCCCAACATTTTTTTTTTTACCTCTTCAAAACTACAACATTTTTTTAAAACTTTTTTTTACCTCTTCAAAACTCCAAAATTAAAAGATTTATTTCTTTTTTTACCTCTTCAAAACTCCAACATTAAAAGAAATATTTTTTTTTTACCTCTTCAAAACTCCAACATTAAAATAATTCTTTCTTTTTTACCTCTTCAAAACTAAAACATGAAAAGAATTCTTTCTTTTCTACCTCTTCAAAACTCCAACATTTTTTTTTTTTTTACCTCTTCAAAACTCCAACATTAAAAGAATTATTTCTTTTTTACCTCTCTAAAAACTCCAACATAAATTCTTTTTTTTCTTTTTTTTACCTCTTCAAAACTCCAACATTAAAATAATTCTTTGTTTATTACCTCTTCAAAACTCCAACATTAATTTCTTTTTTTTTTACCTCTTCAAAACTCCAACATTTTTTTTTTTACCTCTTCAAAACTCCAACATTAAAAGATTTATTTCTTTTTTTTACCTCTTCAAAAGTCCAATATATATTTTTTTTACCTCTTGAAAACTCCAACATTAAAAGATTTATTTCTTTTTTTACCTCTTCAAAACTCCAATGTTATTATTATTTTTGTTTTTACCTCTTCAAAAGCCCAACATTTTTTTTTTTTACCTCTTCAAAACTCCAACATTTTTTTAAAACTTTTTTTTACCTCTTCAAAACTCCAAAATTAAAAGATTTATTTCTTTTTTTACCTCTTCAAAACTCCAACATTAAAAGAAATCTTTTTTTTTTACCTCTTCAAAACTCCAACATTAATTTCTTTTTTTTTACCTCTTCAAAACTCCAACATTTTTTTTTTTACCTCTTCAAAACTCCAACATTAATTTTTTTTTTTTTACCTCTTCAAAACTCCAACATTAAAATAATTCTTTCTTTTTTACCTCTTCAAAACTAAAACATGAAAATAATTCTTTCTTTTCTACCTCTTCAAAACTCCAACATTTTTTTTTTTACCTCTTCAAAACTCCAACATTTTTTTTTTTTTTACCTCTTCAAAAGCCCAACATTTTTTTTTTTACCTCTTCAAAACTCCAACATTTATTTAAACTTTTTTTTACCTCTTCAAAACTCCAAAATTAAAAGATTTATTTCTTTTTTTACCTCTTCAAAACTCCAACATTTTTTTTTACCTCTTTAAAACTCCAACATTAATTTTTTTTTTTTTTTTACCTCTTCAAAACTCCAACATTAAAATAATTCTTTCTTTTTTACCTCTTCAAAACTAAAACATGAAAAGAATTCTTTCTTTTCTACCTCTTCAAAACTCCAACATTTTTTTTTTTTTACCTCTTCAAAACTCCAACATTAAAAGAATTATTTCTTTTTTACCTCTCTAAAAACTCCAACATAAATTCTTTTTTTTCTTTTTTTTTACCTCTTGAAAACTCCAACATTAAAATAATTATTTGTTTATTACCTCTTCAAAACTCC